>NC_134456.1:172992033-173615442 GCF_047948215.1 Lycorma delicatula | reverse complement strand
GAAATCTTTATTTTGAACGCTCTCGGTGGAAGAATTATTTGTGGTGAAGTGATTAGGAATATAATTTAAATTCTGCGGATGACGGAAACTAGTGTATGAATAATAGTAATTAAGCTAAATACGAGTACTCGTAAATTCGTACTTTAATTTCTGTACTTTTAATTAAGTATTTATAATAAAAACCGGTTTACTGATATTATCCAAATAACAAATACTGTTAAGACGTTCAAATTTTTGTATGGTGATTTTGTTAATAAAATGCAAAATAGTAAAAGTAATTTTTTTTCCTTTTTTCAATTTTCCATACTTAGTGTGCGGTGGGTGTATACGGAATTAATTCATGAAATTTTATTTTTTAATTACTGTTTGGGAAATAACTATATTTGCGTGTTAAAAAGTAATAATAAAATAGTACGTAAATTGAGTTTGAATTACTGCTATTTTCATTTTAAAAAACAATTTTAAGTATCATTGTTTAAATAACAAAATCATAATCATTCATAAACCAATCGTAAATCAGTATATCATAAAATTAATCGTAAATCATTATGAAAAACTTAAAACTAGAAAAATCAAATAAACGAACAGCTTTACGTTTTAGTTTTATTTAGTAATCGACCTTTTTTATTTTTATTTCTTTTCGAAAGCGATATAAATAAGGGTCAGATTAGGTTTAACTACACAAACGATGTGGTTTAAGCTATAAAACGGTTTGTCTTCGATCTCGTTTTTTTTTCTTTACAAAGATAAAGTGAGTAATATCACAAGCAATGTTGGTGAAACGAGGGAGAATCGAATTAACTACAGTAAAATCTGATCGTTTTCGAGGAGAAAGGATTTGGTTAAAACTACCATGCAAAAATTGTGCGGACTCAGCCGGTATTTTACTGATTAGAGTGACCAAGGTATTGGTTGTTATTGCACCATGTAGGTTATATACTCTTTAATAGTATGTTCTATATAAGTTTATAGACTTACTATTCACAGTTACAGATTTCACAGGTACGCGTAAAATTGTAGACCGTCCGCTGATAAAAATGATTTCTAATCTTGATTTACAGAATGTGTTTTTACTTGAAGTAGTAAATGTATTTTAAACGTGCTTGACATTAAATTAACACAGTTGACAATACAATTTATTAGCATTCCTAATTCTTTTTCTACTTGTTTAATGCCATAATGATAATTGTTGAAGCTGACATGACACGAGTAACAGTTTGGTGCCTACGTAACCAAAAGTGGCATAGCCGTTGAGAACAGTAACCATCCCATACAGATTTACTAGGGAAACAGAAGAGTGAAGTAGTTTCTGTTTACCATCATCCAATATATTATTGTATATATATATATATATATATATATAAAAAAAAATTATATTATATTATATTATATTATATTATATTATATATTATATTATATTATATATATATATATATATATATAATACAAATATATTATTGTACTAGCTGGCCCGTCTAGCCAGAACCTGGACCCTCGGTCGTAAGGTCAGCCTAGATATATCGCGGAGCCAACTCAGGAGCCTCCCGGCACCAAGGGGCCTACCCAATGGCCGCAGAGCTCGCTTCGCTCACCATCCCAATTTACTAGTTGGACCGGCGCCCTGGACACCCGCACAGCTTGCTTCGGTCGCCATTGCCTTCCACCCAGAGGACTCCACCACCTGGAACCGCGCACTGTACGTTATCCTCAAGGTTATGAAAATAATGCTGATAAATAATAATTATAGTATTCAGCATTTTTAGAAACCTGATAAAGAAACTAAATTACAAAAGATAGAATAATAGTAACTAAAATACACATACCTTTGAGGATGAAAAATTCATATCTTATTTCTTTGCCTTGGTGGCAAAAATATAATAATGATGTAAAAGGATTGATCTATTCTTTATTTAATGAATATCTTTAATTCACAACTTACCCTTCTTGGGGGCGAAGAAAAAGTGAATATTTTTAATATCTTAACCTTCAAGGGAGCTAGGGTCTCGGTCGATGGCTTAAAACCTTCCCTGGAATAACACGAATGTATCCTGCAAATTTTAAAATATTCGGTCGGTTGGTTCTCGCATGATGCGATAAAAAACAGACAAACTTTATATATAATACATTTCCGAATAACCGTGATCTGTTGAGCGAGAGTATAGTTGATCCATGCAAAAGTTAGCCTTCAATCTGCTGACAAATACTCAGTTTTGAAAATCGAACGACTGTTTGCAGAGATATTATAAAAGCATTCTATTGCACTTTCTAAAATCCCAGGGGCTCCCCGTTTACCACTCTAGCCACTCTACTTTAGGGTGCTCGCGTACCTTACCACTCTAGGCCCCACACGCAGTCCACACGGGAAGCCTGTTATATTGTTAAACCGAAATTTTTTTAATTTACTTAATATTATTTTATTTAACGTAAATTTAATTCCATTATTTTTGTAATATTATTCATTCGATTGATTCGAGTCATTCAGTTCAAACCCAGCTCACACAGTGATACTCACGTTCACAGTTCATTATTCAGTTTATTAGAGTTTGTGCTTCACCGACAAATCTTCAAAACTACATAATTTTTTTTTTTTGAGATGAAATATATCTAAAACTGTCTCAGTTTTACCAAGAAACATGGGTAAAAATTTGGTTTCGTTTGATCAAGTAGATTTTTTGTTTATCTGGAACAAACAAACAAAAACAAAAAATTATTAGTATTTATAATACTAAATTTTTATATAACATTACATCAAATATATTATTGTATACTATTATTCTTCAGTGAAAGCAGCTCTTACTGATGACTTTTTTTTACCTGAGATGCTTTACAGTTTTTCATAAGTAAGACTCAGACAAATGTGTTTGAGTAAAAAGTTACGATACCCCTTCTTCTTTTTTAATTGTGGTTCTTTCATTATCTTTTTTATATTTATTGAATTATTTGATTTTATGTAGGGATTTTATGTAGATTTTATTTGTTGATTGTAATGCGATGTTTATGTTGCTTCAGTTCAGCAGAGGAATTTATTATAAATAAAAATCATAATTATAAGAGTAAATAACACTTTTCGTCATTGTTTCAAATTATTATAAAATAAAAAATTTAATAAAAATTTCGTTAACTATTTTAGTCGCATTAAACAATCGTTAGCAACAATTAAGAATTTGTAACTTCTGATTGATATGTTATAAATTTTCCAGTCCCTAGCCGGGGATTGAATTTGGAACATTATTACCTGAAAGGCAATCGATACAAATTTTTTTATTAAAAAAAAAGAATACAACAAAGAATATTTTTAATTTACTCTCATTCCTCGGTATTAATATATTAAGCAACAAAATTTTGCGATTACTCGTTAACCGTATTTAATTTTTACAATCTGTTTTTATAAACTTTTTCAAATTTTTATTTACAATCGATTGCATTTTTGTAAGAACCTTTGGTTTTTTTAAGTGAACTGAGAAAAGAGAAAAGGGCATTTTTTTCTTTCCCATTTGAAGCAGAGTTAAGAAGAGTGTAGTATTCCCTGACAGGGAAAGAAAATAGTTTATCCTGTAAAAATCAGTACTTATCACGTCTACAGAACAGTAAACTGAGCGACAATAATTGCCGGGGAATTAATAAGACGGAACAGTACCACATGCCGTAAGTGAACGTAATATTTTTTTTTATAAATATATTTTCGTTAAAAAGCATTTTAGTTAATTTATTTTTCTTTCAATCTTTTCAGCTTTTTTTTCATTTTATTAATTGATATTCTAACAACTTGACAGCATTTAAATTAAAACAACATATATTTAGTTAAGATTGTCCAATGTATATAGTTAAGTGAATTACTTGTCAAAATTAGGCTTTCTTTAATTATTTTATTTTTATGTTTAATTTTCAGTTTTCCCAAAAATTGAAATAGGGATTAACAGGAAATGCATGGAGGTCATAGTTATTTAATTATAAATTCAAAAATTTTTTATCGACTAAATTATTCAATAGAAAGAATATGTAATAAAGCAAATTTAATAGTAATAATAATTTGTCCAGGAAAGGATAGATTGGATAGAAAACTAAAATTGGTTTATTTAGATTCTCTTCGCAGAAGGCTATATGTACTCGGTTTGACTTTTTTTTTTTTTTTATTAAAAACATCAACTTCTGTAAAATCTTTACTACTGGTCGAAAAAGAAGGATTTCAATCGAGTCCTTATAAGTCGATACAGTATGTGGAGGTGATCCATTAGTTTAGCTTTAGGGGACGATCGTACATGTAGAAAAAGGTATAGTTTCAAATATTTTTTTTAATCTAGCAAAACGAGTAGATTAAAATAATACTTAGTGGGGGCAGAATTCAATCTCAATGTTTTAACTCATAGCCGTTTTTACTTCCTTATACTAGGTAAAGGAAGTACTGTGATTGCGAAAAATTTCAGTTTTCAGATTTCAGCGGAAATATCCATTTTGACCATCCCTGAATCCATTTCGACTAGTTTCGGAGTGACATCTATACATACATCTTTAGTGATGTGAAGAGGATCACCTAGGGCAAATTGGGCGGCCCATCACCCCTGCTGATTTTAAGCCATAGGCTTTTGTCAACAGTATTCTTAAGCCCTCATACCTCTCTTGTACAACACTGCACTTGGCACTGGGCAAAGATGCCCCCCCCAGCCATCATCGACACCTCAACTGGTTTGCATTTAAATCAGCTGCTGAATCTCTAGCATCCTCGGGTATATTTTTACACCTGGTATTGCGCTGAAATTTCGCCTTCTTTAAAGACTCAGACTCAAATGTCTTCTTTTGCTCCACTATCTTCATTCTTCCTCCTAACTGCTGTGTGGTTTACTTACAAAACTAAACTATTTCTTTTTTTTGCCTCAAGTAGGGGAGCTGATTTTCCGTAACGGGTCTATTTTTTGTTTTCATCTTTCATTCATCTTTCTTCATCTTCGCAGGAAGTGCTATCTGCTCCGCCCAATAACCGCATTGGTTCTGCCCACCCCTTATCTGTGGGTCTATATACACATTTGTCACCAACAGGAGGCGACCGATTATCCTATAACGCCACCTCATAAACGACAGTCATCTCCATCTCAGAGTCACATCGAAACCGCTCTACTGTACCATCGTCACCCTCATTTTCCACACTATTATCAATGTTCTCAGCCATTTCTGCCTGTCGATCCTCTTCTTCCAATTCCATGGCACGAAGATCGATCTGTCGCTGCAGCCACTACATTTCCCGCCGTGTTTTTTCTTTCCACACCATCTTATTGTACTTCCTTCGCGCGTCTTCAAGTTTATAGCACTCATAATCGTTTGAAGGGTCCTCAGGCCTACGACAATTATAGTCCTGAATAGTCTTATAATTATCCATTTTTATCGCGAACCGCAAGGGACTGCGCTGCACACTCCCCCACGCTCGCAATAATTCCTGCAATTCCGTCACCACCATTCTTCTTCATTGGCTACTTGATCGTCGCATTTACCTCCATCAATGCAACTTTCGCCTTACGTCTGTTTTCTTCATCAAGATCCACGTAAAAGGCCGTATCGCTCTTATTCATTCTTTGGTATTGAAAACCCACCACACTTTCGGCTGCATATTTAACAAAAAGTCCAGCAGCTCCAACAACACTATACCAATTTGTGTTTTTAACCGCATCACTAGCAAACTCCTATATCGCAACCATGTCCGCTTTTCTTACATCTTTCTTTGACTTTGCCTGATCATAGGCAACGTCGTGCTTTTGAGCAATCCGGTCGTCACTATCTCCGATCGGAGATCGGTGATCGGAACGGCGATCTGTTCGGATCACCGTTCTCAACCGGATTTTTCGGCTCTAAATAATTACGGCCCGGGAATAAAAACTTTTACAATACAACTTAAAATTAACAATAATAACCAGTAAACATCAATCAGCTAACAAGATCAATACACGTACAATATAACATCAATCCGACACAGATATAAAAACAGCGATACCATGAAACAACCAAATACTATAATCGACTTACCCATACCGGGCCCTTGGACTCACGGAATTTTCGAAGGGAGTCAGTGGGGTGTCCTAAGACTCACAAAGCCACCACCGCCCCCCCGGACACCGTATACCCGCAGGTTTACCACACGCATTGAGTAACTTTTCCAAGCACTCTCCACGCGGGGTCACGAAACTGAAGATATGCCTGACGACTGCATACGAGAGAAGTCAAGCCCAGCTCTATCTTATCCTGAAAACCGCACCGCGCCCAACATCACAGGGCCCCTACCGGAATAACACGGGTGAGTTTGACGAACGCAGAGCTCGCCATCTTGATGCGCATGCACGACTGCTACCCCGGTCATTACCACAGTCATGGCAGCAACTGCTCCTTCCCAGGTTACAGCGCGAACCATGAAAGGGGAGGGAAGGACGCCCGCATACCGCTAGTCTTCCGACTACCATCTCTTCTGGCAAAAGCCTTTGCAAAGGTTGTACCCATACCGACACTCCTTGCATCGATCAACTCTCTTCCCGTACCGCTGCCAATACTGCACAAAACGCCAGGGGGACACCGATACATGGTGCCCGCCGTAATGCAGGAACTCCATTCACGCCTCTGCATGGAGAAACCCACTTCTACGCCAGAGAGCAGACTGTACACACAGCCCACTCCCAGGGTTCGCTCACATATGTGGTGGACTCAGATTCCTGGCCCGGCAACCAAGATCGCATGTTGTTTTAATCTTTCTGCCAGAAAGCACTTCAAGAGGTGGTGAGCCAAAAACTATTACAGCAGGCAGCGGCAGGTGGGAAACCCCTGTTTTCCCACCTGCCGTGATTCCAATCCTAACTCCACATTTCATACAGAATAACTCCATACTACCACTTGCCAACTAGTACAATGCAATTGCCTTTCATGCTCCAATTACATTTAAAATACAAACCACACAGCAAGTTATCTGAATTAACGAGTTCTCGTATGCGAGATACGTACGTATCTCGTGTAACTCAAAAACGATTTGCCGTAGGATGTTGAAATTTTAGATTTAGGACTGTTGTAACATGGGAGGTGCACAACTTGTGCACCTCCCATTTTGATTGCAATAGACTGAACTAAAAGTGTCCAAAAAAGCCTAAAATACAAAACCATTTTAATTTTGGATTTTTTCTTAACTGCAGTAGTAAGCACTCATTGAGAGCTTTTCAATAATATATAAAGTGGTACTTATTTTCATTGGTTCCAGAGTTATACCCAAATAAAATTTTAATTAATGAAATATCTTACAAGGGAAGGAACATCGGTTCGAATCAGACATTATCTATTGTTTAACTTTTTTTTTAATTTAAATATGTTGATTTATTAATAGTTATTAACCCCTGATTGTAAAAAAAAATTTACGATAAACAATAATTCAATAATAATAAAAAACAAAAAAAAAACTTTATAAGAAAATATTATAAGTTATTAATGAAATAAAATTGTGTGTACTTTTTATTTTTAAAAAATGAGTATTTGTAATTTAATAGGCGTACAAGGTAGTCCGCATATGTTGTCCGCATGAGATTGTTTTTAAATACAAAAATTCTTACATATATAAAATCAAACTCTTTACAATCAGAGGTTAATAATTAATTATTAATGAATCAATTTATTTAAATTGAAAAAAAGTCTGAATCGATCCGATGTGCCTTTCTCTTATGAGATCCAAATATTTCATTAATTAAAGTTTCATTTGGCTATAACTCTGGAACCAATGAAAATAAGTACCATTTATGACGTGTCGTTGAAAAGCTCTCAATGATGGCTTTTTACTGCAGCTAAGAAAAAATAAAAAATCAAAACTTTTAGATTTTGGGATATTTTTGGACACTTTTTGTTCATACGATTGCAAACAAAAGAGGAGGTGCACAACAAGATGTTACAACAGTCTCAAATCCAAATTTTCATTTTTCTACGGGTAATCGTTTTTGAATTATCCGAGATACATACGTACGTACGTAAAGACATCACGCCGAAACTAGTCAAAATGGATCCAGGGATGGTCAAAATGGATATTTCCGTTCAAATCTGAAAACCGTAATTTTTCGCGTTCACAATACTACCTTTACTTTGTACAAGGTAGAAAAATTAATTCTATTCAGTTTACTTACTTTTAAAACATATTATTTATCAAATTCTATCATTTATTTTTTCTTAGAAGAGTTTTAAAATTCTTTTTTTACCTTCAATCGGTATACTCAAATTCATATATGTTAGGTCATACATATATGCTGCAGACGAGTTTTACACACGTTGATGTTTTGCACACGAGAAATAAATTAATCCCGTAAATGCCAGAGCATTCCTAAGAAAAACAAGAATTTCATTCTATGCATTACTAGGTGAAGTGATTTCCAGATGTTCTTTATTATGAGCTGAGTAAAACTATACTGCTACTGCAAATCAGAATGCTAAACGCGCTTAAATGCAGAACTATCAGTGGCAGTATCCTAATTTAGTTTACGTGTAGCTTGAGTAATGAATATCAATGATTTTAGAAAAGCAACTCTATCTCATACCTCTTGCACCAAGAGACGTTTTACAAGTGTTAAAACAAAATAAGGAACAGATAAACAAAAAACAATGCATTATATGCACTGATTATTCAGTAGTGTGTGTGTGTGTGTGTGTGTGTGTGTGTGTGTGTGTGTGTGTAAATTACTTAATTTAGTTATTACAAACAAATTTAGCAACCTTAGATGTGAGTCTTATTTACAAATACTATTTCGAGAAAATTGGTAAGAAGCATATGATAGAAACATCGATCAAATCCCTTTTTGACACAATGTCAGAAAGGGAATTCGATATTTAAAGGAATAAACCACAATTAAAAGTTGTATAACCAAATAAAAATCAATCCTACCTATTGAATCTAGAAAGTTGAATAGAATTTACCAAAATATTAATTTTTAATTTTAAGAAAATAATAGTTATTTGTATCGAAAATACCATTGCAATCGAAAATAGTCAAAAGTCTTTAATATTACAGTTTTAAATGTTTTTATTAAAGCCCGTTGCAGGTAGCAGGTTCCCTTTCAGTGTAAAGAATATTTTTGAATTAAAGTTATATTATCTTGAGAAACCAATTTACTGTAGGTCTATAATTTTCTTGTGGTTTTTAAGATATCTTCTTTTACCTGATAAAAATTGATTTTTAAACGTGGATGTGTAAAAAAATTATTCATATGCTGTTTAATATAGAATCAACTTTAGAAGTATAATATAAAATAAAACCGTTCATAAAATGAAGTGAAAGTAATGATAAATTCACAGTTTCACGGTGCACTTCTCATCCTGTTTTGATGATGAGAAGTAAAACAGGTTAACAAAAAAAATCGTTTAAGCTTGGATGTACGTAGATGGTGGTAGGAGGGAGCTTCAAAGCCAGCCCCGTTGCTTTATCAATCTAAAGTCAATTTGCTGTACGTGAAGCCGTGATTTGCATTTTTATTTGAGATCCTCTGTCTTCTTTTGCATATCCCGTTACACTCTCACGCCTTAACGCCGACTTCTACCCCTCTAAAAATTTATTCCCTCTTCGCCGTTTCCTTCTACCATCACCTAAAACCTCAAGCAAAGAATCGTGCGGATATTGTCTATTCTATGTCCTTTGCTGGTTGTAGCAAACTTATTTTCTTTTTGTAAATTTCTTCTTCGAGCTTTTATTTTCTTTCATACAGGGAATGGGTAATTTTAGATTACGTGTTAAAATTAAAGGTATACATTTAAAACATGTATTTTTTTTTAATTTTACTTAACTGGAGAAAAAATACGGCTTCCTACTTGATCAGAATATATAATATGGTAAAAGTTATTTTTTCTGAGTAATAGAAAAATGGTATGCATATTGTACCGAATAGTTGAAAGATATTATGGTTTAAAATAGAACATGTACAGGAAATTCCAAAAATAGGATAATGCTAAGTAAAGTATGCTATAATATTGACTTGACTTTTGTATTTTTATTGTAGGAGGATTAAAAGCCTGGACTTACCCGATACGCATTTTACGCACCTTGTTACAGAGGAGTAACGTCTAGTTAAATTTTTTAAATTATATTTTAACTTCAAATTTGCGCACAAAATCAATTAAAAAAAAGAAAGATAAATGGCTAACCGTACTATAGCACATAATTTCCTGTTCTTCTTAATTTGAATGAAATAGAATACTAATTAATAACAAATCAGACATAATAATGAAAATTAGTGAATATTGAAAAATAACGATTTTCCGACGAGTATCCAGGCAGCGAGCGTTCAATTCGCTCCTAACCTCTTTCAAAATTGAATAATTTTTCCGCAGAATCAAAACTTCATTTTATTCTTCAACGATTTCAAATACCATTCGGAAAGCAGGAACTCCTAATAAATTAGTAAAAAACAGCCCTAAGGAAAAAAATATTCAGTTGCATTTTATCTGAAATGTGCTAAAGTAAGAAAGAAAAAGACATTTATAAAAAATGCTGTTCCAAAACACTGGTTTAGCACACAAGGGTAAGGCTTTAATTGATTATTAAAATGAGTAACGTGAAAGCAGAGAATCTAAATGGCTTAAAACTTTTCTTTTTTTTTTTAATTAATGCAGATTTATAGATAGGAAGGATAAATAACTAAATTAAGATAAACGTCCCATAAAGATCTCCATGAAACACATAAGCGATGTTTTGTAGATTTATGTCAGTTAGCAGTTCAGCAGTATGAATTTTATGAAATATCTCATACAGTAAAGTTAAAATGAATCACCATTTTCTAGCACTTCTATAACATACTGGATGTATTATTTTTATGACTAATTTATATAGTCTTCAAGCATAATCACCTAAGTATATAATCCACGAAACTTCTGCGGACTTCTTGATCTCAACTACCATTTCACTTATGTAAGATAACATAGTGGCTCACACTTTCCTCTCACTTTCCTTACAAGTACATGTTGTTGAATAATTAAAGACAGTGCATCAGTACTTGGATTTTTACGAATTAAAATATTTATTCTAAATTTAGAATATTCATTTAAAAGATTTTGGAAATTTATAAATTAAAATTATAAATTAAATAGGAAATAATATATCTATTATATATATATTACTTAATAATTACTTAAGTTCTGCATTGCCTTTAATTTACTTTTGCCGCGAGACTATTTATGGCTGTGACTAGATTCATTCCTCATACCTAGTGCAGGTCAAAAAACAATTAACATTATATCTATATTAATAAGTGGCAAGGCTATTTTTAAAACTATGAGGCTCTTTACCAACTCGGGGCAGCATTATAACCATTTGTTCTCTTTGGCAGTATGTATCGCAAAATTTAATTTTGAACACAACTAGATCTGTCATGACAAAGAAGAGTAGATTTGCCCTAATTATAACGCTGATAGATGAATTCGGTGAAAAGAGAAACTCCTGTAATATCCTAAAAGCGGCTAACCTACAAATGGCCTCTGATTAAAGGCAAGGCTTTGTGACCTCGTCTTTAATCAGAGGCCATTTTTCTCTTTGACCTCCATGTTTCAGGATGAAACTGTTTTTGGCCCTGCAATAGTAGTAAAGTTGAACACGCAATAAGGTAGCTAAGCTGGACCATTCATATCTAAGCACAAGATTAATCAGTTGCTTTTTAAACCTTCTTTAAATATTACATAAAAATGTTACCCCTTTAAATATATAAATTAGATTTGAAAATGACATTTTATATTAATTTTCATTGAAATGCTGGTAATTATTCCTATTTCCTATTAGATAATTGGTATTCTAGTAATGAACTATCTTAGTCTTAGAATAGGAAAATATTATTTATTTATTTTTTTATAAATTTGAGTAAATAACTGAGTATAAATTAACAATTATTGAGTATAAATCTTAGTTTGATAGAAAAAAAATTGTACATTAAAAAAAATGTTTTACTATTGTAAAATATATTTTATTTTAAAGATTATGTGAAACATCTTTTATTTAAATTTTAAATTTGGAATAACTTTACCAGGAAACCTATATAAAGAGGTAAATATATTTGATTTATGTAGTCTATAGAAATATCAAATCGCATTTGTGTTGTTACATCCTCATGTTTATGTAGGTTAATATAAATGTGATTGCGATATTTTAGTTTACTGTCATTTCCTTATTTTTAAATTGTTTTCAGCCACTTATTTGTTCGGTTATCATTTAACTACAAAATTTTATAAGTTATGAATTTACTGATAAACAAGTTTTTATTGCTAATGGAACTTTTTTCGATTCTTAACGATTTCCAGATTTCTATTTATTTGAAAATGGTTTGAATATTATAATGATTGTAGAGTAGTTACTGATTCATTATAGTTACTATTGACCTATACTTCTATCATTACAAAATTTTGTTTTGCAATAACGTAACTTACATAATTATTTTAAAATTAATTTTTATTTCAAGATGAACACTTCATATTGATTTCAACATATTATTTTTGTTTAATTATTAAATATTTGTGTCCAAGGATGACAGACATGTACTGGTTAGCCATGAAAATAAATTAAAATTTGTTGTGAAAAAAATTTATTGTTGAAATTATTTTCGTTTTTTTCGAAATTTTGTTTAGTGTTTAGTAGATGTTTTTGTTGAACAACTTATTTAAACGTATTAAATTAGTTATTTTATTTAAAGTATACCGATGAAAAAGGAAGTCGAATATTTTATTTAAAATAAAATAAGCCAACATCACTGGAAGCAAGTCTGTAGTTAGTGGTGTGAGACATATTCATTATTTTTCAGTTGCATTGAAATTATTATTTTTATTTGTGATATTGTGGATCTGCTTATTTTCGCAATATGTTGAAAATAAATGTTCGCAATTATGGGCGCCGGAGATTGAGTCCTCTTCGGTTCCGGGTGGGGGAAACGTTTGTGTACGCCAGCCTGGCTGCGAAGTATTTGGGGATTTGGATGGATAGGCACAGGTATTTCTCCATACATGTTGAGTAAACTGTCAGAAAGGACGAGCGGGTTGCCCAAGCCCTGTTTGGCTAAGTTTCGTTTGGTGGGTTTGAGTCAATGCCCGGATTGCGGGACTGATGATACAGTGGACCACGTCCTCTATGTCTGTCCCCGATATGAGCTCGAACGTTCACGAGCTGTTAGGGAACTTGAGAGAATGCATTCCTTTCTGGACCTCCGTATTATCTGGGTGATCGGCGAGAAGTGGTCTATAGTGGCTGGTTTTCTTCGTGTCCGTGAGGTGTTTAGGTCGGCAGAGGGAGTTTAATCGAGGTATCCAACCAAACCAATGCTTAGCCATTGGTTTGGTTGGAGGTAGGCGCATTGGCATCGTGCTACGGTTATATTGGTATTGTTTGTAATTCGCTTTGGGGCTCCCGCTGGTGGGGGTGGGTGGACCGCCGGGGTATGGTAACCGATGAGACTGGGGGCGTGGCTTCCCTCTGCCGGTGGCGGTCCTGATGGTGACTTGGTAATGCCACGTGAGACACCATTATGGGACCGCATGGCGGTGTGGGGTTTGTTCCCGGCTCCTGTGCGGACCGGAGTGAGGTTACATTCCCCTTGTTAGGTGACCTAAACTGATCGACTTAGTTGGGTATAGGTCCGAATTACTATGTTGCGTATAACATAATTTTGATTGGTATGAGTGTAGCACTGATTTAACTTTATACTCGTTTGTGAGGCATTTTACTTTTTCTGAGGCATTCACAGTCACGAACGGTGTTGTCAAATATTTACCAGTCGCAAGGTTCGCGCTTCCGCGGTTTTGGTCAGTTAATTTGAGGGAATCATGTTAGGCTGGATGTGAAGATGTCCGTTTCAGGCCTACGTGAAGGCGAAACTTGATCTGATGCAATTGTCTGCCGAGGGATTTACATCAGTGACATCCCGACCAAAGCCTGGCTTATGACTGTGAGATGTAATCAGTTAGGGGATCTAAAGACGACCTCCGGCAAAGCCCCTCAGTGCTTGGAACTGAGGGGTGGTGTGGCGATCGGTAACGTCACAAGGTGGGTGTCTTCCCCCTACGGGGTATGGATGTCGACGAGATGTTCAGAGCTTGGAGCGACAGGTGGAATGCGGCGGAGGCTGGACGATGGATACACCGACTCATCAGTGACGTCAGGAGCTGGTTAGAGCGGAAATATAGTGATACCAATTACGAACTCACCCAGTTTCTATCAGGTCGCGGGTGCTTTCAAGATTACCTGTACCGTATGAGTAGGAGTACCACGAGATGCTGCTATGATCGTGTTTTAAAAATTTTTAAAGAATTATTATACTTTATCCCAGTACTTGTCGAGTTAAATCGAGCAAACGTATAATCAAATAGACGTACAATCGAATTTATACATACGACCAAAATAGAAGTCGTATCTTCTCCTTTTATATGGTGTATTTTACTTTTGGGAAGTTGGTAATTATATCAATTTATTTGTATACGTAAAGTTAAATTTATTCAGAATTGTTTTAAAATAATAATACTGATAAAAAACAGAAAACAAAACTGTTGCGTTTACATAGTTCAGTTTCTGCTTACTACTTAATACATACGATGTGCATGAAGTTTTGAATTAGAATAGTGTTCAGCTGAAATTAATTTGTAAACTTTATGTTAATAGGACTAAAAAATAAAATTAAGATATTAAAAAACCTACTCCAACTAGCATTTCTTCAAAATAAGTATCAATCACTACTGATGTATGAATTTTTTTATTACAAAATTTATTTTAATTTTAAGTTATTGGTCCAGAAACTTGAACAATAGACTTCTATAAGTTATATTTAAAATTGAAGATAATCGAAAACCATTTTTATTTCTACTTGCGATTTATTTGTGTAAATATACTACAATTACTTTTTACATAATTTGTTTTCAAAACCATTTTTTAATTTTATGGATTTTTTCTTGTAAGTTTATGAATATAAATAATGTTTCTATGAATGAATATTGTTGAACAAGACTTTATAGCAAATTTAATAGATTAATTGATAACTTTACGAAGGTAAGATGGGAAAAGGAACAAGCAGGCATTATTCTGGTTCAGAAAGATCAATGATTAATAGCTGAATAAGAGCGAAGTAGAAGCAGCAGTCGAGGTCTTAACATTATCAGAACTTATAGCAGAGGAGTGAAGAGTGGGATGTTGTCGAGGAGCGAGTGAGGGGCATTTTGGCTACCTAACCTATCTACTATATACCTACACATAACAATTGCTATTGTATTGAACTATGAGGAAACTCCCATCTCCCTCATGATTCTCATTCCTACAACCCCACCCCATTTCCCCCGATCCATATCCCCATTCTTACCTTGTGATACTATTCACGAATGTATGGTTCCTCCTTATAACAGAATGAAACCGACTCAATATTTAATACATTTCTGTTGCATTCAGGCTTGCTACCTCTATGTAGACTACCTAATTAAACCGGGATCGAGCCACCACCCATCCGCTATCAACCCTCTACTCAACAATCTTCCATGAGTTTTGTTAGCATACAACTTCTACTTCTACCCTCATTTGGAGGAAATGTGTACATGCATTGTTTCATATGAAATTAATCCACTGTAATAATATCATATCACCACCCTTTACAAAACTATACACACTAATTTCAACACAGTTTGTAATTACTTAATTAAGTTTCCCTGAATTCAGTTATGATTTATGCAATTTATATGTCTTAAACTGGAAATAATATTTTTAATACGTTTACTTATGTATGTCTGTACGTTAATTAATCATCTAAAATCGTAAGTTTATTGTTGACATCTGTATTAAAAGAAACATTATAAGATTAGTAAACATATTTCAGATGAAATACAATATACTGAACTGATCTTAGTGAATGTGTCTGATATACAGTATTTCATATTCTCTTGACAGTTATTAGAAAGTCTAGCTGTACCCGATAGTGTACCGATTAGTGCGGATTTGCTTGAGTTATGTATAACTTATGTGATGTTTTTATACATTACACGATTTTGGGAATATGTGTGTGTTTTCCTTAAGGAATTCTAAGCCTGTTTTTCGATTAATCTTTAGTACGCGAAGGCAAAGCAATTTGTTGAGCATATGTAAAATACGTACATGTAGATAATTTAGAAAATACTCTTATAATTATATACGCACTTTAATTACCTACATAATTATAATAAGAATAGAACGTAATATGTAAAAGAAGCAATACAGTACTATCTTAAAATGATGTTACATATTTTTTCAAAGCACTGCTGCTCATTGACAGTTCATTTTTTAATATAGCGAGAAAAATACCATTAATTTGATCCAATCATTTGATCAATCATTTCTTTCCATTCATTTCCCCACATGCTAGTGTAATCCGTTGCTTCTTATAGTGCATATTTCTCATTCATTTTTCGAATTGAGTACATCTATGATTACAACAAACCTTAAAAACAAAAATCGATGAATTCAGATCAAGCTATACCAATAAGCCCGATCTACGCAGTCACGAAATTTATCGCTAGTTCGGACAATTAGCATTGAACTGGGTTCTTATTAAAATAGTAGGATAGTAAAGCAGTTCACCGCCCTTGCGCTAGTTGATTCGTATTCTGTTGTATTTGTAGGAAAATGGTTCAGGCTGTTGTTCATTGGAAACTATTCAGGTCTCACTTTTTATATTTGATCATTTGGTTGTATTAAATGATTACCTAACATAAAAGAATAAAATTAATTTCAACGAAATATGATTCTAAAACCATATTAATTTAGTCTTCTTGCTCTTTAGCACAATTCATCCACTGTGAATTGTTTTGAGACCAGTGCTGCATGTTTTGCTTATATTTATTTACCTTCCCATTCAAGAAGAGATTAGCTTCGACTTTAAACCGAACGAACACATTCGCGAACAAACTTGGAATTTATTATTATTATTTAGTTTGACCTGAAATCTATTTATTTATAGGATTGACTCGTTCTGAATGGACTTAATGAGGTCAGCTGACTTACCTCTCAAAAAGAGGTCAGTCAAATAATAATAATAATAATAATAATAATATGACGTAATAATCGTTTTGTCAAAAGTTCTATGTCAAAAATTAACATAGAAGACTTGATAGTTCAGAAGCGACATGCTAATTATTTGAACAGTTTGATTTGATTTCATATTTTTAATCATTTGATCAAATAGAATGTTTTAAATCGGCTCTTCCAATTACCTCGTTGCTCAGATTAACAGTTTGTGTAATAGGCATTCATTTTCATTCATTTTTAGTTCGTACTTTAGGAAACATTTACACGTTGCATGGATCTATAATTAGTGAGTGTATGGAGGCTGGCTTTCCTTTTTTCATTCTTCGTATTATACTAACGTTTGAAATTACACGTAGGAAGCTGGGGCTAGTTTGCTTTCGATGTTAGTCACAAATAAAACATTTGAGATCTTCTTTATGCTGGTTGTCAAGAGGTACGTTCAGGGAAACAGATTACTATTTTTTCGAGTACCGGAGATGTTTTTTCTTCGAATTTGACTGAAATTTTGATTCTGTTTTTAGGTCCTATTTCTGAGGCCGGTTCTCGGTAATAATTACTCTGTATGTGTTTGTTAGAACTGATCCTGACTCTTTTGCCTGTTTTGAGTGAGTTTCTGGAATAATGTTCTGATATACTTCCTTCTGCTGTTTCTCAGGTTACAGTGACAAGTTGCCAAGGCAAGATGAGAGTATAACTTTAACACAACCGTTTTTATCAAGTACATTTTATGAATTGTTTGGTTTTAAATTGCGTTAACGCAATTAGTTGTTTCAGCTGAATTTGCTTTCTGACCCTTTTCTACTCTTAGAAAACTAGGTGAAATTAAGTGCTTCCCTGAGATCTTGATCGTGTGATTATAGTTTATTTCGATGTAATAGATCTATTGCATTGATGCCTGTTTTCTAGAAGATCTTGAAGCATAGTATTAAGAAAATTTCGCCTTCTTATGGTGATTTTTCTGGGGTTTTCCAGCTTACATTAAAGGAGCTTTCCTATTTACTGTTGATATGAGAAAACTTTTATGGTTGGAGTTGACCTGGAGAGTCAGGTAGCCAATGGCTGGTTGTTGTCCTTAATGCTTTCTGTTGTACTGATTGTCCTCAATATATATTTTTGTATTATAAAGGATTTTGTAAATCCTTTAATACAAAAACTTTTATCGACTAAGTTCTTTCATAAGATTGTCTCCATATTTCTATCTTAAGTCCTGTGTTTTGAGTCTAGTTGTTTTAGTTAGTGTTTTTTTTTTTTTTTGTTTTGATAATGTTGTGTTTGACATTGCTTATGATGATGTTTTTGTGTTTTGTTTGGACTTGTTTTATTATTGAGGAGAGATCGTGTAACTCCTTGATAAGGTTCCTGTTTAGATACGAGTGTAGTCTTTTGACGCAGACCAGTATTCTTACGGATGATATACTTATCTAGAAGTTTATTATTTGTCTAAGATGGTTTACGGATTAGGGAAATATTTTTTCATTTCTGAAACTGTTGATATTTAAAAATTGAATGTTAATATTTTTCGTTACTCTAAGTGTGTGAAGGAATTTCGTAAAGTTACTGGTATAGTTAATGATGTATACTACATCGTGTTTTTCTTGTTATATATCGAGGTGTTGTTGAATCTATTTGATGCTGATAGAGCAGTTTTTTTGAGTGGATATTTGTTCCAATGACAGTGCTTAGAAACTTGCTCCTCTCAATTTGATCTATATTTATGGTGTAGCCAGTACGTTTGCTCTTTCAGCTGATTGTGGTGTTATCCATTCCCATCATTTGGATTTAATGAGGGCAGCGTTCATTGAGAGAAGTACACAATTTGAGAGTACACAGCATTGAGAGTACACAATTTTCTTTATATTGAAAATTTCAGTAAATGTTTGCGATAGTTATCGTTTAAATTTTCTTTGTGCGAGATTTCTGGTTACTTGTGGATTTGTTTCTTTTGTTGAAAGGTATAATTTTTCCTAGGATATAAATAATCTGGGAACGCTGCATAAAAATGTATACTGTATTATGTTTTCTTTCTTTCTGCTTGCCTTTTCTGAGATTGTTATTTTCTTTGCTTGTGTTTTGTTATGAAGATTTTTCCTTCTACCCTCTCGGTTTCTATGTTTTATTTTATTTTTGTAAGAGTACCAGAGATCGTTTCTTTAGATACAGTTTGGTTGTCAACTGGGATTTTTTCTTGGGTTCTGCTTTGCTGAGGTGGCCTGCTCGAGAGCTTTCCTCAGCAATGAAAGCATCATTGTAGTTGTCACTTATCTGGTAGGTGATCAGACCATCATTGTGGTTTACGGCTGAAGCCTAAAATCGTATAGCTGGCGCATTTTCTGTCTTTCAGTTATTTTTTTTTTAATTTCCTCATTTTTTTAATTTCTTTATTTTTTTTTTATACCTTCAGATGCTTCCGGTTTGGTGCCAGGAGGATGAAGATAAGAGCTGCTCATCTCATAATTGTCCTTCGCCCTTCTTCCTTCTAATGAACAATGCTTGTCCTACAAAATGCTACTTGACTAAAATTTCTCACAAGTTTTTTGTCCCATTGTAAATGACACGGGAACTCTCTCTAAACGACGTGAGCTGAAGTTGTCCGTAAATTTTCCACATCACCAGTCCTTACGCGCACGCAATTACATAATTTCTATGCGTTCTTTCTTAATAATTCACGCCATTTTATCAAAAAATAAAGAAACCACATCAAAAGTTCGGAAAGATGATTATGAAAAATTTGTCAATTATTTTTATTGTAAAAGATAGGTTTCAATAACAAACAGTTGCTCTTGTCGTTTTATTCAACATTGTTGTTAGCCGTATACATCTGTTACTCCTATTATTTTGCGTTGCTAGTAATATGTGCAATTTTTGTATATATAAATACATACAATTATATATATAATATTATATAATATATATATTCTTGTTCAGATATATGATCATTCCGATATTTTCTCAGTACAGTGCCAATCGTCACTGAAATACAGCTAATATAATGCAAAAATTTGCTTATCCCGAAGCGATAGTGAGCAGGACAGATGCCACCTGCCTGCACCAGTAGGCATTTACCTGATAGCAGTAGGCAGATGGCTTCTGCCTTCGAACATTATTTAATATATTTTTCGTCTGTGGTCCTTCTGCATGTGCAGAAGAAGAATTAAACCCTTGCATTAAACCATTAATAGAGTCAATCTTTGATTAATAGAGCCAATCAATAAACCGTAAACCACGCATTAAACCTTTCCCTCATCCTTGATTTCTTTTTTTCACGAAGATATCTTCTCGTTTTTTTTGTAGCTGTTCTCTCTAACTATGATAAATACTAGAATTTTGTAAGAATCACTGTTTCCTTGGTATTTGTTTAGCTTGGTGTGGTAGTTCTACTAACTAAACTATCTTTTCGAAGTATGTTTCTATCGGATGAAAGCCAGCAAGTAGGATTTAATCAATACACTCAGAATTATTTAATTTTATTTATTACACACATAAGTATTGTAAACATTACGCTAACAGTAAAATACAACCACGGATAAAAGTAGCAGTTATAAACGAGGAGAAAATAATATTTATGGAAAAAATCGTTTTAATGAAAAATAATAAAGGAACTTTATTACATTGTGAACTTTTTTAAATTTATTTTATTATTCTTATAGCTATAATTTTTATTAGGGATATGCAGACACAGCATTAAACCACGCCAGTATATTCAATTTCTAAAGACATATAACGTTTACGACGACTGTTTTTAATTCGGTAGGATGAATTCCCTTTCTGGTTAAAAAAAAAATGGAAAAAGGGAAACTTAAGGGATGACGCTCGCTATGGATCGCTAGCAATGGAAATGACCAAAAGGTAGTCTGGTTGTCCTGTTATAATGAATGCTGACCGAGCAAAAAGGAAGTTTGTAGCTAGAATAGGAATATTGTGATAAAACACAAGAATTATTGTGATGTCCGTCTGCTGTAAGCGTAAATCAAAATACACAATAACCACTGCTCGTAAAGTTTTATGTGAATGGATTTGTCACACTATGAATCGCTGAGTATTGAACAAGTATAATAGAACGCGCAGAGCTAGAGGTTAAATATTATTCGACCTAACTCATTTTACTCTTCTCTGTTATGGCAACCGGGTACAACCACTGTTCTAAAATTGTATACGATCCATTTAATTTATTATTTTTTATCGTTAATTAATTTATTTATTTATTTTAAATACAGTTACTTCTTATTTTTAATTAGTTTAATTAAATATACAATAACAATCATTGTGGTTTTATCAGATGTAAGTAACTTTCCTAAAGTTATAGACATACATTTTTAACATATTTTGAATCATTTCCCGTTTTATAATATCGTTGCTGTAACACGTAACAGAGAGAAAGAATTAAAAAAAAAACGAAAGCTTTATTCACATCAAAAAATATTTTTGATTACATAAATAATTCAAGAAGGTAGAAGAAGTATTATTTTATGAATAACATAAGCAACTGATTCAACATTTACATTGGAGAATGAAGGAAAATTAGGAAAATCTTGATCCGGGCACCATCTCAAAGTAAAAAATTAATGAATGAATAAGAACTTATTAGAGCACAAATTAAAAGATTATGTAACAAAACGTATGACGTAATGATGCACCTATGTGACGACAATAAATAAACTAATAAAACAAGTAAAAAAAGGGTAAATTGAAAAGTACACGTTAAAGGATTATGCAGAAAATTAGGTATCTAGTTATTATTACTTAAAAACTCATCATGAGAATAACGTTTTTTAAAGGAATTTTACAATTTAATTTTCTTTTTAATTGATCGGAAGATCTGTTGGTTCAACTCGTTATTTATCGAAATGACAGCAGAAATATTAAAACAAGTCTTTTCTGGAAAGCCAACACAGTTATGTTGTGTAATATAAAAATATAAATATTTGGTTTTATAGATGTAACCATTGTTATTTTTTTTAGGAATAAACTACATTTTTTCCTTTTTGTTTTGGATTATTTCTATCAGTTTTTGTTCAACTGAAAGAAATAATCCATTTGAATATTTTAATTTCCTTCATTTTGCGGTTCCAAAATTTAAAAAAATAATCTCGATTCTTCATTCATTCTAAGCGAGTACTATATTTTAGGAAACTTTTAAGCTTCAGTCTTGAAGTGAAAATGTATAGGTATCAAGATGAGAATAGTTTTCGACCCAGAAATCAAGTCGTGCCCAAAAACGTTTTAGGCATTAACTTTCAGTTTGTACACTAGACAGATTAGCTGTATGATGAATATAATTGCTTTCAGAGAAAGCGACACCATCTGGTTTTTCTTACACCATAGCTACTGTACATGCGAAAGATAGTGGAAAGCAACGAATTAATGTATCCCATTCTATTACAAAACAATGTACTCTATACACTGCCTCTATTCATAATAGGAAAATTGGTCGTAAGGGATAAAATATGTATCAGCTTGTGCTGTTAGGAAGAGCCGAATTCTAAATTTGAAATTCCACACAAATACCGGAGAAGTTTTATAACATCCTACTATTTATTTTTTTATTTTTTATAAAATCTCCCTTTTTATCATTACTCGAAATGTGGACCAACTAGCCAGAGGATTATAATTCCTTCTTCCTAGAAAAATTATGTTAGCCTGAAATCTACTTTCCGGAATAACGTTTCTTCTGTTTGTTTTTTCTAAATCTTACGTCGCTTAAGTAGATTCTAACTTTTAATTAAATACCCTTAATTATCATTACACTTTTATTAAAAACATTTATTACAGAAAGACTAAAAATTAACAAAATAATTGTGCTTTAATCAGTGTAATAATATAAAAATAAATTTAATTAGAAAATATATTTTTAATTAAAGTAGATAATTAGACATTTCCTCATCTATAATTTATGGAATTTATTATTTATTATTGTGGCAGCACGAATGCCACATAAACCTAAAAAAAAAGATCTTTTATGAACATATTTTTTCATATGTATTAAGTGTTTTTTTTTGTAAAACTATACTTCTAGAAAACTTTTATAATAAAAAAAATCCCTTTCGGCACGCCGGAAGATGGAGGTAGATTTCACCAGTGCTAATTAGGGGATAAAAAAGATTTCCACCTTAAAGTTAAGAAAACTTAAAATTTTCTCAATACGACAATGTTGCATGTGAAAAATTTCATCATGTTTAGCATACGACAAGTCCCATCTTCTTACAATTCCAGCAACATCTTAGTCATCCCTTGTCGTAAGGGTTGGTCATTTCAAAAATCGTTTCAGACAAAGGTTTAGGTAATCTTTAGAGAACCAACGACCACATCAAATCGATTCGATACTGAAACGCGAAGATATGTCAAAGTTTTCTGGAACTACTTCCAGAAAATCATGGTATGTTATCGAATCATGGTACCCATTGCAATAGGTAGCTTTCTTATGAAATCTACCTTAGGTAGATCTGTACCTTAGGTACAGTGATGTTCTTAGATAACCTAGGATAAATGTTCGTTTACAAGTCAGATAATTCATCTTTATTATTTTATATATAAAATTTATAAAAGGTAATTCTCTTGGGCTGTCAGATAGGGGAAGACACTGCCTTATGACGATTCCGTTTGCCACACTATCCACTTCTTTACTAGCCCTGATGAGCTTTACTGGAGATTGTTTTATAAACCTTCGAAAACTAATTACGTAAAAAAATCATCAGTTTGGCCTCCGTCAGGATGCCACCGTTGCAAACGTCTACAGAGAAAATCAATTAAACAGTTAGCCGGGACAAAAATAAGTACAAAATATGCTGAATTTTTACTTCAGTTTTGGTATACTTGTTGCACTCAGTTCGTATAATGCGTGATGTATAAAAATTTATTTTTTATTTAAACATATTTATACTTTCTCTATATGTTTATAAGAGATGGAATTAAAATGGATAAAGAAGTGACTGATATTAATTAGATAATAAGGAAAACTGCACAATATTAGGAGTGTTAGTGTCTCTGCCTTTCATCCAGATTTAGTTCCGGAATGACACGGAATTTTTCACATGCTATAAAATTCATTATCATCTTTCATTAACTGTTATTTTATGACGACTTTTCGCTGCATAACTAAATAAATATGATTAGTAACTATAAATGATATTTAAAGCCGTAGATATGTGCATGTGCATTTTAATTTTAGTCGGTAATTCAGCAGAAATTAAAACTTATGTAAAAAGAATTCAAATAAGTATGGATATTTTTTAAAAACATTAATATTAGAATTCAGAACACATTCGGTAATAAATATTTGTGTAAATACAGAAAAAATCTGAATCGTTAGTGTAACGTATCGTATAGAACAGGATAGAATCTGAGAGTAACATTGGTTGAACACAGACTGCTTGAGGCTTTGCACGTGACATGACTTGCATAACGTTCCAGTAACTGTCTCCATTTCTTTGGCAGAACTGTTTTTAAAGAACTATAAGTACTCCGTAACAATAGAAACGTGTGAAAACGCAGTCTTTAATACTAATCGTTTATAAATTTTTATGCAAATCTCAAGATATAATTAAATTCGAGAATTAATATTTTGTGCTTATTACAAAATTACGTTATTGTATTTAAAATTTCAAAATTTACGTATAGTTAACCGTAGTTAATGATAGTTTCTCTAAACACATTTTTTTTATGTTAAACCTTTGCAGACTATAAATTAATTACGTTCCTCTTGGGTAATTAATTAACTTATTATATTATATATATTTACTCATTTTTTACATAAAAGTTAGATTGTGAGAATTAAGTGTATAATTTTGATAACCTAATACTTCAGGGCAATGGAATAAATTTTATATTTTTCAATATCTCCAACGGCAGCTTATCAGAGATTAGGCTATGTAAGTTCGTTCGAATATATAGTTATTTTTACGTACAACTCGATAAATTGCAATTTTGCATAAAAGAAAAACTTCAGCCTAGTTACATTATAAACCGTAAAATAAAATATTAATGAAAAAACAAGGCTGGCTGAAAAAACGATTGGCCGAATACAAGGAAAATATTCATATAAAAAAATTTAATATTTTTTCTATATCACAATTCCTGCTTAATATTTTATTTATCAGAAGCAGTTGCTCTGAAATGATGGTGTAAACAAGAGTTTACACAATGTACGGACTACGAATGAATAATTAATTTTATTCTTACTTATCCTTTCAATGCTTAAATTATAAATTTTTTATAAATTTCTTTAAAAGCTCTAATTAGTCACAAAAAATAAATTTCATGTTATTTAGTTAAACGTTTCGTGCTATTTTCAAAAAAATAAATACAGCAGTAATACCTTTTCTGTTAATAAATTCTTCTTCTAAAGCAGACTGAAGATAAGTGCACAATGCCAGAATCTGAATGGCCATTATTTTAACTGGATTATGTAGCAAAAATTCTCTCTAATTCTTTTCTTATCAAAATAACTAAAATTACATAAAATCCCTGTTTATTTATAACTATTCATTAATTTCTTTAGCCGAGAAAGATTAAATTCTCAATTTTAACCTGACATGGATGAGCTCTCCCGATTGTATATATGCAGTATAAAAAAAAATATCGAATTAATTATATTTTATTAAGAATCTCACAATCCTCTCTTTTGAAGATAATCCTTTGAATTTTTCGTTATCCTCTATTTCAGAGAAGAAATAATCTAGTTAGTAAGAAAAACATATGTAGGTATTCCCTTTCTCTTATTATTTATAATAATGTATTCTTTCATAATATAAAATATATACTAGTTAGAAGTTAATAAATGAAAATTGAAGAGGAAAAACAGCAGCTATAAACAAACAAATATAAAGAAGTGTATAGGAAGAAAAGAAAGATTTGAAAAGAGAATTAGAAAAAACAAAAGAGGTCGCTGACAATAGTGGTGAATAAATATAGGGGAAGGGAAGTCGATGTTAGCAGACCGACCCTGAATTAATTGGAGAAGTAAAAGAGATCGAATGGGGAAAGATAAAGGTCGGGTAGTGGAAGTTATAGGAGTGTTTATAACAGAAGATACCGATTAATATTGCATATCTTTAGTAAATATTATTTTTTTATTACTTTGTTTCCTATTTAAAACAAAAAACGAAAAATGTATCTAGAATGAGAATTAGGAAAATATCTACTCAAATTTATTTTTAACAAATCTCTCATTTAGTACTTGACTTTAATGTAACAAATACAACGCTGCAATATTACTCGTACTTCTTTATACTTTGTTAAAATAATTATTTTCAGATGCTTTGTAAATGTCATTACATTTACTCATTTTTTGGTTGTTTTTGTTGCTTAAAGTAATGGTTTAAAATAGTTAACAGAATTACATTCAATATATCATTATATCAGAAGGAATATGTTTCGGTGGTATTTTTGTGCCCTTATAAATTCCAAAATTTTTGCATAGAAAAATTCAATGTAAAATGTATTTTATTGGCACTTACCTTTTTTGTTCCAAAAAATCAAGGCTGTTTGAAATAATCAACCGACAGTATAAAGTAGAGGTTTTAATCCGCCAGCAGAATAGACGTGTTTACAGATTTTTGGAACCCACAAGGCCAAATACTGAAGGATTATCAGGTAAGAGGCACTAATAAAAAATCTTAGCTACAATGGTTTGCATAAAAACAAAATTCAGCCTAGTTAAAACTAATGACTAATGTATGGTACATTAAGTGGAAATAAAATTAAATTGCATGAAGAGGGAATTTCAGTTAAATATAAATCCATACTATTATGTAAAGAGAAGAGGGATTTTATTTGTTCGGAATAAACAAAAAACTGCTTCATCAATCACCACCAAATTTTTATCCGTATTTTTTGGCATAACTGAGAAGGTTTGTAGATATATTTCTTCTCGAAAAAATGTATTGTATGTAGTAGTGGAGATTTGCCGGTTGAAGCATAAACTTTAATGAATTGAATTAATGAACTGTGAAATGTGATTCTCTATCACTGTTTGAGCTGAGTTTGAACTGAAAGATTCGAATCGATCGAATGAATGATATTACAAAAATAATAGAATTAAATTTACGTTAAATAAAATAATAATAAATAAATATAAAAAAAGTCTATTTAACAATAATGGGCTTCCCATGGGGACTGCGTGTGAGGCTAGAGTGATGAGATATGCGAACTCCTCGTGGGAGACTAGATCAATCATCACCATACACATGTAACAAACGCGGTGCCCCTGGGGCACTGTTTTGGAAGGTGCAATTTTAATATCTCTGCAAACAACCGTTCGATTCTCAAAATTCAAACGAGGTATTTGTCAATAGGTTGAAGGCTAACTTTTGCTTGCATCACGTACACTCTCGATCTGACAGATGAAGGTTATTCGGAAACATTAGGTGTGTATATATATATATATATATATATATATATATATATATATATATATATATATTATTATTATTATTATACGAGTATATATATATATTATTATTATAATATAATTATTATTATATTATTATTATTATACGATAATAATATATATTATTATTATATATTATTATTATACGAGTATAATCGTAAAGTTTGTTTGTTATCGCATCACACGAGAACCAACCGACCAATTATTTTTAACTTTTCAGGATATATTCCTGCTATCCCAGGAAAGGTTTTAAGCCATCGACAGAGGTCCTAGCTCCCTTGAAGGTAATGGTATTAAAAATATTCATTACTTCATTGTTATATTTCTGCCTCCACAGAAAAAAAATAAATTAAGAATTTTTCATCATCAAAGGTGTATGTACTTTAATTACCATAGTTACTTTTATTCTATCTTTTGTAATTTAGTTTCGTTTTCAGGTTTCTATAAAGCCTCAATACTATAATTATTATTTATTTATCAGTTTTATTCTCACAACCATGAGGATAACGTACAGCGGCGGTCCAGGAGGTGAGCTCTCTGGGTAGATAGGAGTGGCGACCGAAGCAAACTCTGCGGGTGTCCAGGACGTCGGTCCACCTGGCAAATTGGGGATGGTGAACGAAGCGAGCTCTGCAGCTATGGGGTTGGGCCCTTGGTCCCGAGGAGCCCCTTAGTTGTCTCAAGGATTCGTTTGGGTTGACCTGAGTTTCGGGGGCTCAGGTGCTGATTAGACGTGCCTGCTAGTAAATAAATAAATATTAAAATATTTAAAAGTATTTTTTTAAAGTTTTTAAAAGTATTTAAAAAAATAATTTATATATAAATGTATAATTTAAAATATATGTTTAGATATATAATGTATATCTACGTGGGTGGTTTTTTTTTATTAAGAGTCTATAATCAGAAGTTTTAAGGTACTCTGTTTGGATTTCCACGTTCAATACTTTGCATGAAAAAAGTTAAAACATTCGTAAAACGTTCAAAGTAATCATGAATTATTTAAATAAATTATTATTTTAAGTGAAATAATAAATTAATATATTATATAATAATTGAAATTAATTTTACCTGCTTACTGATTAATATTAATAAATATGTATGTAATATAAATGCGTACACTACAATCCATTAATATTAATATTAATATATATATATATATATATATATTTAAAAAAACGTAATGATTCTTTTGGTAGATATTACTGGTCTGTTTATCAACAGACCAGACTGACCAGACCAGACTGTGAAATTATTTAAATTGCAAGTTTTTTAAAGGATTCTTTGATCTAACCGCAAAAGTATGTTTGTAAGCTTTTATTTTATGAAATTCTGATGTACCATTCCTTTATAAAACTGATAAAAGAGTAAAATTCTGTGTTTGTACACTTAAATTACTACAGATTAAACTAATTTTTAATTATAACATTTTATAGTGGACCAGAACATAAACAATTCACAACATTTAACATGAACTTAATAATTTATTTTTCTTTTTTCTTTTATTTAATTTTTTTTAAGTCCACTTCGTGATCTATTTTCTTACAAAAAATTATCAAATGACAACAATTTTCATTTTATTTTGTATTTAACTTATTTATTTTACTTTAAAGAAATATTTCGTTGGAATCCGAGGACTGCAGATTTGAATCCATTTTTATAATTGTTTTAGAGTTAATAATTTTTGTACAATCTATACTGGTTCTTAAAGACTGTTAAATTTGCTTTTTAACAAAGAAATATGGGTAATTAAGATATGACTTTAATTCAGGCTTAATAAATAGAAGAGATCATTCCAGTTTGTTCTTACTATGTTACAATAAATTTGATGTAGTTGTGTGCACTCATTGAGAACAGTAGTATGACTCTTACGTCCTGTAACTAAAAACTTTGGTAAGCGAAGTAATGCGAGGTAGAAGACATTCCCCTAAATCGGCATTGCCCCTTTCAAGAATAACAAGGGAGTTGTTATTAAATGATACATAAATCTTTGAGAACAAAACTCTGAATATACCTTATACTTCATATACTTTAGAAACGCCATAGCCACAAGACAGATTGAATCAATGTGTTTAAAAAATAATAATAATTTTGCAAAGTAGTCTAAGAATTAATTTTCACGATATACCTATTGTATGTATTATATTTAATAAGTGTGTAACAGATCGGAATTAACATGAAAACAATGCTATACACAAATACATACAATGCTACATTTGCAATGCATCCAAACTGTAAAACATATTTTACAGTTTCACACTGTTTTGACTGTTTCAGTATTTCTGACGTTAGGCGACAACTGTAGTTAAATACGGTAACTTCAGAAAACTGTAGCTTCATATTTTTGCAAGATATTATATGAATTTTTATTGCTGAAAGTACAGACGTGAACTGTTAAAAAGCGTATGTTGAGAAATCTACCACAAAACTGTTTTAAAAAAACCGCATCTTAAATAATTTGTTCAGAGTGATAATTTCGCATAATAAAGGTTTTGAAGTATGGAATATGTTAATCTCGCATAAGGTATTTCCTAGTAGATTTAGAAAGCATTACCTAGCTTGATTACTGAGTATCAGCAGGATTTATTTTATGTTATCTGTTTACAATACTTTTGTATTATATGTACATTGTCTTCATAGGCTACCAATTATTTTTAGAGAGTGTAGTAGTATTTACCAAAAGTTGGAAATTTTCTCCAAAACTTGATGTGTAAGAAACTATCACAAATCAGAAATGCCATGTACGGATCCCCTCTATATGGAACTGTTGCATAATCTAACCAATAATATGCTTAGGAACATTGACATTATTCAATGATTTAAAAGGTAACCAGTATTTATCAGGGAGAGCGAACAAAGAGCAAGAAAATAACAGACTGAGGGACAAGACAGACTAACAGATGCGTAGAATCTCATGCGTGTGTAACTTTTCACGGCTTAGCAACTTTATATGGAATTTAATGACTGTGCTGCCACTCTTAGGGTTTTAATTATCGTTATAATAAAAATGTTTATAGCCATTACTTTAGCTATTTACTTAGGAGATCCCCCTCTTTTTATGTACTGTAATAATGATAGTGACGACGTGCTATTTGGATACAAGTATAGAATAAAGATTTCTGTCGAAAGAATTAAATTATTTACCTTCCTGTTGTACGGCTGCGCAAGCGCTTGGTGGCTGTAAACTTCATCTACGTATATCAATGAAATATTCTGTAACTGCATATATTCCTCTGTGTGGGTGTACGTGCATGTGTATCCGCACGAGTCTGTGTATATAATATATATTACTTACTCAAAATTCAGCGGGGAAAGGGTAGCCTAGGTACATTTTGAGCTTGTCTGTCATTCAAGCTTTTCATTATCGCTCTCTGATATGTTTTGATAATTCATACAATATCTAATGAATAAAATTTGAATTTTCCATCCAATGCACCCTCATTTTACATTCATATACACGCACAATTTAATAAAATCGTCATCTAACAATCCTTCTGTCCTCTAAAATTGAAATAGACATATTAGGGAAGAGAATTGTGATGAAATAAAATTGAAATGAAATATTCTATTTTTTATTTTTTTATTTTATTAATACATTTAATTATTGAATCTTGGTGTTTTTTGTCTTTTTTTTAAGAAGAAACATTCGTTGAATCCTTTATTTATTCTTAAATTAATTATGGTGCAAACTTTATAAATTATTCCTACTAAAATGAAAAAGAAATAATTTGAGATTATTAGTAAATGTATAACGTCATGATAGCTATTTTGTTTTGTTTTTTAACGTATAAATACCACTTAGAGTACATATATGTAGTATAAATGACACATATTAAAATCCATCCTAGCGTCAGACTAAATAAATATCTCAAAATATTTTCAGCATACTTGTCGACTTTTTTTTGCGGTAAAGCGCGCTTTCGTAATGCTTTTCATTATTCATTCATTAGAAACTATATATTTTTAAAATTATAATCGCATTAAAATTTATTTTGAAGTAGTAACAGGAGATTCCCTTACAGAAGTCGTAGATATGTCTGTTTAAAACCTGTTTTTTTTTTTTTTTGGCTATTTATTCTGATATTAGTATAATCCATTAGTTCATCCACTGTCTACTATTATTTAATTTCACATCCGCCTTTTACTTTATTCAATATAAAATTCATGAAAATCATGCATAAGGTAAAAAGTCGTTCATTTTAATTTCTAATTAAATTTAAAAAAACAAAAAAAAACTTAAAATGCATACAAAGTAGTCAAAAGTATAACCGTAGTTAATAAATTAATACGAATAAAATTTTTAAATGATACTAATTGATTGTATCATAAAAAAAGTTTAAAAAAGTCACTTTTCTAAAAAATTAAAGGGATAAAAACTACTGAACAGAAATAATTTTAATAAATTAATTATAGGAATTGTAAATGGTGTAATGCTTCCAATAAAGCTCAATGTAAATCAAAACTTATTACTTTAAATTCAGTAAATATTATTATAGTTTAAAACAATAACATATTTATTATTATTATTATTATGGTTAAACTACTCTGATCTATAAGTATTTTGATACACAGATAATTTTGGCATATTATTATGTATTTTTGATGCTGAAAATTGACCTCAAAATTTATTTTAAGGGATGCATATATTTGTAATTTTCTCTTTTAAAACACTGGAAATTGTTAAAACGATTTATATTCTCTAAGATTAAATACATACAAAGATTTGTTGTGAATCAATGTTTATATTAATAAAGAGGTATGAATATCTGAAAATATTTGTAAATGGAACACAGTTGAATAATTTGAAAGAGTGATCAATGTGACAATATGGTATTACATCACAAAATAGCATCGATACTAACTGTTTACTACGACTAATTCCGTCCAGAAAAATAAATTTATTACAGTAGTTTTAATAAAATTAATAGCGTTTATTAATAATAACATAATGATGTAGTCGTCATTTCAATTATTATTTTTACTGTGAAATAACTCAGACCAAAGAATCAACCCACCGGGTTAGTCTAATGGTGAACTTGTCATCGTAAATCAGCTGATTTCGACGTCGAGAATTCTACCGTTCAAATCCTAGTAAAGGGTAGGTCAAATCCTAGTAAAATAAAGTTACTTTTATACGGATTTGAATACGAGATCGTAGATACTGGTGTTCTTTAGTGGTTGGGTTTCAATTATCCAAACATCACAGGAATGGTCGACCTGAGACCGTACAAGACTTCATTTACATTCATGTATATCATCCTCATTCATCCTCTGAAGTAATACCTTACGGTGCTTCCGGAGGCTAAACAGAAAAAGGATTCAGTAAGAATAAATGTTAAATATAATGGAAATATAAACTAAATGACAGTAAAATAAAAAATTAAATTAAAAACCACAATATCACAGGGAAAATAATAAAAATCTAAAATATATTATAAAACATACTACAATAATTATTAAATAGTCGAATACAGACACACGGCCTTAAGAATAATAAGATATGTGATAACATCGTCATATTGTTTCCTACGATATTTCGGATGGTATCCCTTAATTTAAACTTCCGAAGTAATACCACATAAGAGACAATCCACAAGGTGTGTTGTACGGTTAGTTGGCAGTCACCAACCTATGTGGTTGGTGAATTAACTTTTAAATCTCAAAGAAATATTACTCCTTCAATTAAAAAAACATATAAAATCTATTTTGGATGTAAAATAGATCAGGACAAGTTTTTAGCCCTCAACATTGTGTAATTTTATTAAGCAGCCGCTATGTGAAAAGCGGCGACTTATGCTTTTTGCTGTTCCTATGGTATAGGAGGAGCCTCACGACACTCGACAGACTGTTCATTTTGTATTACAAAAATCAAAGGTATCAAAAATAAATTCAAGAAATCTACTAATTTTCCTTCAGCCATAAGACCTATTTCACTCATGAAGTATTCTGTTCCAATTCCGCAAGAAACATGGAATTTAAAAGAAAATGTTAACAATGAAGAAGGCTGTAGCGATTTAAGAAGTAATAACGAAGAGAATCCAGATTTCCAAGGTGAAGGCACTGAACATCAAAAATTATTAAAACAGAACTTAATGATCTGTTTCGTGTTATTAATTTGTTTAAAATTCAATCAGAAATGCTGGCTTTAAGGTTAAAAGGCTGCAATCTCCTCGAAAGTGGCAGTAAAATAACTTTTTTCCGTGTTAGGCAGCAAGAATTTCATGATATGAAAAATAATATAGTGAACTGTGATAATGTAAATTGGTTATAGTATTTACAAGGACCGCATCACGATATTACCAAATGGATATTTTATGTTTAGAAATAAATTGTAACCATTTTATTAGGACACCAATTTGGTTATACTAAATGCTGTTTAATATGCGAGTGATACTTTTTTTAATCTTTCATCTTCTCCCCCGAGCCGGAACCTGCAGTTAAGTATTACACAACCGAGGAGAGTGTCCATTACTCTAATGGGCCTCCACGTCTCGGCCCGCCGGTCGGATCTCACTTTGCGCACCTCTCAAACCCTCGGAGTAGGATCCACAGTAGGCCCGGCTATTCCGTCCCTGGGCCCCCACTCCGGGAGCCGGGACTCGATCTTTATGCCAATTCCTCGAACGGGGACACCCCGAATGGAGCATCCTTCTCCTGAAGAACCCTGGCCACGAACCCTGCAATGGTATCAAAACTCTTGGGGCCCGCAACATGGTGGTGATGATTTTCTCCACGCTGAGCGGTCCGGTAATCACCGAGCAAGCTAGGTAGTAACCATCTCACTGCGGGCACCAGAACACCACGTGTTCTGGAGTATCCGGATCGCCGCAGTAAGGGCAATAGGGGTTAACCGCTCTCCTCCTACCACACAGGTAGGCGCGGAAGACCCCATGGCCGATCAGAAATTGCGAGAGCAAGTAGTTCAGCTCTCCAAACCTCCGACTGGTAAACGGCTTTATATCCGCGATAAGGCGGTGCGTCCACCTACCTTTGTTGGACGCATCCCACCTAGCTTGCCAATCTCAGAACAGGGCCGCATCTATGTTCCGCTTGAGAATTCCCCGATGGCCCAACACTCGAGCCTCTGCAAGCTGCTGAGTGGGACATTGGAAACAGGAAAGATCACTACCTTAAAAAAGACTGACCGAAAAGAGGAGCACTCATAGCTGGGAGAAGAAAAGTGTTATTTTTCAAGCTATTAATCCAAAGAATGTGTTTCTTCCACGTTGCAATTAAAACTTGGTGTAATTAAAAGTTTTATCAAAACAACGGATCGTATTGGTCAAAATTTCTTATACCTTAAGAGCAAGGAATAAGGCAAGGTATTTCCCAGGATCAATAAGGCAAAAATCAAAGAAGGAATATTTCTTAGAGGACAGATGCAAGTTACTGAAGGACTCGAACTTCGAAAAGAATTGAATGAATCTGTAAAAGCAGCATGGATAATATTTCACAATGTTATTAAATTATTCCTGGTTTAAAAAAAAGACTGAAAACTATGTAGAACGGGTGAGTGAACTTCTCGAAGACCATACAAAAAACTGAAGTGCAATATGTCTCCAAAAAGACGCACGTTGCAATCCAAACTGGACTTTCTTCCACCTAACCTTTTCCATAAAAGTGACGAGCACAGTGAACGCTTTACTAGTGTATATCAATCATAGAAATATGCTACCAGAGAAACTGAAGCCTGTTTTTGTTCTCAAAAACTACTGGATCAGTATTATTATGTATATTTCAGATCATTATTATGATTATTATGTATATTCAGATCATTATTATGTATTATTTCAGATCAGGTTTTTAGACATGTTTTACGTGGGCACTGCAGTAAATATGTTTCTCTAAACCGGCTGCGCCGATTTTGATGCGGTTTTTGCATTACATAGGTATCACCTCAGAGCAGGTTCTTAGATTAGTTTTACGGTTTAAGCCACCAGGGGACCCTCAGTAGATATGGTTCTTCAAAACGGCTTATGAATGTTTCTAAGTCTTTCTAACTCCAGTAAAGCTACATTATTGCGTGGATTATTAAATAATTTGCGCCAACTAATCTTTAAAAAGTAATAAATAAAACATAAAGTTAAAAATTCTTGAAACCCAAATTTAAAAACATTTAAAATCTTTTAAAAAATTTTAATTTTTAAAACTACAAAAAACCTTTAAAAACGTGCAATAATTAAATAACTGTATTTTTATCTTATTATCCTCTGTGACAATAAAATTTATGATTTTGATTAATCATCGTGCGTGACTATGATGATAACTAAAACTTACCTATGCCTTACCTTGACCGTCGTACGTGACATGTAGAATGTTGAGGTAAGCTTTTCTCCCGTTTAACCTCCGGGAATCACCGTCAGTTATTACTTCAGAGGATGAATGAGAATGATATGTATGAGTGTAAGTGAAGTATAGTTTTGTACAATCTCAGGTTGACCATTTCTGAAATGCGTGGTTAATTGTAACCCAACTTTGGTAGTTGGGTTTAAAAGTTTTAATTTTATTTTTTACAGATTTGAAATCAACGCAAAAAATTTCATATGACACACCTTATTGAATTCATCTAACAGATTGTTTTTTCTTTTGTAGAACAATGTAATTTGTTTATCATTATAATTATTGTTCAAACATAAGGACTGAAAGTGAAATGCTCATTATAACTATGATTTGTATAAATTTGGAAATAATTTTCCAGCATATTAAGGAAAAATTAACATTTCAATTCATATAAAAAAAATTCTGAGTCTAGTACAGTGCGCACCTTCAATTCATGAACTTCTAAGATTAGCCTTTTTATTAGCGTTGTTCTAGTGATCTCGGAAACTTGTAATACAAAGTCACCTGATTATGAATGTAATCATAAATTTATGTTTTTACAAATCAGTATAGTAAATATTTCATATTTCTTATTTCTTATTTATTTTTATTAATATTTTATCGTTATTTATTACTTATCACAATGTACATGAATTTATTATATTTTAAAATTATTAAATCAATTTAAAAAATCTGATGTGGACACTACATGGCATCCTTGTCCGTCTATTAAATTACATACACACATTTTTTTTCTGCACTTATTTCATTTGAAAGTGATTTGCGATCCTCCAATTCTTTAATAAAGTGGACAGTTACACAATTGCGTTGTGGTGGACACCACACTGCATCACTTATTTTGTGTGTCTGTATCAGCATTTTATATCAATATATATATTAATTTTGTTTCACGTTGCACAAGTAGATATGTGGTGTAAGTGAGAACGTGTTTTATTATTTTTTTTTTTTAATTGAAATATATTGATTTATTAATAATTATAATTATTTAATTAATATTAATTGTTCGTATCTTTGTGAGTAGCTGACAAAAGTTTCAGATTTCTGGTGTGTTGAATAAATAAATGTTAATAATAATTAAACTATTCCTTTTAGTGAACTCCTGTATACTGGTTATAAATGTTAATTTCGGCATTACAGTGTAAAATATTCAGTTTTTAATATTGATTTTTTTCGTTAATAGTCAAAAACGGAAAAGAAACAATCATACAGGAAAAATAAAGATAACATGAAGAAATATATTTAAAAAAGTAAGAAGATGAATATGAAGAGGAAAAAATGTTTAAATGTAGAACAAGAGAAGAATAAAAAAATTAAGAGATGATACATATAAAGAGGATGAAAATGTTAAAATCAAATAAAGAATAAAATCATTAAAAGAAAATGATAAATATAAAGAGGAAGAAATTATTTCTTGGTTGGTTTGTAAACCAAAGAAAGAATAAAAAGATTATTAGAGAATGATTAATATAAAGAGAGAGAAAATTTGAAAACTAGAGAACATGAACACAAATTAAGATCAGAAGAATTATATCAAAAGAGCAATTAAATGATTGCCAACAAAAAACAAATAAATGTAATGATGATCAACCCCGACTTCTGGAGAATATTGTCCGACAATATCAGAGGAGTAATGAACTAAAAGATAAGAACTTTTTGCAATTTATTAAAGATCGGGCATGTATGCCTTAGTGTATATGTTGTTCTTGTAAGGGTCTATTTTTCAGTGACTCTGTAGTTAATTTTAATGTAGATAAAATTAAACAGAAATTCCAAAATAATTAAATAAACTAGACAGAATATCAATAAATAATTCGATTCTAAATTTTAATTTTCAATTAATATTAAATAATCAGATGTTTCACGAAATCTATTACATATATACATATGTAATAATAATACCAATTAAATTATATATACACATTTTTAAAAGTACATAAAATTTTATTTCACTAATAACTTCTGATTTTTTTTATATATATATATATATATGTTTTTACTTATTATAGAATAATTTTTACAAAAGATTTTTTGTAAAATTTTTTTACGATCACGGGTTAATAATTATTATATCAATATATTTAAATAAAAAATAATAATAAATTTAAAAAAAGGAGAGAAGTTTTTATTTATTTATTTTTTTTTATTTAAACCGATGTGCCTTCCCTTGTAAGATCCAAATATTTGATTAATTAAAATTTCATTTGGCTATAACTCTGGAACCAATGAAAATACGTACTACTTATGTTATAAAGCTTCCAATGAGAGCTTATTACTGCAGTTAAGAAAAAATCAAAAATCCAATTTTTTTGGATTTTGGGATTTATTGGACACTTTTGGTCCAGTCGATTGCAATCAAAAGGGGAGATGCAGAATTAAATTTTACAACAGTCCTAAATCCATAATTTCAACATTCTACGGCTAATCGTTTTTGAGTTATGCATACGTACTACAGACGTGACGCCGAAACTAGTCAAAATCGATTTAGGGATTGTCAAAATGTATATTTCCGTTGAAATCTGAAAACCGAAATTTTTCGTTATCACAATACTTCTTTTACTCGACAAGGAAGTAAAAATTAAAAAATAATAATTTATAATTATTAAAAAAGAATTTTGTTTTTTTTTTTGTTTTTGAAAGCGCTCGCTTAACGAAGAAAGAAAAAAATTAAAGTTATTCTAATGAAACATTAAATTAGATTATATTAACGGAATGAAATTTTCTGATACTTTAAAATTTTATTTAATATAAAAAGGGTTTTCTTTATTTTATAAAACTTTTTTCAAAATTCAATATCTGGATAGAACCAACAAATTAATGTATTTGAGCTAATATCATGTTAAATAAATCATTAATAAATAAAAATAGGAAAGAAATCACACCTCTTGGTCAATTTTAAGTCTTTAGTACTAACAAAGCTTTTTATAAGAAACAGTGGTAAGACTACAGATATTCAATAACCTTTGGAATAATTACGCCTAAGATATTACTATGTAGATATAATCTGAAATTCGATATGTAGGATTCACGTTAAATATGATTTATGAAGTTACAAAAGTATTAATAGAACTACCCATAACTCAAAAAATATTTTCTTAAAACTAAGTTTTAAAGTTTAATAGATGTGAGGTAGCTTTCTTTTTGGTAGTCTTTTTTGGTGGAAATTATACATAAAAATAATGGTAGAAAAATATTTAAATTTAAGCATACTACAGAAATTTTGTAAAATTTATTGTTGTTATTAATATTATACCAGTCGAAATTTAATGCTGCTCAGTAATTTATTATTTTTAAACTTGCGGTAAGTTTAACCAACTGTCGATGCTCCTCAACCCTGTTAACCCCCTCTTATTCCCTTATTCACAATCTTAACTTCTTTCCCTCTTTCTTCGTATTATTCCCTTTCCCTTTAGAGAAGAGAAAGTAATTGGAGAGTAAAGTAGTGTGCTCTGCTGGCCTCCTAAAACTTTCACCCTCAGCTACAACTTCTTCCTAGACTAGGCTGCTGAAAAATTAATAACAGTAAACGAAGAATTCCTGCCCGGAATGCATTCCAGCTCCAAAATATTCCTTCAGAACGAATATATCTGCTTCATCTCTTGAAAACCTTTAATGAATTAAATTTAAATATTACCGTCCTTTATTCAGAATTCATATATTTAACTTTGCTAGTTCTTTCGACACTTTAATTCATTTTACCATGAAGTACTGTACTTAATAAATTTTACTTAATTAGAAAATTAAAATTTCTAATCACTTTCATACTTGTAATATACATTACTTGTTATTAACGTATGTTATTACGTACATTATAGAACTCTTTCTAGCACTTTCCTTAAAAAAATTACACCCAATAATGTACAGTTGTCTAAAATTTCCTTAATATAAAATTTTATAAAAAATAAATTAAAAATAGTCTCTTCGTTTACTGTTTTAAATAATCCATAGGATAAATAAATTTATAAAATGCATAAAGTCTACAGTACCGAAGGTCCTGGAATCGATTCCCAGATAAGGTCTAAAAAATTATACCTAGTTAACCCGTTCCTAATCGGTTAATCAACATTATTAGTTGATTAAGGGCAGTCGCTACTGCTCTTACTGCGGCGATCTGGATACCCCAGAACTCGTTGTCGTGTTCTGGTGCCCGCAATAGGATGATTACCGCCTAGCTTGCTCGGCAATTACCGGACCGCGTAGCGTGGAGAACATCATCGCCACCATCTTACGGAGCCCCAAGAGTTTTGATACCGTTGCAGGGTTCGTGGCGAGGATTCTTCAGGAGAAGGATCATGGGGCTTGGGGATGAGGGACAGCCCTCTGCGGAGCTGCCGTTCGCACGTGCTTGCACGAGTAGGTGGTAGCGATGAGGCACGGGGACTCTCGCACTCCCGAGCGAAAGAGACCGAGTCCCGGAGGGGACGCCCACTCGGGATGTCCCCGTTAGAGGCATTGCCATAAAGACCGAGTCCCGGCTCCCGGAGTGGGGACGGTATAGCCGTCCTGGGCCGGGCCTGGTGGATCCTACTCTCGGGGTTTAAGGCGAGCGTAAAGTGAGATCCGACCGGCGGGCCGAGAAGTGGAGGCCCATTAGAATAAAGACACTCCCTTGGGCTGTGTAATACTTAACTGCAGTATCCGGGCCCGGGGGAGAAGAAGGAAAAAAACTTTATTAGTTAATGCGACTTAAAAATAAAAAAAAAAAACAAAAATAAAAAAAAATACAAAATGACACACTAATTTATTTTAATTATTTTTTTAAAATAAGTAATATACTTCTTTACTGAAGAACTACTTAATAGAAATAAAAATGAACTAAATACTCATTTGCTGAACAATTGTCAATAAGTAGTTATAAATATAAATTTGTAAATATGTAAGTATGAAACATAAAAACTAAAGCCTTAATATTTTATGTTAATATATTTTTTAGCTGAAACGTAAAACATCCTTGTAATAAATTTAAATAAACTATTCAACTATGAATGGCCCAAGCGAAAAGAAAAGGTTAGCTTATAATATAGTCATATCTACTAAACTCTCCACTAGGAGTGGCTACCACATTTTAGATCATCCTTGGTCTACATCAACTTTATCGATACCAACTTTACTCCAACTTTCTATGGTCTCGGTTATGATAAATAAAGTAAAATTTTAATTTAAATTCTATGTAATAGACAGATTCTCTAAAATTGTGTAATAGAACTCTCACGATTTTAAAAACTGTACTTTCAAAATTACTCTCCATATCTTTCCCGTAAAAAGGATGCGGGTTTGTTTGATGTGCTCACACTTTTATTTTAGCGGCTATTGGCGCAAAGCAAACCACGTGGTGCACCGGGCAGCTGCGCCCAGCGCACAGATTCATTCGTTCGAACGATTTATACTTCTTTATACGAATGGGTTATCTAAAATTATATTTGTGTTTGGGGGTAAAAAAGGAAAACATTGAGATTAGAGCTGTGTTAAAATACAAACTCAAGAAACAGCTAAAAATTTTCAGAATTTTGAAGCTTTTCGTTTTAAAAATTTTTGATGCCTTAATATGCTAAATTCATGAACGTTATTTAGTTACATTTGACAAAAACATTTAACAAAATCATGTTTAGTGGAACATAAACCGTCAAACATTTTCGCGGTGGGCCGCTTCTTTCCTAATAAAAAAATTCGTGGATTTGTTTGTTTGTTGTGTGCGCTCACATTTTTATTTTAGCTGCTATTTGCGCAAGACCAGTGGTGGTGCGCCGGGCTGCTGCGCGCAGCGCATAAACGATTTATACTTTTTTAGCTGTTTCATTTTTTTAACCTCCGAGACTACCGTTCGATATTACTTCAGAGAATGAGATGAATGACAATTTTGGTAGCGTGTGAAAATGTCATGCCTGACCGGGATTCGAACCCGGGACCTCCGAATGAATAGCCGAGACGCTACTCGCACCACGAACCCCGTGTCATCTGTTTCTTGAGCTGTGATTTTTTCACCTCCTAAACACAAATATAATTTTAGATAAATCGTTCGTAAAACATTTCGTTGCCAAAAACAATTAGCAAAATCATGTGTAATAAAACGTATACCATTTCTCGTAGTATTTAATGATTAATGCTGATCGACAAGTGATTTAAAGTTATTAACATTTATGAAAAAAAAGATGCTTTGTAGGTTTTGCATAATTTTAGGCAACAAACATATGCAATTTTAAATTTCCATTTTTGGAAATTTTCATGAATGATCAAGAACGTTTTAGTTTCCTTCCCTACGGATTTTAGATTGTACATATGTGCATAAAAGGATCCTAAGTCTTTCAATATTTAAAAAAAAAACATTAAGTTTGGGCGTCTTGAATTTACTATTTAGTTTAAGCAATCAGTTTTATAATGTATCAGTAGTAAATTTTATTTACGATAAAGCAAGAAAAAACCTGGCACTCTGCCGTTATTTTTATTAAGTTTAAAATTAACTCAGCATCAATACCTCAGTATCTTAATAATACTATCGTAGTACGATATACTATCAATACCCATCTTTTATACACCCTAAAAGCCGGAAAAGTAAAAATTAAAAGAATGAAAGCTACTTCAGAACTCACGATGATTGCCGTATAAATACAGTATGATAAAAAAAGTGAGGTCATATGGCATCAAAAATATTTTGAACTTTATCAGAAAAAGATTTTAATTTTAAACTCTATGCAATTGGTGCAAACGACGTATTGCCACAATCAACTTAAATGAATATTATTACGGAATTATTATTATTACTCGTATTTTTTAGACTTCTGCTTAATTTTTTTTATTGATTTAATGGAGAACAGCCTCTATTATTAAGCACTTCTCAGATAATAGTTAATATTGAAGTTTATTGTTAATTTGAAATAACCTGAAATAAATTGTTAATTTCCCAAACTAATTTGAATAAATATGTAACTATTATTATTATTTTATTACTATTATTATTGCATACTTAAAAAAATATTTATATTACATAATAATGTAGGTCGATAATAAAATTAAGTTTCAGTAAAAATTAAGTATAAACATAAATATTATTCAAAATTAAAGTATATTATACATTGACAACGCCATACTGACCGTATATCACGCCCCTTCCCAGGTGGCAGAGGCAAATGCTTGGTTGGTGTAAAGATCTCTTTAGATTTCGTGTTGAAAGTCAACCCCAGAAATTAATAAATTCAACCCCAACTTTCGTCCTCGTAGTAGTAGCAGAATATGTTTCTTATAACATTTTAAGCATTCATATTTTCTTTATTTCAGATAATTTTATTTGTACGTATTTTTCAGTTTTGTTAAATTTTTATTAGAGTTAGTGTAATTTCTTACAAACAAGGCTTTAATTTGTATTAAAGGAGTATTTGTGTTTGTATTTTGTAGTCTGTTAATATTTAGTGTTAACAGAATATCTATGTTAATAAATTTAGTGATTGATAACTTTTAATGTAATGCTAATCACGTTTAAAAATATTTTTGGATGTTTTAGGTCAAATCTATTCAAAATTTTCATGGAAATGTTAATTTTTTTATCATTTAATCACTACTGATTGCTTTTACTAAAGACTAATACTAATTTCGTATGGTATGAGCACAAAATCATTTTTCAATCTACTACTTTCAATCATACAAGCTCATATGAAATCATACTTTTCACTGGCAACAAAAATCAAATTTTTTTTAGTTTTTCTACATTATAGTTTTTTTTTAATCGAAATATTATTATTATAATTTTACTGTTATTATTATTTTACCTCAAATTACAACATATTTTAGCTAACATGAAAATAATTGTCGTTAGAAGCAAGAGCTTATCGTAAAAATTGACGGAAGAAATTTTTAAGAATGTTTTTCTTCTATTCTGCTAATTAATTTATTCCTTATTTAATCATTTTTCCGCATAATGTCATGTTACATAAAAGTAACACTTACTCGTTTCATCCCTTAACCATTTTACTTAGCTGAAATTGATCTTCTTCAAAATCATAAGAAGTTTATGGTTTCCCAGTCTTAATAAAAAATCCCAAGTTTATTTCCTGGCCTCATATTTCTTAAAATACAAGCTTACTTTGAGTCTAAAATGGTTATCATTGTTTTAAATTTACTTTCCTTCCGATGGTTGAAAAGAAATATTATAATTAATATAAATAATATTTTAATCAGCGGAAGTAAGAAAGTTTTAAAAATCAAAAATTTAAATTAGTTTCTGTGTGCAGAAAACGTTCTTTTTAGTTTTGGTTTTGTGTTTTTTGTTATTTTTTTAACGTTATGAAAAGCAACTAAATAATAATGCATTTACTTGAATCGAATTTATCGAAAATATTTAAATTATTAATGTGGTAATAACTATTGTAATTTAAACGTAAGATATATAATGTTTATAGAGATTATTCTTATCGAACATGAATTCAGGTCATACAGTTTAAGCCTAGAGCCATTTCTAAAGAACCCTCTTCTAATGATAAAAAGTTTCATCTAATCTAGTTCAACGATTCTCATACGAACAAAAAGTAAAGAAAAATTGATATTTAGGACTTCATATCGAAGGGCTGACCTCGTTTTTTGTGTCAGTTTGAATTGCTGTATGTATTTATTCAAATACAGGAGGAGTATATCTCGCAGCCATATTCACTTTTATCTCTTTATGTTTCCAATCACCTAAGTTTTTTTTTGCGCTGTATATTAATTCAATGAATATAGTTTTACGTACAGTTTAAATTTTTCTTTATAAATTCAATAAACAACAGATTTTTCATTTATTTCGATTAATTTTACTCATTTTTTCATTTTTGTTTACGTTTTTACTAAAACTATTGTTATGTAACAGAAAAAGGAGAAGTCTGTAATTGTCCTCCTTTGTAATCCACTTGTTGGATTTTAATCAAAATTTTATTTGGGCAATTTTAAGAGCAGTCTTTGAATTTAAAAGGGTATCGACGTAATAAATGCTTTAGAAAAAACAACATATTTTATTATGTTCATAAACTATTCCGTACAAAAAAATATTTTCATAAAAAAAAACTTTAAGCATTAAATAATTTAGAACTATATATTTTATAACGACTCTTGAAAAGAGAATGTGTACTCGAGTGCTCGTAAGATTGTCAGACACTAGGCTTCGTCGGCTGTAATAAATCTCGCCCCTATCTACTGGACAAACTGCAATTTGTAGTCCGGACACTATCAATTCAAGAAAATGAAAGTTGTTTGTTACCAGACAAAAAGAACTCTTTCAAAACTTTATTTTCTTGGAAAATTATTAAATAGGCTTCTTTTATATTGCCAAGAAATTTTTCTGTAGTTGTCAACAAGATACAAGTGTTAGCTTTTATTTACAAAATAAAGTTAATTTACTTTCTTTGTTTTGATTAGTTATTTTTTATTTATTCTGACTTAAAAATTACAGAAAATATTTTCTTGTATATCATATTTTTAATGTTTTATATCGGTGATACTTTTCTAACTACATTTTTCATTTTATTGAATAATGAAAAAATTATCCAGTAATTTATTAAACACACCGCATTGAAGTAACGTTACAACATACTGATTCTGAGTACTAGTAAGAAATTCAAATTGACTTTCCCCTTCGATTCTGTTACTCTGTGAATTAAATGTTAACTGAGTGTGTGCAACCAATACTTCGAATCTTAAACCAGAATTACTTGCCGAGTAACTTAACTGCATTTATTTCACTTGTTAATTCCATTTGCGTTGGCCGTGTTCCCAAAATCATAAATCCGAAAGTAAATAGTTATATTGCAAGAATTAACTTAAAAACACGCTAGGACATTTAAACTCTCTTCTCCACTCGAATGAAACTTCACTGGCCATCACGCCCCTAATACAAGCTCCTATACTTGATTCACTTTAAGAGCTATCCTGTTGTAAACAACCCGCGTTGCGTTGTAATAGACTGACTCGAAAGTTACGCGTACAAATAAGTAAATAATGTAAAATGATTCAATTATTATTTGATGTTTTCATTTGGCCGACTGAATTGAGTTATTTGCGGATTAATTACATAGCCGCTATATTTACAAAATTATATCACTGTTGACAAAAACACGACAGTCAAAGTATTATAAATACTGGTGAAGACTAACAAATTACTTACTAACAAATTACTACCCAGTACATTACTTTCTTTTTTTTTCCTGTTTAGCCTCCGGTTTAGATAATTCTTCAGAGGATGAATGAGGATGATATGTATGAGTGTAAATGAAGTGTAGTCTTGTACATTCTCAGTTCGACCATTCCTGAGATGTGTGGTTAATTGAAACCCAACCACCAAAGAACACCGGTATCCACGATCTAGTATTCAAATCCGTGTAAACATAACTGGCTTTACTAGGACTTGAACGCTGTAACTCTCGACTTCCAAATCAGCTGATTTGGGAAAACGCGTTAACCACTAGACCAACCCGGTGGGTTACCCAGTACATTACTGAACTAACACAATCACAGTCGCTCCAGTAAAATCTCAGTACAACAAACAGCTAGTATAGCTCTTACGCTGAACACAATAGTATAATATAATTTTGAATACGATAAAAGTTTTATTTCAAGATGGGAATGATATAAACCACTAATCGTCACATCGTTAAATAAAATCTTGATAACTTTTTAATGTTCTTGTAACAGAGAAAAATTCTAAAAAAATTTACAGAAAATTTTAAATCTTTCATCATTCAATGACACATTTTCTGCAACATTTTTAATAAGTTTCCCAACAACCAAATTCCGTTTATTAACGAAAATGTTTTAAAATTATGGTTTCTAGTAGACTTTTTCATGATCAACTTCCAGGCAATGTTGAACCTTGATCGATATTTTTAAAATACTACTTCACCTATCTGGGTCTAAGCACCATTATTGTAGTTTCATTTTTCTTTTTTTAATTTACCTTATATTTTATAAAATATATTTATAAGCTATTATCTCTCAAAATCTATTAGTAGATTTCAATTTTTTCGAGAGAGTTTGCTTTCTTAGCTAGAAACAGTGCTAATTTGATAGGTTTAGTAACGAAAAATTGAAATTTTTTTCCGATTTTGCAGTACAGAAGGACTGTGATTATTTGTTAGTTCGTTTTTTTTTTGTGTGTTATTTTGAAGAAGAATGTGTTTCTGTGTTTCAATTCTATTTTTATCCTCTTTTTTTTCTGCAGTAAAACTATTAAACTCAATTTTATCTTTAACCTTTAACTGGGATGGTGAGGTCTTTTTTGACCCAGACAAATTTTTTCCATATATATTTTTTTAACCAGACAATGACAATGCCTGCAGAGTCAGGTTCCTGGCTTACTAACCTGAAAGAAATACCCCGCCATGCTAGTGTCATTGTCTTTTTGCTAGTTACTATTATTTTTTAAGGTGCAATTTCTTAGCTGATTTGTGAATTGATTGTCAAGTGAAGATGGATACACACGATTTAAGAATTGAATTAAGTGAAATTGACAGACTATTAGATGCAAGTTTATCCAATATTGATTTTACTTTTGATTTTTCTGATGCCATTCAAGAAGAGAATCAGCATGAATCAGATTCAGAACAGTGCGTAGATTACTCAGATCATATTCCTGAAACTAATGAAGGGAATTTTGTTGAACCTCAAGAAGATTAACTCCTGAATCTCGCGTACCTGAAAACGTTTTGCTTGGACGCAGAAACAAAAGTATTATCAAAAACAAGGTTCTACCATTCAACTGGTCTACGATTGATCTACCATCTGGTCGTGTGCGTGCCCATAATTAGATTAGCAAGCTACCAGATTTGTAGGGCGACGCAGAAGTTAAGAAGACACTAACCGGTATTGACGCGTGGCATGTTTTTATAAATGAATAAATGATCCAGGTAATTCTAGAATACCAGAATGAAAAAATAACAGAATTGATAAAATATGGAAAAAAGAATTTAGATTTTCAATATATCCAACACGCTGATAAAGCCGAAGTAGTGGCATTTTTTGGTTTATTATACTTAGCTGGTGTATTTAAATCAAATCATGAAGATCTGAAGGTTTATTTGCTAGTGATAAAACCGGAAGAGGCATTTTCGATTAGTTGTGACAAAAAAAAAGATTTCTCTTTTTACTAGATGCTTTACGTGCTGATGATTCTTCCACAAGAAATCAACGCAAAGTAACAGACGCAGCTGCAATATCAAATGTTTTTAACATATTTGTTATGAATTCCCAAAAAAACTACTCACATGGACATTACACAACACCATATGAGATGCTGTTTCCGTTTCGCAGTAATTGTTGATTCCGTATAAATGCAAAACAATCAAGTAAAATGTGGTTTGAAAATTTGTATTTCGGCTGATGCACGGAGCAGTTATTTTGTAAATGGTATTATATGCTGTGGGAAAAAGCACTGAAAATCCCAAAAACCTGTTAACCTGTTACTCCCACCCCAAACGGTACTGTCTTTGGTTGATCCGTTTGCCCTATCTAATCATAATGTTACAGCTGATAATTACTTCAGTTCTGTAAAACTGGTCGACGAGCTGAAAAATTGGGGTTTGACCTTCGTTGGCACCATGAAAAAAACAAACTAGAAATTCCTTGCAGTATTTTGTCTAATATAAAAGAAAACTATTCACCAGTGAATTTGCTTTCATAGAAGATAAAACTTGTATCCTACGCGCCAAAAGAAAATCGCACTGTTATACGGATTTCTTCAATGCACCACGATAAATCCATTCTCCAGAATCGAGAAGATAAAAAACCAGAAATAATAGATTTTTACAATATGACCAAAGTTGAAGTAGATAGTCTAGTTAAAAAATGCGTCGTGTATTCAGTAGGTCGTCGCACTAGATGGTGGCCCATTGCTATTTGGTATGCAATAATGAATATTGCGGTAGTCAGTTAGGAACTGACTCCACTGCCAATCCAACTGGTTGAATGGAAAGGCGTAAATTTCTTATCACTTTGAAGAAAAATCATGAACAGCCATTTGATTCTTCCATCTCAGAAACAGAATCTACACCGAGAACTTCAATTTCTGATATCAAAAAGTCTGGGAAGAGGTTAAGAAGTCACAGAGGCTCGCGAGTCTGAATAGGATCCAGGCCCTTCAAAAAATTAAAGGTGTTAACTGTGTCCAAGAAATACACTGCAAGATGTTCTTAATGTTCAGGAGGTGTTTGCAAGGATCACAGCATTAACAAAATAGTGAGTATAAACTCACTGCACTTCACTCCCCTGGGCCGTGCTTATGCTTTACGTGGATCCAGCCTGGGGAAGAAGGTGAAAAAAAAAACATTTATCTTACATTATAAAATGTTATTAATTTAATATTTTAATGGTTTATAGTATTTTCTTTTAGTTCTACGTAAGTGTGAGTGAACCCATATGACTCATGAGAAAATTATTTTCATTATGTCTCTTTAAACATTTTACAATATCGTAATATGGTATCAATTTTCTATTCGTTACATTATGAAATAGAATATCCCCTGAAATCTAATTTTCCGTTGATTTACAAAACTTTTTTCCTTTTTTCTTACTTTTACTTTACTAACCGTTTAACTAACATTTAATATAATCGTTTTTGAAAGATTTCCACCTTAATTATAATTATTTTTATTTTTTTAGCGATTTACAATCGTTTGTATAACTCATGACAATTTACAAATTTCGGCCTCATAACAATATTTAATTTGAATTTTCCCCCAGCTTATTTATTATACCTATGTTGCTGTACGTCAGCATTAGGTTTTGAAAAATAAAATTACTTATTTGTAAAGAAACCCAATACTGGTAAAATTATTAATCACAAATATAGAATTTACATTAATTTTATTAGAAAATTTTAAAACCAGCAAATGATTTTTAAACCTACTTAAATAAACAATTTATAATGGATAAATTTTTCTCAAAAAAAGTATTCTAACCTGTATTCAAAAACATAATACAAAGAAAAACATAATAGGAAAATATTTTTTAACTAGTAATTATGTTTATTAAGAAAATTAATTTTTAAAATCGTATGCGCAAATAGCAAAATAACAATAGAATCTGCTTGCATTATATTGTTCAGTAATATACACATTGTGTGTTAAAATTGTTTGAAATTCTCTAACATATAAAACTTGCGGACGGCATAACATTAAAATAATTATTAAGGTACTTGTAAAGTTAAAAATGTTGTGAAAAATTTGTAGTATCGGAAGAATTACAACAGCTTTACTTTAATATGTATTGTACGACTGTATGTTTAATAGAATTTCCGCTAGATTCAGATGAAATTGGAGAAGAATTGTGTTGCAATGAAATCAGAATTTGGTCGGTTAAAATATAGAGTACGATATACTGTATTGTGAAATTAAAGCCATTTTTGTATTAAATTAGCATAAACCATGTGAAGTTTGTTTCAAGATGTAATATGTTTCAGGGAATAAGTCTGAATTTATTATTAATTCATGGTGCATTATTCTTACTGATATAATTAATACAGACATTGAGTAAGCAACGGAGTTAGTAAATAATTAGTTAGGAGAAATAGGGAGTGAGTCAGTGATAAACTAGTAGAAAGTTGTTACTAGGTATCCGTAAAATGTTGGTGAATTTTACATTCTTAAAATATATTATTACTTTTGTTAATAAAAAATCTACATATATGAACGACGAAGTAGAACAGTAGTTGTACATATTTTAAGAACAAAATATATGACTAAACTGTAGTATCATCGCTATTTGTTTTCATCATTTTGTTTGGCATTTGACCGCTCACTGTGCACGTTTTCATCTTTAAATATATGCGCTTTGACCATTCGAGGAAAAAATTAAAAAAAATTCTTCAGTAGGTATTGCACAGATTCTTTTATTATCAGTCGAAAATCAGTCAACGTTACAGTTAAAATTGTCAGTCGCTATGCTCTAAATCATCTCAATATCACAAATGAAATAGAACGCCGAAACTTATTCCTTTATTTATATTATTATATATATATATATATAATTTTTATATAATAAAATGAGAACCGAACAGTTATCATTTAGTGTAACTGATTTGGAAGAAAGATAATAAAAAAAATTGTATTATAATTATTATTAAATATTAAAGTAATAAATATAAAAATCTGAAGTGGACTTTAATTCAAAAATTTTTGAATTAAAATAGAAGGTACATAAAATTTTATTTCACTCTAACATCTGATTTTTTTTAAATTTTTTTTTTTAATTTTTATTATTGAACTATTATTTATTGTTAAAACGTTTTTTACAATCAAAGATCAACAATTATTAATTAATAAATCAATATATTTAAATTAAAAAAAGTTAAAAAGAAAAATATGTATATGCAGTCGGATTAGAACCGATGTGCCTTCCTCTTGTAAGATCCAAACAGTTTACTGAACTTTTATTTGGCTGTAACTCTGCAACCAATGAAAATAAGTACCACTAATGATATATCGTTGAAAAGCTATCAATGAGTCAATGAGGACCTACTACTGCAGTTAAGAAAAAGTCCAGAATCCAGATGTTTTGGATTTTGGGCTTTTTTGGCCATTTTTTGTCAAGTCGATTGTAATCAAAAGGGAAGGTGCACAACTAGATGTTACAACAGTACTAAATACAAAATTTCAATATTCTGCGGCTAACCGTTGTTGAGTTATGCGAGATACATACGTATGTACCTACAGACGTGACGCCGAAACTAGTCAAAATGGATCCAGGGATGGCCAAAAGCGATATTTCTGTTGAAATCTGAAAACCGAAATTTTTCGCGATTATACTACTTCCTTTACTTCGAACAAGGAAGTAAAAAATAAATATATTCAAATTTGTCAACTTGTTTTTTGATATCAATGTCGATTTATGTAAATATTTTTATGTATAAGCATTAGCATTTTGGTTTATCCATTTATATTTACTGTTCAATTATTTTTATCGTTAAAAGAAATACGTTTGTGTAAGGACTTCAAAACCCTTAAATAATAACAGAACCAAACAATTGTTTTATAAAAGGACTTTTTATACAGTTTTTAATATTCGATTTAGTTAATTAAAGAATTTTCTTCTATCTTGGTTCATTTTATATTTTCCACCCTCTTTGATGATATTTTGCTTCCTTGAGCAAAGTAAAGGAAGTATTGTGATCGCGAAAATTTCAGATTTCAACGGAAATATCCCTTTTGAACATCCCTGAATCTATTTTGACTAGTTGTCGGCGTCACGTCTGTAGGTACATACGTATGTATCTCGCATAACACAACAACGGTTAGCCGCAGAAAATTGAAATTTTGTATTTAGTACTGTTATAACATCTAGTTGTGCACCTTCCCTTTTAATTACAATCGACTTGACCAAAAAAATCTCAAAATTAAAAAAAAAACTGGATTTTGGACTTTTTTTAACTGCAGGATTAAGCTCTCATTGAGAGATTTTCAACGATACATCATAAATGGTACTTTTTTCATTGGTTCCAGAGTTATAGCCAAATAAAATTTTAATTAATGGAATATTTTGATCTTACAAGGGGAATACATTTCGGTTAGAATCCGACTTCATCTCATTTTTTTTTTAATATATTGATTTATTAATAAGTATTAACCTCTGATTGTAAAAATGTTTCACGATAAATAATAATTCAGTAATAACAATTAAAAAAAAAATATGAAAAAATATCAGAAGTTATTAATCAAATAAAATTGTATGTGCTTTTCATTAAAAAAAAAATATCATGTAATTTTACAATACATACAAGGAAGTCATGTGGTGTCCACATTAAATCTTTTTTAACCGATTGAAATTATAATATAGTAATAGATTATACGTTTGCCCGGTAATTATATTAATTACTTAACTAAAGGTATCTTAATAATGATTAACCTACATGTTTCTACTCACTTATAATCAGTTAATAGACGCAGTTATATCAGTTAATACTGCGATAACAAATTAATGAATTTCTGCCCAAGTGCTGATGCTTGTCAGTACAGCGTGTATAATATGTTCACGCTTAGGAGAGATACATACACCGTAGTAGAGTTAATTAATACGCCAGCCCGATGGCCAATATCACATCAGAACAGCTAACCGCCTCAAGTGTAATATATAAAGATGAAAAACACATTATAGTAAATGAGATATATAGTTTGTAATAAAACTTAATAAATATTGTTGTTTTTCAGTTGTCCAGAAATTTCTGGAACTCATAAATACCTTTGTAACCGCCGTTGTCATAAAGTAGATACTTAATGCGACCAGAATAATTTTTGTATAGGAACTATTCTTCGCTTTTAAATATATTTTGATCTACAAAAATGTCATATAAACTAAAACTTTATTTAAAAAAATATTTAATCCGAATAACATAGTCTTGTTAAAGTAATTCATCACAGATTAGTTTTAAGGTGATCCTAGAAACAAAAAACTGAATCAAGTCAAACACCACATGAGGCCTTAATTGCTTCTAGCCTAGCTATCGACTCCTGTGTTAATGTTCTGAAAATCACTTACGTTTAAACTTGTGCGAGGTGTTCCTTGTTTTTCTTGGAACAATGGTATAATTGAATTGAACATATTTAAAAAAATTACTAATCGTAAAGAAAAAGTTATTGTTGTTATTGTTGATGTTACGAATTTTCTGTTTAGTTTGCAACATATAAAAGGATTCTATTATGTCCGGCCATTACCTGCCCAGACAATTTCCTTTGATACGGAGTGTTTTTTTCTCTCATCCAATGAGAGTTTAATTGTTATTCCTGGCGATTATCAAATACAACGTTTATAAACATTTGCTTCACCATAAAAAATTATGTTTAGTGAATTTTGTTTTTTTTTCATTTATTTAATCATAATCTAATTTATTAACTTCGTCATAATCTTCACTTCGCCAATGCAAAACTTCCTCTGATGTTTTTGAACAGGTGAATTCAGTAGAAATGGTAATTAATTTTTTCTGGACAGTAATTATTAAGACTGTATATTCAAAGCAAAAACGTTTACTTACATATAGAGAAAAACTGCTAAAGCTTTACTCGATGAATAATTTGGATGTACAATAAAATCTTGCAGAACGTTAATACATTTCTCGAAATTCATTTCATGTTTGAACTTCAAAAATGCTGGTTTCTTCAAAACGTCTAACAGTGGTTGAAAGTGTAGATTATGACATAAAAACGGTTTTCAAATTCATATGTAACGATTGACCGGTTGTTTAAAGGATCTAACTGTATCATAATTTATCGACATTAACACGGTTAAATTTCCGTTTCACTCAAGGCAATTTTAAAGTAACATTTAAAATTCAAAATATAACATTTTCACACAAAGATTTTTACGTCGGATTGATTTAGGCTCGATTCCCTTTATCGTTGAGATTAGATTCCAACTATCTCCAATAACATCTACGTGAAAATAATCTACTCAAGTAGTAGGATAAAGGTTTGGAAAAAATTAGCTGAATAATTTATTTCACAACAGGCTAATCGTCCAATTATAGTTTGTGATGATAGATGTCACAAACTATAGGTTTTATTGGCTTTTTGCCTGTAAGAAAAGCCAATCCTTACTGGGATTCGGACTCAGGACCTACCGAGTGAAAAAGGAAGAGAATCTGTTTCTCAGCTTCGGGTAATGAATACAGATAGATATACTTCAAAACAAAAAACAAGAGTTATATTTTTTTAACCTCCACACCGACAGTGATTTGTTACAGTGAGATTCATATCACCAACATGAAGAGTTGCACATTATGTTGATCGATCAATCGATTTAGTTGCTAGCTGACATCTAGATCAACTGCTGCGAGATTCGATTCCCGACAAGAATCTGACAATCTTTCACCTACTATTTCATTATACTATGTTTTTTTTTTTTTTTTTTTTTTTTTAACTGAATTTTTACGGGCATCGACTGCTAAGGTCATTAGCCCTCGTCACATTCTTTAAAAGAAATTATTATCTCCATCAGGATCGTCATATGTAAGGTTGTAAAGGGCCCTTACATTTTATTTAAAAACACAAACTTCAAAATAAACATTAAAACATAAAATACAAGGACAATCACAAACACTTACGGGGTGTAAAGGGCCCCAATATTAAAATTTGAGATAGGTTCTCAAAAGACCATGAAATTAAAATTAAACTTATCAATACCATATCTTTCTTTCTTACTTCTACGAAGTCTCATTTATAGTTTGTTTAAGCACCCTCGGGGCGACCAGAACCGCCGTTGAGCAGTGTATTAGTCGTGCCAGGGTGCCGTGGCAGTTGAATCCTTCTTATATCAGGCCATAGGCATGCACGGCGTACACCCATAGCCTCGCGCCCTCAATCCACCCTTGAGGGTCCCCCATGCCATCATCGGACACACCCCGACTCACTGGTCTTGAATGCAGGTGAGCCAAAATACTATGTTTATCGTTAGATTCATGTTTAATATGCAGGTGATTAAAAACGAAATTGGCACGGTTTGTAAAAGATTTATTTTTCAAATATGTAGATTATTCCTTACATTATTTTACAGGAAATTTCTTAAAGTTTATATGTATTAATATTCCTTCTGTCAATTGACAGATACCAACACGGAAGTCCAATTCATCCCAAGCACGTAGAAGCATATCCTATTGAACATTAGCAATATTGTAGTATGATACTGCAAATCAGGATGTCATCTAAATCAATAGGAAGTGGGGAAGTAAAAGTTTTGTCTTTTATAAAACCCCACAGGGACTAGAAAACTGCAAGAAATCTAGACTTCTTGGTGGCTAAAACACCAACGCCGGGTTTTCGTCAGTGGCACTTTCCACCACCTTTTTTTTTTGAAGGTGTTTATCCAGGTAATTTTGAGCCTTTATGTCTCATTGAGGCCGAGCTACATCTTGTACGAGAATGAAGTTCTCAGTATATTCTTTGAGTTTAGGCACTAAGAATTTGCTTAATACGTCGAGATAATTTCTTCTGTTACTGTTTGTGAAAAAATAACACAGTCCGTGCATATTTCTTTAAGAAGCGGAGCAGAACTTGTTCACTTTAGGCAAATCGCATATATAGTGTGTTGCATAGTTTCTATCAACCTTTCTACTTAGGTGAAATTTAATGGTTGTCTTTAAAAATTAGGCGATGAGAGAAATCATCTCCCTCATTAATAAGCTCCTAGTTGTTCTCACAGAAATCTTTACTTAACACCTTATTGTCGTCGCTTAAAATTTGTACGAACTGTAATTTATAAGGCATCATTTTCTACAGTTTCTGCAAAATTATCCACACAGTCAATTGCTAAATTTGTAATTATAATTTTGCTGTTTAGTTAATTTACATATGTTGGTATACGGCGCGAACATGACCGAATTAATCTTCTGACACGGGATTTCTTCAATGAACTATTCTGTTTATACAAGTCATTCTGTGATTTCTAACTGCTTACTTCACTCATAGATGAATTGCCTTGATGGTAATCGTTTGCCGGGTTTTGTTCTGAAACTTCACTGCGCGAAAGCATGGAGTTTGTTTTTGGCTAATTCGATGACACAAAAAGCTTTCTCCACAGACGTAAAGTGCACAAGTATTTTAACTGGATCAAAAAAAAAATTCTAAAGCGCCCCTGCCCAGAAAACAAATTATAATCAACTTAATATTTGAAATTGGAGGACATCATTTTACCTTGATGTAATCACATCGAACAGACATATGTCAGTTAAAAAAAATTGAGTATTACTCACGAAATAATTACTCAAAGCCGTAAAAGATGTGTCCGAAAAATTCTGTTGAATTCTTTTACCTCGATTTTGTTACTTTTAATTCAAACTAATAGTTTATTTGTAAGTTTATCTGTTACAAAGTTTTACATAGTAGTTTTTCATAGACATTTACACTTTTTAGATATTTTGTCCTTTATGAGATGAAACCAGCTTTTCAAAATGCATTGCCTGGAGATATGAAGCTATTTTAAACTGAATGGTCTTATTAAGTATCGTTATACATAACAGCAGTTACTGAAAGGACTTAATCGTTATGAGATAATACAAAATTAAAAAAATATTCCTGGGATAAATTTGTTAGCAAGTAACACATGTCTTATTGATTCATACTTTTTTAATTGTAATTTAGTCAGCGATTCCTATCACAACACGATACAGAAAATTTTACCTAAGTAAAATAAATTTGTCTAAGATAAAAATTGGTAAATTGTTTGAAAACACTAATTTTATGAGGCAAAATGATTATGTTGTTGTATATTATACAACAATAAGTTTATAAGTATGGTAATTCGTCAACAGTAACTTTAATAAAATAAATCAGATGTCTGGGTACAACAGAATGGTCCCTAAGGTTATGTAAACTTTCGCCACGCGATTTTCATAGGGGAAAGAATTTCTTTGTACATAAAATAAAACTCATAGTTGCCTATCTACCTTTTCAAGGTTTAATGGTACTTTTATTTCATGTTGTAAAATGTTCAAATTTTTATTTCGCATACATTTTACTTTTAGAAATTAATTATTGAACTAAAGAGAAACATATTAATAATACTATGAGATATGTTTTTAAGGTATGCAGAAAATTAATCAAAATACTAGAAATTTTTTAAGTTGAATAAAATTTGCTAGATTGTCCACGGTTTTTTAAAAGTTAAAAGCTTATGATAGCTTTTTGTAATCAATTATAGACAGCAACAGTGTTTAATTAATACACAATTCAACTGGCTCGATCAGAAGACGAAAGGATTGATCATTTCTTCGCTTTACTTTTATAATCATCTTACATATAAACACTAGGCTGGTGTTTTACTTTATTTTGTGTAATTTGAAATTATCTATGTTTGTTAAAAAAAGTAATGAAATAATTTTGAAAATATTTGTTCATTTTATTTCTTAAACCCTCTAATGTTTTCAATATTGCTTGAAGACGACGAAAAAATAAATAAGAAAGGTACAGCTGATAAAAAAGGGGAAATAAAACAGCCAATATATTTTGGAAACCATCCCTCACAGGAACAAATAACGCGAGCTGTCGGAGCTCTGTGCCGTAAACCGAAATGCGGCTAGATGGAGGGGTTACTACGAGACATTGTTCGCACTACTTTGTATTCTTTGCTTTGGGAGGGCTGTCTTTATGAGCCTCCCTACCGACTCATATCCCTTCTGTATCGTAACGCAATTAAATTTAATGACTGCCTGTAGGCTACAGATAAAGGATTCTATTGATTGTCGCTAGAAAACTTTTAAAAAATAAATTACTTGTGCATAATAATTTAAACATGGAATAACAATTATTATCAGTTATCATTAGAATTTTATATTAAAATTCGCTAAATGATTAAATTTACATATAATTCATATAAATTGAAATTATAAACATCGAATACTTGATTTCATTGCAATTGTTTAACTTTTAATTAAAAATATTCAAAAACTTTTCTAATAATTGTCAGAATTAATTTCAGAATTCTAGTTATTATTAAATAATCTTTAAAAGGTGTCATTTATGATCAGATTTAAAAATAAATTTATGTTTTTATTAATTTCTTGAAAACTATTGACCTGAAAAACCTGCTTTCTGACAAAATAGACAATTTGTTTAATATTTACTGATTAACGCATATTGATTGCACTTATGTTGAATGAATGACCTTATCGCTTTTATAAAGACAAGTAAAATACATAATTATTATAAAACGAACTAATAAAACATACACAAAAACGAATTAACTCAAGAATATACAAAGTAATTTACAATAATGCTACTAAATACTATATTCCCAACCAACTGGACTCCCATCCAAACAGATACAAAAACTCACTTACATGCGTACATATTACATCAAAATCTACGAGTAAAAACTAAAATCGTTAACCAAGTTTAAATTTTACTCGTAGCAAATGAAATCCAAAATCTCAACACGTTTGAAAAGTATGAAATTTTTAAATACATTAACTTTTGCAAAGATTTATATAAAATAAACATAAATTTTAAACAATGTGTGCATGTCGACTATGCATTATATGATTTCTTAATCATTTAAGAATGGTGCCGTGAATAACAGTCCCACCTTTTGATACAGTAAGTGAAAATTATCTTTGTACAGATTTGTTTTAGAAGAATAATTTCCACTTAGTTGAAAATTGTTAATAATTTTTTAATACTTTAAAAATAATTATCATGTTTTGTTAGGCTGATAAACAAATTAAAATTTTTTTTAAATTAATCAAAAAATTAAATAAACTTAATTCGTTTTCATTTTAACAATTTTATTTCAACAAAATATTATACCATTACTTAAACTAATACTATTTTTATTCTCACTGACTTATGTTACAACATTTTTTATTTATTGTACGATTTCTAAAGTTTTGATAATTTTTTATTTATTTACTTGTTACATTTTCATGTTCTATCAAATCTAATCAACAAAAAATTTATAAAAATGTTTTGTTTAATCTTTTCTTTACATATAATTATTAATCTAATTAATATTTTCCTGCTTTAATAAGATTCTTAATGTTTCAGTATTAGTGGAGGATTATGCATACGTAATAAAGTTGTTTATTTAAAGTTACATTTTTAAATCGATTTGTTTGTAAATTATTTAATGTAGAAAAAAATTTTGTTAACAGTGGCTAATTGAGAATTGATCTGCAGAATAAAGCCAGGTTATTAAGTTGTTAATTAAAAAATACCGCTGAAAATTAATTAAGCTTTGCTACAGTATTTTACTGACTATTCTAATAAATTACCTCTTTTAAAGCTGTGATAAAATATCATTATTAACATTGATACTTTTTTATTTTAATTTTGGTTATTATGAATGTAAAAAAATTGTTAAAAAGAATGGTTATTATGAATGTAAATTATCTATTTTTAAGATGAATCTTACTTGAATTTCTACTATTTCTACAAAATATCTATGAAAATAGTATATTGTGCTTATGGATTTTTTAATATTCCTTTTATTCTTTATAATTTATTTACACGTGCGCGTGTGCTATGTACAACATGTTTGTAGAGTACTCGTACTTCATAGCACTGTATGAATATATAAATAATGTAGCCATTATAATAATACAGTATAAAAATTGTATGTATTATCTATATTTGCCATATTTATGTAAATGTCTCATATATATAAAATAGATTATCAGGAAATATATACTCGTAAATTCTCACAAACACAAAAACAGTACAGATCACATAAACAAAATAAATTAGATTACATAACAAGAGGAACGTCGATCTCATACAGTATAAAATAAAGTACTGGCATAGTTTTGCACAAAAAATATCTACACTTTAAATCCCAATAACAGAAAATTCTCAATTCTTAGAAATAAATACAGTGTACGTGAACATATATCAGCAATAACGAACATATTAAATATTATTGCAGTATTATGTTAAATTAGATTCCTAGAATAGATATTACACCCAACTTGATCTTCATGTTGACTCTTCAATAACCTAGCAGAAACGTCTTTTCCAAAAGTATAAAATACATTAACATAGAAACACAGCTACACCTAGATTGCTGAATGAGGAAGTTAGTCTACTGGGCAAACTAAACAGACCCAGTTTTAAACAAACCGGTACAGTTCTGTAACCATGAATCAAAAGTATCTCGGTTTGTACATAGCAACTATTATTGTTTTCTTATTTTATCACTGTTTAAATTGACATTTTTTTTTAAATTATTTTATTGACAACCGATTGTGTACCAGCACGTGGAATGACTGTCGAAATAACTACCTCAATGTCGCTGCTTTGTTATAAAAACGGATTGTTTTTACATTCTTTTAAAAAATGTACAGTATTTTTTGCTGTAATGTTATCAATCAGTGATTTATATTATCAATCATTGTATATTATTTTAAAGATCAATATTTGTGACAAAAAAATAAACGTAATGAAGACATTCTCAAACTTAAACATAATCAATACTAAAACTTGTTTTGTTTAGAAACAAATGAAGTAATTTTTTTTTTCTGAATTTTTATGGGCATCGACTGCTTAGGTCATTAGCCCTCGTCATAATCTTTAAAAGAAACTACTATCACCATCTGGATCGTCATATGTAAGGTTGTAAAGGGCCCTTACATTTTATTTAAAAGCACAAAACTACACAAAACATTTAAGACATAAAGACAAGGACAATCACAAACACTTATGGGGTGTAAAGGGCCCCAATATTAAAATTTGAGATAGGTTCCCAAAAGACCATTAAATTAAAATTAAAATTAAAACTTATCCTACCATATCTTTCTTTCTTTCTTCTACGAGTCTCATTTATAGTTTGTTTAAGCACCCTCGGGGCGACCAGACCCGCCGTTGAGCAGCATATCAGTCGCGCCAGGGTGCCGTGGCAGTTGAATCCTTCTTATAAACAGGCTATAGGCATGCACAGCGTACACCCACAGCCTCGCGCCCTCAATCCACCCTTGAGGGTCCCCCATGCCATCATCGGACACACCCCGACTCACTGCTCTTGAATGCAGGTGATGAAGTTATTACTATAGCATTTAACAATAAACAGATATTTAGTTTTAATTGTATCTTACGAGCTCGCAACGTATCTATGCAATATTTTATTACTTAAAAGTTTATTTTAAATATTTCGCGGAATGTACGGAAGGTTAAGGTCAAGAGAGGTATGCTGGCGTTCAGTAACATGTGGATCTGTTCAGACCAGCGCGGTTAGTCAATCACCGGACGAATGCATAACTAATGAACTGAGAAAGTTAAAATCTAATATATTTTTCGATTGTATTCTAAACACCTATCTTCTTAATTCAAGAAAAGTTCCAAAAATAATATTTGCTGTAGCCTAAGCTAGAAACAACAGCATCGGTTTTTAAACGACGGAAAAATCTATTAAGATTGCAGTTATGACGACGGTAGAATATTTTACGTCATATTTCATAAATGTGGTTCGTTTATTCACAAAAAAAAGTAGTAGATTAAGTATTTGTGTCTAACTTAAAAAAGTGGTTACTAGCTAATAGTTTTACTTTTGTTCTAAGCAAACTGTTATAACTGTCACCGCTTTTTCACACTCAGTTCCCATTTCCGCCTCTCTTCGCGATCATTGACTTTTAGTTTATTCGTTATTATTCTATTAGCTTCTCCGGCATCCCGTTTCTCCCTTTGAAAAGATATCCTTTACAAAACCTTTTTAGAAATCCTTGAATCATTTGCTTTAACCATATTTTAAGCCATTTTAATTTCTTTTAGTGGCGGTAACGTTCTTTATTTAACATTTCTCTATTTCTAAATACACTGACTGTTTCATATGACATATTTCTTTCAACATTGTCTTTCTCTTCCCTCTGAAAACATACATTTGGATGTTAATAATTGTCAACTACCATTCCTTTTTACATCACATATTTTTTCTATATTACGTTACACTTTTGATCCACGATTCTATAAATTCTCTTTTTGTCTACTTTCTTATCCTATTATCCCACCAAAAGAAACAGATTTCTAAAGATAAAATCTATTCTTCCGTTACTTATTTTACTCATTATCTCGCAGTCCATGTTAACCTTCCTTATTAAATAGGAATTCCAATATTTAAACTTATTTACATCTACTGTTCCCTCTTTTCCCAAATGTAAGAAATTTATTGTTCTTTTCTCTTCATTGTTTAAGTTCATTGTTTCATTTACGAGTATTTGTGTTAAATTTATTCCTATTTCTATCGTCTTTTCTAATATTTTCTAATTTACATAGAAAATACGATATATGTTCTTTCTAAAATTTTAATAATAAATCAGTTAATACAGTGTAAGTTTCTTATCCTACCTTTGTTTGCTTTTCTATCAGTTTTTGTTTTACTGGAAAACTTCTATTACTGATCATCCTATTCCAAAACCTGTATGCTCTTCACACAGAGCAACATCATGTTATCTGTCTCCTTTTACATTAGCTTTTCGCAACCTTCAAGAAAAGTCTATTGTTAAAAAAAATTGCAAACTCTCTAAGATATTTTTGGTTAATTTAAACCTCTTTTGTTATGTATCGCAGTTATGTAATATAATATATCTTCCATTTCTGAGATGTATCTTTCCATTCAGTTCCCTATCAAACAAATTTTTACATCTTATTCAAATTTACACTACATTTAATTAGTTTCAAATGCACTATCTAGTTCCTAACATCCCAATTTTTCAATTGGTTTTTCTGTCTTTTTTCCTTCCTCCAGGCGGCCTCCACCTCTGATGATAGGGTGTCTGAGGCCTCACGAATGGAATCTTCATCCATCTCCGATACCACGAAAGATGGTTTCGCGGCCGGCATCGGATGATACTGGCTCAATTGGAGCGGGGATTATTACGAACAAGCCAAGGACTGCACTCCCCGCTTAAATCTTTTGGGTAGCTAAAATGTTAGCCCTCTTATTTGGAGACCTCTGTTCTCTGTAGGGATTCCATTCCTACTCGGTGAACAGTTTCTTTTCTAACTGACTTTTTCAATTTACTTCTTTAAATATCATTTTTATTCTTTATAGTTTCTTGTAAAAAACCACAGCCTATTCTCCTGAAGTAAACTCCGAAAATAACTCAACCATCTTTCCAGATTTATTCTTTGAATATTTATCCTATTGGTGCATCTTCTCTTGCGAGTTTTTAATATCTTTCATAATTCTGTAAATTTTGACCCTTCAATCATCCCTTTTATGTACTCACATCTTCTGCCCTAATTTACATTGTATATTCTTCTTTGACTTTAGTACGAAAGATTCTCCTTTATTATTATGTCTTTCTTATTCATATATTTAAAGTGAGCCACTTTCATTATTTTAATTTTATTCATATTATTCAGCTATATCTGATATTATGCTACCCTTAAAAATTTTTTTTATCACACCCAGCAGATGCAAAATAATTAATTTACCTTCATATTCCCCTCTCATTCCGTCCTCCTAAATAAAATGAAAAACTTCTCAATTAATTAATTTTTAACTAGATTCCTCTAGATAAAAACTACTACAATCTGCACCTCTTTTTTAAGAATAAGTTTTTTTAACAATTAAATAACATACTCTAAACTTCAATATGTTGATGCTAAAATAAAATATGAATGTTCTAAAGAGGCAAAAAACATGTTCGTTACTTCTAAGATCTATACTATCTTTTAACATTAGCATTTTCGTATTCTATAGTCTAATTAAAAATTTTAATACATACTTTTATTTCTTATACAATAAAATTTTATTAAAAAATTTAATTAGATCATCATAGAATAGTATCCCTGAAAGGATCAAGGAAAATTGTGAGAAAATAAATTAAACCAGCACCAAAAGATAAATATTATTAATAAAAACGTCAGGAACGCCTTTGGTAGTGTCCAGTGGCCGACGATTATTGATGTGCTGAGAGAGAAGAATATAAGTGGGTATCTCCTTGGCATAATTAACAGTTACCTACATTGCAGAAGGCTTAAAACCCCCACAGAAGATGGTGAGTTGGTTTTTGACGTGTTTGGTGGGGTTCCGCAGGGGTCGGTTCTCGGCCCACTCATGTGAGACCTCACTTTTAATGGGCTTTTGAGACTTGAGTTTGATGGGGATGTTGAACTTGTTGCATATGCAGATGATTTGGCCCTCCTCGTGGCCGGACACACTGAAGCTGAAGTGGAGGAGGTAGCCCATAATGTGGTCCGGCGAATAAGTTGTTGGCTTGAAGTGAGAGGACTACAGTTAGCACCTAATAAAACCTCCGTAGTAGCGTTGGTCGGGAGAAGAATTCTGCGAAAAATGCAAATTAATGGTGCTAGGGCCAGTATTCCCACGTCGGGGTGCGTTAAGTACCTCAGCGTGTGGTTGGAGAGGAGCGGAAACTACAACGTCCACCTTCAGCAGACCTTGACACGTGCTGAGACAGTTGTTAATAATCTCAGTAAGCTTATGCGTAACCACAGAGGTCCTCGTGCTTCTAGATGACGTATAATACTGACGGTGGTGGCTTCTTCTATCATATTTTATGCCGTTCCTGCGTGGGCAGAGGCCCTTAAAAAGAAAAGGAATGCAGATAAAATATCATCACTTCAAAGACGTGCTGCGTTGAACATTGCGGCCGCATACCGCACGGTTTCGCGAAACGCTATTGAGGTCATCTCCGGGATTCCCCCGGTGCGGCTGCATGTATTGATGCTCCGGCGGGTTTATCTTGGTATGACTAAGACCGAGGCTAAGAACTTACTTCTGGCCGAGTGGCAGGAGGCCTGGAACACCTCACCTACTGGTGTATGGACGCGTAAATTAATTCCGAGAATAGATGTATGGGTGCAGAGAGGACTGGGTGAGGTAGGTTTCTATATAACGCAGCTCCTTTCTGGACATGGCGAATTTGAAGCCTACCTGCATCGATTTGGTAGGAGAGTGTCTCCTCTATGGAGGTACTACGATCTTAAGGATATCGTTGAACACACCATCTACCAATGCCAGCGGTGGGATGTGGTAAGACAAGATGTCGGGTTAAGCTGGCTTTCTCTGAAAGAAACAGTTCCGTACATCTTGACAGGAAGAACAGAATGGGACAAGGTAGTACACCTAGCTACTAGATCCTGAAAACTAAAACGAGAGAAGATAGAGAATGGGATAGAGCCTGATTCAGGACCCAGATCAGTAAGAGGACTGAAGATCACCAGCAAGGAATCAGATTTCCATACACAAGACCTGAGACTCAGGCGAAGAAAGTGACTTGAAGGTGAAGGGGCAAAGGACAGCCTCCTGTGGAGCCGTCGTGTGTCTGCACTTGTGCGGATGAGCGACGGTGATGAAGCACGGGGACTCTGGACCCCTGGACCCTAAAAGCACCTCCTTTAAAGTTTTCCTTAATTATTTTATTTTGTGACAGGAGAAAATTTTATTTAAACTGTTTGTACATGAATTTATTTTCCTATATTTCTGTAAAACAACTGTAATGATCAGTCAAATAAAACAACAATACCCATAAACAGCAATTTTTACTTCGGCGACTTGACTACTCTACATAGAATACTTTTGTGATGGTGGTGGTTGTACAATTTAGAGGTAGTATTTACTGAATACCTTTACTGTTCCACTTATATAAGCACATCAACCAAAGACGTATCGATTATTTTATGGAAACTTAAAATTAATTGGCATCGAAAACCAATCCATATTTGAATCTAAACAGAAACTTGCTATTATTTCAAACATAATTAAAACGAATCTTTAATGGACAGTTGGTTTTATAAGCAGAAAATGCCATTAATAAAAGTAGAATAAAGAGGATTTGGCATGTTATGAGAAAATGTTTTTATCTCACAAGATTTCTATTTACAATTCATTTAAAACCCAAGTATCATGTGCAACAGTGTATCTCATCGCTAGATACAGTTTAATATTTTAATTTAAATTAATTTTTTTTTTTATTGTCTTGATTAATCTGATTTTAATCAGAACCAATTAAAAAATTCATATGAATAAAAATTAGCACTGAACAACATTTAAAATAAAATATCAATAGCTTTTATTGAATAGTTAACCGTTAGTTTATAGAATATCCAACCCATTTTTAATGAGATTACCAGAAATCTAGATCAATATAAAGTTATTCTTTACATACATATTTACGCCGCCTTCGGAAAAATTACAATACAATTTGGTGGGAATGATTGTACTGAGAAACCTATTTCCGACTCATCATCCTACAGATCTTCCATTACATGTAGAATTCTCTAATCTTCTTAGTTTTGGACTTAAAATAAATCAGTTTCTTTTTTATTTTTTTTAACCTTCGGGACCACCTTTAGATATATTACTTCAGAGGATGAGATGAATGACAATTTTTGTAGCCTGTGAAACTGCCACGCCTGTCCTGGATTCGAACCGGGGACCTTCAGATGAAAGGCCGAGACGTTACCACTCGCGCCACGGAGGCCGGTAAAAAAAATTATAAATCAGCAAAGACCGGTAAATCTAACGGAATTTGGAAGAACGCTTTCGAAGATAATGAAAAGAAACAAGATGGTGAAATTTGTTGTAAATTACCCTAAATTAGATACTTGTTGAGACCTTTGCAATAGCCTGTACCAGGTAATAATAATAATAATATGAGGTAGGCTTGCGCCTGTTTACTAATCAATTAATATATTTTTCCCACTGGTATCAAATCTATTTAACGAAATAGTAGAAATTCAAACTGTTCTTAGGTTTTCATTTCTACGCGACAAGAAATAAAATTTATGATTAATAATGGCCCTATCAGCTCTTAATATATATATCTAAAAGAGCAATCTGCGGTTCCCTTCTACGACTGACAAAACCCTAAATATTTGATCCCATAAGATGCTCAAAAGAAAACTTTCAACCTAATTTACATAATACTCGTATGTTCAATAATCCTGTCAAACGAAAAGAAAAATTACGACATAAATCTTCCTATTTTGTTTTTAATGAGTAAGTCATAAAAAACCAAATTAACCAGTGTCGATGAAAGGAAATTAAATAACATTAAGTTTGAAAAGCCCAACATAAAAATTAATGAATTCCATTTAATAAAAAGTGGAAAGATGAAAAATTTAAAACCTCTACTGGTTTATTTATTGACTTCTACTTTTAAATATCATTTCATTGTTAAAGGGAAAACTGATCTATGTTGTGAAGATGAAGTGTAACAAAGAATAACATCTTAAAAATACATAATATATAAGGATATTGTGTTTTATAAATTGTTTATATATATATATATATATATATAATAACAACACCATTTATCTCAAAAGCATGATACGATTTATGATACAATTTTATTAGAAAATTTTATGAACTACACCAATAATGGGAGAGTATTTTTAGGTTATTCGATAACGTCAGCAAATGTATTTTATTTATTTGTTCGACACTGCTCTTCAGAATTTCAGAACTGCATAGAATTAAGATAAGAAAATTTTTAACATTTTATTGCATTATAAAAATATATTCTAAAATCGAAACCAGTAAAATGAATACTTAGACTGATATGGTATAAAAATATTTTTTTCTTTGTTATTTTTAATGAAAAGAAACCTATTTAATTTATATAGAATATTTACCGATCGTAAACATTTATAGGTTTTTCGTAAATGACAAATTGTTTTTTTTTTCGTGGAAATATTATTTTATTAAGCAATATTAATATCGGGTTGTTTTGAAAATATCATTTGTGTCATTTCATATTAAAAAAAAGTGTATAAAAAGTATACGATAAATATAAATTAAAAATAGTTAACCTGAAATTCAGGAAAACTAAAAGTAATGTAGTTTGATTGATGTTAGATTCTGCAAAATAAGATAATATTACACAGTCTCAAATCATCTTAAACTACCGGAGAAAATAAGATAGAAGAAATATTGAATAAATAAAATTTGAGCCTAAAGAAAAAATGTAAATTCTCGGATATATATTTCTTTATTAAAAGAAACCAGGCAGCCAAATGCAAATTCTACTACTTTCATATTTTATGCACGAACATAGCTGTACGAAATTTGAAATGTGAGTATCAAAATTTTAATATTATATTAGTAAACTTTGAACCTAATTTTACTAATTTGAAGGAACAATGTAATATTGTAAAATGTCAAAAATAAAATTATACGCAATACAAGGCTTTTAAGTTTTGGAAAAAATTAACACTAGGCAAAATATATGATCAAAAACTAAAAAAGGCAAAGGCAGAAAGATTTTAATCCGGTACAAAATACATTATAAATATATTAGTTTGTTGGTTTGTATTATCGGCCTTAATGTTTCATGTAGTTAAAACGTATATGCTTTATTTATACCTCATTAGTCAGTGAAGAATCTTTTTTTATTACATTTAAATTTTTTAATCAATTTTATTATAATGGTTTAGGCATTTTGATGTTCAACAATTTTGGATGAAGGAATAAGGCAAAACAGGATACACTTCATTTTCCCTAATTTGACATGGAATACTTACTATTATTGAAAATAGCGAATCTACAGGTTTAGAGTTTTAATCCTGTCAGAACTACTGCATCGTTGTATTTGTAGCATACATGCTTTAAACAAATAATCTTAACGTGAAAAATATACAAGGCTGTGATTATAAGGTAGATTCTATTTATTTTATATTTCTATAAAAAAAATATTATATTATATGTAATATATATATTTATATTATATAAATATATATATATATATATTATATAAATATATATGTATATTATATTTATATTTATTTTTTATTTGATATCGCGTCATTACCATTTTAGATTTTAGACTTGTTATAAATGTTAAGATTGTTAAATTAGATTTTAATGCTGTATATTTTAACCGAAATTATTTCAACGGTTAAAAGCTACTCTCTGTACATTTTGTTAAATTTGTCTATTCTCAAATTTTTAGCATATCACATTTTCTCATTATAAAGATATTACACTAAATAATATTGCTTCATCTGAATTATGGAGATATGAATGCGTGTACGAAAGATATGTGGTAGGAAAGTTTATTAGTTCCGTGTTTCAGATTAGTAAATTCAAGTTATTTCGTACCAAGCAAAGCTAACAGAATTCTGTCTATGTCATTTACAAAGATATTGAAGAACACGTTTAAAATAATAGGGGAAGATTGTTAGCTTTGCAGCCGTACGAGCAGGATAGTGAAAATCCTAAAGGGTGTTCGGTAGTTTCAGAAATAATTACGGTTGCGAGCCCTAAGGAAGATGTTTCTACTCCCTCTCCCGTTTCCAAATTAATTACTGCCAAGAGAGATTTCCTTCTCGGCTAAAGGTTAGGTTAGGGCAGCATTCAAGCGATAATGTCAATGGTTGCCGTTGAAATCAGACAAAGCTCATTGTACCCCGTGGACCTGTTTGTACGCTAATGAAACAAAAACATTCTCCTTTCTGTCACAACCCTTAGGGTTTAATTCGTAGGTCCTAATTACGTGAAAACCGAGGACGGTGTTGAAATATTCAACCCCGCTTTTCTACCCCACCATCACAACCGACCTCATGGACGAGTAGTCATTTTTCTTCCGTTTAATTTGTCTCGCTCTTGTGAAGTTATGATTCGGTAGAAGATTGAACAGGTCGCACGTGGGTCGACTGTGAATTTCACACTCAACGTTCTCATCCCTTACATTTCCTACTCTAAAGCACAATTTAGGTGTAACATACTTATTTAACTCTTCATCTGTACTTTTTTTTAAAGTAATTTATCAAAGCGACGAAGACTTATTAACTTTTGTTGGAATTTAACGTGTTACACGGACTTTCATCAGAACTTGTTACATTTTCTCATTACGTAATACAGGCCTATATATTGTACCAATATATTTCTTATATAACAAGGGTCGTTCCATATTATCAAAGTAATTTAAAACGTGTTACAAGTAAACGCGTTCAAATTTTGTTTATTTACTTGTTAATGTTTAATTAAAATTTAATTAAACAGAAATTTTAATTAATTAATTACAATGTCATCTTATGTAAAGACATTATTGTCATAGAAACTAGGTTACATAATAACTTACTTTTTCGGCTGTAAAAAAATGATCACCGGTAATAATATCATATTCTGTTTCTTTTATCGATCTTTTAGATCCCCTCACCTGCTTTCAAAAAGTATAATATCCTAGGTTACAAAATACTGTAGTTATGTAGAGTGTTTGTGCGTTCCTCTTTCTTTGGTATGTGTAATTATACACTCGTATTATACATATACTCGTACACATGTAGCTTATGGTTAAACTAGATAAGTTAGTTATTTTCTCAAAATCTTAAACCATTTTAAACAAATTATTGTTTAAGTACACTCCGAGAGGCTACCGCTTGATTATATGAACCTAATTACGGACATATTTTGATGAGAATAATGAAAAACTAAGAATTTTTCTTTCACACTAAACCTTGTAAATTTATCAACCTTCAGTTCACAAGTAAATTGATCAGTACTTTTTGGTGATAGCGATTTTGGAGAACGAAACAAAATCATGAAAAAATCTTGTTTGATGGGAACGTTATTTTAAAAAGATCTTTGTATTAATTAAATATTAAATTAATGATATGCTGGCATGCTACAAAGAAGAAAAAGTTTAATATGGTAAATATCTATCTTATTTGAAATTGAGACAGTACAGTTAATTGGGCTGTTAGTAAGTTATCTGGTGATTTCATCTTACATAAATATAAATCCCTAATATTACCGCTATTTGTGATTTAAACTAGCATTTTATTGGCTAAACGGCAATGGAATGAGTTTTTGATTTTGGATTTTTAAGCATAATTAAGATTAAAAAATTAAAAAACTACATCCTCATCAAGTTATTATTTTACTATATGTAAGAGGAATGTCACTCCTTGGTCTGTAAAAACGTGATGTTTTTTCAAATGTTTATGTCAGTGTTTCTCTACCTGTGGATCGCGGTGATATAAAAGAGGGGTCGCGAAAGAAGCCTAAAACTTTAGACGTATACAATAACGAAATCATTTTATGAGAAAAAAAATCATCTATTATAAACATTTTACTTACATTTATAAGAACCCATGTAAAGAAACTAAATTAATCAGATGGTTGCGTTCGTTTTTCATTTTAAAAGTTTCTCCATAAATGGATCTATGTTAGAAAGATAGCACATTTTCATAAAAACAAAATTGTATTCACGTGATAAGAGACGATTCCTACGTTTAATTTTTCGCGAAACCATAGACGAAAACCCCTTTTCATAGAGGTAAGACGTGGGAAAAGAATTAATACTTTCAATGCTTTTGTGATTAAATTTCCATATTCACTTCGACGAGCAACCCAAAATGTATCTAAATCTTTAGATGTAAATTGTGGTGTAACTTTTATCGGCAGACATTTCCATGAGCTGGTTGTGAATCTCAATTGATAATTTAGCAATTCCAACGTTTTCACTAAATAGATTCAGTACCCATCTCTTCGAGAATCATTTTTGCTTTTCAGGAAATACTCTGTCAACTGAAATTTTAGCTCATGTAAATGTATCTTCATGTTATCCCAATTGTGGTGGATAATAATGTCTTCATACATATTTTTCTCTATATAACCGAAGTGAGTGTAAACATATCAAAATTTATGCTTAAATCTCACTTAAATTTATGCCTTTTTCTTTATAAAAGTAATAGATGATTATTGTAATTATAAAAAAAAAATTATATTTTAATTCTTTGGTAAAAAACAAAAAAACAGATAAATGTGTGCTTACCTAAACTTGATTTGCTATATATAATAGAAATAATGAACATTATACTGGCATGTATTTTAGGTTATATAAAAAATATTATCAGAAATACCATTAGACAACGAAGTTTTTTTTCATAGATTACCTCTGTTCTTAATTATTGAAATAATATTACCCCAGACAACTCTGATAAGCAATTTTTTCCATACTGATTACTTCTCATTTAAAGAAAAGTAATACATTTTTATTCGTTAAGTAAAACAGTCAGAAGTCAGAAGAATAATGTAGTTAATATTTTTCGGTATGGGGATTGCGAAGCTGCTGTATAATAATCGAAGTTATATCTGGTAATGGTTTTTTTAAAACTTTTATATTATAATCGTTCAGTAATCGTGTTTTAGCCTGAACGAGTGAATGAAAAAAAAAAAACCTTTGCCTAAAAGAATTGGAGTTAGTTTTTCTCCTGAAATGATTACGGCTTATTTTCAATGAGAAAATCATAAATATTGTATCATCAAATATGAAGTTCGAGAAATTTTTTTTTTTGTTTTCAGTCATTTGACTGGTATGATGCAGCTCTTCAAGATTCCCTATCTAGTGCTAGTCGTTTCATTTCAGTATACCCTCTACATCCTACATCCCTAACAAATTGTTTTACATATTCCAAACGTGGTCTGCCTACACAATTTTTTCCTTCTACCTGTCCTTCCAATATTAAAGCGACTATTCCAGGATGCCTTAGTATGTGGCCTATAAGTCTGTCTCTTCTTTTAACTATATTTTTCCAAATGCTTCTTTCTTCATCTATTTGTCGCAATACCTCTTCATTTGTCACTTTATCCACCCATCTGATTTTTAACATTCTCCTACAGCACCACATTTCAAAAGCTTCTAATCTTTTCTTCTCAGATACTCCGATTGTCCAAGTTTCACTTCCATATATAGCGACACTCCAAACATACACTTTCGAAAATCTTTTCCTGAAATTTAAATTAATTTTTGATGTAAACAAATTATATTTCTTACTGAAGGCTCGTTTCGCTTGTGCTATTCGGCATTTTATATCGCTCCTGCTTAGTCCATCTTTAGTAATTCTACTTCCCAAATAACAAAATTCTTCTACCTCCATAATCTGTTCTCCTCCTATTTTCACATTCAGTGGTCCATCTTTGTTATTTCTACTGCATCTCATTACTTTTGTTTTGTTCTTGTTTATTTTCATGCGATAGTTCTTGCGTAGGACTTCATCTATGCCGTTCATTGTTTCTTCTAAATCCTTTTTACTCTCAGCTAGAATTACTATATCATCAGTAAATCGTAGCATCTTTATCTTTACACCTTGTACTTTTACTCCGAATCTAAATTGTTCTTTAACATCATTAACTGCTAGTTCCATTTAAAGATCAAAAAGTAACGGAGATAGGGAACATCCTTGTCGGACTCCCTTTCTTTCGTCCGAGAAATATTTCCAATAAAATTTATTTTTGACAAAAACTAAAATGATAATAGTAAAAAAGCCTTTAACCATCCAATTAATTTAACCAACATTGAAAAGCTCTCTTTATCATAATTCATTTCCATGAAGTTTGCTTTTCAATTAATTGCTTACGCGAACTTAAATTAACCATTTTGCCATAAAAAATTCTGTGACCAATCGTAAGGGTTTAGGAAAAAATTATATTTTTAATGTTAAACAGTTGAATAGATGTGATTAACAAAAATCCTGTTCTAAAGAATCTTTTAATTTAACGGCGTCTTTTTAAAACACTTGTTTATGTTAGATTTAGGTGACGCTACAGTAGTGTATAGAACGCTACACCATCTTGCATTAGTAGTTTTTTGCAAGCCCAGCTATTTATCTACATTTAATTTTTTTTTTCATTTTCAATTTATAAGGTATTGGAAATTTCTTAAGTGTTTACATTTTCCCAGAATGTTGCTCTATAAAGTGAAAAAGTGAAAAATTTTACCTCATCTTTTCTACGTAGAGCTAAAATCTTAACCTAGAACACAGGTGTTGTCAGGTTAAACGTGAAGAGGTTTTCACGAATTTGTTCCATATTAAATCAGAAGTACCTCAAGGAAGCGTTCTCCGATCCATTTTGTATGTTCTGTTTTCGACTAACGTGTCAATTACGGCAGATACCACAGTTGCGAAGTTTGCTGACAATACTGCAATTCTTTCTCTCCACGAAGATCTGGCTACTGCGTATCGTTTTATTCAACTCTCCTCAAAATGTGGCTTACATGTTGGAAAATAAAAATGAACGAAAAAATCAAAGCACGTCACGTTCATCATTTGTAAGGAACACTATTCTCCTGTTTCTATCTTCAATGTTCCGTTTCCGAAATCTCAGGACTATAAATATTTGAGTTTTCATCTTGACCAACGACTTTCTTGGACGAAACAAATCAAATCTCAAGTTCAAAAACATGTACTCTCTGATAGGACATAGATCTTGGCTTTCAGTAGAAAGTAAATTATTGATTCATGAATCAGTTTTGAAGCATGTTTGGATTTACGGGCTTGAATTGTGGGATACGGCGTGCAACTCCAGTATTGACATACTTGAACACTACTAAACAAAACACTGCGGAAAATGCTCAATATACCCTGGTACATAAGTAACAGCCTCATATATAATGATGTTAAGTTGCGAACCGTTCGGCAGGAAATCTCTCTGGTCAGCCTACGGTATCAAAATCGTTTGGATCGGCACCCGAATTATTTGGTGGTCAATTTATTGGATAACACGATCAGTGTTTTTTCAAGATTGCTAAGGAACAATATTCTCGGTTTGTCTTATCGTTTCAATTATGTGACTTTATGATCTGGTTGTACGCAGTGCTCTTGTTTTATTTATTTCATTTCCATGTTATCGTTAAGTCACCAACCGTTGGGACTGTGACTACGTAATGTTAGTTCAAATATAGATCATATTTACTTATTGTTCAATTATCTTGCTGAACAGATTTTAAAGTTGCTGTGTCATTATATAAAAAAAATTCCAGAATCTATTACATAGACTTGTGTATAATAATATTATTTCTTTAACATTTTAATTTAAAAAAAAAATCTTATTTTAAAAAGTACCCGAAAGTAGAACACGTTTGAAATCTGTTAACAACGGAATTTAAAACTAACGTTCATTTTGATTAAAAAATTATTATAATCAGTAACAAGGAGTTACGTCCTTGACGTTTTTTTAGGTCAAAACAAGGGGTTTTGATTTGTTAAGTGTCTTTAATGTACCGTTTCCTAAACGGTTATCTAACTTTGAGATGATCTAAATATTGCTTATCTTTTTATTTCAATTTAAAATAATTTATTAAATACAATGAAGATAAATTAATTAAATTTCACAAACTATTTTTTTTAAGGAAAATCTTGAATGCCACGTGAGCTTGGTTATTTACTAATGGCTTAGAACTTAAGTCCACTTAACTAATGATCGATATTGTGTATGCGAAATTGCTTATGTAATATGTTCGTGTGTTGTGTGCGTGTGTGTGTGTGTGTGTGCGCGCGCGCGGCACGCGTGTGTTTTAGATATTATACGTATGTGTTTATTATTAATGTGCAATTTAAACCATAATTAATGTCCATTAATATTGTCTGTATAATACTCCATAATGTTCTATGAATATTAAGTATGTATAACATTAATAGATGTATTTAACGGAAGTTAGGGAACGTATTTTAAGTAATAAATGGGAAAATAATTCGCTGATCCGTTATAAAACAACGATATTGTTTATTTGCATTTCCCTTTAAGTATTCGCGAGTATTCTTTTTAAATTTTACACTCAATTCTACGCAAACAGTTCAACTACAATTTATATATCACTGAGATTTTTTAAATGAGGACGCAAATTAAAACTGATTAAAAGGAAGAGAAAGTTTCTGAAAATAATTGAAGCGAGATTTCTATTTCTTCTATTCGATTAGTTAGTGATAAAACATTTAATTTTAATAGTAATTTTATTAACAAAATACCTAAAATATTTTAAAATAAAGTAGTTATGTACGAGTAGTGCTCTTAAAATTAAAATAATTTTACAAAAACGTATGTTTTCATGTACAAATAAAAAAACTAGAATTGACCATTTAAAAATATTGAATTTGCAAGATAAAATGTGTAATTATAATTACAATGGACAAGCCATTAAACAAAGGCAATGCAAACTTTAAATTTATAGAAGAATAAAAGATTCATTTTATTTTAACATTTTTTTTTTAAATGAATGAAAAAGCTTTAATTACTTACTAGTTCAGTTCATAAAAGGATTTTTAATAATATGAACTTATTTGTATTTTAATTAAAGTGTAAAATTCGTTTTACTTTAGACAGAATTATTTATAATTTCGAAAATCGTTAACGTCAGATTTGTTTCTCAATACCAGTTTACTTGTACTTTCTTAGTATCGGTCTTTGTAATTTTTGTGTAGCAACATCTATACAACAAAATATAAGGGATATTTGTGTTAATGAGTTTAATTTACTGTACCTGAAGGAACATTTAAACGCGCATTTTACTTGAAATTCTTAGAAAATTATCACTTAGCTGAAGAACACAATCACCGTTTAGAGTTATTATTTTATTAATGTATTTTAAAATTTTGTTTTTAATTTCATAAATCTCTTTTACTTTCCCGTCTAGATAGCGCTATAGCTCTAGAAGGGAAGTATTATAATCAGTCCAATTTGGGCATATGCGGTTTTCACCGGATCTTGATAAAATTTTGACACCTAAGGAACCCATTAAACCAAAAAACCGGATGGAAATTTTCTTGATGTTAATGTTCGTACGTACTGTGTTCGATGTGGCCTTTAAATCACTTTATATCTCCAGAACTATTGAACCGATTTTGACCAAACTTGGTCAGATTACTCTGCATATTATGTGGCGTTGATTTCATTAAATTTGCAACTTAAAAAGTCAAGGGGGTGAGGCTGTAGAGAAAGATCACCATCAATATCTCTAGATTTCGCCTAATTACACTCATATTTTCTTAGGCACATTTGTTAACAATTAAAAAATAACAACACTTGCAAAAAAAATAGTTGGCAAAATCGCACTCCAAAAAATGCTGTTTTAGTCGGCTACTATGTTGTGACGTCACAGGTGAGCGGTAGAATTAAATAAATGAATAATACTTAAAGTGTAAAAAAGTAATTCGGTCTGGCTAGCTTTCGAACCTGATTGCCCGTTTGACTCGGTACCACGTGCGTTAAGACTCGCGGCTACACCAGTGTGCCGACCGTACAAGTGGAATTTAAATTGTGAAATTACATTAGTTTACTTATTGCCGACTGTCGCCGCTAGTACGCCACAGTCGCGCGAATTAAATACGGTATACGCGTGCGTTTTGGTTAGAATCATTTAATTAAATAAACGAAAAAATATTATATTCAAATAAAATAATAATTTTTTTTTAATTAAGTTGTGTGTGTGTTAACTTTTTTTGTTTTACTCGCATATTGCTTTAGGTATATTTTATTTTAATCCAGTTTTTTTTAAATTTTATAACATTAGATTTTATTTATTTTTTATTTTATTAACATTAGATTTAATTCTCCTTTTCTCTCTCTCTCTCTCTCTCTCTCTCTCTCTCTCTCTCTCTCTCTCTCTCTCTCTCTCTCTCTCTCCTTCTCTACCTTTTTTTTTTTATTTTATCGTGTTATTTTTTATATGAAAAATTTATCTATGATGCAATATTTTATATTCGAATACTTTATAAGTAATTACATATTTGGATCTGTGTAAATTCCCATGGGTGGCGCGGATTTAACAAACTAATTTTTATTATGTCCATCTGCATTATGTTATCGTTGTCGAAACACAATCTAAACCAGATAGAAGTCATTCTTTTATCTGCGTCTGCCTCAATATGCCATGTTGTAGGTTTTCTCTTTATACCACACACGTTTTACTTTTTGTGTGTTGACTTGCGAAGTCTAGCTTGTATATACAAAGTTTTACTGATGCTTAATATTTACTTCAACATTATTCTGCAATTATCCAAATGATTATTATTCTCCGTGGATTTGACTCTCGGTAGTCGCTCTTCAAATATATCTAATGATTTTTCTCTAGTGTATAGCTCTCTATCGCTGGCTTTTTTTAAAGAATTTTGATGATTGAATAAAATTCCTGTTACTTAAGTAAATAGTAATGTAACTATATTTCTGTAGGAAATATTCATGAAAATACTCAAATTTCGTGATATTCAAAGTACCTAATAGAATCCGATTTCCTTTTCAAGAAGACGCCTACTTTTTTATTTTAAAAGTTATGAATGAAGATTGAGGGTAATTAAGATTATAGCAGATGAAAGTCGAAATGCGGAAAGCACCTCGCGCTGATGATTGTGCAGTTGGGAAAAACTGTTTACATTTCTTACGCAACTTAAGAAATTTAAAAGAATTTACGTATATAAAACAAGTACCTTTAAAAATTTAGTAAATAATAACTGTAGGATCAACATGTACGCTTCTTGGACTTTCAAAAAATATCTGTAAAAAGTATATTTACATACTTGTTGAGTATGAAATTTGGCTAAAAATTTAATGGATGAGAATTAACAATACCGAAATCAGTAACATTCAGAAAAGGTTGGGTTTTCTCCGGTTAATAAATAATTTTGAAGGAATACCAAGAAATTAAGAAATTCATTAACTGATGAATTATATTATTTAAATTAATTTTCTAATATGTAAATACAATATCATTAAGATTTCTTTCAACGGTATTTCTGTTGATAAATAACATCCAAAATATATCTTCATATAACAATAGCAAGTATCTTTCAAGAATTACATATAACACATAACAATAACTATTATTATCTTTTATTATTCCACATTTTCACAGTCTTTAGCCGGTGACATTTCCTAAACTTGGAGTAATTTATAATAACGATTAGGCTTGCTATTGTTCATTAAATGCCTTCCGAGCAACATGGCAGGTGTAAATTATCACGCTTCTTTGCATTAGCGCGTGGGTCTTCCACTGGATCTTCAGTTTTTCGAGAGTGTTGTGCAAAATAGATGGTATTATTCCCTCCGCAGATATAATTATTGGGATTATATAAACTTCTTTTTGATTCACATTTCGTCAATTTCAAAACCAAGATCTGTCTATTTATGCAACTTATTACAGTTGATGGGTTTTGCTGTTACAATTCCTTGGTTCCAAAAACTTTTTCCGTTGTTGTTTTCGAAAAAGGAAACTGACTCATAAGTATAGTAGGACTTCAATAGTAAGTAGGGCTTCACAAGTAAGTAGGGCTTATTTTGAAACTCTAACTTGTATCTGTTGCAGATTTCTATGTGTACAGTTTTCGCCACGTTGTTGTGCCTCCTGGTGTACTTCGTCGGAGCTAGAATCGCACAGCCAGTCCGATTCTAGCTCCTATATGGTCTATTGTTTCATTGTGTTGCATACATAATCTACATTTGCTGTTGATATTTTCTTTAAGAATAAATTTCTTAAAATTTCTTGTTGCTACTACTTGATCGTGTATGCTTCATATAAAACCCCCTGTGTCTCGAAATGTAACTTTCCTTGCACTAGCCAATTATTTGAAGCTGCTTTGTCGACTCCTTCCTGATCTAGACGGTATTTATATCTCCCATGCAGCTCTTTCCTTCCCCAATCTAGAATTTTACCTGCATTGCTCTCTTTCTTGTGTTCTATGTTGTTAGTTCTGTTGGCTAGGTTTAATGACGTATAGTTTTGGTCTGCAGCTACGGTGGCTTGATAGAAAGGGTGTTGCTTGCTATGGAAGTAATCCCTTAAGTTTTCGTTCTGGCCGTAGCATAGAGTTTTAATATCAAGTTCTCCTCTTCTACCCTCCTTCCTCGGGAGCGTGAATCTTTCTTTTGACGAATGGATCTGGAATGGAGTGGATTACCTTTCTTGGTAGAATATTTTTCTAGTGAGTCTGTTCAACTCGTCTAACTCTGTTTCATGGTACTTTATTATACCTAATGCATACGCTAGTACTTCATATGTGTTCACTGCCTTCACTTTATTTCCCTCATTAAGTTCCGATTTTAAAATTAATTTTAACGTTAATCATACGTTTTCTTAGTTTTTCTTTAATGGCTTTGTGCTCTAATTTTATTGTTTGATCGCATCCTAGGTACTTGTACATGTCCTCTCCTTCATTTCTTTTATGATACTGGGTCTGCAGGGCGTAATTTTGCGTCTGGTGGAACTCTCCCTTTACAATGGCTTTTATCTTGCATTTACTTACTCCTAGCTCCATTTTAATGTCTTCGCTGAAATTTTCGACGAGTTTGAGCAGTTACTGCAGCTGATGTTCAGTCCATCCATAAATCTTTAAATTGTCCATATAGAATAAGTATGCCAGTTTGTAATCTCCTGCTCGCGATTTTATATTGTAACCATATTTTGACTCCTTTAGCATGCATGAGAGCGGTTTGACAGCCATACAAAACCAGAGCGGGCTTAAGGCATCCCCTTGAAATATTCCTTTACTTACATTTATGGGTTCTGTTTGTTTCTTGTTGCACTGTTTGCGATTAGTATCCTGTTCCAAGCACTTATTGCATGCCTTAAGAACCTAATCGTCTTTTCATCAACTTTATGGGTTTCTAAGACCTAGTGTGCCACGAGTGCGGCACACTATGAATGCCTTTTCATAGTGTATATAAGCCACCCACAGATTTCTTTTAGTGTATTGGGCTTGTTGCGTGGTAACCGTATCTATGATTATTTGCTCTTTGCTCCCGCTCACGGCTTTTGCACATCCCTTCTGCTCCAAGTGGAGGACTTTGTTGGTTTCCAGGTGCTTGTATATTTTGTTGACAATAATTGCTGTCAATAATTTATATGTTGTCTGAAGGCAAGTTATGGGTTTACATTGAGATGGGTCTTTCGTGTTATTACTTTTAGGCAAAAGGAATGTTATCCCCTCTGTTAACCACTTAGGTGTTTTCTCTGGATGTTCAATTATACCATTATATACCTCTGCTAATATTGGGTGCACTACATTGAGCTTTTTTAACCAAAGGTTATCCACTTTATCCGATCCTGGCGACTTCCAATTCTGGATGTCCTTAAATTCTTCCCTCACATCGTTAAGTATGATCTTACTGTTATTCATTGTTTCGATGTTTCTCCATTTTTCATCATCTGCTTTTATCCAGGTGGCATTTTTATTATGTTCTGTGCCACTTGACCAGATGTTCTTCCAAAATTCTTCCACTTGTTTTTGGGATGGTAGTTCGAAGTTGTGGTTTTTCTCCTCTGACAATTTTCGGTAAAATAATATCTCATTTTGTTCAAAGTTTTTATTTTCTTCTCTTCTTCTGTTTGACTTCTTATATCGTCTTAATCGTGTTGTGAGAGCAGTTAGTTTTTTTAAGTCCGTGCGTACTAATAATTTTTTCCACCTCTTGTTTTATCCTTAATCTGACTTGTCCATGCCTGTACGCTTCTAACATTCCGGTTTCTTTTCGTATTTTTCTATTTTATTTTCAATTCTTTGCTGCCAAAGTGGGTTAACATTTTTGTTCTCTAACTTTGGTGTTGTTAATATTTTTTTGCGAGTTGCTTCTTACAACAGCTACCGTTTCAAGTACATTTAGTCATTTATTTCTTCGAAACTTATTCTATTAGTTTCTGCCGTTTCTATTATTTCTGAAATTTTATGTTCAATTTCTTTATTTACCATGTGTGTTAGTGTTGAAGTATTCTTTCGATATAGCAATTTAGATAATCATGGTCGTTGAGGTGGTGCCAGGTCACCGTGTTCCATTGGGGGCTCTTTGGAATTCTTCTCTTACTTCTTCCACTAAGTCATTTTGATTTATATTTCTCAGTAAATTCTGTGGAGACTCCTGACTAGCGTTTGTGGCGCGATCACTAATTGCATTCTCATTATCGCTGGTGTTGTCTTCGACAATATTTAGTGTTAGCCTTTCTGGTTCTTGTGCAATTGGTTGATCATGCTCACTTCTTTGGTCCAATGTTTCTCTAGCGTGTGCGTTGGGATCCGGTTGTTTTTCTCACTGGTCGGCTTTTGGTCTGCAATTCGTTGTTCTGTCAGGTTTGAATACTGCGGGAATTTATGTATGAACTGCTGATATATTGGCACCCTGTACCCTATCATGTCGTTTTCCAATCCAGTTATTGTATGGTAACAGCACATGATGTGCTCGTTCATTTCGTCTGTCCATTTTAAGCGGTGTCTCGGTTTTCCAGCAGCAGTGGTCAAAGGCATTGCCTGAACACTAGCAGTAGGCTCGGCATGACGAAGTTCAGCGCCATTTTCTTCAGGTGGTGCACCAGTAGTCGTTCTACGTGGCTCGATGTTACTGACTCCATCAGAGGCTGCGGGTAGCTGTTGCATATAGGATGAATAGGGACCAGCCCGTATACATCCTTGTTCATCCATATTATCCGAGGCTTTATTATTGTTCTCCATTTACATGGGTTTACTGTGCATTTTATACCTACTACCAGGTAGTGATACCAGCCGATCCTGAAATGGATTGCAGACGCTGACCAGACACCCGCACACTCTGAGACAGACGCTGCCTGGATTTTGTTCCTGTTTTGGTCCGCGAGGGGTATTTTATCTCCCCCCTACAAGGCATATCTGCCGAGCGTTCCCCTATCTGCCAACGGGGGATGCGCCCGATGGAGGACAGGAAACTTCTCACGGGTTATTATTATAATTATTATTTACTATTAAATACGATATGCATACATTAGCTTCACCACTTATTTATAATATCATATTATGATTTTTCTAAGATATTATTATTTTTGGTTATATTAGACGTATGTGTTTAGCAGCTTATTTCAAAGGAATTTTTTTTTTTTTAATTAAAGGGGAGCGTGTATTTATGTTTTTCGAAATTCTTTTTTTTCTTCAGAAATACCATTGAAATAATAAAATTAAAAATATTTTTTAAGAAAATTGATGAAACCAGCACCATTTCTAAAAGTGTTCTTTTTGTTCTAAGCTATGTCTGTTTTGAAGATTTGAATGTTTAATTAATTAATTTTCTTAAAAGATTATTTGTTTGGATAAAAAAATTTGTCAACCCTGTTTCATTGCATCATTGGCACAACACACTACTGTTCTATTAAAGTTTTATTTAAATAGAAGCTTATGCTGTTAAATTTAGTGGAAGAAAATAATCTACCGAATTGAGACTTTATATTACATTGTTTGTTTAAATCTTTAACTTAGATATAATTGAATTTTTTTTTGTACTTACAAAAAAAATTGGTTTGTCACATTACAAAGTTTTTTTGGAAAAAGTCAATAATACTGTAACTACGATTTGTGATATTTAGAGTAATTTAGTACAATAATAAAATTATCCTATTTTGTATTTATAATTTAGTGGTTTTAGTACTATTGGGTAGTTAGGATAAAAGTATGGGGATAAGAGTACTGATCGTTTTCAACTTAACCACTAGGAAACAGTTAAATTCTAAGTCAATGCAAATGTCAGTTCAAAAATATCGGTGCAAGCCTTTTTTAAATACTGTAATATCATTACCCATAAAATTAAAAATTTAATTAAAAAAATAATAAATCCTATAAAAAAATTAATGATAAAGTTTATTCTTAATAGGTAAAGTGAGTGAATCTTGTAAAAATACACTATATGTAAATACGTGTAAGTAAAACGCGTAATTTTAATTCTGAAACGATAGAAACAATGAAAAATAATTTTCATTCAATATTGTATTTAATTTTTCATTCAATGATTTTCTAATTTATTTTAGAATAAATTTGTTATTCAGTTTTAAATAAATTTCTCCGTTTAGATTACGTTGGACTGAAAACTTGTGATTACTGAAGCCTTGCTTCATGCTTTTGATATAAACAGTTACCCAAGTGAAAGGAGATTGTTGTTGCTTAGTTACAACAGCTACGGAAATCTAAGAAAGTCAAAGAAGCACAAAGTACGATATAATGAAAACATTGCTTATTCTTCGATTTTGTTTACTGAACTTTTCTCGTGTTTAATTCCATCTTCCTCGTTGTAAATTATTTATGTAGTATTAATTAATTAAATTTCGTAATAATATTCCAAAACTTAATTTTGTATAATATGAATATTATTTTAATGATGAAATACATGTAGGCAGTAGATGTTTTAAACAATTTTAATTTGTTTTTTATGAGATATATATATATATTTTTAAATTACAATTTTGATTATATTTAAAAGCTTATGAAACAAGAGGCATTTAAAAGGTTTGGTTCATCATGCAGCTACTAGATGAGAAACAGAATTACCCTGACAGAAACACTGGCGACCGTTTTCCATTAAAATTTACCAAAGATACTCAAGTTCCAAGTCCCAATCCTATAGTACGAATCACATAGGGGTTTGTCCAACATCCATAGAGCCTAAACCATTTCAGAAGGATCAAGGATTAGAAAAGGAGGGTATATTAATCAATAACCCCCATACATAGTGGACGTTATTGTCTCTGGGTCATAGGCACTCATACATTCTGCAATCCTTTGTGAGTCTGAAGAATTTCTACTCAAGATAGGAACACAACATTACAAATCAATGAATAATTTGAATACGTAGCAGAATTGCATATTTTAAGAAATTTAAAAAAAATCATAGAACGAGCACAGGCTGTCTAAATGAACACTGTTCTCCACTTACAAAATTTGACACTGCAGAAGTATTTTAACTTAAACTTAAATAAATAGTTTGATTAACCAGTAAAAATATTAAAACCGTATTTATTACTGGTACATAAAATTTGTAATGACACTATCCCAAATTCGCCCGAAAGAATTTCTCAGTTAAGATAACATACGATATTCTTTTCCCTCTTCTTTGATAATAAATAAAAAAATTTAATACAAAGAAAAGATGTTAAAAATATTTAGTTATTAAAAATAAAAATTATATACTTAAACAATCAATACTAAAAAAATGAAAAATGAACAAATGTAAACATACACGTAAGTTTCTATTAAAATAGTATTATAATAAATCATCACATAGTTTTATTTCATTGAAAACTTCAATAGTATGAAAGTATTGTCTTGAGGAAACAACATAACAGAGAAAGCGACAGATGAGTATAATTTTAGACGGCATCCTAGGTTGGAATGATTGGAGACAGTATTTCTTGAGTCCACAATTTCGTGTTTCACGCTTGTCATAAGTTTTATAAAAGTTCTTTTGTCCGTATATTGTAAACTTTCGCATTCTCTTCTAAAAAACTTTTAAGTAATATTTCTGATCAGTTTCGGTTTCAATGGAATGAATCTAAGACAAACTTCTACTCTGGAACATTTTTTTTCAATCAAATTCTATTCTATTCATTCAGTAATAGCATTTTCAGTAGAAAAAATTTAATTAAGTCTTTTACTCTAATAGTATTAAATTCACTAATTAATTTGTTTCTGTAATTAAAGTTTTAGGAATAAATACCTTTATTAGTATACACCTGGTGATCATTTGAAAAGTTACCACATTTATTATTCAACAACAATCAATCCCATTGTCTTTCAGTTTGCAGGCATGTATTTCATTCTCGGTGGGAAATATTTAAAATTATTTCCAAACGGGTGGAACCCGTGCTCTCCCCTACACTTTGTTTTTTTAACCTCTGGGACCATTGTTAGGTAACACTTTAGAGGATGCGATGATTGATTTGTATGTGAAAACGTTTTGCCTGATCGGGATTCGAACTCGGGACCTCCAGATGAAAGGCCAAAACGCTACCACTCGCGCCACAGAGGCCGTTCTCTCCTCTACACCTACCTCAACTTAAAAATCTTAAATGGCAACGGTAACATTAATTGACAACCCCAAAAAATGATGGATTTTGGTTATAAGGAATTAAAATCCGCTCTCCATTTCGCTCATTAGGTGCGAAAAACCGTTTGGGGTTGTACTTTTTTAAATTTCAGTCCAACAAAAATAACTATAAAATTACGAGATATAACTTTTTAAACCATTTGAAATAATCATGATCTGATGATTAAAATTGTGAAAATTATTTTTAAAATTATCAACACAAAATTTCACCCTTAAATTGTTTCTACATTTTCCAAGGTTTAAAACACGTTTTTTTAAATAGGACGATATAGCTTATGACAATTCATTGGAAGGTCCTTTGGTACAAATTGAAAATAATTTGTTATAAATAAAATAAAAATTGGTTCACTAGTATTGAAGTTATGATTAAAGATTTATTTTTTTTAGATCGTGTTAGGATTTTTTTAGTTTATGTTGGGATACAGTGTTACTCATCCAAAGCATTAGGTCTGAAATCGTCCGTACTTCTTAAAATATATGGGTTTTAAGTTTCTCCAGTTTTGAAAAACATTCTGATAAACCCAGCATTATAACATCATTTAAACATACGAAAAACCAATAATAAGATTACTTCTCTGCTGGTAACGTGTTGAAAAATTGATTACAAAATAAACTTTAATGATTAAATAATTAAATAAAAACTAATTCATAAATAAATAATATTTAATCAAAAAGTAAAGCCTAAATCATTCATTAGTTAATTTTGTTGTGAAAGGTTTTTAACCAATAGTAGTCCTTAAGAAATGATATATGTAATTTTTTTTTTACCTCAATAAAATAAAAGTATAATTTTTAAATCATTCGTTCAAATGATTCCCATTTTCCTGTAAAGTAATAAAGTCTTCGTTAAAATTCACATTTTGCTTTTACGAAAAAGTTTCTTTAGTTACATCCCTACATGCTCTTACAATTTTATTTTTCAACTCTTCTTTATTTTTTCAGTAAACTACTTGTTTCCAACATTGTAAACATGAGTACGTATTTACATCACTCCAGTATCGACAGTTACGTCTATTAACAAATCCGTTTAAAAAGAAGCCGCATTCGTTAGAAAAGTAAAATTTTTCATAAACATTGAATTGGCAACTGATTAACTGAATCATTTCTTCACTATAAAGATAGTTTATCTTTATAAGTTTCAATTAATTTTTCTCCTTTCCTATTCATCTAAGACTACTTCATTTCTAATTTTATCAACCCACCTCGTGCAGCATTTCAAATGTCTATTTTTTTGCTGGATATCGAATTGTCACGCTTCGCTACTAAGAAGCGCGCATGAATATTTAAAAAAAATTCTTATTTATTCTTACATCTGTACTCCTTTTCTACATGAAGGTCTCCGTGCTTATCTACTTTTGATGTCCATTTTATTTTGTCTATTTTTTGCAAATTTACAACCAAAATACTTTTTGACTTTCTGATATATTATATTACCGTAACGAAATATTTTCTTCATTATCCAAATTGAAGTATATTCTTTTATTTAAACAAATTTCATGTTCATTCATACATATTTTCAGTCTGAAATTTTCATCTCGATTCCCCCCCGAGGGGAGAAGATCCCACCTCGTAGCGTGTCCGGTCGCTACACCACCCCCTCCGTTCATAGCCAGTAGTGGCTTTAACGGAGGACATTTTCTCGCCCTCAAACTGATTGCGCACACAGCTTTCAGTTCAGGCCCCGCAGAGATGTCACCGATGCAGATGCCCCGAGGGACATCTACATCGGTAAAGTTCACCCCGAGATAGTTTTTCGTGTTTATGCCTTCAGAATGAAGACAACGGACATCTGCAGCTACCACGTCGCCCTCAGGAACTAAGCTAGAAGCCTAACCGCGGAACGAAGACCCTGCGCCTAGACCTAACTATTAAAGAGCCAATTACTGAATGTCTCAGATCCGTACTAATAGCCTCAACAACAACAACTGAAATTTTCAGTCAGAACCATAAGAAACCCCAGTTTCACGGGATATTTTACAAATTGAACTCTGAGGATTTGCTACAAAATTTTCAAAAATTTCAGCCGTAGTTAAATTCGTCTAAAACCTTTTGCCCTCCATGTTTCTTATTCATGACAGATCCCGTTTCTTGGAATTTTTTTACAAGCTTTACAATGTATGTGTGAAACAATTTTATTTGGATTCCGTTCATTAAACGCTTGGGAAGTTAATCTAGCGCATTTATTTTGTTCTGCGAATGTAAAAATCAGTTCAATCCTTTCTTCCAGGTTGTAAGACATTTTAGCGAGACAAATTTACAAAACACAAAAGATGAAAAAGGCCAAATGGTTGAACTATTAAACACAACCAAATGCCAATTTTAACTAAAGAACGAAACGGCAAATAACTCCAAAACGATAGTTAATATGAAATTACAGACCAACCAAACGATACAGGTCACTAATTAGCCCGTAAAGAAAAGTTACCAGTACGGCACTAACACAAAGTAACGAAAACAAAAAACACAAGAACTAAAATAAATAAACGAAACAACGAATAACATAAGAACGACAAATAACGTGAAAACAAAGACAAAGTGGGCATCCACAGACAGACAAAAAATAATACGTCTGTACTCACACACATCTCAAACTTACTTACTATTCCTTAAAACTGGTCGATAGATAGTTAAGCGTTTGTTATAAAATATCCGAATCGACCAAGATCAGTAAGAAAAGTTGTTTTTGTACAGTTAATATAAACTGTTAAAAATATTTAATTGGCTGGTATGCATGGCCAAATTAAATTCAAGTTAAGCAATTAATTACAAATTATATAATTTGTTTTGTAGTTTTTTAGTAATGAAACGATTTACATAGATTAACAGATAAATATACAAAAATAAAATAAGATACTCAGTAAATTTTTGTTATTACGAAGAAAATTATCAATAGTTAAAAACATGGGAAAATCTATAACCATATAAACTTAAATATATTCAAACATAATATTTATCTGTTAAAGGCAGCTGAAAGTAAACTGCCTGAAGGATGATTTGAATTCTATAAAACGTTGTACAGACATTGTAGTTATTTTGAACCTGTTATAATGACTTTTCTGCTGCACAGCTTTAATTTAAATATATTTATTTATATTATAATATATTCGTATTTTATTATTACACTGGGTAGAATTAATAATGTACCCATAAGCGTTATTTTGAATCGAGTTAAAATAAAATTACAAAAAAGTATACATATATTTTCTCCCATTGAAACTTATCGGTAGGACGAAATATAGATTTTAATATAATTAAAATTTTGTTAATTTAAATTAATAGTTAATTATCGAACTGAGTAAAAATGATTATTTATAGAATACCTGAATTAGTTATTCTACGACTATAATTATTTTTATCTTAATTATCTATTTTAAGAAAGTAACAAAACTCAAGCAAACTTTTATGTAAATACTTTATAGCAAAAAACCATGAATAATAGGAAAGAGAACCGTATAAAAGAAGTTAAGATTATTTAATCATGATATTACGAAAAAATGCTGAAAGTAGGATTGTTTGATAAAATACGAAATGTAGAGGTTTTAAGATGAAACTGGAGAAGAGAGAAGTTAGGATCAGAATCTTTTAAAAAGGACGAAGTTGGTGGGCTAATATTCTAAGGTTCCTCCAGCATTAATAATCTTGATTCTAAGATAATTAGAAGGTTGTTTCGACAGCTAAGGAAATATATACTTATATGAAATAGAATGTAATTGGTGTGTGACGAAAAGGAATGGAAATTTAGATCAAACCTTCAAACAATTGATGATCACAAACTAATACCTTATTATAACTAATAACCTTATTGTTATAAAGCCTGCCTGAGTGTAAACAATTTACATCATCCGTATTTCTTCGTTATTTTTCGTTATGATGTCCATTTACAAAAAATCTTGTTACATCTTTTTTTATCTATACAAGGATATTATTATTTAAGTTTAGTCACATTAATAACTATTTACTACACTAATGGTCGTAAATTTTATATTGAGAGTTAGATACCATTATTTATTTATTTTAAAAGATGAGGAATTGGAGAAATGTTGAGAGAGAGATAGCTACTACATCTTGAAAGGATTTGGTCACAATAGAAATTATGTGCTCATTTTTTCCTCTTTTAAAAAATATCATCCAAATAACGCCACTAACGCTAACGCTAGAAATAACACCACTATTTTTTTTTTAAATCACACTATCCTACCCTTAAAAAAATATATTTATAAACTTTTCTAACTTTAAACCCGTTTAAACAAAACAACTTTTTTTCATTACAATTCACTGTATGAAATACTTCCAGGATAGAAATAGTTTTTAACCTTCATCACAGGATTAAAGATAAATTGAGGATTAAAGATAATTGATCTTAATTAAGGATAAATTAAGAAATTATATTTCTAAGTTATTTTTATTAAAGTTGGAGATGTTTAAAACTACTTTCAATACATCTTAAAACAACAATTTTAGATTATTATTGATGAATTTAAATAAATTTTTTAATAGTGTGATTCTTTATGATAAAATGATAAGTTTACAAATTTTTAAAGGTTTAAAAATTCAGTCAGATAATTTTTTTAAAGAAAATAAGTAATGTTATAAAAATAAAATTTAAAGATTAGGTTAGGAAGTTTAACAACATTGCATCCAGCGTTTTCATCATAAATAACTCAAACCAAATTAGACTTCAGGTTCGTTTAGATTTTTATTTAATTATCCGTTATATACAAATTTCAGTTGATAAAATATTTAATTTGAAATTCAAAAAAAGACAGGTTAATTTTATTTAAATAAATATAATTTAAAGAGTTGGCCGGGTTTGCATTATTTCAGTTTGCTACAGGCGAACTTAAATAATCAAACTTGTCTTTAATTTTGCTTTTCTAAACGAACGGATGCAGTTAAGCGGACTCGTATAGAGACGTCTTGTTTACTGACAAGTTAATTATCAAAACACTGTTCTCCACTTACGAGAACTCAAAATTATTGTTTGTATATTTTGTTTATTAATAATTACATAATTATTTTTGTAGAATATTTTGTCATAAAATATGTAGAAAATTCATTAAAAAAGTTTATAGTGCTATGAACTGCAATTGTTTTGTTTCAAAACACGATAAACGTCATGCCTTGTTTTAAGAAACTTGTTACCAGTGTTCTATTAGGTTTTCAAAGTGAATATTGTTACAAGTCCAATTAATTGAATTAAATCCATCTTCAAATTTAAAGAAGCATACTTTTCGTTTATTGTGCTCATACTGTTTTTCAAGTTTTGTGTTCCTTGTTTTATTATTTCATTTAATATTTTATATAGTAAGTTGTAGGGATATTAGAGGAAACTGATAATCACTGATAGTAATTAATACTAACTAAAAATAATTGACCCCTCTGAGAAGAGATAGTGAATGTAATTCCTCATAACTTTTTGCTTTACACACGAGAAATCAACCGTAGTTGTTTCATATTTAGAGATGTTCATTTCTCTGACAGTGATGACATTCACTACACACCCAGAACGCGTAACGAAGATTATGTACTTGGCATCTTTAGATAGAATATCACTTAATTTCGGTGAGCTACTCGTACTGAATTGTAGGTGTAGATTTAGATGAGTGGATAAAGCAACTAGAAACCACTACCCACTTCATTTTCCCTAGTAAACTTGATTATATGTACTATAATCAAGTATACTCCTGAGAATGTATGCAGCTTTCTAAAGGGATATATAATTAATTTCAGATGGCAAATATTCGTCACTGTCATGGCATTTAAAGAAATATATACAGTTATCAGCAATAGAGTTATACAGTTGTCAGCAATTCAAACTGAAACATAAAAAAAAATTCTCCAATAGAACTGAGGCAGTGTACTACATTTTTCCTCATTGATGAGAGTACATACAGTAATTTGAGATCTATGTTAACAGTTCAGCTTTCTTACGCCCATAAAAATTATGAATTCTCGAAGGCAAAAATTAGTAATCATGTATGTAAATTAAATAGCCAGTTACCATTAGGAAAAGAACAAAAATTGTCACTTTTGGGTTGAATATCATCTACATTTCAGTAGAGTTGATATGTTGATTGAAATAATTGTTCAGCTAAATAAAGAACGAAACGACCTACAATTTCAATCCTTATTTTTACAAGCATAACTAGAACCAGATTGTTTTTGTAAATTGCTGCACTATTTTCAGAATTTTTTACTTATCATATAAACAATTGTTGCAGTTACATCATATAAAAGATAGTAAAAACTACATTTATGCAAAATGAAAAACAAAGTGTGCGTGGGGACAAAGAGCTTGTCCTCCAACAAGGAAATTAATAACTTAATTATTTACTTTTATTTAATCATGTTTATATGGTATGCACGGGTGGTAGTTATATAGAAAAATGAAAGGCAGATTACTGTAGCCATATGCAGATGAAGTACTTACGCTATTTCTAAACAGAAAAGCAGTCAAGAGAATGGGTTTTTTTTCCGGGAAATGTTATAGAGCTAGATATCCGTTTACTAATACAAGAAACAACGAGATTTTTTTTCAGAATTTATTTAGTGTAGCACAAACTAGTCTAAAATAATCTATATTTACTTGTGTTATATTTTGACAATGAATTTGTAGTCTATTAATTCTAATTATAATTGTACTATTTTGTTGCTGATTGCAATTTCTTTTGTGTTATTGTATGTTGCCCGTACTGATGCGAAAAATTTATTTCCATTTTTTCTATTTACATAACATACAATCGGGTTTTTTAATTTTAAAAATAAACATTCTTAACGGAAATAGTTATTAATTGAAAAATCTGATGTGGACACTATATGACTTCCTTGTACGTCTATTAAATTACATATACACATTTCTGCATTTCATTTAAACTTATTTCATTTGAAAGAGAGATACGATCCTCCAATTCTTTAATAAAGTGGAAAATTGACAAAGTTACACAATTGCATGGTAGTGGACACCACATTGCGTCACATGTTTTTTTGTTTCATTTTAAATTAGTTTATATATTAATTTTGTTTTACGTCGCTCTCAAGTAGTTATGTAGTGTTAAGTGAGAACGTGTCGGATCCGTAGTCATGCCCACATCGGTTCAAATCCGACTTCATATATTTATTTTTTACTTTTTTTTAAATTTAATTATATTGGTTTATTAATAAATTATTAAACCTCTTTAAATTTTTTAAAATTAAAACGGAAAGTACATAAAATTTTATTTCACTAATAACTTTTGATTTGTTTTCATATATATTTTTTTTATTGTTATTATTGAATTTTTATTTATTGTATAATTTTTTTACACTCAGAGGTTAAGAATTTTATTAATAAATCAATATATTTAAAGTAAAAGAAAAAGTTAAAAAAATGTATGTATTTGAAGTCGGATTTGAACCGATATGCCTTACTATATCGTTATCATGAAGTGACTTACTAATATTCAAACTTACCGGTAAATAAACTCGTATAAAGCGATTACTGAACATTAAATTCAATAATTTTTGTTGTGTAAGAAAAGAAGAATCGAATGACTCTTTCTAGATTAATGAATCTTTGTAATTCAGTTATTAAGTGGTGTCATAGTTGACAAAATTAAATTGTACCAAGAAATTCTAATTTTAATTTATGCTCTTTCTGAAATAAACCAAAGTCTCCTTTAAATTATTCGGTTGTGAATACATATACTTTTAATTCATTTTCAGGATATTTAGTTTGTAAAAACCCCTTTACAAAGGATCACTATATGAAAATATTAATTGCTGACTACTTATTATTTTCAGTGAGACGTTATTATAAGAGTTAATGTATTACTATAATAGTTAATTTATTGTATAACATTATAATTTATTTATTTAGGTATTTTTATTATCATTGAAGAGAAAATCTAAATAACATTCTTTTACATTTACGATGACAAAAATAAATATTACGTCAGCAATTATAACTAATAATAACAGGTAAATACAATTATATTACAATTAAATTCTCAGTTAAGATGTGATTTATGTTTACTTTTATTTCAAGAGTAATAAAATATTGCTTTCACATCGGTGAAATGACAGTTGTCCGCAATCCAATTCAATAAACATATTTTTATTTCAATTAGAGACGGCAACTCAATTTTCAACCACGCCTGTTTCTCATCGCCTGAGGCAATAAATAAATTAGTTTCTGTCCAGACCCAATTGCGCAATAATTGAAATTACTGTAAGTTGTTTTATTTTTGTAGCAGAAATATTGAACTCCCAAAGATTGAAAAGAAAATTTTCTAACAGAGTAATTTTTATTTAAAAAAAAAAGAATTTTACAAATTAGAAATAGAGCTTCAGTTAAGTAAATAATTATTTTAAACGCATTGTGTAAATAATATTTTTCTAATACAACATTTTTTTACGATTTTCAAAAAACGTTTGAAACGGATTTTACATTGATAAAATTTTTGCCATTATACGAGTATACTACGCGTCACGAAATAAACGCTTTCTTTCAGGAACTGTAACTTAGAAAAAATTTCTTGAAAAAAAAATTATTCTGTTCTAAAGGGTTTAAGAACGAATATAGTTTTTATTTTGCAGCACTCAATGGCGTTTTAAGCGTAATCTTGAAGCGACAACATTTAAGTTTCTTCATTAAGGTCAGATACCAGATACGTTAGATTGTTGCACAGACAAAACTGTTATAAACCCGGGGCTTCATTACGCTGGTAATGCAATAAAAAACGTAAAATGCATGTATTGGTTCTCAAAAAACAAAATTAATGAATGTAGTGCAAAGAAATAATACTATATTTTGTTGCAGAAGTTCTCCGAGTGACAAAAGCATACGTCAGAGTTGTGAACTAAGTAAAATGTTAGTCGTCAACTAAGTACTCCTAAAAGCGCTCACTGTCTGTGATGTTCGCAAGCGATTGAAACTTCATGATTATAAACTGCAGCTACTCTATAAAATTAGACCTAATGGTAAGGCATAAACGATTAAATTTGTAACAACTCTTTATTTTAGAATCTCTGGAAATCTGTTTATTTGGGTAAAGTCGTTTCTGTCCTAAAAACAGATCCGGGTAATAACTGCACATCTAGATTTCGTATTCAACGGCAAGCCCAGGGAGCCATCTTGAGTATTTCGCGATTTAATTTCATAATAAATGATATCCTGGATGCAGTAAGGAGCGTGCCTGACGTCAAGGCACTCCTTTATGCAGACTACCTACTTTTCTGGGGAACCAGTTGATCCATCTCTTCACTCGAGGTTTGTTTAAACGAGGCTCTGAATCTTCATTAAACGAGACGTGAATCTTCAGGGTGGCTTGGCCACCGTGAAGATTCACGGTAGATTCGATTTGACGCCGATGAATTTCTTCTTTTGGGGCTACGTAAATGTCATCGAATACCAAGAAAAAATCCAGTCACTTGATCACCTACAGCCTGCTTAATTACTTGACCAAAGAATAACAGCAGCGATTCCTGTAATCATGTTCGCAAAAGTGTGGAATAAGGTGGGTTATCGATTTGTCGTCTGCAGCGCTGTAAGAAGTCCATACTGAGTTACATTAAGTGGTGAAAAAAAATTATACTTTGTACTTTCATGGAGTAAAGTACATATAAATGTGATTTATATGTGCTTTACTTTAAAAAAAAGTGCTTTACTTTTATGTGCATGAGTAAATCTGGATGTAATTTAAAACTACAGAATTCGTTTTCGGATATGCGGTGTTAGCCCTTGCTTTTTTATCCGCTATTCTTTGAAATATAATTTATTTGAAAAAAACGCTTTTATACAATTAAGTATGTCTGAAATGTATCATTGCATTTCTCTTACTTTCGCTAGGACATTTCATTAATTCATTCATTAATAGATAATATAAAAACCAGTGTAAATTTTTTTTTAGCACCGTTTTGTCGTGTAAGTATTTAAAAATCGTTTTGATATCTTTTTCAAACGGTGATCATTAAAAAAATTGCAATTTCGACTCTGTTACGTGGAAAATTGTTATTTGTTGTGAACATTTTTTGTAACAACACTACATATTACCCATTAATTACTCACTTACATACATATGTAAAAAAAAAAAGGTATGAGGAACTACGGTATAACAGATGTACGAGTTTATTTTATTATATTCAGACGTTCGAAAGTCAGGGATGTAGATTTTATAATAAGATCGCTTAAAATTGATTCAAATTTCAGTTATTAAAGAAAAATAATCGGACAAAACCTCACAACAGGAAGAAAACTCTAATTTTAAGAAACATTTCATAATTAAGAAATGAGAAAAGTACGAGTCAGTTAAACATTTTGATTTTAAAAGTAATCTAGCATTCAAAAATTTGTAGGAAATCTGTGCTATACAAGAAAATTGATTACATTAACTTTTACATTAACATCCAAAGGTAGTAAATCAAACGCCACACGGTTGAGTTATTAGAAGATGAATGTAATTTAAATTCTTGTGTTAAGCGGAAAACGTTTGAATGTAAGTTCAAACGTTTAATTTATAGTTAAATTAATTAGCAATTAATTTAACTATAAATTAATTAGCAATTTATCTTAAAATTTTAAAACTAATTTAATTTAAGAGAACGACTTTAAGTATTTTTTTTTTTACTTTGTTGGTTCTAAAATCTGTCAGTTGACTTGAAAAGCTATACTTTCTTTTATCAGTCATTTCCGTATCAGAGATCATTTATTGTCTTTCCGATTCAAATACTTTACAGCAAAAGTTGATGAAAATCTAGCTATGACATGTGTGCTTATTTCACTTATTTTCTAAGTGAATTACTTCTTGCTTAGTGATTCTACCATGTTAAGTGGACTTAAATTAACAACTGGTTAGTCCTTATTTTATCTTTTTGTTAATGAAGTAGGGTGATGAAAGCAAAGAAGAATGTAATATAAAAAGACTTTTATGTTTATTAATTTGTGTTTCAAGCAAACAATAACTTTGAGAGATATATTTTTTTCATAAAGTTGAAAAAGAATTTTCAATATATGACAATTTAGGCTTGAAAAAACTTAAATCGAAAACATTCTATTTTAATTTTGTTCAATTATGACAGAAGTGGCAATATAAACGCAAAACACAAAGAAATATTTAACAATCGTTATGCAACTTCTATTCTCTTTAAAAAAGAAAACGTTTTCTTTAGAAGTGTATTTAATCAGTTAGTAAAATTTAAATACAAAAATATATGTTTATTTCTATCTTGAATTACAGCGTGAAACAAAACTTTGCAACTGAAACTAAGAGATGAATTACCTCATTATTTACGATTTGGGAAAGAACACCATCTGGGTCCTTTTCAGTCAACTTGCTTTAATATAGATATGTTTCGAAATTTAACTTTTTAACAGTCTTTAATTAATGTATTCTAATTACGCACGAAAAAGAATTCCATGAGCTTAAATTTATTCTATATTGTAAAAGTATTGGACAAATATATTGTAGTCAAATTTTTGAAATGTCAGTATAAATAAATAATGTATATATTTGTTAGACCACGTACTTTGCTGTACCGCTATTTGAGTGATTTTTAGTGCTTGAATGGAATTCGTTAACTCGCTGGAAAAATCTTATTAATAATGTTTTAAATTCAACAAATATTATAAAGCACTTATTACAGATTGATATATAAATTATCAAATTTGACAATCTTTAATGTAATTTAATGTATCCGACTATGGATTATTTGCACAAACAAATAATCCAATTAATAATTGCAACTAAATAGTCATTATGAATTATATCACATCAATATGAAGAAAGGAATGAGAATCTGTCACAGGCTTCCATACTCCTGTTACCTGTAAACCAAACCCTCTGGACATCATTTATAGTCACAGCAATGAATTGATGCATTGACATCCAACACTGAACATCAAACACCAGACCGTTTATAATGCTTTCATTCGCGTAAATAACCCCTTCTACACTGTAGAAACCAGTATTACCATCGTTCGCCAGATTTGACGAAAATTTTAGTTTTTATAAAAATGTTACACCTTTAACAGAAGTTGAAATTTAATTAAGATAAAACATAAGATCTTTTATTTCACCTTTTATATTTAGTGATTCATAAGAATATTTTCATATTACCCATTGAATCAATTAAATTATGAAACTATTTCCACTCTGAGTTTAGTTTTTACGTAAGAAGGCATATAAAAATATTTACTTAGGAAGACTTATGCATCCATGATTTATCTTGGAAATAACATAGTACTTCGTAGTTTCCATCGAAAAAAGAATAGAGCAAAGGGCAATAATCAAATTTTGTTTCAAATTAAAAGATACTGCTAGGGTACCATTTCACGATAGAATATTTATAATGATATATTTTATCTCTATCAAAGCATTAGACTAGTTTTTTTCATATTCAGAAACGATGTGACTCGTTAAACGATAATTATCGATCTACATCTAAACACCAGAGATTGTCAAAAAGTGAGAAATATTGGCCATGAAGATCGACCAATCTCTACGAGATTGATTGTAGAAATTATCATTAGTAATAGGGAATCCGTAAGAGTAATTTTAAAATAAGATCCGGGTAAGAGAAAAATTTGTTTCCGTTCGTACAGAAATCTTTGAATTTCGAGGACCGAGAAAAATTTGATCCATTGTTGAATAATTTTTTTCCTTGCTTTGGAGGCTTTGGCAATGATTATATCGTCGTATCTATCTACTGGTTTTTCTTTCTAAATATCATTTAATTTTATAAAAAATTTCCTTCAGATCAATTAGGGCATATTGTTATAAAATACATAGTGCATCGTTTGATACTACTTAATACGCGTACAAATCGAAATTAACATTATTATCCTTTTCAGATAAGTAAAATCTTATTACAGTTTGCAAACTTAGCGTAGATGAGTCCAAATGGATACATCATACAATGATATTTTACAAAAACCACGGTAAAACGCCCGTAGAATTGAATGTCAATCCCTATCCTCCATCTACCGTCAGAATAACCCTCCCAAGTGAATTCTGTACTCTCCTGAAAACCACCCGAAAATGAGGCTTAAATATAAATTTTATGTTCAAAGTTATTCTTAAAAATCACAGTCTTTCAGACTGGCTATTTAACCAATAAATTTCTTGACTAGACTAAAATATTAATTAACAATATCATTGCAGTAGTTATGATATTAAACTTCAACTTATAAGCAATTTTCTTCAACAATTTTTAGACCAAAGTTACGCGAAACTTCTTCTTCATATTGGTATCCACCGCCAATCAACAGCGGCGAATCTCTAGCAAACCTTAATCGGTTACAATCGACAGGAAAGGTAATCATAAAAATATATCCAAAAAATAAAAACAAGGCTCTCTAAACGTCGAGAAACACCAAAATATATGGTGGAGACACACAAAATCCAGCAACACTTTCCTTCTGCCGTACCTAACAGCAGACAGTATAAGTAAAGAAGGATAAGAAACACAAAATAAAGTTAAATTTTGATTAATTGCTTTTTAATGAACAATGTAAAGCACAGTAATTAGACTGTTAAAAGTAGCTGCACTTTTATTATTTCGTTCAATTCATATTTTTATAATTGATAACTTATCTAAATCCATATTTAACATAAAATTTTACACAGACCTTATTTCTACTTTTGCTAAATTCTGATAATTAAGGTATTAAATATGTACTTGATATTTCAATTACTATGTTTTCTGCGTAAACCTTATTTTTCCGCCTAGAACCATGTCTTCTTGTGTCTGCTGGCAAGAACGTAAAATAAAAGTAAGCTGAGCAATTTAAACTAAATATTTAACAATTTTACTTAAAATACAGTAAAGAATGCTAAGTTTCATGCTATTAAAATTATAAATGATGGCTAAAAATTTTTGAATTTAAGTAGGTATATTTAATAGAGATAAAATGTTAAAAAAAATAACAAACATAAGTTAATTTAGAAAAACCAGGGAATTATAACGCTATTTTATATTTTAATTAATTTTTTCAATAGATTAATGTGCAATTTTGTTCTATTTTTTTTTGGTTTTTATTTTTTGTTTTGTGAATTCAGTTAGTTTTGTTAGCTTTAATACTACTTGCACCCTCGGCCTTCGTTTATTTGGTATATTAAGTTTACTTAATATACGTTTTGAGTTTTATTTTTATTTTTTTACTAAACCTGGAGATAGGTTGTTTTATTTACTTTTTACAGGATAAACCGGTCACGCCAAACTCCACTTTATGCTTTTATGTGTACCGCTATCTATGTGGAAAAATATTATTTTTACCACTGATAAAATGTATTATGAATAAAACAAATGTACCTTACACAGGTTGAGCCAAAGTTTTGTATGTTTTATTGTTTTTTTTTTTTTTTTTTACTTGTAATCAATAAGGAAACCGTATCAGTTTTACGAAATTATTACTTTTATTGTGGATCACAGCAGAATAATTGACTTCAAACCTACTGGGTGTAGACATTTTTAATTTAGTTAATTATTTTAGTTTTTTTTTTAAATTTGAATAATTAAATGTTTAGAGATGTTAATAGAAATAATGACATTTTTTATAAAAGATGCTTGCAAGTAATGATTAACTTATTATTATTATTATTTTGTAATTATTGTTATTTTAATAATTATTTTTCTACAAAACATACAATGACTAATTTTTTTTTTAATTTGTAGTTATTCTTTTCTTAAGTTGTTAATTCGATTACAGCTGACTTCTGTGGCTGAGTAGATATTTTATGCCGCGTCTCACCATTTCGTACGGAGGCTCTGGGTTCGAATCCCGGTCGGACATGGGATTTTTCATACGCTACTAATTTCCATACGCTAATTATTGATGCCATGGTCCCGCTCTTTCATAACAAAAAAAAGAGAGTTTAAGTATTTTCTTATTTAAAAATAAACTGTATTTCAAACATATACTATATATTATTTCATTTTTAATCTAAATTCTAGTAATATATATACTTTGTTTTTATTGGACTAAATTAATGACCGCTTTTTACAGTCTGCTTTAAGTCACAATATTAAATTCAATGTTACAATTTAATAATCAATTACTGCCATTACAATCTTTATTCTATTTTTATTAAATCATACACAGACGAAACACAAACACACACATGCGCACCCGCTTGCATAAGTTTATTTATTTATTTAAAAGCTGAATTATCTGGTGTTGTTTCTGGTACTACATGTTATCTGGAAACTAGAAGAAATATGTTTCCTTCGCATTTCGTGTGAATCTTGTTTCAAAATTACAATTTTTTACTCCTGTCGCTGATATCTTTCACTAAATCTTTTCGTGGGAAGTAAATAAAAGAAAAAAGAAAATTGTTACTTAAAAAAAAGAATTTTTGGGGGATAAAAAAACATTTTGATAGATGTAGAATAAAATTTTATTTCCTTTTTTTTCAATGAAACGGATTTTCAGATAATATGTTAATATTAAAAAAAACGGTTGCAAATATATATTTAACTTAAATACTTCCAGGCTATTGTTGAACTGAAAAAAAAATCACCAAACACACATCGGATTTAAATTTGTGAAGTAGTTTTTATTAGTCTTGCTTCTAAATCTTTCTCACAATAATTTAATTAACATTGTTAATTAACTTGAGAATTTTCTTCGTTAAAAAGTTAAATACTATTCTTATATGGAATAGACAATTTTATTTTATTCAATATTGAATTTTTTTAAGGAAAATTTACGTCTTCGTCTAATTATGAAAATTGTAAAATAGTTTTATTGTATTACATCTACGATATATTTGGAATATTAATTCTGATTTTTGTTTATAGTGCGTACATGTATACGTACATGTATTTCTTCTGCGACAACCATACAGGTGCTTCCTTTCGAACATTGTTTTTTTCAGAAAATAAAGATGTTGCAATACGAAACATTTCGTTGTAAAGTAGTGTCATTAATCCTTTTCACTTAAGCCTTCTTCAGTACTATAGTTAAAGATACAAAATATTCTTAAATTCTTCTATTTTCAGTAAATACGGTGATAAAATAATAAATCATCATTCAGAATAATCCGGCGATTTTTTATTTAAAAATGAGGTCGGCATGGATATGTATCCTAACAAACATGTAAACATTTTGATGATATAAATACATAATATAAAATAAAAACATAATATAATAGACTACATAATATAAAATAATGAATTTATTTTTTATAATAATTAAAATTCATTAAGTTCATAAAGTATAAAAAATAAATCTTCTTCATTAGTATCATTTACTTAAACATAAGTTGAGAGGTAGTTTGAATCATAAGGTTCAATAAGTCTTAAAATTAAAGCTTAATCATTAAACACAGATAAATCTACTATCTATGTTTAAAAAAAATTATTAGAAATGTTATAAATCAAATAAATGCTAAACGACAAAACATATGTAAAAACAGCAAAACTTGTTTTCGTCTAAAAATAAGTTATGCTATGATTCCAATCAATATTAGGATAAGTTTGTCGCACAGGTCTCATTGAATTTTGTTTTATGCTTCGTTTGATAAATTTGTTTAAAACAGACTCAAATAAAGATAATTTGCTTGTTTGGTTGAGTTTTGTGTTACGATTAACATGTGGTATGCAATGTGCAAACATAATTTAATTTTATACTTTTGTATAAATATAAAAGTAGCAGTTCCTATTCTAATTTTAATAATATAGTACATATCCTATTATTAAAAATAAAAACTTATTATTATGTAAGAGTAATATTTTTGTCCTAGAAAAATATTTTTCTAGACAAGAAAAATATTTTTCTTTGTTAATTCGATTACAGGTGACTTCTGTGGCTGAGTTTTTCTTTTCTGATGAAAACATTTTTATTTTCTAAATCCTTTTCATCATTAAACAATTGATAAATCACACTTATAAAACGTGTGGATTTTGGTATTTTCAATTAGATTATTAATACGACTTTTATAATAGACTTTTATAAACGATTTTTAAATTACTTTATTACTCTAAACTATTTAATTCCTCAGTTAAAACGTTTAACAATTAGATTAGTATTTTACTTGTTAATACAAAGATTGTATTTATGTTTAATTTAAAATAAAGTATGTATATAGTTAAAATACTCAGTTTTCCTTTTTGGTTAACTGTACAAGATTCTAGTGAATGAGATTCTACTCTATTAAACTAAAGGAAAATAAACTTCTCTTTCTTGGACTGCTGCTTTTCACATAAATGTAACTATTCACATAATGGTAAACTCGACTGCATATAGCAAACAGTGTAGCGACCAAGGAATGAAGTGAGTGTTATACCCCATGACAAATCTCTAAATGGGAATGTTAGAGAAGTTGAGAGAAACAGAAGCACTCTGTCTCTGATGCCACCGGGAAGGAGTGTAGATTAATGGCAAAATAAGATTTCTCCCCGGCACTAGACCCAAACTAAACTAAGTTGTCTCTGTGTACAAATTGATGTACTATTCCGCCGAATATTTAATAAAGATACGTATTCCATTCTTACGTTCTTTTGTACAAAAGTAATTTTACGTTGTTTTTATATTTTTATCTTGTTATTTTTTTTTTTTACGTTTTATACAAATAAGCAGCTCGTTCAAATCTTTTTTATAAAATACCAGACAATTTTTACATTACTTTAATTCGCCTAATATTTTACTCTTCTTCTTCTTATTATTATTATTATTATTTTATTTTATTTTTTTATCTGAACTTTTACGGGCATCGACTGCTAAGGTCATTAGTTCTCGTCACATTCTTTAAAAGAAATTTGTATCACCATCTGGATCGTCATATATAACGGGTGTAAAGGGCCCTTACATTTTATTTAAAAGCACAAACTACACATAACATTAAGATACAAAAGGACAAGTACAACACACAACACTTACGGGGTGTAAAGGGCCCCGATATTAAAATTTGAGATAAGGTTCTCAAAAGACCATGAAATTAAAAATTCAACTTATCAATACCATATCTTTCTTTCTTTCTTCAACGAGTCTCGTTTATAGTTTGTTTAAGCACCCTCAGGGCGACCAGAACCGCCGTTGAGCAGTATATCAGTCGCGCCAGGTGCCGTGGCAGTTGAATCCTTCTTATAAACAGGCTACAGGCATGCACCGCGCATACCCATAGCCTCGCGCCCTCAATCCACCCTTGAGGGTCCCCCATGCCATCATCGGACACACCCCGACTCACTGCTCTTGAATGCAGGTGAGCCAAAATGGCCTAGGCAAGAGGGCTACCTCCCGTTACTACACGTGCCACGCTTCGAGACATCCACATTTAAATGAAACTACCTCTTAGAGATTCTTTAACACAGCTTTAAATTTTTCACTTTTACATACTTCTAAGAAGTCCACTGGCGTGTAAAAATGCAACCTTATTTTCTTCATTCCCATTATCCAGATCAGCAGTAATATTATTTCTAAGACGGAACCTCTTTCTGAGGTCCTCATATATGGTACACTCTTCTATTAGATGCTTGATTGTCAGTGTTTTATTACAAACACCGCACATTGGTCTCACTTCGCCGGTTAACAAAAATGAATTTGTTAATCACGTGTGACTGATTCTAAGTCTGGTCACAGCTACTTGTTCACGGCGAGTCAACTTAAAGTCGCTTTTCCATTTATATGGAGAAGTTTTTACTGAGTTTAGTTTTGTATTTAAACTCCTCCATTCAGCATTCCACTTGTTTTTTACTATGTTTGTTAGACGGTTTTTAACATCTGCCACTATTACAGGAAATGCATCGCAGACTGTTGCCTTTCTGGCAGCTTCGTCTGCGCTCTCATTACCTGTAATACCAGCATGCCCTGGAGTCCATACAAATACGCATAGCTGTCCTCGTTGATTTAGAACGTACTAAATGGACAGGATGTTTGCAATTAGGACATCCTTAATTTTCTTGTTCCGAGTTGCGACAAGTGCACTTAAAGAATCGGAACATTAGCACTCTCTCTTCGCAATAGTGTTCAGTGTAGCGACGAGCTTGCTGAATTGCAATAAGTTCTGCCGTTTGGCACTGGCTACATCTGGCAGTTTCCAAAAATGGGCTTCTCCATTTACATATATGGAGCATCAAACACCGTGTTCGGTTTTAGAACTGTCAGTATAATTCTAACATGTTCTTCGTAACTACTGACGGTTGCCAAAAATTCCTGTTGGATGATCACTGCTGGTTTCTTTTTTATTTCTCCTTGAGAGAGATCCAACCTTGTATTTACCGCTGGCAAGAGTCATGGCGGTATTTCTCTAGTAGAAATTGCTAATGTATCTGGAATGGCAATTTCGTATTTACTTCTTAATTCGTGGTACCTAATTCCGGCTGGTCTGGAATAGGTAGCACGACGTTGGTATAATGCAGCCATAGGATGGTTGTTGAAAACCATAGGATGGTTGAATTTATATGGGCAGGATAAGCCCATATATTTGCTGCGTATCTTAGTAAAAGGATCTCTCTTCTATAATGTAGTGACATTATTCCGGCTTCAGACATCAGACTAGCCGCCGGACTTGTGCAGAAAGCGCCTGTTGCATATCTTATTCCGCTATTATGAATTACGTCTAAGCTTTTAAATGCGACTTCCCAGCGGATGAATATACAATACATCCGTAGTCGAGTTTCGATTGAACCAATGCTTTATACAATCTCAATAATGTCTCTTTGTCTGAGCCCCAATTTAAGTTCGATAAACATTTTATAATGTTTAGGGCTCTTTGGCATCTATCACTCAAGTCCTGTATATGTATAAGGGATAAGTCCTGTATTATCCAATACTAGTCCTAAATATCTTACGTTGTCTTTATATTGTATTGGATTATCACCAATTGTCAACGCAGAACTTTGATGAGGAATTCTCTTCCTACAAAAGTATACACAGCACGTTTTTTCTGGTGAGAATTTGAATCCGTTATTCCATGCAACTTCATTTAGAACGTTGATCGCTCGTTGCAATTTGTACTTCACCATAGCAGTCTTGTTGCTGGCATACACAATTGCCAAATCATCAACATAGACGCTTTTGCTGATTTCTACTGTAATGGCTAATATCAATTTATTAATGGCGATGGTAAACTAGGTACCGCTCAACGGCGAACCTTGTGGTATGCCATTTTCCAAGATTCTTACAGATGAATATTCGCTATTGACACGTACTTGGAAAGTACGGTCATTCATATAGTTGCTCAGTAAGACTGGCAGAATGCCACGAATGCCCCATTCATGTATCTGGAGCATTATACGATGACGCCAGGTCATATAAAAAGCCTTCTGAAGATCAAAGAAGATTCCGACACAATGTTTCCTTTTAATAAAGCTGTTATATATAATGTCCTCTAAGCTGATCATTTGATCAGTGGTAGAATGATATTGCATTTTTTCGAAAATTTTTCCCATAGCGCACGTCAAAGAAATAGGACGATAGCTATTGGGGTCTGTTAAATTTTTATTTTTCTTTGGTACTGGAACAACATGAGCTTTTTTCCACTGCTGCGGGTACGTTCCATCCCGCCATATTTTATTATAAACTTCTAATAATCTGCGTTTTGCAGTGGTATTCAGCTGCCTGATCATATTATAATGGATTTCATCCGGACCAGCAGCTGTGTTACCTGCTTTTTCCAACGCTTTCGTGAATTCTTCCATTTTAAATGGTACCTTATATGAGTAATTATACTCAGTTCTAAAATTTAATAGACCTTTGAGTTCTTCTTTTTTGGGTCCGAAAACCTTCCTCGTAATTGGCCGTTTTGCTGACTTTCTCAAAGTGATTGGATAATAGCTCTGCGATTTCGTTTGGAGTGTCCTTAATTCCATCTTCATCTTGAAGGCTAGTTATGGGCGCAAAATTTTTACGCCCACAAATCGCCTTCACTTTCCTCCAAACACCTGATGCAGTTGTGGTTCTGTCGATAGATGACACGTATTGCTGCCAGGATCGTTTCTTCGAGTCAATCATGAGACGTTTTGCATACGCCCTGTATTTTTTGAAGGCAATAAGATTTTCTAGGGTAGGACGTCTCTTGAAGGCGTTATATGATCTTTCCTTTCTTTTAATAGCTTCACTAATTTCATCGTTCCACCATGGAACGGGTTTCTTCGTAAGTTTCCCAGATGTTTTGGGAATATATCGCGATGCCGACTCAATTATTGCATTTGTTATGGCGTCGACATCGTCTCCGATAACTCCAGTTGTTTCAGGGAGTATCGTTCTAGCTGTGAAGCTCGTCCAGTCTGCCTTATCAAATAACCATCTTTTAGAGATGGGATATATTGTTCTTGTAACATTACACTGTTGTGCAATTGTTCAGTTACAATTTGCACCGGGAAATGATCGCTTCCATGCAAATCGTCTAAGACATGGAAGCTGTACCTCAGTGCTATCGATCCGCTTATAAGTTCAAGATCTATACAGGACGTCGATCCATCTCTGGCATTGAAAAAGGTTCCTGATCCATCGTTTAAAATAATAAGTTTTGAATTCGTCAGGAACCTTTCCAGTTCTCTTCCGCGAGGATCTACTCGATCCCATCCCCAAAGAGAATTATGAGCATTAAAGTCACCCACCAGTAAAACAGTGTGGGGGGGGGGAAGCGCAGAAAATAGTCTTGCTATGGTATCCTTATTCCATCAAAAATTCGGCAAGTATATGCTGCAGACAGTGACCTGAAGCGGACGCTTCATTCTAACGGCGATCGCTTGTAGGTTTGTGTTTAGAACAACCGCTTCGGTGGTAACTCTGGTCGATGTTAATATGGCTACTCCACCTCTAACTCTTACATTTGGCGGTTGATCTTGCCGAAATATATCGAATCCTTTTAATTTAAAATTTTCATTTCGGCGGAAATGCGTTTCTTGCAGACATATACAAATCGGGTCTACATCATGTACCAAGCGTTGGTGCTCATGGATGTTTGAAAAACATCCATTGATGTTCCATTGTACAATCGACTCGCTAATTTTTAATTAAATTATTGTCTGGGTTTGTCTTTCGGCCACCCTTTTTTTCTCCATCTTTCGAACAGCATCGTGTTCGTAGAGAAGGTCGTCGCCCGTAAAGCTTTCGGTCTCCGAATCGGAGACCACCAATGCCGCCGACGACGACGGGCATGGATCGGCACCGGTTACAGACGCCGATTGTGGGGCGGCAACTTGGCCGACCCCAGACAGGGGGGTCGCACGGGTCACCACCTGTGGAAGGGGGGACACTCGTCCCCCCTGTGAAATTTTTTGTGGCCTCTGAGGCTTAGAGGCCACTTCAGTTACAGGATGCTTAGGAGCCTCCATAACAAACTCTGTAGCTGTTACTTTCTTTTCATCAACTAAAAACTCACTAAGACGGACTTGGTTTTCAGGTTTAGTGTCTGTTTTCTTCTGTACTGCAGCGACTTTCTGTTTTGGAGATGTGTCTTCAGGAGGCTGTACAATTATTCTTGGCTTAACAGATTCTTTAGTGCTGAGAGGCTTCATTTTATTTTCAATGATCCTCTCAATTAAGCCAGCCAAGGTAGGTGCAAATTTGTTTATGATTGCACTCTCATCAACAGCCACTGGAGCAGGAGCAGGAACAGCAGCCGCAGCCTGAGCATAGGTTGTTGTTGCTCTAGGTCTGCGGGCGTTTACGATCTTCTTTGCTTCAAAGTAGCTGACCTTTTGCAGGGTTTTTACTTCCCGCACAGCTACTTCGTCTTTGTATACAGGACAGTCCCTGGATCTACAGGAACGTTGTCCTCTGCAGTTTATACAAGTAGGAGGCTCCTTACATGGCTCTCCTTCATGAACTTCATCACCGCACACGCACTATTTGCAGCCTCTCACACCTAACAGCAGTGTGACCAAAGCGTTGGCACTTAAAGTATCGCATTGGTTGCGGGACAAATGCCCGTACATCCAACCGATGTATGCCTGCTCTTATCTTCTCCGGTAAAGTAGACCGGTTAAATGTAAGAGCATGGGATGCTAAAAGTAGGACTTCGCCATTCCTTCTCATGTTCAACCTCCGACATTCTAATACTCCCTGCGGTGCTAGTTCTTCGACGATTTCCTGCTTTGTACAGTTAGGAAGATCCCGACAGACCACAACACCCCTTGAGGTGTTGAGCGTGCCGTGGGGATCAACACGTACAGCCAATTCTTCAATTTTTTTCAGCCCTAGGATCTTCTGAGACTGTATATCATTTACCGTCTGTACATGAAGTCCCGTGAACGTTTTTCTGATTTCTTTAACAGGGCCTCCAGCACATTTATTTATTTCTCGAGCGATGAGGAATGGACTCACCTTCGCGAAATTACCGTCTTCCTTTGTAATTATTAAATATTTCGGCTTCGGAACGTTGCTTTTGAAGAAAGCTTTTTGCATGCTTTTCCTAGCCTCAACTTCAATTTTCCTAGATTCTGCGCTCTTTCTCCGTTTTGACTCAGGCGAAACGGCTGGTTCTAGACGAGGGTGTTCACGTGAACCCTCTGCCACGTTTGGTTGTTCAATATTCATGAACGGTTAATCCCTTCTGTAGTAAGGCTAGCCGCCGGGGTACACCCCCACTCCAGGGCTACCAACCCTGCAGGTCCGTTCCGGTAAGCGAAATCAGGACTGAGCGGATGCGCAGTCTCTGCACTGACTCCACGCTCCTACTCACCGAAGCTTTCAGAGCTCCCATGCACCGACATTCATGGGCACCATTGCTACATGCTTGCCATCGCAGGGGGCATGTGGACAACGGAAGGGTCTCCGTTACACCTGCAATAACATTGACCCTGGCCGCCACATCACCAGCTCTAAGTTTGGTATGTGTCCACTTCCTAATCATTAAATTGTTCATATCCTGCAGGTAACCGAAAAATCCAATCCATGTGAGGACCTGAAGGTGGAAACGGGTCGAAAAGAGTAATATATCCGAGGAATTTACATTGAGCCCCGTTAGCCAGTTATAAGTATTGTACATAAGTACAGCTGTTACCGCCCGGGACGTGGAACATAGATGTTGTGTTCCGGACGTGGGGATTATCTACCTCAGGGCATTATTATTATTATTATTATTACGACTAGTTTGTGGTCATTACCTCCTTTACTTGTTTTTTTTTTTTTTTTTTTTTTTTTTTTTTTTTAGTTTACGTGGGCATCGACTTCTAAAGTCATTAGCCCTCAAAAAATTATTATCATTATATCAGTGTTATTATTGTAACAATACTTAACTTGTCTCTTAAGCATATTAAAGGTAAAATTTAAAATTTTAATTATTGTTTTTTTATAGTTAATTGGATGACTTCCCCTATTGAGATGAGTCTAACTGAAAGGTTGGTGTATCTCTAAATTTCAAAATACAAAAGAGTATAGTAGCCTCAGCGAATCTACGAACATGTGGCGTCACGTGCTGACATCTCATTATATTATTGTTTTCCATAATATTATTTTTGCGCGAATTATTATTTTTATTTCATCTTTCGACTTACAAATAATACGAGCGCCCAAACAGTAAATTTTTGTTTTTGTATGTTCAATTCTTTCCACTGGAGATGATTAGAAAATCATAAGAATTTTTATCTTATGATTTTCTGTAAACAATAACAATTCCGTAACAAATGACTAATGCTCTGATTGGTAGTATGTGCAGGCCTATAAAAATTTATACATACAGTTAGAAATGATATGTTTCGTCACGATTATACTTAGATCCGTCATTTGTAGTAATGTGTGTACAAAGAAATCCGACATAAACTTAAATCCAGTTTATGTCGTGTTCAATGAAGGTATTCGGTTAGCGTTTTTGTGCGGTCATATTATTTTATAAACTATTGTTTTTCGCAAATTTTTGTAATATATTATATTTTGTTTTATTTTTGTTTGTGTATGGAAAATTTTAATGCGGTTTGTTATGGAAAAATTTAATTCCATATTTAAGAAAAAACTTATCAGTTGTTGTGCACATGCCCGCGAGGGTTTCTGAATTAGTTTGGCGCTGGGGTCAAGAAATTTCGAAAAATTCAATTTATGGTCTGACTTGGTTCATATTCAGAATATATATTAGTTACGAAAAATGAAGAATTTTTGCAAAAATTATATCCGTTAGGTGGCGCCGTTTCGAGATATTTATGAGAAAAATAAATGTGCAAACAAATTTTCTTCTTCTACATATATATATAAGGCTACGTTCGTGTGTGTGTCCGCTATAGACTAAAATACTACTAGACCGATTTAAAGTGAAAGTTTAAATTTCGTGAAGTTCCGTAATATTTTGTAAGTTTCTTAATATTCAGTATTAATTGTGATGATTTTGCAGCCATATCTCTTTTCGTTAAAAAATTTATTTTCCACCAATTACTGTGTTTAGAGGGTGGTTCGAATTAAATGCAATAAGTAGTGCGGTTGTTTTGCCAATTGGATTTATTTACATTTTTGACTTTTATAAAGTGAAAGATTAAATTTTGTGAAGTTCCGTAATGTTCAGTTTTTTAAAGTTTTATCAAACTATTAATTTTGTTCATTTAATATATATGTATACTCAAAACTAGCAATAGCGAAGCACTGCCGGGTCTACTAGTTATGTATAAAGTCTGATCTTCGTAATGAGTTTACCGCTTGAGTTACAAGCATTAGAATTAATATCATCTGCGGTATAAGAAACATTGGTCAAAATTGTTTTCATTGAAATTTATGGCACTCGCCAAACAGCTAGTCTTGTGGTGAATTAGATAACCTATCACTTGCAGGACTGTATATCAGCTGAATTTCGGTGATCTTGGAATACTGATATTCAATATTATTCGTCTCAAATAAAAAAAGATGGTGTGAAATCATTTCAGTTCTAGTTACGTAGTGTTTCTAGGGTTTTCTTCAGTAATATTACAAAATAGTGTTTTCTTAAGTAACATAGTGTAAACTGCATAGTAACTTTAGTTATTAAAATTAAAATTATTATGTCATTTTCGAGAGTGACCACTTTTTTTCTTTCTGATCACAATATAACTGATAGGTTGTGACACTCAACATATATATATATATATGTAAAACAGGAAAAGGTGATTTACTAATTATATTTCATTTAATCAGATTTGAATCATTTTCCACCATGAAAAACATATTCCGAACGATGTTGCTGAGCTTTTAAACTATTTGTATTGAGTCTAAATATTTTGCTCTTACACCAGTATTAATGTGAAATCCATTACTTTTACATGACTGTTGTAAATTTTTACCTGCTACTTAATTTCTTATGAAAATTAAAATTAAAAAAAGAAACTGTTAATGACTCAATGAACCAATTTAAAACAGGATAAACTATTTAGCACCGGATCGCTTGTGCTTCATATTCAGATATTATATAACAAACTGAAAAACAGGTACAATATTTGGATAATTACACAAGCAGTTTAATAAATGTTTCAGAAACTTCAAAATTTACTCTCCATCTCTGCGATCAATGTAATAATAATAAAAAAAAAATGTTTCAAGGCGAAGTTTTAAACAGTAAAAAGATAAAACTTTATTTTATAGAACTATTTATATTGGTCGGGAATTTATCATTCCAAATCTTCAAATAGTCTAAGGATTTTTAAATTATTTCCCCCATGGTACCATCTTATTGAGCGAATTATAATAAACATAAAAAAAAATTCAAGTCAATCGGTTGGAACAGTAAAAAGGAAAGTTTATAGAACTTTTTCTGTTAAAGTTGAGAGGGACATTTTATTAACCCTAACCCTCTAAGTAAATAGAAAATTCTTCCCTTCTAAATAACGCCACCCCCCCCCCCGCACAAATAGATAACATCAATAAATATTTTGTATCGTATTATTTCCTACTTGATTTTGAAAATAATATACTATAGTGAATTTTTTCATTTCTTCTAAATAATTAATTGAATTAGTCCCCGAACGTCAATCTACTAACCAAATTTTACGATTGCAGATCATCCATTCCTGAGAAGTAAGAAGCAAGGTCAGACCAACACATTTATTCAAATATACTTGCACGCATACAAACCGAATTTTGTAACTTAAATTAGATTTTAGCATTGTAATTTTAAACCCCGAGGACATCAAGACGTAGAGAAATACATAAAATTTGGGAAGTTGTACTTTTTTATAGATAGTCATTTTCCCTTTTGTTGTTGACTATAACAGTCCGGAAGGTTATCAGCAACAACGCTGCTGAATGTGCTCTTAAAATTAAATCTTTACTCCAACGATAAGTTGAAAATTATCATTACCCTTATTTAATTTTTTATTTATGTGTTTCCTATTTAATCGAGTACTTATGTTACCGTCCAAGTAAGCCCCAACTTCTATTTTTCGGGCTAAAATTTAAAAAATAAATTTAATGTACGCACATAGTTAGAGGAAAAATAAAATAAATAAGTTTATAAGAAAATGCTTTTCTTATTAAGATTTTAAGGAAAAAACTAAATTTAGTAGACTTTTTTTTAATAAATAATAAACTTGTCCAGTGAATACTTAAAAGAGAAATTATTTTCTTCAAAGTATATCTTTCATGATAACTTATCGTTATTACGGAAATTTTTAATTCTAAATAAATAAAATTAACTTTTAATACTATGCAAGTCCTTATATAAACAACTAATCTTTAAAAAGTGTAAATTAAACGTAACAAATATTTTTCTGAGTCTTTTCTAATACATTGACAGACATAGTTAACATCTAGACGTTTAATAAACACTATCTTTAACTACTGTAAAAATCCCTTTCATCTTGCAGATGTTTGTGTGAATTTCACTCCAAAAAAAGGGTTGTAGGAATTTTTCAGTATATTCTGCTTTGTAAGAGTTGTTTAAAAAGCTATTTCACCATCCATTGATTTTAGAATCGAAATCTCGGACTCATCCGAAATTATTTAATATTTTGGAGAAAAAGTTTTTTTCTTCTTATTTTGGGTTATTTGTTAGAGCAAGTTTATATCATTTCACAGTAATTTCAAGAAAACTGCCAAACACAATCACACACAAGGGGTTGCTTTCTTACAGCACCACGATTTGAAAGCCACACTAATTAACTCTCATCGCTTCTAAGTTTCCCTATCCATAAGCCAAATTACATTACTCAATATCTTATATAAAAATAGAAAAATATGAAGGAGTATGATTGATTGTCTTCAGTCTTAATTTGTAATACAGCGTTTTTCTTTCCATGCATCTCTTCTCTTCTAATCGTTGTGTTTATCTTCGTAAACCTGTTCTAATCATTCCCCTTTTAGAACAATATCTCACCGTACAGTTTATTAAATGATTGTGCTGAATGTTTACTTTTACGCAAAATGATAATCTACTATATTCTTGTCCACAAAAGCAACAAGTCCACAAATATTGTCCACAAAAGCTGACCACATAAACAGTACAGTAAATTGAATTGGACGTCCAGCGGAAAAAAGTGTATACTAAACGAGCCTTAGATATTGATTGGCTAGACTCGGTCAGTTGACTTTTACAAGTGTAGATTTAATCCCGTAGAAGGAGACCCACCTTGTGGCGATCCGGTTGCCTCACCATCCCCTCCGTTCCTATCCCGGAAGGGCTTTACCGGAGGACGTCTTCAGACCCTCTAACTGATTACACCTCTCAGCCACCAGCCAGGGCTCAGTCGGGATGCCACCGATGCAAATGCCTCGCCAGACATTTACGTCAGTAAAAACTAATAACTCAGCCAATGTCTTCGCTTCAGACTTCCTTCGGACATTTTCACTTTCCCTATCCTACAGCATCACCCTCTGAACTAGCTACCCGAATTCGCGGAAGCATGAACCCCGCGCCTAACCCAATTACAATGTAAACACTTGTGATTGAAAATGCTTCAAACATCGACTAAGTAACGAGTCAAATGCAATGCTAAACTTACACCTCAAATATTTGTTATACTTAACAACAAAATTCAGACCTACATTCCATCACCCACTATAAAATACACCAATTAACCGATTTAAGAAAAATGGACTCCAATCTGGTCCACAAGGAAGTCGAGGTCAGACCTTTTACTCTCACCCACCCAGCACCATCTCGGAGTCCTGTATGACATTTACTTTGTCACACTCAAAGACCGCTCTCGGAAAGACAGTGCCACACTTCGCGGGTGCATGGTCAACCATGCCTTCGGTAGCGCGTCACCCCCCTCCCCCCCGATAGCGGCTCCGCCAATCGAATTTAACAATTAATGTTCTAACCAAACTAACCAAGGCTCCCTGCCAATACGCCTACCCTTAACCAGTCAAATATCCCGGCTGAAATCCTAGACACCCGGCAACCTACTCCGTTTAAACACCTTCAGTCGATGTACGCAATGCAATCAAACAGAAGAAACCTGCCACTATCGACCATTCACCACGGACCTGCCAATTAACTCGGTGATCCAGAAAGGAGTTCACCCTTTCAAATTCTTTAACTACTTTGGTACGTTCGGCCTCGTACCAGGAACAGACATAGAGGACATGGTCCACTGTGTCATCAACCCCACAATCCGGGCACAGACCCGAATCTATTAAATAAAACCTAGCCAATCTTCCCTAAACGCTCCATGCCCGGAAAGGAATTGTGCGATATACCGACTGGGGGAAATCCACCTAATTGCACGCAAATCAGATACAGTTGGGAATATACCAAACATGTAACGACCAGTAGAAGAGTCATCTCACCTGGCTTGTTAAGATGCAGGAACTTGGTTCTCAATCTTCCGCATACGTTCTGGTGTAAGAGGATTATCCTTCTTGAAAATATAACTTCCTTACGTTCAGCAGCAAGAATATCTATCGGCCTAATGCCTGCAATAACACAGACGCCTCTCGCGAGACAGTCCTGTAACCGTCGACAACAGCCAACAAAAGGAGACGCTGGGCTCTTAAGAGAAAGTTCTTATAACACCTAAAGAGCATACGATGAACCCAAACAGGCACAGCGTACAACATATAATAGCCTCACTGACTCCCTTGTAAAGGTTACGAATGGTACGGAAATTCAACCCCCAGTCAGGATGGATAACTAACTCTACGAATTCCAAAAAAAGGCATCACGGGCCTTCTTGGCAACATATTAAAGGTGCTCCTTAAATCGAAGATTCTCATCAAGGATTAAACCCAAGTATTTGTGAACAGAGACATATCTGATAGGAAGGCCGGCCATTGAAACCGCGCTCGACGCGAATTGGCCAGCCGACTTTTCAGCAACATCATCGTGATTTTTTTGGGACTGAAAATCACCTTATGCTGGAGACTCCACAACCTGAAAATCTCACATGCATGGACAGCTCAAAATCTCATTCTGTGAGTCCCCATCAACCATCCGCATAAGCAATGTAGTTCCTTATCTGCAAAATGAATAGTTTGATTGTTCAAAGATAATATAACAAACTTCGAGATTATATTACTCTATTATATTTTCGTAAGCGGTCAAAATTATTCGATATATTCTTATTTTATAATTAAATCTAGAAGCCAAATTCATCACCAAACCTAATTAATATAAATCGTGGTTCAAGCAAAATCCACTCTATCAATTCTACAACAATTTTCTTTCAAAAACTAAATTCCGAGGTATTTGATGAAATACGTTTTAAACAATTATTTAATAAAGCTATTGAAAATTAAGATCACGTTGATGTAAAATCTAATTTAATCAACAATTTATGGAAAATAAATTAATTTATTTTGAAAATATAATCTATTTTTTCCTAGACTTTTCTTTTAGTAACCGTTAATGTAAATGTTTCTTATATGTAATGGTTTTACGTTAAACATAAGTTAAAAATTCAAATATAAGTAAAGACAATTTCGCGTTTTTCATTAAAAAATTTCCCAAGAATTAATATTTCGCCCTCATAAAAATCCTTATGTCTGGTATTTATAACATATTCACAAGAAATACATCCTACAGATTTTTGCTCTTTAAAAGTAAATTTTCCATTAATATTAATTATATAATTAGTTCTTACTAATTTTATATAATTCTTTACAAGAAAATATCAATAAAGTTAATTACTAACATTAATTTTTCATTTGTTGCCAGTTTTCAATGAAATAAACATCTATTATTGATCTTTAGCAATAAAAAAAATCTTTTGTTACAATTCTAAATTTGTAACAAATAATTCCTGTTTGAAACTTTTTGTCGGAAAGCAGACAATAAAATTTATCAGTAGAGAAGGTTCCCTTTAAATTTTATATATTTATGTTTCTATGAGTATGGATGTTCTTTTTACTTCCTCGTACAAATTAAAAAAGTATTGTGATCACGAAAAATTTCGGTTTCCAGATTTCAACGGAAATATCCATTTTGGCCATCCCTGAATCCATTTTGACTAGTTTCGGCGTGAGGCCTGTACTACGTATATATGTACGTACGTACGTACATATTTATCTTGCATAACTCAAAACCGATTAGCCGTAGGATGTTGAAATTCTGGATTTAGGACTGTTGTAACATCTAGTTGTACACCTCCCTTTTTGATTGCAATCGACTGAACCAAAAGTGTCCAAAAAAGTCCAAAATCCAAACAAATTTGGAGTTTGAACTTTTTCTTAACTGCAGTAATAAGCCCTCATTGAGAGCTTTTCATCGATATATCAAATGGTACTTATTTTCATTGGCTCCGGAATAGTAGCGAAATGAAATTTTAAATAATGAAATATTTGGGTGTTAGAAGGGGGAGACACATCGATTCGAATCAGACTTCGTCTCCTTTTTTTTAAATTTAAATATATTAATTTATTAATAATTATAAACCTCTGATTCTAAAAAAAATTTACGATAAATAATAATAAAAAAAAAAAAAAATATGAGAAATATCAGAAGTTATTAATGAAATAAAATTTTATGTACTTTCATTTTTAAAATTTTGTATATGTAATTAATAGGCGTAAAAGGAAGTTATGTGGTGTCCACATCAAATTTTTTACGTATACGATTTTTAAATATTGCATTATATGTAACTACTTTTATTTATCTTTATGATGCTTATTCGATTATCCGATCATTTCAACGCTACTAATAACTTTGAAGAAAGCTTAAGTTAGTTTGATCAAACTGGTCTTGAGTACTACTGACCAGTTTTATTTGCTTTTTAACGGTAATATCCATTTCAGCTTGAATTATTCCCTTGCGAATAGACGATACGCATATTTATCATTTCTCAAAAGATTGTTTAAAACTATCAATATATAGTTCCACGAAGAAGATTTCCACCGGGAAAGATTTTGATAGAATCTAATTAGTAATTAGGCGACTATGATAATTAATTAGTTAAATTCCTTCCGCTTGTAAACATACTACTCACTTTTTATTTTTATTTTTTTCTAGTGCACAGAGAAATTTTGTATTTTTATAAGTAATATTATCATGCTTGTAGGAATCTACGTGATCGCAGTATTTTACGGCTTTTTAATGATGTGTACGATTTCTGAAAAAAACTAATTATAATGTGTAAGTTTATTTTCTGCTTCTTTTTCAGTTTTTACATAACTTCTTTTAATTAAAGAAAAGAAAATTATTTTCATTGGCGTATTACGATTATGATATTTTTAAAGGAAAATATTATTATTAAGCAAGAAAAGATTAACAAGCATTTTCAGTTTTACTTTTTAGCATTGGTAGTCAAAGTCACTTTAATCTATGTTATATTTTGCTATGTAATGTTTTTCGAAAGGATATTTGAAAACTAACAGATTGATTAACACCCCTAAAATTTGAAAATACTAATTTTGAAAAATACCAAGGTATAAAGATGATATTCAACAAATTAAATCCTGTTCTTTTCTAAATTTTGTTTTTAGAAAGTGAATTAAAGGTCAGAAAATATATTTTTAATTATTTAGAATTCAGAAAACAAAATTTTTAAGTTGATTTATTTGAATATTTATATTCAAACTCCTAAGTTTAAGAAAAAACATAAGTGACGTGTATTAAAAAATTAATTTTTATCCTTACCATCATCAGAATAGTAGACGTTCCATCTATTACTCTGATGAATAAATTTAAAATGATGAAACGCTTAAAAACGTTAAGTCATAAAGTGCATTAATCAGGATACCCTACTCCCGTGTTAGATAAACGTCTGCCCTTGTTAATTCTGTCAAGATGTGTACTTAATTTTCTCCCGCTCACAGACTTATCAATCTGTGTAAAGATTTTAAGATTATACTTTCCATTTTCTTAATACATATGTTTATAATTTTTACGGATATTTAATTTCTTTTTAATCTCTTTTGAGAATGAGATTAAATTTTTCAATTTTTAACTAAAAATTTGTTTTAATGTAATAAATCAACACAAGGTAATAATATTTTTAAAAGCTTACCATCTCCAACATGATGATGATATGTGGTGAGAGTTGTTAACTATTAATAAAATTCTCCTCTTTAACGATTGTTAAACAGATATATTTGTAGTAATTTTATCGAAGTTAGTTTAATTATTGTAACTGCATAATTTTATCAAAGGGGAGCTTCGAAAACGCAAATAAAACAGAACTGGCTTAAAAAAATATATTATTTATGTATTATTATGAAAAGATTGACTTTCGTTTTGTGTAAATTAATTCTCAATTAAATAATGTAGTAAAGGATAATTTTTAGTTTGTATGCATAATATGGTAATACTCGTACCAAATGATGGTTTTTATTTCTGATGGTTGTTTTTAGTTGAAAGAAAAATTCCTTGATGGCTATCTGGTGACATTAAAATTATTGTAAACGATGTAATTTAGTTGAATTTGTCAGAATAATATGTTTTTTCGTTATTTTATTTTACTTTTATTCATCTCAGATTTTCTTAAAAACAAACTGTAGAATTAAGTATTATTATACAATTTAGTTTATTTGTAACAAAATATTTAATTTTACATTTGAATCAGAACGCAATTTTGATCAATAGATAGAACACTGTATTCATGTATGCACATAAATCAAATTGATATTTTATGAATATAACATTAGTAAATTATTATCCTAATGCTGTTACTTAACTGCAGTACTTTGTCATTGTGAGTTACATTTTTTTTGTCTTCAGTCATTTGACTGGTTTGATGCAGCTCTCCAAGATTCCCTATCTAGTGCTAGTCGTTTCATTTCAGTATACCCTCTACATCCTACATCCCTAACAATTTGTTTTACATATTCCAAACGTGGCCTGCCTACACAATTTTTTCCTTCTACCTGTCCTTCCATATTAAAGCGACTATTCCAGGATGCCTTAATATGTGGCCTATAAGTCTCTTATTTAACTATATTTTTCCAAATGCTTCTTTCTTCATCTATTTGCCGCAATACCTCTTCATTTGTCACTTTATCCACCCATCTGATTTTTAACATTCTCCTATAACACCAGATTTCAAAAGTGTCTAATCTTTTCTTCTCAGATTCACGGATCGTCCAAGTTTCACTTCCATATAAAGGGACACTCCAAACATATATATTCAAAAATCTTTTCCTGACATTTAAATTAATTTTTGATGTAAACAAATTATATTTCTTACTGAAGGCTCGTTTCGCTTGTGCTATTCGGCATTTTATATCGCTCCTGCTTCGTCCATCTTTAGTAATTCTACTTCCCAAATAACAAAATTCTTCTACCTCCATAATCTTTTTTCCTCCTATTTTCACATTCAGTGGTCCATCTTTGTTATTTCTACTACATTTCATTACTTTTGTTTTGTTCTTGTTTATTATTACATTATGAATAAACAAAGGTAATATTTTGTTACGTTACATTATTCATCATTAATTAAAAATTGCTGCATTAATGAGTATAATCTAGTCATACTTAATATCCATGGCCATATCAGCTATGATAAATGCTATTAAATTATAATTACAGTTAATTTTTCATCAAGAAAATCGTAGTCAATACAAACTATTGATTTGTGATTGAATAATCGGCCTATTTTTAGATTATATTCAAAATTTAATTTTTTCTTCTTTGCCAGTTATACATTTTAAGATACAGGAAAGTACAGCTATCTGTGAAAAATTTTCCTCACGTACTATTTTTGTAATGTTCAATATTTAGAGATCCTCTAAAATGAAAATACTAAAATAATGCGTAAAATATATCAATATATTTATTCAACTTATATACAAGGAATGATTTAACCAAAAATCATTACATTTTGAGAGGTGTAATATTTTAAGCGAATGATTCTGTATCTTGTTATAAATCGGGTCTAGACTGGAGGGTTATAAAAGTTAGTCTTATGAGCCAGTACTTCAAAGGTGAGTTTCTGGAGCGTTTCAAGAGTACGGGCAGCAGTATGTGGACGGGCATTGTGCAACAACACAACACCCATCGCTAGCATTCCTCGGCGCTTGCTTCGAATTGCAGGCTTCAGCTTGGCAGTAAGAATCTCACTGAATCACGCACTGTTTATTGTCGTGTCCCTGTCCCTTTTAATGTTCCAGTACTGGGCCTTGTTAGTCCCAAAAAAACCGTAAGCATCAGTTTTTCTGTGGATGGTTGGGTCTTGAACCTTTTTTGCAGGGCGAATTTGTATGTTTCCATTTCATACTCTGCCGTTTACTCTCCGGCTCGTAATGACGGATCCGTGTTTCTTCACCAGTGACGATTCTGTCCAAGAAGACGTCCCGTTCGTTACCATAGCTATCTTAATGTTTTGGCAGATGTCCAAGCGCGTTTGTTTATGCAACTGTGTGAGTTGTTTTGGGACCCATCTTGCACAGACTTTATGAAATCCATGTCTGTTGTGGATGATTTCGTAAGCAGAACCGTGACTAATTTGCAGACGATGTGCCACTTCATCGATAGATACTCGTCTGTCTAAGAAAACCATGTCACGTGCACGCTCAATGTTTTCCTCATTTGCGGCGGTAAACGGTTGTCCGGCTCCTTCGTCGTGCGTAACACTTGTGCGACCATTTTTGAATTTTTCAATCCATTCGTAGACACTCCGTTGCGGCAACACACACTGTTCCCGTACTGTACCGAAAGTCTTAGATGAATTTCAGCCCCTAATACACTTTCCGACCACGAAAAACGGATCACTGAACGTTGCTTTTCTTTGGTGCAAACAGAAAGCAGAGCAGCCATGGTTAACGTCAGGGCAGCGACATGGAACTAACCCAGCTGCATCAACCCTGCACAGGCATAGCAATTAAACCACACATGCGTCATCTACGCAACTCAACAGTACTACCAACATAAAAAAAATATAACCAAATTGCGGATAATAATTAACTTACCCTCGTAATAATACTTTGGAGACAAAAATGGGAGGGGCCGATCAAAATTTAAAAATATGGATTTTTTTTTTCATAAGTCTCTGGTTTATTTAAACGTTTAATACGAGTAATATTGAAAGTTTTTGGAACATGTAACCCTTTTATATTCCTAATAGTCTAAATAATAAAATTGTAGTAATAATATTGCTATAAAATTTCATCATATCCACCCCTACCACCAAAAAATGAAATCTTAAATAAATTTTTATTGGTTGAACATTTCTTAGTGGAATTTTCTAAAGTTTCTTCCATTTAACATAGTAAATGCAGAGAAATTAAAAAGAAAATCCTTCGAAGGTGATTTTGGAAGGGGAGCAGAAAAAAATAGTCATTTTTTTAATTTTTAAAACTTTTGATGGTTTATTTAAATGTATTAAGATAATTTTACAAAAACCTTCTACGTAAATTATCCTCACCCCAAAAAAGAAATCTTAGATAACTTTTCCATAAAATATTATTTTTTCTTCTATGTAAGAATAAATAACCAGTACCAGGAAAGTATTACAACTTCGTTGTCATATATTTTCAATGTTCAACGTTTTCATGAATCTCTTTCTTAAAGTACTTATGAGATGGGTTTTAAAATAATTTATATGTATGGCTTTATGTAACAGTGCTCTTCAATCTTAAGGTTTGCTATAACAGGATTGATATTTGGAAGACAGATATTATACGCATATATATACTAGCTCTACCCGCCACGCTTCGCTGTGGCACAGCTCTATCTTTGTGGTTGCATGGATGAGAAATGAGAAACAAAACAAAGCATACGTTTCATAGAAGTTTAATTTTGCAATACTTGTGGATATACAATTTTTTTTTCCCCACTGTCTGCGTAGATATAAAGGCTATCTGGTTTGCCGACTCGGGGAAACGCAACATACAGTTGCCCATGTGAGAAGCAATCCGCATCTAAATCTAAACCACACAATTCTAAAGATTGACCTTGAGCTTTATTGATTGTGATTGAAAATGCCAATCGAATTGGGAATTGCAATCTTTTAAATTAAAATGGTGTATCGGTCGGGATTATGGGTATTCGAGGAATGAGGACATCTTCACCTTTGAAAGGCCCCGTTAAAATCGTTGCTTCCACTACGTTATTCATCAACTTCTTAACTGCAAGTCGCGTGCCGTTGCAGAGTTTTGGCTGATTAATATTCCGCAACAGGATAATTGTCATTTTTTGATCGAACCGTTGCTAGAATCAATCTAATGAGTAATGTTTTCCCAGTTCCTCCTGGCGCATCCAAGAAGAAGGTCCCCCAACTCCGTCATTTATCATTTGCATTATGCTATCATAAATGCCTTTCTGTTCACGCGTTAATTTGGGTATGTTTGAGTGAACATATGACTGAAGATCACCAATGTTGTAACTCTGTTCACGGCGTAAATCCACATCAAATGAAGCAATCGCAGCTCGGGTGGGTGCTGGCATTCCCAATTGACTAAGAACTTTATTTGCAATAGTTAAGCACTTGTCTTCAATATTTATTAATGCTTCGTTGTAAATGCCTTCTGTAAATTCCATGGTCATACTGGTATTTTCTAGGCGTACTCTATGCAAAATATCCTCAGCCATATGCGATCGATATCTTTCCCATAACTCTGTGGGTGATGAAGGGAAGCAAGCAGTCAATATAATTGCGAATAATGCGCTAAATTGGTTTGGATGTGCAGTGTTGCACGCGTCATTAATACATATATCCCACTGTTGATCGTTTTCTAATAAATTCAGAGCTTGGTAAAAGGCGCAGCTCAATCACGATACGATCAAAAGTACCTCGATTAAAGTGAATATTTAATTCAGATTGTATAATAATCTGAATCAGATGCAAGTGGATACGTTTTTTTTTTTTTTGTTAATAAACAATGTAATTGGGAACAGGTATTTTATCTCATGTGACTGCGGTTGTCGTTAGCTAGTATGGCGAGTGTTCCCCTCGCTTCCGGTCTCTGGTACACAGCTGACCGTTAAAAAAACTGTTTTCTCGCGGTCGCGTGTATGTGACTGATGCGAAAAATAGATAAAAACAGTCTTTGATGGGGGTTATATATCGTGCTAAAATTTGAGCTCAATCGGTGCAGAACATTTTGAGTTTTTAAGGGCGAAAAAAGCCCTTAAGTCGTGCGAAAAAACACATCATTTTAAATGCTTACAAAAGCAGAGTAATACTTACAAATTACAGAATAATCAAACGGCGTTGATTTCAGGTGTTAATAAACTGCTAACGTAGGTAGAAGTTGTGCTGCTTCAGTATACAACGTGATTCTCGAGTATGAATCTACTAATGAATTACGGTCTCCAAAGAAAACAAAACCCCGCAGGTCAATCGAGAAAAAAGACAGATTTTGATAAAAACGCGATTCGTAAAACAATTACTCGAATTTGAATTATTTAGAAATAGTTTAGCGGTGTATTATGTCCTTTGGAAGAGAATTCGGTTATTGTCTTCGACAACGCTTCTTATCATTAAACGAAAAGAATTCCAGCCGTGTTATAGAAAAACAATGATATCAAAATGTGGCTTAGTTCAAAAGGAACCATTTTTGAAGAGGTTTAAGTTAATGTTCAATCATTGCAAAGGGTTTCTCGTATTAAAAGTAATTATAGTCCGTATAAAATTGGTTTGACACACAACGCCATATTGGTAAGTCGTGTTTTTATTCGGCTCCTAACGAATATGTTTGCCGGCCTCCGTGGCGCGAGTGGTAACGTCTCGGACTTTAATCCGGTGGTTCCGAGTTGGAATCCTGGTCAGGTATGGCATTTTCATACGCTATAAATCATTCATATCATCATCTGAAGATATGCATGACGGTGGTTAGAAAAACAAAAAAAAAACGAATACTTAGTTGTGTGCTTTCAGTGTTACTATTTGTGAATTTTGTTCTTTGCTTTTACATAGCAAAGAACTCTAAATGACCAAAAAACGATTGTTTGGTCATATATATGTAAAAAAATAACCTAATAAAGGATTTTTTGGTCATCCTGTAGGGATATTATTTTCTGTGTATTTGGTTATTTCGAATTTTTTTGTTTGGATAGTCTTAAGTCTATCTGGGCTATAAGAAAGTTGGGTGTTTTAATTTATTTACTGTAAGTCATCCTCCTTGGTGGCTTTTCTTTTTGTTTTGGTGTTTTTTTTTTTTTTTAATAAATACAGATGTTTTAGCTGTTAAATATAATTCAAAGAAATTTGTTACTTAATCAGTTGTGATTTTGTTTACATTGGCAACGGCGATACGGGCTCTTTGTGATTGGTCGTTGTGTTTGACAGCGTCCATCTTGCCGCTGATTGGTTTTGCTTTGTTTACATTTCCATCTGATTTATTAGCCTCTTATTTATTAAAAAATTGTACAAATTAAAAATAGATAGATAGATTTATAAAAATAGATGAAAACAATTTTTGATGCGGGTTATATATCGTGTTTTTTTTTTTTTTTTTAATAAAATACAGATGTTTTAGCTGTTAAATATAATTCAAAGAAATTTGGTCGTTGTGTTTGACAGCGGCCATCTTGCATTGATCTGAGTGGTTTTCCTTTGTTTACATTTCCAAATTAAAAATGTACAAATTAATAATATATATATATAGATTTATTAAAAATAGATGAAAACAATCTTTGATGCGGGTTATTATATATCGTGCTAAAATTTGAGCTCAATCGGTGCAGAACATTTTGAGTTTTTAAAGCCGTACACAAACGAACTTAACATATATATATATATATATATATATAAAGGCATGCTCAGTACATTTATATTCAATAGATAACTAAGACGCAATTTTCTGGAAGTCTCAAACCACCGATGTGTTGTGTTTATTATTGCTCTGTCAGTTGAGAGATACTTCTGGTGTTTTGCATTTATAACGTTTAAAGGTCCCCAAAATATGAATTTCAAAATTAAAAAAATTGATATCTTATATTTTGTGTGTGTGTGTGTGTGTGTGTGTGTGTGTGTGTGTGTGTGTGCGCGCACGCGCGTGTGTATTTTGGTCTCTATTTGGACCTTTATCTAAGAGACGGCTTACTCTACAAAAAAAGTAACTGCTTAAGAGCTTCTTTATTATGTAATTGTTTCTGGTAGACTTAAAAATAATCAGTTTAGATTAAGATATACTGAGTGGTTAATATTATACAGATATATCTTGGTAAAGGTTGGGTTTATTATTAAGGTTTTTTTTTTTATTAATTTAGCTCAATAAATACTTTTGTCTACCTTCACAAAAATATCCATTTTTTACGCTGAATACAAAAATAGAAAACTAATAGAAATCATAAATGTACCGTTACAGGAAAAACATTTATTAAATTGTTAACAGTTACAAAATTCACTCATTCCACACACCGATTAGAAAATTATAATTCCTTTTTGTAATTTAGCTTCAGTCAGGAAGAACACTTCAACTGTTATCGGACTGTTAGAGAGCGGTAAACCCCTAACCTCAAATAAGAATTTCTATAAATTTATGGATAGTAGCGCAAAAATGGTGGTTATAGAGCATTTTTGACCTTTAAAAACAATAAGGTCATGATTTTTATTAATAACGTTAATAGTAAGCTTGACCTATGATATGATTGATATTAACGGTCCTTTCCGAGTTTATTTCAAGATCACACTTATCGACGCGATAATTTCTACTGTGCAGTTCTCTAATTATAGAACCGTTATCTAATATCTTTCCACTCGTTGCTGATTATTTTTCCACTCATATTATTTCTTATTTGTGTTATGTTGAACCAGCAAACTTACACACATGCAATCTTTAATAGAGATATGTATTGACAATTTCATAATTAAAGTACGTCAGACGCATTTGATGGAAGTTTTCTAGTCAAACAGCGAAGAAAGGACATTCTTGCTGCTAATGAATTTACACTACTTAAATTTGGATCATTGACTAACCTTTGCTCTTTATAAATGTTATTGCCAGCATTTATTTAGCATATATTTTATTAAAAAAATCTTGAAATTTATTTAACTTACCTATTTTTATATATATATTTATTGAACGAAATAAAAGGTATTTATTTACACAATTATTGAGTTAAGCTCACTGATGGACAATTTAGATGTTATAATAGTAAATTTAGGTAATGATAATTTTATCACAGATATAAAATATTAAAGTAGCATAGAGGAGAAAAAAAAATTAAATCGCTTTACATTCATTAGATTCATTCTTTGATGAATACAGCGATTTAATATAACTGATTTTACCAATCATGCTATTTCACGATTGAAGGGTAGTTTAGGGACAAAAAAATTGCTTGCAAATTTACAAATATGTTGTTTATTTAACAATTACGTGGATAATTCTCAAAATTTACACCAAATAGATAAGAAATTAAAGCTAAATTCCTTCTTCACAAAAAAGGGGGAAAAATTAAATAAAGTAGTGTTTCAGGAATTATGAGTATTATTAAATATACGAGAAATATAAATAAAAGTATAATCCGTACAAAACAAATTCGTAGTTACAAGAGTTATCGGATACTTGAAATAAACTCAAAACAGAACAGATTTGGACATAACGAAGTATTTAATATGGTGGAAATGAATAATCATTAAACACATTAAAGTAATCTTTATTTTCAAGGAAGCAATAGATTAGCTATTATAATCATAAACAACAATAAGTTTTTTTTACAGATTATTTGGATTAGCTTAATTCTTATTCTCGGGTAAATATTTATAATACATGTACGAATACTCTCGTATGAAAAATCCAAGGGTCAATTTTCAAGTAGATTTTATTAGTTGTTCAGATTCATGAATAAAAAAAAAAATCATAAGCATTCATAAAATATAGCCAAACAAAGTAGATTAGAAAATAAAATCTATAATTTCAACATTTATAATTACAATACATTCGATCCTCTAAAATTCTATTCATCTAACAAAAAATATGATAAATATTTCAAGATCCTTCGTTTTCTTCGGTTCCTTTCCACGAAATATAGACTAAATTATCAAATACTCCCCAAAATACATTTATTGTTTTTAATGATACATTATTTTAACATTTCGCTTAGTAAGGAAATTAAAATATTAAAAAATTAACCAGATTTCAAATATTGAAAAATAAATTTTTGAAAACAAATTAATAAAATTTATTCTTTCTCTTTTTTAGTTTTAGTTAATTAAATTATGAAGCGATACATAAGCGAATTATGTAGAGATATTTGAAAATAACGGGATAAAATAGTATTAATTAAATAAAAATAATATTAATTAAATTTAAAGTTTCGTAATTTCAATGGATCTGTGATCAGGAGCCGTGCACTAGCAAAGATTGTGATTAATATAACTATGTAGAAAAAAGTACATTTGGAAAGACTAAAATCATGTGACATGACCTCATAGGTCAAGATAATGAGTAACTAAAGATCCATTCTACGTCGTAGGTAAAAAAATATTAATAATCACTTTGTTTATCTTTTTTTATTTCTATCTACTGACTTGACACGTTTTTAAGCTATGTTTTTTCTAAATGAGGAGGTTGTCAGGGTCAAAATATTTTTCATACTTTTTTATCCTTAAACCGAAGGGAAGAATTTTATTTTATAATTTATTTTCCATTAATTTTTTCATGAAATAACAAAAAAATGTTTTTACTTGAAGTGGATGCAAATATTTTAATGACAGTATGAGAGAAAGTTCTCTACTACAGGATTGAATTTTGCTAACTTTGTTAGCAATCTACTTGTTATAAATCATCATATTAAATGGAAACACTGTATATGTAAATGAACAATAGTTTACAAAAATAGTTGCAACAATTTGTGATTTGCAATGTTTGTCCAGTTCTTCCTCTGGTCTTTCTATGACCAATCTAAAGCATATGAAGTATAGTTGAAAATAATTTTGTTTGTTCTCATGGAAATTATATTTATTACACAGCCAACCCGTGTGGGAACATTTTTAAGCTTGTTTATAAACTTCACTTTCACATGCAATTCCGAAGGATTGTCATACTGATGTTCAACAGTATGTTTGACTCGATGAAGTAGAGTGGGAAATCAACTAGCTTATCACTTTTTTTTGGTAAACCTAAGATACTTGTCTTACATGACAAGTATCTTAGATGAAAAGTATTTACATATCTAAATATGGGCAATTTTCGTAATTATTTTATTTCGTAACCTTTGTTATTATTACTTTATGATATACAACATACATTTACTAATTCAATAATTATTATACAACGTGTCTTATCAATTTTTCTTTGTTAAAGATTAAATAAAAAATCGATCATAAGGTTGTTAATAAGTTTTAAATTTACGCTGTAGAAAGGTTCACGTTTACTACATAAATTCAAGAAAACTACATAATTTTGCTGGTTAAAAAAATTGATATTTCAGTAGCAATTTAACAGTATTATGAAATACAAAATTTATATTAAATTGTAGATTGAATTATTCCTTTTAATTTTATTATTTAAGCCTTAATTTATATTAAATAAAATTAATTAATTAAGAATTAGGTAATTTAAATTTAAAAAAATAAAAATCCTATTTTATTATTCAATTAAAACGTAAACCTTAAATTTAATGTATCACTTTTAACTTAAGATTTTTTGACAATAATCATAAAAAAAATAATAATTTATAAATTGAAGTTTTCACGAAATATAAAAGCTATTTAAAAATTTAAAAAAACGTTTCTTCGGTAAAAAGTGCTTATTTATTGACTGCATTTTAATCATTAATATTACAGCAATCAAATCATCTTTGTGATGTTCTGTTAAACAACTTATTAAAAATTACAACCGGAGGGCATTTTTTAAAGCCTAATTAGTTTTTTCTTTTGTGTTGTCAAAATCTTTTTAAATGATGCAAATAATATTTTTTCACTGTCAGATTTGTACGATTAAATATTGGTATTATTACGTTATATATATTTCCTGTTTTACGCTACATATATTGAAATAAGTTAGAATATAAATTTAAGCGTTTATCTGTATTAATACACTTTCGGATAAAAGTACCTTATTTTATATGATGAACTTCATATAAAATGAAGAAAATCATTTAAATGATTTTGAGTTCATTGAACTGCCCCACCTCTGAACAGACAACTGCAGAAACTCTATTACAAATATTTCGTTACTAACACATTTTATTGTAATAAATAAGTTTAGGTTGCTGTGAATAAACCCTGCACATTAGAAATGTTTATCTTACGAAAATTACAATCGATTTGTAAAGAAGTGTTTGACTTTATGTGAGTCGGTGTAATGGTATTGTTTTGTATTTTCATGAACAATATTAATAACTCGCTATCTAAGCGTATCAGTTAAATTTTAACTGGTTTCTGTCCCAATAGCCACTTGATGGTAAGTTCTAATTAACAAACCATATTAATTCAGTAAATTGGATATAGTAGCTATTCGTACACTGTCTTATTACAGGTACCGATTAAATAACAAGGCTACACAAAATATCCTATATATTTTTGGGCTGTTATGTAACTTAGTCTTGATTTTTTTTTCTACTGATAATTTTAATAGTAAATTCCCAATGGTCTTAGAATTACAAAACATCTACTATTCCATACAAAGATTTCTTTCTTCCATATAAATGCATAAATGTCATTGAACTTAACTAAAAGACTAAAATTTAATGAATGTTAGTAGTAATAATTATAAAAATAATATACGATATCTGTTAGTCTCATTAATGGAGTATAATATTTTTTCGTTGATATACGAAAAAAAATTAACCCAGTAGCATATTTTTAGTTTAACTAGATCACGTGAGAAACACAAATATGTGTATTGTACAACAAAAATAAATCTCAATTAATAACAACAAAAAGCTATTAAGAAACATTTGTTAAACGGAAAACTACGCGAAAAGATATGTAAAAAATACAATTACATGATTTTTGTAATCAATTTATGACGTATTAAAAAAACCAAAAGCAGCTTTTCAACGAAAAACGTTGCAGGTTATACGTAATAGTTCTGATGGCACGCATTATATTTTTTAACCTTTACCTTATTTAGAATTGTGTATTTTACAAATAATGATTAATATTTTTATAAATACTCGTAATTTGTTATTTTTGAAGAAAAATGAAAAGTTGCAACCTGTATAATCATTCAACTTCCAAATTAAGTAAACAAGAATTCATTAATGTATCCATCAACCTGATTCTTCTTTATAAAAAATCCTGTTTCATAATAATTTGTCTTTCCTAGTTTTTCTTAAAACATTTCGTGTTTTGTCAAACGTAATTTTTAATGTAAGAACAACGTTTCTTAAACCACGTTCTAATATTCTTACCGTGAATTCTTAGGTACATTAAAGCTATCATCCACGATATATTGAAGCATTTCTGTTTAACTTCTTTGTATAAACTTGATATTAGCATACTTTGTACGGTTATAGTAATTCACAATACTTGGTATCAATCTAATTACTTCTTCTTCATCCATGCTACAACGAAATTTTACTGCCAAATAGCAAAATTCTGCAACTTCTGTTATATTTTTTCTACTTAACCAGTATCATAGAATCAGTATCACATTTCACATATCGCCTTGTCACATATCAACTTCGTAATATACTAACTTATTCTCAAACTGAATTTATTATCGAGTCATGAATCACTATCATTCAATATTTATTCTAACTCATTCTTATACTTCAGTCAAAAGAACAATGTCGTCGACGAATTTTGATATTTTTATTTTCTCCCTTGAATTTCTACTCCGCATTTCAATTTCTTCTAGAACTGTTTTTGTTGTTTCATCTTCACGCAAGTTGAAAAGCAAAGAGAATACACTTATCTCAGCCTTTTATGAATTAAAGTTTACGTTTATTCATCTTCTATTTTCATTACGTTAACTGGTACTCTTTTCCAGTTTTCCCGTAAAAAATCTATTTCTTTATTTATTATTCATGTATTACTTTTTTTATTTTGCTTAAGTTTTTTTAAAAATAAAATATAGATGTAGTAAACAATTTTTGTTTGTTCTTTTTTTTAATTTAGTATAAGGAATAAATATTTTTCTTGTTATAAGATAACAGAATATTCAATCTCTAATGTAAACAAAATAAAATATAAGTGTGCGCAAATTGAGCGGGAGAAATAATATGAAGGAAAAGGTGTTGGAGAATGGTAGAGAGAAAAAGAGCTTTGTTTTAAAAGCGAAAGAGAAGGGGAATGGACTACCGAACCACATAAAACAGTGATTTGCCTCGCACACTTTATCACCCTCGCCTCATACCCTTTGTAACGGAGACAAAACTGTGCCCGAAGCAACGCTGATTGTTTCAGTTATTTGTACGTCTGGAACCTCTTTATATTCTTCTAGTCTTTATTTCTGCCCGTCTGTATGTGTTGTACACTTGTCTGCCTGACTGGAGCCTCGAATATACATATATATATATATATATTTTTTTTATCATTATTAAACTTTTCAAAGATACAAATATAGAGTCAGGATATTTTAAATTATAATAAAGGGACGGATTGCACATTAAGTTCAATTTAATTCCCTCTTTATTTAGCAACGATATTTTTTTTTATTTTATGTTTTGATTTTTACTAGTTGCTTGCGTATTTTGTAAAAAATAATTTTCTCCTTATTCTCTTAAAAATATAAATTATTTTAGCATTTCCTTATGTTAACGCTGATTAGTTGACAGTTGTTATTATACATAAATTTTAAGTTAATTATAGTTTGAATGAATTTAATAATCATTATGTTTAATGTTGAGAAGTTAAAATAACACAGCATGAATTTTTTTTCTGAAAAATATATTTTTAAGACTAGGAGAAGAACGGTGAGTAGGAAATACTACAACACGAATGTGTAGGATTATATTTACTACAAGATATTATAAGTTTTTACATATATAATAATCCATTTTACTTTGCAGACTAGTATTTTTTGAAAATTACATAACTTTTAAATGTCAAATAAATTGTTTATAACATGTATACCCTTAAACTCACTTTTACCAATTATTTTAGCTGTCACTACAAGCAACACTATCGTTAACCAACTGACGTAACAGAAGATCAGCAGCAGTTTTAACCTATGACACAGATATTTTATAACATAAGTATTTATTTTATTGGAAACTTTTTTTTAAACAATAACTGATGATTTTGAAGAGAAAAGTTTCAATTTTTCCAGTGATCAGAGGACGTAAGGGTATCAGATTATATCCACAGAGTTTTTACAGAAACGTATACCAGGCTATATGTTTGAATTCTGAGAGTACGTAAAGCTAAAAACAATTTATTCTATAATTGAATTTAATTATATTCTAATTAAATTCAATTATTTAATAAAATAAGTTGAACAAAAAATCATTTACAATTATATTTATTTTCCTCTTTTTCTAACAAACAAAAATAAAATTGAAATGCAGGTTATAATAACAATTAATAATGATATTTTATCATTATGGTAATTTAAATTACCATACAATTTCATTCTGTTAATTAATATAAAGCAATTAATACATAATTAACTAATTTATTATTTAACTTGGTCAGAATGAAGAAATTAATCATTTAAAAATGTTATTAAATGCTTTTAATGATCTTTAAATACAAGGTAATTTTAATATTACAATTATGTTTTACTGATACTGGGAGGAAAACCTGGAAAATAGAAATAAAGCTCTTTAGATATTGATATCTATATAGATATTAATATAGGTATTATTGTAATACGCGTATGTTGTACATTATTGTTTTGAATTATTAAGAATTTTACCACATTATTTTACAATTTTCACCTAAAATTTGTACATAGAGGTAATCAGTTTTCATCATAGATTCTGTAAAATCAGATAGTAAATAGTATTTTAAATAAGGGATGTAATTATACTATTTTCCTCCCTTATCATCATAGATCACTACTCTCCTTGGCGAAATAGTAGCATCTCTGGCTTTAATCCAGTAAGTTCTGAGTTCAAATTGCAATCAGCTTGGATTTTTTCTACAAATTTATTTTTCCATCCCAATAAAAATTTGTTAGATAACTGCAACTGGACATAGGCTGCATTTATCAAAGAAGAAATAAATAAATATTAGTAGTGACAATGAAAAATTTTGTTTGGTAAAATGAATTAAAATTTTAATGTGTTTTTAATGATCCATTTCTGTTAATAGTGGGTTGAACAATGAGTTTTAATGAATATTTTTTAAGGTTATTAAAAGGTAAAAATGAAATATTCTCCAGTATTTACAAATTGAGGAAGTTAGAGGGATAAGCAGTGTCAGGGACAATAAGGCTTGATTTCCTAGGTAAACATATTTTTTCTCTATGTGATTTTAAAAAAATGTTCAAAATAGGGATAATTTCGAAAATGAATTGCTTGAACCATAATACTTCAATTTATTTTAATGTAAATGGCTTTGGAATAAGATGTTTGTGGAGAACAAATTAGCCTGAACCAGTTTGTGTTGTATGGGGTTTGTTTCAGTCGTTCAGTCTCTAACACTAAATTCCACAAAGTTTGAAACTTTTTCTAGCCTGAAGTGGTAAACAGATAGTTAATTATTTTTGATGATTTACTAGTGCAATATAATTATAGTAGAATCAGCATACATGTATCTGCAAATGAAGAAAGCAGATAAAATTATATACTTGAGATTTGTGTTTTTTTGTTGGAGGAGGGGAAAGCTCTCCTAGCCAGTGTCAGACCCTCACCAATTAAAACCCCTCCCTTCTACAGCGTGCTCTGATGTCCACCTTTTGGTATTATTCAGGAGCACCCTGAACTCATATGGTTACCTTGCAGGTAGATCACAGACTCTTAACAACAGCGATAATTTCTCGGGGCTCCCAACAGTCTCCCACTCAATTGGAGACAGTTTTTGCTACTGCCGTTCTTCTAGGGTCTTGATCTAGTTAATGCCGTTCTATCATCTTCATTTACAGTATTGTCCTACTCAATTCATCAACTGCACTCCACGTGCTTTTGCTCTTCAGCATCACCTCCGGCAACCTGTTAACGGTCAACCTCCAAGTGCTGGTTTCACATCGCTGTCACTCGTCATCTACTGGTGCAATCAAAGAAAGTGTGCCTGACCATGTCCTCATAGCTACAGTAGGCGCACCTAGCATCATCTCGTCTGTTCCTGGCTATCTGTAGACGGTAAAGGCGACATTTCCCATCAGGAGCAGGGTAAGCCAAAAATTGACCTTCCATGCTCCAACCGATCCGTCTTTTTTATCAGCGATGACCTTATGAATCCATCAATAGAATATGCTTCATCCCATCTCTCCTGCCATTTCTGAAGCAGCATTTCCCGGGCATCTTGTTTCAGTGTACCCTTCCACCTACCCACTCTTTCTAGTATTTTCAGATCCACAGGAGGAACACCAGCAACCACAAAGGCTGCCTCAGTTGAAACCATTCCTGTTCACCGAGTCAACCCTTGTTCTCTGGACGCCATGCTTTTTTAGGCCTTATTAAGGGCCTTCTTACATTTCGCATAGTTCAGTGCCCCATGCCACACTGGGACTGCATAAGAAACTATGGACTCCATCACGGTTAATAATAACTCTTTTGTATGCTCTCTGACTTCCTACGTTTCTCATAAGCCTAGCTCTGACGCTCCCTTCTCTGCCTTTTCTACCGTCTTGAGGTCGTGGACCGTGAAACTCCTCCTACTTCCTAACCATACACCCAGATATTTCAGCGATACACCTGGATGTATGGCTGACTCACCTATTTGAACGTTCAAAAGATGCATCTCAGCAACCGTCACTTTATCTATACTCCCCGTCAATGAGGTGATGGAAGTTTTACCGATTTTTTTACTCTTTCTGAAAGTATCATCCATATCAGATGATCTAATCCCCTAAAACAAGGTACAAAGAAACACGCGAATTCAGGAGAAACAAAAATAAAACGTGAAGGTTTGCGGTACAACAATAAAGATTTATTCTAAAGTAAAATTTTTAATTAAATAAAAATTTTACTCTGGCTATCTGATACAATAAAATATCTCTGTTAACAAATATTGTTAGCAGTTAAAGATTTTACTCACTACAAGAAGCACTAGACACAATAACTGCCGATTATATAATGACCGATAAGAATATCGATCATATAAATAATGATAACATTAAAGTTAGTTCACTTTGCAATAAATAGAATAATATTTGTTTATCACCGGCAAGCAAAAATAGTCCTTAAGCACTATTATTTTTAAATAAATTAAACATCCATATAAAAGTCGCACGCACACGAACAGAAAAGAAACAGCAGATATAATTCTAGTTCGATCTCTCCCGCTTTTACTGTCACCTCACACGACATGAACCGGCTACTGTAACCGCCAGAAAAACGCCCAGTAAACTGGAACGAAGAATTGAAAAATATCCATACGCTACCACGCCTAACATAAATTGCGGATTTGTGTTTGAGTCAGTTGAACTGAAGGGCTAACATCGACAACCTCTATTTAAATTTTTTTAAATAAATAAAGTATACTAACAGAATATTATTAAAATAATTTATTACGCATTTAAACAGCCTTGGGATTCACCAATATGGTATTCCTTCTTATGCCTTCAATATGCATAATAAACCTTTTACATTAATTTAAATTATAGTTCATATGTAAATCGCAATAACCCTTCTTTCTATGAAGATACTTTAAAGCATTTTCTTGTTCAATATTTAATAAAATAAATAAATTATTATTTAAATAATTATTAAACGTTTAATAAAATAATTAAATCTGATCATGATTAAACCTAAGTCCCAGGCATGTAACAAAAATTATGTAAAAAAAAAAAATATGTACAAAAATAATAAATACGATTCTTTTCAATTTTACACTAATAAATTAAATCGTAAACCGTTGAGATAGGAAATTAATGACAAATAAAATTCGGATTTATTTTGGATTAAGTTTCCTTTAATAAAATTAATTTTAAACTGAATAGATTGTACAGATTTTTTAATCTATTACTTTAGATTACAGAATTCCATTGCATTTTTAATGACTGATTGATATGTAGTTCAGTAATTGGCGTAAGTTTTAAATATCCTAGTATTTGACTCTTATGAAAATTACTGATTGATTAATATTTACTCAGTGCCCAATACTACTATAGACAAGTTAATTTCTGTTAGTAGTGACTGGTTACTAGTATGAATGAATATTTTTAATACTATATTGTAATTTGTAACATCGCTATTATACCAAAGGGTTAGCTATATATACCAAAGGGGACAAATTCGGAGACTTAAAGCGTAGTTGTAAAATTATTATCCAACTATATCACTAATGAAAGAGTAAGTTTTTAAACAGTTTAGGAAATTTTCATAGCGGTTTAGACGTTGTAGAAATTACTCCCAATTAACAAACAAAATACATGTGTGTATAATATAAAACTTCATCTACAAATCAGAATGTGTTTGTGTGTATGTGTACATATGTTTGTTTTTCAATACATAATTATTGTTAAAAATTGAAAAACCACTGCAACAGTCTGAATGGTTCAGTTTTTGATATCCTTATCAAATATCGAGGATGCATTTTTCTTTTTCTTTTTGTATATTAGAGAGTCGAAAGAACCCCATTTACGGGTGAATTGTCGGACTCGCTAACAGGTTCCACAAGATATTTCTAAGAGTGACGTATGGGTGCCTGCGCCCTGCCGACTAAACCTCCTACCTCACCGATCCTCCCTTTGCGAGGCCAGACCCGCGAATAAGCATTACACAGCCCCAGGAGGTGCCTTCAAGCTCGGGGGATTCAGAGTTCCCGTGCTTCATTACCGTCGCCCAACCACGAAAGCGCGGACGAACGACGGCTCCGCAGGAGCCGTTGTTCTTAATCTTCATCCCTTCGCTCTTCGCCTCAGTTGAGAACTTTTCTACGGTCTTTCTGACATCACCACTCTTGGAGCTTAAGGAATCCCGAGTCCCTACGCTTCCTCAACGCCGCCCACCCGTGTGCACACGGACGGACGACAACTCCACGCGAGACTGTCTTTCACACCTTCGCTATTCCATCTTCCCTGTCCTTAGTTCGTAGGACTATTGTGATTAGTCTTGATACGGCTGTAAACCTATCCACGTCGGAAAGCATACGTCGTACTATCGTGTCGACTGTCAAACACCTGTAAATCGTTCGCATTATTCTCTTTCGAGGCCCCATCTTTGACATTTAAAAATGGCTTGTTCTGGGTCATCTTTAAAAATGTCCTCAGCTCTACTTGTACTGTAAAGGTAGGAGCAAAAAGTTCCGTGTCCCGAAAAAAATTGTGTCACCCAATAATGTAGTTCTCCAAAACCTCTTGAGATCTATGGTCCTATCTCCTGAATCAGGCTGTGGGTTCAACGTCCCGTTAAGGCTGTGTCCCAACTTGCTTGCCATTCCTGTATCATTTCTCTCTATGTCGTCTCCTTATTGGAGCCAGTCATTATCGCCCTCCGCATAGTGGCCAGTTGGTGCATAGGAGGAATCCCTGATATAACCAGAATAGATTCCGTAGATACGGACGAGTAGGCCGAAGCCACACGTAGTGCCATCCATCGTTGGACGCCTTCTAAAACTTGCCTGTTTTTCCCACCTTTGCGTGCAATGATGAAGCAAATAACGTAGATCTGGCTGATCTCTTCTAGCCACTTTTTGATATTGGCGTCTGGCGGCCCACGCTTTCTTTCACAACAAATCTATCGCTGGGAACCACTAACAGGTGTGTCTTTTGGTGAACGAAGAGCAAACACCCTTGATCTCTCACTGTTGTCTTAGATAATTTCTACCAACTTAACAGAAGATATAGATCCAACCAACCGCGCCTTAATTCTTTCGCCGAAGCGTATACAGTCTCGTCTAGAAACTTTCTAGATTTGTAACATCGCTATTATAATAGCAATTATAATATTATTATAATATATTATAATATTATTATTTATCTACCGTCTCGTCGTCGTACCGGTCTCAAACGCAATGAATATGTGATCGATGAGAGACTCGGTTTCAAAAACCTGCCAGTTTATATACTCATTCTCCAATCTCTCAGATTCAAACGTCAGATCTATCATGGAGGCGGAAGAACCACGTCGAAAAGTCGGGACATCTTCACTTAGGCAAACCAGCCCAAGGGTACATATCCTTTCTCAAAGGTATTGGCCTCTCAACTATCTGTTCTTCCTGCAGAGTCAGAGGACATCGCATTGAAGTCTCCCGCCACCAAGGCTTTGCCAGCGTGTCTTCGAATGGCTTTTTCGAAATCCTCTAAGAAGGTGATCAACTCATCTAATCCTGTATTTGGTGAATAGGAACATGATACAACCGCCACCGTATCAAGATCTGACCAAACATAACCATATCCGGATCAGGTAATTACCACCGGTACCCCGGCTGTTGGGAAACCACTGGCCGCAACTCAATGGTGGAGGATATATTTAAATGCCACATATCTCCCTTGTTAAATAACAATCATGCTCTGTATAAGACTGCATGATTCTTCCAAATGACTTTAAAAGAAATAACGGAATTTTATTTATCAAATTCGTGTTAACTGTTTCCAGACTCTGCTATCTCAATTTTTTTCCGAAGTACGATTTTTGTAGCGAGTCAATCGACGTAATTTTTCAATCCCAGTGGTATCAGAGAATTATCTTTATTTTATCTTTACGTTCCATACCAAAGACAGCAAAAATTATTTTGCTTCAATTGCTTTTTTTCCATTATATCAATTTCTATTTGTTTCACAAGTTGTTACTTAAGTTTTCAATCCATCACTTCCTTAATATTAAGTAGACGTGGAACGTTTACCTTTTCAGGGTGCACTTTCTACCCCATGTTCTTTCTTTAATTTCAAACATGACGGCTTCATTCGTATTTTTAGAAAACTATTATTTATGATTTATTAGTTGAAAATTGATTCCAGGAAATATTTTCAAACGATGAAAATTAGAGCATTAAATTTTTTTAAAGAATTTTTAACATGGAGTTTATGGCCTGACCTGTGCAAACAGTTTTTTTTAATATTTTTACAGGAGTTAAATAACATATATTAGCATCATACTACGTTGATACCACTTCAACCCTCACCCTCACTTTCCGTAGTAAGACTAGTAAGGAATGCTGGTTATTCTTGAAAACGCTGTGATTTGTGACTCGTATCACGAATTAACACTAAATATTTATTAAGATAAATATTTATAATGGATCATTAAAATTATTTTTTTGTTTTACATATTTATTTTATTTTCGTGAAATTCATTTTTAATTAAGTTTATTTAGAATATCGATTTCATAGTTATTTTATAAAATAATTTTGTTTAATTATTTAAGTTATTTTGTGTAGACCTATTTATATGTATAAATTATTTGATTGGATTATTTCTTGCGAACAGTGTTTTATAAGTATTTATAAATTGTCAGATCAAAAGATTGTCCTTGTCTCCTTTTACTATCGGTAACGGACAAGAACTGTACATAGTTATATTCGGTTGTAGATCTGTTCGCTAATTGAGCACGATCTCAACAAATCCTAAGTGGGGCATCTTCACTTGTAGCACGTACAAATACATCCTATCTCTTGAGAATGTATTTCTTCTCTTTTAGCACACACAAATATTATCTTTGATCGTTATCCGTCATAGGACTACTTACGTAGAAAAAAATCGTTAAAAGTATTTGTATTTCGAAAAGAATTCTTTTTTATTCAAATGGTAGGTAATGTATTACATTTATATTAATATTATTTCTGTTCATTGTTTTTATAATGTGCTTATTTGCTTTTAATCTTTTAGTAAAGAAAAAGAAGAAATAGATTCGTTAATTTAATTTCACAGATCGCAAACATTGCATAATGTTTATTTAAACTTTATTTTATTTGAAATAAGAACTTAAATGAAAGTTTATGTTATACCACTAATCTGGATTTTTCCTGTTGCTCCATTTTCTTGGACATTTGTCAAGCCAGCTTTAAAATGCCACGAAAATTAACTCTGAAGAATTAAAAGAAAAAAGAAAATCGTTGTTCTAGAACAAACTTCTTTAACTAACGCTTGTAATGCTATTTCTTTAAAGGATACATATTCAGTGAAATTAAGCCACTAGGACCACCTTTTTTAACCAACAAACTTCTTTAACCAACGGTTGTAATGCTATTTCTTTAAAGGATACATATTCAGTGAAATTAAGTCACTAGGACCACCTTTTTTGTATGAAAACATATTTTCATGTCATGTAATATAGTTCAAGTTTTAAATTGGGCATATACGTATACAATAACCGAAAATTCAATGAAAATATAAATTCATTAACTGTAGTTGTAAATTATTAAAACAGACAACAGTTTAATGCCGCATAAACTCAAAACTTTGAATAAACGGCTTACTATAACAAATACTGATGTAGGCTTAATATTAACTGAGACCAGATGCTCGGAGCCCTTCGGGCACCTCTGACTACTTTTTTATAACTTTTTTTAATTTTTACTTTCTGGGCACTTTGACTTTAGATAATACTCTTATTATGCATCATTATCAAGCCCTTTGGATTTACAGAAATAAAAAATAATACTATGAGATTCAATTTCTTTCATTTTGCGTAACATTTTATTTACATTAATAGAGGAGATATAGAAATAGACATATTTTGATTGTAAAAAATGATTTTTTTTCTACAACAGTTACAAATAATTCGTTTTTACAGCTCAAATCCAGGTATTTGATTTTGTTAGAGCAGAGTAGTTTGTTATATAGTTAATAGTTTGAAATATAGTTAAAGACTAAAACAAAAAACTTAATTTTTTTCATAATCCCTTCTATTAATGCATATAAAATTTTAATTAAATTAATTTCTTGAAAGTATAGAAAAGATTGATATTTTCTTTAGTGTACTGAGAACAATAACTACAACTGTGAAACTGATGAAATATTAAAAAAAATATTTTAAAATAATTTAATAATAATAATTTCCATTTTACTGGTAATATGAAAACACATAAAACAGAATTAATTAGATTTAAGAAAAACAACACGCGGTGTTCCCAAGCGGTCACATCCAAGTACTAACCGCGCCCGATATCGCTTAACTTCGGTAATAAGACGAGAACCGGTGTAAGCAACGTAGTCCTACCAAATTACAGTTAGTAAAAAAAAACTGTTACCTGGACTTTTATAAGTGGAAACGGAAAGGGCTTATAATAAACGTAAAAAAATAAATGCGTGAGCGGAGGTGGTGGAAGAGTGATTTGGAGGGTTTAAGGGGTTGAAAAAAATAATTTTCCGATACAAAAGTTGTATATCATGCAGCAGTTGTAGAGGTTACTATTTAAGATAACCTCAAAATTTTCGATAAAAATGCAAAACATTTTTTTTTCGTTTTTTTATTTTTCATTTTCACAAAAATAATTTAATTTTGACGAAACTTGGTGAAAGTATATCTTTCTGTGCCTTAAACAACAAATTTTTTTGACGTCAACTTTCGCCGGAAATCGCAATAATACAATTTTTTAACCCTTCATCACCCTCTCCACTTTTGTTTTTTACGTTTAAGTCCTTTTACCATTTCCACTTATAAAAGTCCAGGTAAAAATTTTTTTTTCCATCTGAATGAGTTAATCCGATCGGTCTAACGTGGTTCAGCTGTCGGCGAGCCGAAGGCCCCCGAGCACGAGCCGAGCAGCTTCATTTCAACCGGACAGACATACTTCCACCGAACCCAATATTAGAGGGGATCGTTCATAGCCTATATCGTAAGTTTTTATTGTTATCATAAGTTTATTTATTTCTTAAAATCAAAATTTAATTTAAAAAAAAAAAAAATCAACTTTTATATTTCCGCTCACAGATTATTATATATGTTGCTAATATTTTGTCATCTAATAAATAAGTAATTTTATTCAAATAGATACGGAATTATTTTTAGAGATCACAACAGGAAAATGTAGATGCGTTACAACAGATTAAGAAAAAAAGAACTGCCTTGCATTTGTCAGGATTGATCATGACACATTTTGTTAAGTTTTGATGAGAGAAGCATCAAAAAGTAAATTGTAAAAAATAGAAGAGGTTCATGTTGGTAATATATAAAAATAACAAATATATTAAATAACATTAAAGAAAACGTGTTAATGATAAAACAAGTTTAAAAATAACAATTTACTTAGTCTTAAAAATTATTTTAGTACATAAAATATTAGTTATACATATTAAACGGTGTAGAAAATTCAGAATTTCTGGTTTTTTTCTTGTTTTATTAGGTAGAATTATTTTTAAAAAAAACTACTGAGTAATATTGGTTATACATGGAAAATCTTTAAAATTTTATTTTAAATAAATTGTTCAGAAAAATAAATTGGTAAATTTTAAATAGATCGGCTACAAAAAGGCAAAGGAAACAAAGTATAAAAAGATTTAAAACAAACAATTATTATTAGAAACTTTTGCAACCGTCTACCTCGTAGTATCAGATGTACAGTTAAACTGTCTGCGAGAAGGTTAGTATTCGTCATTTCAAACAGCGCATGCGTGACTAAGGCAGTTTGATGTGTTCACAGACCTGTCCGATCATGAACGAAGCAGCCAGTTACCACGACGTTCGTGTTCTGTTATTAATATCAGTGTTTACGTCAACGTAATCTAATTATTTTTTTCAGAAAAGTTTTATATTTAAAAGGATATAGAAGAATATGTGACAATTAATAAGGTAAAACAAAAGATTTATTAAATCATTAAAATAGTAGCATCTATTATAATTGCGGTTATAATCGTGAAAGAGTTATGTTTAATTATGAAGACCTTGCACTGTCTCCACTATCACATAAACAAAATCATTCATCCTCTTTTACGTTTTTTACTAGATATTTCTAATAGTTTTGTATATTTGGTTAAAAAAGGATGGCGAAATGTTTCTAAACACAAGGTATCTAAAATTGGTGTATTTTTTAGATAGTTTTGGAAAATAAACAGTAAGAGTAATTAAATTATTATCATTTATCTTTGATTTTATCATACACTTTTTCATGATATCGGGGTTACAGCTTCTTAGGAAAAGAACCCACGTGTTACAGAAGTTCATGTTTTTAAAAAAAACCCCGATGTGGACAACGCAAGACTTCTTTGTACACCTAACATTAAATTTTCAAATTTTTTAAAATGAAAACTACACAAAATTTAATTCCATTAAAAACTTGATATTTTTTATTTTTTTTTGTTATTGAATTATTATTTATTGAAAAAAATTGTTTACAATAAGAGGTTAATAATTTCTAATAAATAAATATATTTAAATTAAAAAAAGGAGATGAAACTTAATTCGAACGGATGTGCCTTCTCCTAAGGTCCAAATATTTATAATTAAAATATTATTTGGCTAAAACTCTGGAACCATAGAAAATAAATACCACTTATCATACATCGTTTGAAAAGCTCTCAATAAGGGCTTATTACTGCAGTTAAGAAAAAGTCCAAAGTCCATTTTTTTTTTCATTTTGGGCTTTTTTGGACACTTTAGGTACGGTCGATTGCAATCAAAATGGGAGGTGCCCAACTAGATGTTACAGCAGTGCTAAATCCAAAATTTCAACATCCTACGGCTAATCGTTTTTGAGTTATGCGAGATATATACGTACGTACAGACGTCACGCCGAAATTATCAAAATGGATTCAGGGATGGTCAAAATGGATATTTCCGTTGAAACTGGAAACCGACATTTTTCGCAATCACAATATTTCCTTTACTTTGTACAAGGAAGTAAACACAGAATGGAAAAAAAGTAATTTTTTCAGTTTGTTTTTCACTTATAAAATATTTGAAACTCTTTCATCAACGTATTAATGACGCAGTAAAATTTTTAGCAACCTTTAAAAAATTAAAATCTAGTACACAAAAAATTCGGTCTTAATACTGTTAAAAAAAAGAAAAATAATCAAACTTTTTCAGTGACTTCCTTGTACTAAAAATCTGAAAAATTATGAAAAATATCAGAGGGATTGTCTCCTTCAAACAGAATTTTTTTTTGCCAAAGCGTCTTGCTACACTGTATCAGTATGACCTACCGCAAAAGGTGGCCTAGTATCTAGTATATTTTCCAGACACAAAACATAATTATATGTCATGATTAATTTAAGTCATAAAAAAATTTAAAACAAGCTACATATGAAAAATGGTTGACGCACTGGTGGAGAATACCAGTTTAAATTTAAGCTTTATTTTATATTTTATGAGTTATTTATGTTTAAATAAAAATAAATAAATCTTTTTTTTTTTGACCAAAACATAATAATTTGTACATTATGACGTCAATAAATAATAAAATAAAAACAAATTATAAAAAAAAAAATAGATGTGACTAAAAGTCCAAATTATTTTTTTTAAATACTAGGTCATTAAGAAATTTTGTACTTCACAAAGAAAACATAAGATTTTTCTGATTTTTTTTTTTTTCAACTTACTTACCTTGCAATTTGATAATTTAGACAAAAGACTTACCAAATTCTTAATACCCTCAGTATAATGTGATTTATCCAACTATGAAAAATAAGCGTTGTCTCAGCTTTTATCTCATCATTTGAAGTGAATCTTTGTTCGGCGAATCAATTTCTTCAAGTTTGGGAAAAGGAAAAAATCGTTGGGAGCCAAATCCGGCAGATATGGGAAGCTCTTTGAAGTGTAGGTTTCCGCTCAAACGTCGTATAAATGTAGTGGATATAATGTAACGAAAAGTTTGTAATGTCACGGCACTCTGGATCTTTGTGACGATTTCTTTAGTCGTAGTAGTATTTGAGTAACCTAAGCGTTCATTATTCTTGAATGGATGACAGCGACGTTATTCGACAATGTTTAAATTCAGCAGTCTTCTTTTTTTTATCAATGAAAACAAAGAGAGATTCTCCTTTTTGAAGTAGAATCTATTTCTTTTTATAAATCAATCAGAGTTAAACCTTTTAAAACAATGTACTTTATAACAGCTCGAACCTCAGTTTTATTCATTTTTTAGAAAATGTCAAATATTGTTCGCTTTACTTGATCGCTAAAACGAAGCAACTAAATTCACGCTTCTGAAACTTTGCAGGACTCCATATAAAGTATACTTTACAAATATCTTAATACTTTCGTTACACTTGTGCGATCGTTGTGTCAGGTTGGGAACCTTTAGAACGACTCTGATGTTAAAGTAAATACATTAATTTTTTAAGAATTACTAAAAAATAATTCACAATTCAAAAGCCACTATTGAAAATTATTTTCATCACATGTTTATGTATACGTTGAAAGATACATAGATAACATTTCTTTGTTTTTTAATTAATATTGTTTTAAACTTCATCAACAAAATAAAAGTGTGTCGTAATAATTTTAAATTTAAGTATTTAGTCGTTATCTTTACATTTTCTGAATATTGATATATTATTATCATGAAACCAAAATATTAATGGAGCAATTGCTTTTTTGTCAACAGTTATTTCACTCCACTGCTTCACATTAACTTATTGTTATGTAGTTTAGTTGTAGTTATTTTTGCGTATTAATTGTTCGTTTCGTAGAAGATAAAGAAGTTAATTTTATTTGTGCAGCATTATAAAAAATGTTTGTTAATATATTTTGAACTCATCTTCATTCAAATATTTATTTTAATTTGTTTATTTATTTTATCTACAAAACAGCTCACAATTATCATGTTTTATGAAACTATTATTTTATATATACTACGAGTCGGATTTAATTTTTATTATAGTGTAGGCTTGACGTTATTTTAAATATAAACCTTAAAAGGTAAAACCTTTTATTAAAGATCAACCTAAATTTGAAATTTAATTCTCTGAATTTGTGATGTTGAGTTACTTGAACTCCGATTTAAACCCCTTTAACTCACAGGATTCCTCTTTAAATGAGGCGAAAATATTAAATATATTTAAATATTATTGAATTTCAATTGTTCATAATTAAAACATAATTTCTTTTAAGGATAAGGATAAAATAGAGGGGGGTTAAATAGCTTTAGAAACTTTTTCTCTCAGAGCCTTAAACTAACTAGTCTCTCTATTAGCAAAAAAAGGAATCATTGCTTAGTTGCTAATTAAAAAGGTTTTGTAATTCGGGGGTCATTACAAAACTTACTTTGTTGAGTTATTACCCTTGTACTCCCTTCACAGGGTTCTCTTAATTAATAATGAAATACTCCAATATTCCAAAATCTTTTTTCAAAGCGTATTCCTCTTTGAGGTAGCAAACATTTTAACGGTTTTGAAAAATTCCAAATCTCTTAAATTCCAGAAATCAAACCTTCGAACTATCCGTTATTTAAAGAAAATTGAGATCTTTCTGTATCAGAACTTTCTTTTTCCAAAAATGTTGTGTTCAGTGTCCAAAGAAAATTGATGGCGCCGATGAAGTTTGAACTACTTTTGTCGATTCAGTTACACTTTTACCACCATCGTTAAGAAGTTTTAAATATTGTTATTTACATGATCGAAACGTTCTTTTCAAAACGTGGTGTTACATTCTATTAAATAAAATAAAAAATTCAGTCAAAGGATAGAATCCTTAGCATACGTTTCAATTACAAAAAGTTGTTTTATAATAATGCTGTTATTGCTCTTTTTTATTTTTTTTCTGTTTAAAAATGAATAAAAAGCTATTGGTGTCGTGCTGTATTAACACTCTTCATAATCCCTTAACGTCCCTTTATATAAATTGATTAATATCTGATAAGTCACGGGGATAACGAGAAATTAAGACGGCAAAAACTAATATTTACTGAAATCTATGTCTGTAAAATCCGGCTTTTATTTCATCATGCTCGTAATGTAGTATTATTATATCAATAGAAAAAAACTTGAAGCTAATATGTGAGATGAAGTTTACTTGTGTCGCTTAAATTTTTTAAATTTTTTTAAATTTTTTTATATATCACGCTGCAACAACAGATTTCATGAACTTGCTTGGGGGAAGACCTATTGAAATTTCTCTTATAGAAAAAATTTACGAGGGAAGATTTCATATTGTTGAAAAAGATTATTTTTAATTTTATTCTACCACTTAGAGTACAGATAAATAAATCAGTAAAGATGAAAATATTAAATGTCATGAATCCTAGAGTCATTGACAGAAACATTTAATAAAAATAGAAATTGATTCTGTACTCTGTTTATTTTTAAATTTTAACAAGAGATCCAAATGATTCCTTCTACATAATTTATTTAATTTTTATTATTATTATTATTTTTTTTTTTTTACTTAAAAAAATAATATTTGGCGTTAAACGTTTATTTGTCTTTATAGTATTTATTAAACAAACAAAAAGTAAAAATTACCATCACGTGTATTAAGTCAAGTTCTTTCATTTGTACGAGTATAACTTAAAATTTAAATTCGACAGAGCAATTTTTAATTATGATTTAACTTATTTAATATCCAAATGTATCTTATTTTTTATTATGAACATTTTGTTTATTCTATTTTTATTAAAACTAATTTATTATCGTCGAACATTTTTCGAAATGTCTTTTTACGTATAATAATTTTTAATGATATTCTTTGAAAACATTTTTTAAATAATTACCTAGTGATGCAATTGTTCTTTCCTGTTAAATTTTGAAGAATGTATGTGTATGTATGTCATTTAAGAAAATACATTATTCTTTCCTCGATAAGTAGGAATTTAATTTGTCGTCAGCGTCTAAATATGTATTGAAAAACTGAAAAATGTAATTTTCTGACTTATGTTGACCGTACATTAAAGCTTAAATGTGCTGCATATATATAAATAGCGTTCTGATTAAATTCATTTCTCGTTTTATGTACGACGTCGTTACGTTAATTTTGCTACGTCATCTACAATATAGTTGAGTTAAATTTTATTTGGTTCATATATTGCATTTCCTCGTAAAGAAAATATGTGTGTTTTATTTGCAGCATATAAATGGATTTTCTAAAGAGATTAATATAAAAGAAATTAATATAAAAATAGATACGTAGTGAAATACTTTCTGTCTTAAGAAAAAACATAAGATTAAAAAACAAAAATTAAGTCAGTTTTTTTCATTTTCGTACTTTTTTGTAGTAAGATTGCTATTACAGATGGATTTTCTAAAGAGATTAATATAAAAAAAAATAATATATAAATAAATACGTAGTGAAATACTTTCTGTCTTAAGAAAAAACATAAGATTAAAAAACAAAAATTAAGTCAGTTTTTTTCATTTTCGTACTTTTTTGTAGTAAGATTGCTATTACAGATGGATTTTCTAAAGAGATTAATATAAAAAAAAATAATATATAAATAAATACGTAGTGAAATACTTTCTGTCTTAAGAAAAAACATAAGATTAAAAAACAAAAATTAAGTCAGTTTTTTCATTTTCGTACTTTTTTGTAGTAAGATTGCTATTACATAGCTGTAATAGCAATATTACTACAATTATTATCTCCGTGGAAAAGTGCTATGGTCTCAGGCTTTTGTCAGAGTTTCTGTACATACAATTGTCACTGAATATTCAAAATTTCCATACCATATCCCCGTGCAAAAACTTGTTCATGCGGCGAATTAATAACGAAAAGAATTATTTTTACTATTACTATCACGATTTTTACCCTATAAGGCAGATTCAGCTGAACGCTTCTAACAATGTTCTTCAGAAACTCTGTATCTGTTTTTCCATAACTTTTATTTCTGAAAGAAAAGACAAAAGACATATATACAACAAAAATTGAATATGAGATAAGATTAAATATATATATATATATATATATATATATATATATAACCTGTCACATTTTTTCATATTTCACGTTTGTCTTTTCGTTTGTTTTTTCCAACTTCCTTCATGCTCATATTTGAAATGGTTCTAACCTTTCTTTTTGTATTTTTCTTTGTAGTCATGTTTTACATCCGTGCGGAAGTACACGCCACTCTTAAAAAAACTACAGAAGAACTTTTCCTAAAAGCTTCCTTAAGACTAACTCGATCTTACTACTTAATAACCGTATTTTTCTTTAAACGCCTTCTAAGGCATTTTTATTACAAATTTTCTTCTTATCAATAAAGAAAATCCCATACCAGATTAAAATAAGGAAAGAACTGATTTTCTGTTACCGTTTTCATTGAGCAAAATATGCTGTTCCATAACAACTACTTAAGCCTAATGAAATCGAAATGATATATATCCCTACAAATGACATCTTTATTCTGTTCATTACAGGGACTGGCTATATAGTGAGCAATATTACTCTAGAAAAAGCAGCTCAAATTTCATGTTTTTCCCCCTTATGTAAACATAATAATGTAAAACAACAAATTAGTGTTGTTTTATGAAATTAATGTTTCTATTATAAAGCAATGCTACCTGTAGTCACTGCTTCAACTTATAAGGAACAAAAATAGATAAAAATGCCTTGAATAACAATAGTATAAGTTGCCAATAAAATTCTAAACATGTTAATATATTAGCTAAGTATGAGTACTAGATATGAATACTGCTATGGGTACTAGCCCGTGGATACCGGTGTTCTTTGGTGGTTGGGTTTCAATTAACCCCATATCTGAAGAATGGTCAAACTGAGACTGAACAAGACTACACTTCATTTACACTCATACATATCATCCTCATTCATCCTCCGAAGTAATACCTGAGAGTAATTCCCGGAGGCTAAACAGGAAAACAGAAGGAAGTTAACTATGAATAACTAATAATAACACTAGCTATCCGTGAAAAGGATTCTTCAAGAATAGTTAATAAAAAAATCTAAAACTAAAGAAAGATATTAATGAAAACTTTGCATACGTATCTGATTTAGATGTTTGTTCTGTGTTAAATTTCCTTCAGGGTTTAATTTTAATAGTTTAAAAAATTCTTAAATACTTTTAAAAATATACCTTTTGCCTGGGATAAAGAATGAAAATTATTTCTACCCCAACGACACCTCATTTAGAAAATTCTAATAAAAATATATGTTTCAAGACGATAAGTAGAAATAGTAAACGGTTAGATAAGTTTGTAGAACTTTTATTTTTACGGATGGAAACTGTTTATTACCGTTATCGCTCTGATAAAATTTTAAAGTGTTTTAAATTATTTTACAGTTTTAAAGATAAGATAAAAATAATTAAAATATCCTGAAGTTATAACAGTTAAAAAAAATTATGAAACTTTTGTCTTTAAAGTAGGAGTTATATTTTATTAATCAGCTGTAACTTAGAATTTTTCCCCCTCGATAACACCACTTTGGGACGATAATAATAAAAGAATGATTTTTTTTTTTAATTTCAGAACAGAGTTCAATAGGTTTTGAGAGTTACATGATAGAGAATTTTACATAAATTCGATGATATTTTAACCGGTGTTATCTTATTGATTAAAAAAAAACAAACGCAAAAGTTTTATGAACAACAAGGGTCCTTTCAAATATATTAACTCTTCATTCTATAATTAAAAAAATAAAAAATCAGGTGACCGAAAAAGAATTCCACGGTTTTTAAATTAAATTTTATTATTTTCTAGATGTTGTCTGAAATTAAGAAACTCGATAAAGTAGTTTAGTTAGTTTAAAGGTGGGAAACCTTTAATTTGATAATATCTCATTCTGTAATCTTAAAGTGTTATAATACAACTTGGATGTTAGAAATTTGACGGCAATAAATGCATATGTGTTGACAGGAAGTTGCATTGATTCGTGCGAATTGACACCTGAGGACATCTCATTAATGAACTTTCATAAATTATCTACCGATTCTCTTTTTATAGAATCTGACCTTATGATACAATTAAAATTATGAGATGCAGTTAAATATTTGTTGTCAAATCGTGATTGTAACAATTCTAGAGCTATACATAATTTTCGTTTGTTATCGGGAGATCATTAGTGATAGCTAATTCTTCATTTTTTAAAGAATAATGTAGATAATGTAATTTTTGGAGGTTAGATAAGTCATCTCTCTTATGTACTAAATCAATAAATATATTAAAATAATGCTGCAATTCTAACACATTACCTTAAAATATAGGTATATCTATAGGTAGTAATTGTGTATGTTTAACTGGTATAATTGAAAAAAATAATAATATAAATAATAATTGAAAATAATATTTAGTTTTGTGGCTCTTATCTATACAATTTTGGTACTACATTCTATAGCACTCAAATCTTCTTCAACCTGTATACGATCAGATTTTAAAACTTCATCATCATATTCCAGTTCAAGTTGATATTGAATGTCGTTTATCATGCAAATCAAGAAGATGCCTTAGAGCCCTGCAGACGTCAAACACGTAATCCACCGCATTCTAACTGTAGTGAGGATGTCTGCAGGAATCGCTGCTATTTTTTTTGATTTAGGCGGTGAAGTGAATGAATTTTTTCTTGGTATAGGATATCTTTTATGCAGCGCCAAAGGAAAAACACATCACGTCAAATCAGGTCTTCATAGTGGCTAAGCGATGGTAGCTTCTCTGCCTACTCAGCCTTCTAGAAACCTGTCGTTGAGAGCAGTCCACACTTCTGCATGATGTGGAGGAGCTCCATCCTGTTAGAAAATCAAGCTGTTCATATCTTCAATCTTCGAAAACACAAAGTTCTTTAACATATCCTTGTAAATTTTGCCAGTAATAATCTACTCATGCAAAAAAATTACCCAAAAATCCGATTGTGCAAGTACCATTCCAGACATTCACTTTCGGACAGTTTTCGAAGAATTCCACCACCAACCAATATGTGTGGATTTTCTGATCCCCATACTCGAACGTTATGGTGATTTATGACTCCAAATGTTTCTTCTTCAGAAAATAAAATTCGCTGCAGGTAGTTTTCGTCAGCAGAAATGAGGTGTACTCTTTTGTATTACAAATTGAACTCTTCGTAGCTTTTCATTAGATTTAATTTTTTGGAGTAGCTGCATTTCATAACCACAAAGTTTATATCGCGCACAAACAAAATGTTGGATAGTGATTTTAGGAATGTTTAGTTGATGACTAACATTAAGACCTGAACGTTTCAAACTTCGTTTGAAAGGCAGTTCTGGTTTCCGGCACTAGTTTTAGGCCTACCGGGTGAGTCTCCTTAGAAAAGGATTCCGGTTTATAAAAGTATTCACACCACTTATACATATGCTTTCGTCACTCCGAGAATTTGTGCTATAGACTCGCGTATAATTTCTTTGTACGTCATTTATAGATTTTACTTCTGAGAACCACACTGTGCTTTCTCTTGTGGCGACGCCATGTTACAGAATCCCGGGCTCATAACAGCTTTGTCTGTACAACAGTTTAAAACACCTGCTGCCTGACAGAGAATTTGTAAACTGAAACGTAATTGTTGTCGCATTTGAAATTACGCATAAAACACTATTGAGGGTTGCAAATAAAAAGTATATCCGTTCTTGAAACCTTGGAGTTCTTTTTCGAACACCTGGTAAAATCGGCTCGCCTGATTTGCAAGTAACCGTGTGATAATTTTAGTTAGATAAATATTCCCAAGATATGATAACCAAATAGACGCAAAAAAACATAAAACTCCGTGAGGGAATCTCAAATAGAAAAGAAAAAATTCAACAAAGTGCGGAATAAAACTACAGAAAATTGCAGCAACAAACTGTTACTACACTAAAATTAAAAAATATACTACTATAGTCATAATTAGTTTAAATTCAGCATGTTTTTCTTATACTAGATTACTTTCTATTACTTTGAATAAAAGAAAATATTTGAAAATAATAGATTATAAAATTATTTTATTTTTTTACATAGAAAAACTTGCAAAATTAAATTATATACAATTTTCTTACATTCCAAAGAAACATAGACAACTTTTTTTTTTAAGTAACTTTGTGAATTACAGTTTTCTTTTATTAATTAACATATTTCTCATCGAATACTAGAACATGATTTACTGTAATACATATCCGTCTGGGGAATGAAATTTTGTTTGTTCATAATATAATGTATTCATATATAAGATGGAGTGTATATTTTTATATGTTTGCTATTGTCGTATACAAAAGTAATTCATAAAAGTAAAATTTGGTATTATTTTATTTATATGTGATTTTATATACAGCTTGTACAAGAACCTTTTCACGACTGTAATATACAGCGCTATGGACTTTTTATATTCTTCGACTTCCATTTGACTTATAAATTTACCTTCTTTTTGTTTCTATTTTGTAAAACACTTAAAGAATAGAATGAATTGGTAATGTGAAAATTCTTTTCTTCTGTTATAACGAAAATAAATTCACAAACAAGAGATGCGCATGAACGAGTGACATATATTCCATATCAAAAGCAAGCTTTTATGTTTTTTTTTTTTTTTTGTATACTGTAATTCTTGACTGATTTGCAAGTCTTATTCGGTGTTCTGCTCTCAAAAAATGCAGATTTTTCACAACAGACGATTGAAGTTAAGTTCTTTGCTAAGACGGAAGACTGCTTCTTCTCTAGTAGAAGAGGTAAAGAATGGAGGGGGAATATTTTCAAGTCTGACCACTTATTCCTATTACTCATGGGTGACTGGAAGAACCGAATACAACTTTCTGAATGCCTATCCGAGTGGAAAGTTTCAATCAATATTTCTGTTCTTTTTATCTTGAAGGAACGGTACGTGGTCAAAGAAAATTCATCTCCAATATAGCTCGAAAAGACTCCAATGACTGTACATCAAGCCAGACCCAACTTCGTTTATTAAAGTAGACGTTTATATCTTAAAGTTATTTCATCCGGTAAAGATAACTTCATCGCATAAATCTTTTTTGCTGACCAAAGGACTTTATATTTTGATCGTATAACCCGATCGTTTTCTTTAATATAAGTTCCAGCTTAAATAAATTTAAATCATATCGGAATTTAACGGATAAAATGTTCTACGCTATATTACGTTAGCTATCTTATAAAATTCATTTTGTAATACAGTATAAAATAAAATAAATATTGCTTTATATTACATAAATTATAAAATGTACTTATTTATTTTTCTTTTTAATATATCTTTATCAGGGGATCAATTACAGGCTATAGTCATCTGTATGTATACATAAAAATGTAAATGTTCGTTTATTCAAAATCTTAAATCTCGGAAAGTTCTTCACCGATTGCTTTGAAATTTTGACAAAACGCTGAATTAAAATACGCGCGTGTTTTTATATGCCTACTATTTGTATACCTAAGATGTCAAACCTGTGACAGGTAAAAACAAGTTTTTTTTTAAACAGCGTTATCTGTTGGACATAAAAGCAAAACACGCTATACTAAATATTTTACGATTCCATTTCAGTGGTTTCGATATGTGTGTCCGCTGTAGACTAAAAGTCTACTGGACCGATTTACGCGTGAGGAAGAAAGGAGTAAGGGAAAAATTGGAAAAGGTAAAAGGGAAGAAAGAGAAAATATAAAAAGGAAAAAACGGGAAAACGGGAAAAGGAAATGAAAAGGGGAAAGGAAAAAATAAAGGGGGAAAGAGGAAAGGAAAAGGAAAACTAGGGAAATATAAATTCGGGTTTGAAAGGGAAATGGGGCGGAAAGGGGGAAAGAGAAAAGGGGAAAACGAGGGAAGGAGGAAGGTAATAAGATAAAAATTCAAATGGGAAAAAGGAAAAGGGAAAGGTTAAATTCTGTGAAGTTCCGTAATGTTCATTTTCTTAATCTTATCAAACTTTCAATTGTGTTCATTTAATCTATATACATATACTAAAATCTTGCAATAGCGAAGCATTGCCGGGTCTGCTAGTTAGCCAATAAAATATGCCAACAGAATGTAGAAAGCTAGTTCTACTGAAAGTTTGCTTATTGCAATTTTATTAATTACTTAATTATCATATGCATTAACAATAAACATCATAATATTATTAATTACAATTCTGTTCTTAGTGGAATTTTCGAAATTGTGTAAAGCTACGGATTTTGTGCTAATACATTCTAACTCATAATGCGGAAGCGGTGCGTTATATCTCACTGAAATCCCCGTGCTATAATAGGTTTTTGAATTTTTGATTTTATGATCGCGTGAAATAATAACGTGTAAGCAGTTGTTGGTTCTTATTTTATCGTCTTGTATTTTCTAAGATGAGCATTTTTATGCGAAACTATTGTGGTAGAATATTGAGAGCAAGTAAGGTGGTGTGGGCTGTATCGCAAATGATATAACTCACTAGCCGTCTGCCTTGTAGTGCTCTATAGAGCATGATAAAATGGTGTTTTACGGTAACACAACGAGGGATATCATCTTAAAATCTACCTTTAATTTGCTATTTCACATCCTTTAATTTCCAACATCCTGCTATTTGTTCAGTATCTCACGGTTCCAGCAGGATGTGAGATGATGCAATTTACCATTTTATCCAGGATTTTTAAGGATTATTATTTAAATCATTTTATAGTTTTATATATTAAAACCTTTTTTTTTTTACTGATGAATTATATTTAAGCATCAAAGTCAATTAATGATTAATATAAATCGCTTACAGAAAAAAAGTATTTTTATATATATATATATATACATATTATTAAAAACTGAGTTACTTAATCATACCGTTTTCAGGTCGTTAGCCGTTAGGCCGTTTTCATTAGTTAGCCGTTTTCCGTTCTCTTGGGTTATCAAAAGAGCAAAAAAAATCAGTAGGTGGAAACAACAATAATAATCAGAACAGGTTGATGATTCGAGACGCAATGAAGCTTCTTAGGATGTAGTACGTAGTTGTACTTTTTATAAACATTATTTATCAGTTTGTTTTTCGTTTTTTGATTTTATTTTTCTAAAATTATAATAAATAATACAGCAATGATTGATTAGAAAGTTAATATAAGTAATACGCAGTAATGATAAATAATAATTAAATAAAGTACAGAAGAAAAAAAAATTGCAATAATAGCAAATAATAATTAAGCGAAGTTATATCCGGTAAATAGATCTACTATATCTAAGCGTTTGAGAAGTACAGGGTCATTCACGGGAACCGGATGTTTTTGAAGTGGGTTGTACTCGGGCGTTCGTGGTAGGAGGGGCACGTGGCTGGTGTCTGACGTTTCCATTCTTCATAGCATTTACATTTTAGTCGTTGAGATGGAGCCGTGGACGCTAGACCAACGCCTGTACGCGTATGACAGTTTTGTGCGAAATGACGAATCCGTAACTGCTGTTCAGTGAGATTTCCGCCATCAGTTTAATATCCATCGTAATGCAAGTGTCCCTTCTCGTAACACAATATTGCGATGGGTAAACAACCTTCGAACAAGTGTATTATCGATAAAAGAAATATACCAACATTATAAAAACCGGCTACTGAAAATAGATTAGGTGATATATATATATATATATATATACATTGAATAAAACGATTATAACTGAAAATCAACCAAATTATAAAAATGACAGGTTTCTTTTTATAGAATAACCTACCTATTCAGCGAACTCTTTAACTCGTATACAAAAGGAGTAGATTAAAATTGCCTACCTAAAGAAATTTTTAAATATCCTGAATAGTTTGAGTTTTTAAAAATTAAAATTTTAATTTAATTTTGGACGGGTTTAGGGGTTAATTTTCTCAATTTTTTTCAAACTTTAAATTAAACTCAGTACATCCGTGCATCCTATCTTATAATTTTTTTAAAAAAGGTTTTTCCAAAATTCCCCCTCCCGAGAAACAAAAAGTTATCTTTTTATCTGTTATATACATTTTTTTAACCGATTTTTTTTTTTGTGTCTTGCATAGTTGTAATGCAAGTCCCTCAATGCATTTCTTTGGGGCAATATTAAGGATGGAGGGGAGCCGATCAAAGTCTAAAATATAATTTTTTGGGAATTTAAAAAAAATATTCATTTCATTTTTCCACTCGAAGAATAAATAAACTGTTACGTTCCGCTTCTAGCCGTCGGGTGCTGCTATCTAGTGGGTACTAGAGCTCACCGGCAATCTAGGATCCTACGATCGTTCGACGTCAGAATACCGCGAGGAGCGGTTGTGATGGTCTAGGTGACTTTCATTCGATGTTTGAATCTCGTGCAGTACTGTTATGTTTTTCGTTTCAGTCCGGATGGACGCTTAAACTTAGTGTTACTTGATAATGTTCAAGTATATATATGTATTAGTTGTAATTCTTGATAATGTTCAAGTAACTTTATGTCTAAAAAGAAATTAAACCCAACGATTCATCAAAAACAACAAGGCGTTGTTTTGTTTTATATTCATCATCATCATCTAACAACAAAAATACACCCTCGCACTAAAATCTACCGCATTTGTCCATAAACAAGTTGTCAACTTTTTTATTTTCAATTCTAGTACCTGTAGTTTAATTTACAATTACTGGAAGATTTTCAATTTTTGTGAGCACACATTCCGCCCGCTTAGTTTATAAAATTCCCTTGCTAAGTTTGGTTTTGTTATAATATCAAATGCTAGGCGATTACGTATTTCAATTGACAGTTTTTTATTTGTTTGATTTTAGTACCGCTCCAGTTATAGAGCACTTGACATGAATCAATCACAGAAAATGGCATAACTATTTCCAAAATTAAAAAATGCCCAATGCTAGGCTTACAAAGAAAATTTATGAGTGAAAAATTATCCTGCAGCTTTCTCAGCTTAGCTGAATTTACGTTTCAAGTTAGGATACCATACAAAATTCCGGTAATAACATGTTCTACAAATGACATTTTCTTCAAAATGTATATCATAGCAACTGACATATGGCTCTTGTACTCTGTACTAATTTTTACAGGTCGTAACCATAACAATCACTGAGAAAAATAATTAAAATAACAGGATTAATGTATCCATTTCTGTTGTGAAACTAAATTTTATTTACATTAACTCGAATAAAAAGATTCAATATTTCCATATCCATTTCAATTACAGAAAATCATCCTTTTTATATTGTTGTCTAATTTCCACGTACTTAGTCCATAATTACATTCTTTGATAGCGCTATTCAAAAACAGATCACGGAACTTCAAAGTTGTCTTTTTTTTACATAAATGCGAAAAAAGCTAATTAAAATGAAAAGTAACCCATAAACCTATGTTTCGCCAACTGTTCATTCGATTTTCTAAAATATTTAATCCAATCAATTCCACAAATTCTTAAGTAAGCAAACAAAATTACGCGATTGTAGATTAAGCTGTTCCTGAGATGCAATTCAAATAGAAGCAACACGCAAGTGCAGTTTGCGAATTTCGTAACCTAAATTTTACTATCATTGGAGTTAGGGGAACTAAAAACGTGGTGATGTACTAAAATTTTGACATAGGTCTTTTGTTATAAAATATAATTTGAAATACCTGTTTTCCTCTAGATACCACATCTAATTTATTATCCTATCCATCAGTGGAAATTTGATAAAAATGTTTTACTAAGTTTTTTTTACTGAGTGTAATCATAAAAAATTTCTGTAAATTGGGAAACAATCGCCCGTTAAAAATATCAAAATATCAGAAATTATTTCTGTGAAAATAATTCTGTTTGCTTTAATTTTCGGCACGAAATTTTTTGTTATTCATTAAAATGTATGAAATAAAGAAAAAATATTTGCCAAAAGAGAAGCAGTTAAATCACTTTCTTATTATTATTTTTTTTTATTTACGTTGAAAAATCCATCCCGGGCTAGTAAATTTCAAAAATCTAATTTTACAGAAAGAGGCGATCCAATGGTTAATACTTCAAATAAAAAAATAGTAGACATCAATAATATTTCAATCGTTTAAATTTCTTTGCCTAGTTAAAAAAATTCATTCATCTTATTTCGTTAAAGCAGGTTTTTCGTTTCAAGTCCTAGTAAAGCCAGTTATTTTTACACGGATTTGAATACTAGATCGTGGATACCGGTGTTCTTTGGTGGTTGGGTTTCAATTAACCACACATCTCAGGAATGGTTGAACTGAGAATGTACAAGACTCACTTCATTTACACTCATACATATCATCCTCATTCATCCTCTGATGAATTATCTAAACGGTAGTTACCGGAGGCTTAACAGGAAAAAGATAAAAAAGAAAGGTTATTTCGTTTGTACATAATTTCCAATAAACAATAGGAAAGACATAAATAAAAGTATTAGACACAAACTGAAATAAAACCATTGGAGTAAAACAACTATTTTCTTCATTTCATCAACTGCTTAGAGGTACTTTTAATTATAATTATGCAGTTTAAAGATAGTACTTGATTAAAATAGAGTATATTAATCGACTACTTTTGAAAGTCGTTGTGTAATAATTTCCTATTAAATAGCTATATCTCAAAAACAGTTTACCCAAATTAACAAAGGAAATACTAAAATAACGTTCATTTTGTTCTAAAATTCCTTTTCGGGAACCACATAGATCTGTAATAATGCAGGAAAATGATAATTTTTCCACCACTCAAAATACAAAAGAGAAATATACGAATACCCTGTAAACTGATGAAATTATTTGAAAAGCTTTTTAGACTAAAACCATCACAATATATATATATATATATATATATATATGTTATCAATTCACCCTGATCAGCCAAACATTACTTAAATTTTAAACAAATATAAATAGAAATAATCGTACATACATCCACATTTTTGTTTACATAAATATAACAATCCAAAATTTGTATCCCTTTTTATTTGTTTATTTTTTTAACAGAAAAACAAATAACATTTTGATTTACTACAATAATAAAAATGCATTCTAATAATTTTAAACAAAATATTCTCAATAAAACTCATAATTATGAACTTGAATATATGCGAACGTAGTAAAAAAGGTCACTTTTTTACATATACACTGTGTTTAAATTATATAAAATTTTTCAAGATTGTTTTTTTTTACGAGGGAATTACTATTAAACGATTGGTAGATTTATTAATCCCGTAAGATTAAATTTGCCGAACTCCATGGCAGATGATAGCGTATTCGTCTATCATCAGGAAGATTTATTCTTCCGGCTATGCTTAGCTTCAACCGCTTCATTTCTTATTCCCTCGCTTAAATTTTGAGTTTTTATAGTAAATTAATCTAAAAAAAGAAATATAATAATAATAAAATAACTAATTGGATGAAAGGATATTGGAAAAGTTTTACTAGAAAGTAAGTGACATAATTACAGCAACACTGGTAAACGGCGTCGAGTCAATTCAATTGTTGATGAAAAGAGCAAAAAACGTTAGTCATCATTGTTGATATGTACCTAATTTTGTACGCTAATATCTATTCTATGTTATCTCCAGAGGTAAGAATTCGAACTTACTCATTTTTCGGTAGCATCATTTCGTGATTATCTTTGAAATAAGGACGAAATAATGTAGTATATATATTTTTCTAAATAACGAATTTTTTGTGTAGGTATTTCGGAGAACAACTACTAAAATTATAGGATCTGGGCAGATGTAACTAAATTTTTGACAATAAAAATTATAACTAAATTTTTTTAAATCCAAAATACGTAAATATTCTTTTAATTAAAAAAAAATTATGGAGTATTCAAAAGGAAATACAAGTAAATATTATTTCAGGAAAGCCATTTGCAAGTAAATATAATTCAAGTTTTATAAAAATTCAACAAAAATTCTAGAGAGTCGAAAAAACCAAAACCGAAGGCGAATGCAACATAGTAATTGTAACTTTTGACTCCTTCAGATATTTAAGATTGTCATTCAGATCTCTCGTTGTGATTATAGTTGAGTCAATGAGATTATTTTCAAAAATACTTGTGATATGTGATATCTGATCATTATATCTGCAAGTAAAATTAAATTTCCATTATAGGAAATTTTAAAATGGTTCTTAATATTATTTTGTGTCAATAAAATTAACTTTTAACAAACCAAACAATTATTTTCACTTAACCACACACAATACATTGTTCTGTGAAAAAGGGTTTTCTTATGCTTCCGTCGTCATTTATAATTATCGATCTACCGGTTTAAAAAGTCATCTGATAAATATATATTAAATTAAACGATTTTCTTTTTAGGAACCTATATTACTGTACCGATAAAATTAAAAATAATCTAATTAACTTTCTATATCTTCGTTACCCTGTCAAACAACATGTAAAAGATAATTTTAAAAGTACACTCAAAATTTTTATTTGAAGTTATTAAGTTATTTTATTGTATTGAATTTATTTATTTATTGTTCCCATATTGTTTAACATCCTTATTATTTTATACAGTTATTTTTGTGTAAAATACTTGTATCTCACTTACATTTATTTTGTAAAACTCTTTTCATAACTTCGATATTTTTTTTTTATCTTTCTAAGTAAATTCTGGTAAAGTCTCTTTTTTAATTCGTAGACTAAGACACCTACCCGTCCTGACATCATTCGTGTAATTTTAGTTATATATCGAAGTAAATAAACTACTTATTTACTTACTCCTGGCGTAGAATGGGATACGGCCCTTTTTCAATACTTATCACGTTTCTATCCTAAAAGATACACCTTATAAAAATGTAAATATTTGCATGAAAAAGATTATTAAATTTGAAAACAGTGGCTTGAATTCGCATGTTGTCTTTTGTTTTTATGGCGGATCCCTGGATGAGGTTATGGACAACTTACATATATGATGGAAGTATGTATATTTTCTCTTGGGGCTCTTAACATTTGAAAATACGAGGAGTAGCAACCTGGAGATCTCCAGCTGGTTTTAGTTTTTACCCAAACTTTACTTTGGCTGCCGCAACATCCACATTGTTTAGTTATAACACGTACAAAACTTACCTGGTTTACAACATAATCGTAAATAACACCGCAACACTTTTTGCTATTCATACACATTGTGATAAACTTTACAAGTTTAACATACAAGGTTTACATACAAAAATCTAGTAATGAGCCTAATAAATTTCTTATTAAGTGCACAAACAAATCTTAAGTAAAATGATTAGTTTTCTAAATGCACATATTATGCTCGGAAATCAGTTCAATATAATAGTAGTTTACAAGAAAAATTAATATGTGAATATAGTTTTATTCCTGAAATGTGAAATACTTCAAGATAAAAAAATAATTCTGGAGTATCCTCTTTCTTATAAATTTATAAATAAAATCAGAGGTTAGTACTGTAAGAAATATCTTTTATATTGTCGTGCATAGGGAACTGATCTGTTCTTCCTCAAATATAAATTCGAAATACAATGTTTGTTCTGTAATAAAAAAAAAGTTACTTCGGTTTTCATTTATAATATCATATTTTCTTCTTAATCATGTAAGTGACAATGATGTGATAAGGAATTATATATTATGGTTGATATTATAGGTTAAACTGTTGTTGATCAGCTAAACAAAAAAATCCAAGATTAAATAAACATTAATAGCAATTATATTTTAGAAATATTATTAGTATCGATAAACAGATTTCTATTAGGTCATTAAATTCTTTACACAAATTCGTTTTTGCGTGCGAATATTATAGGAATATTTTCTAAATATTTGTAGCCTATGAAAAATGCCAAGCCTAACCAGGATCCAAACAGAGAAACTTCCAAACGAAAGACGAACACACTACCACTCCGCCATGGAGTCGGTAAATTACAGTTTATGAAACCCTCAATAATTTTATTAATTACATTTTTGCTATTAATATGCAAAGATATGGAGTAAAACTTTGGATGTGGTGTCAATCAAATTACTGTAAAATTTTAATCTGAATAATTTTTCTATATTTTAAGGTTATTTCGTCCCATTCTTGGTGAAAAATATTTTCCTGATATTTCCTTACCTATGATGTGTTCATTAAATTCTTGAAAAAAATTGATTCCCATGAACGTTTAATTGTGAATACGTTTTAAAGTTATTTTTAAAATGCAAATATTGATCACTCTTAGTCATGTTAGTTAACATATCTATCTATATATAACTTGATATTTAAATTATAAATCAACTTTATATCACATTTTAGTAGAAAACTGTTAATTTTTTAGAGTAAAAATTCATCTTTCGTATATCACCCACAGATTTCCGTTTTTTTTTTCTCTAAGATACGGCTAACTTAAATTTAATATCTGAATAAGTTTTACATGTTTTATCCTTATTTTTATTTTTACATTTATCACTTTAGTTGTCTTATTTTATGCCCACCCATAAACATTAAACTGAGAATTTTCTCTAACTTATTTAGCAACGCTAATTCTTTCATTTTCAGGGTAGCTAAAGAATTGAAATCTGGCGTTGTAATTCCTTGCAGGGTCTATGGGAAAATTAAACCGTAATTAACTTGATTACCAATAATCGGTTAATCATTAAGCGATAAAACGTTGATTGCTAAGCTTAAAACTTTAGTATTTTTCCTAATGAATAATGGATATTGCAGTCGATAATAAATATAAAATTTGAAAGTTATTTAAAATATTTATAAAGGGTAAGTAAAAATCTACCAAAAATTTCCGACATCTCAATTTTTAAGTTCTCTTAGATCAAAAAAATAGTTCACTCTATATATGTAAATTTGTTTTGGCGTATATATTGATTTAAGTCGCAGGAATATTCTGACCTAAAAACTTAACATTTGAGGTAATATATAGAAAGATATAATGTGTTGAGAGAAATTTATTCTGAGAAATTTAAAAAAAATCTTTGTAAAGGAGTGGATAGATAGATACGTTTTATACTTCTCGAGTGGTGAAGAATGAAATTTTATTCCGATTTACTTTGTAGTAATTAGTTTTGAAATATTTTTAAGAATTTTTAATTTCTTTAAGAATATGTGAAAAATCCTCTTTTTTTTTATAAGGTAAACAAAATAAATTTTAACTACTTTTGTCTTCGTTTAACAAATAGATAGAAATAGAAAATAGAAATTAAAAAAATTTTTAAACGCAGTTGTAGGACTTTCCTGCCACGCGGCTTTTTTCTGATGCACGGCTTACACACACAACATAATTTAAAATATTCATCATTTTATTTAAATATAATATTTATTGTTTATTTAATTCAATGATTCTAATTAAAGCGTGCGCGCATACCGTATTTCATTCGCGCGGTTGTGGCGGCCACTTTAAATAGTTTTTTACACTTTAAATATTATTCATTTATTTAACTGTAACGCTCATCTGTGACCATACAGCAAAGCTGATGCAGGAGGCTAAATTGAATAATATTACAAAAAGTTTTAAAAACTTTTTTATACGTCAGTCATATTTAATCAAATTATTATCATAAATTTCATGAGTTTAATTAGTAGGTTAATTTGGATTTTAAAAAATATCATTCACTAGAATTTGTATATATTTATAAAATATCAAACAAATTTTCAAACAAACATTTACTATACAAAGTAACGAAGTAGTGAAGTTTTTCATTATCGAAATACAATTGTAAATTAACAAAATATTTTTTTGTCGCTTATATACATTGCTTGGCTGAATATTGTATTGTATTGTACAATATTGTATTGTATTGTCGATCTTAGTAACTGTGCAAAATTTCATCAATAGGCAATTTTTGGAAGTATGTTAAATTATACACCCGCGCCTTTAATTTACACCCGTACAGGGGATGTTTGCAAAAGTAATTCTGGAATATTATTATATTGTCACCCAACATTAGTAACTGCGCAAAATTTCAACAATAGGCAATGTCATGAAGTATGTTAAAAAAAGGATGCAACATTGAGGACAAACATAAAAAAAACTTAAAAAAAGAACATTGTGAGTTAAAAACAAAAAACCCTTTCAGCACGCCGGAAAGCGGAAGTAGATTTCAGTAGGGGATAAAAAATATTTCCACCTTAAAATTAAGAAAAACTTCAAATTTACTCAATACGACAATGATTACATGTGAAACATTTTCACATGTTTAGCATACGACAAGCCCATCTTACAATTCCAGCAAAATTTTGGTCATCTTTGCCGTAAGGGTTGGTCATATCAAAAATTGTTTCAAACAAAGGTTTTAGGTCATGTTTAGAGGACTAACTATCACTTTAAATCGATGCGATACTGAGCTTATTAAGGGAGGTATGATTTGTTTTTCATTTGAAACCTCATTTTTTCCACTCCCAGGGCCAATGATTGGTGATATCAAAAATCTTTATTTACATAAGTTTTAGCCCCTTATCCAAAAAATAGTAGGATTTTTAAACGAATTCGATATTTTATTTAATAAGAAAGTTATAGCGATATTTTATTTTATTCTCAAAAGCCCCCCTTTCGCTCATTTCAATTCCCAAGGTCCGATTTTGGCTGCTAACGAACTCGCCGAGATTTTCGTTATTTTTAAGGAACAATTTGAAAGTGTTTGGCTCAAAATTATGGCAGTTATCTCGTCCAACAAGGAAGTGTACATGTATATATATATATATATATATATATATATATATATATACATAATTTTTTGAGATGACGGTGGTTTTGGGGTGTGGGGGCTGTGAAACGCGAAGATATGTCGAAAATTTCCGGAAGTCGAATCGTAGTACCTTTTACAATAAGTGGTTTTTTTATGAAATATACCTAAAACATTAGAATGTCCAAAAATATAAAGAAATAAACTATTTTGTAATTTGAGTGGTTTTACACATTTACAACCCCTTAAAATTGGATAATTCATTCGGTTTGAAAAATAGATATTTTACTTAAAAATAAAAACAATAATTTACTTTTAATTATTAAAGATATTACTGATTTTGAATAAAGTCCACTTAAATCCATGACTATGTTTATATTAAACATCGGACCTTTAATTATTAAATATCACGTCATTATTTTCAAGTCATTTAAATATAAAGTGATGCGTTGACATTAAAGTGTCAGCTGCCCTATCCTATTCGTATTGTATTATTATATAATGTAATATTAAATTTAAACTTGTTTTTCATATTATTAATTTTTTATAAGCGTATCATTAAACGTGTATTATTCGTATTTTTTTTATTTATAAATTTTGTTTTTATATAATAGGCATTTTTAATATTATTACGTTCTATTAAATAAAAAGTTTTATCTCTTTAATTTTTAAATGAATAATTTAATCTTTAAATAACAAATGTAATAATATTTTTTTTATTACATCAGAACGGAACACTCTTTTATAATTCTAATTTTTAATATGTCGACATTAGAATATAATCAACCACAAATATATATATATATTTAACTTTTTACTTCAGGGTTATTGCTTTTATTCTGTTTAGCCTCCGGAACTAATAAGGTATTACTTCAGAAGATGAATGTGTATGATTGTATGAAGTGAAGTCTCAGATCGACCATTCCTGAGATGTGTAGTTAATTGAATCTCAACCACCAAAGAACACTGGTATCCACTATCTAGTATTCAGATCCGTAAAAAAAGTCATTCTTTCCTTTGCTATTATTTAAACCTTAGAACTCTCGAGCTCGATATCAGCTGATTTACGATGACAAGCTAACCAGTTGACCAACCCGGTGGTTTTAACAGTTAAGCATGATACACTCCAACATCTGCAAAATCGTATTGTACAGCAGTGAATTCAATAACCAGGGACCAGTTACCAATAAAAATAATTTGGGACCTTAAAATAATTAACTGCTATTTAAAAATCTCGATTTTTACTTCCTTGAATGAAGTAAAGGAAGTATTGTGATCGCGAAAAATTCCGGTTTTCAGATTTCAACGGAAATTTCCATTTTACCATCCCGGAATCCATTTTGACTATTTTCGACGTGACGTTTGTACGTACCTATATGCGTATTTATCTCTCTTAACTCAAAAACGATTAGGCGTAGAATGTTGAAATTTTGGATTTAGGACTGTTGTAACATCTAACTGTGCATCTCCCCTTTTGATTGCAATCGACTTTACCAAAAGTGTCCAAAAAAGCCCAAAATCCAAAACATTTGGATTTTGGATCCGCTTAACTGCAGTAATAAGCCTTCATTGAGATCTTTTCAACGATGTATGATAAGTGGTACTTATTTTCATTGGTTACAAAGTAATAGCCAAATAAAATTTTAATTATGAAATATTTGACCCTTGTAAGGGGAAGGTTCATCGGTTCGAATCCGACTTTATTTCCTTTTTTTTTTTTTTTTTTTTTTAATGAAAAGTACTTAAAATTTTATTTCATTAACGTCTGATTTTTTCATATTTTTTTTTAATGTTATTATTGAATTATTATTTATTTTAAACTTTTTTTACAATCAGAGGTTAATAATTATTAATAAATCAATACAATTAAAAAAAAAAAGTTGAAAAAACGATTACACCGGTGCTAAGGAGGAAATAAAAAAAATTCCACCTTAATTTTAAGAAAAACTTCATATTTACTCAATACGACAATGAGTTGCATGTAAAGGAAGTTTCACAAGTTTAGCATACGACAAGCCCCATCTTCTTACAACTCCAGCAATATTTTGGACATCCCTTGCCGTAAGGATTGGTTATATCAAAAATTGTTACAGAGAAACTTTTTAGGTAATATTTAGGGAACTAACGACTAATTTAAACCGATGCGATAATGTGCCTATTAAGGCAGGTATGATTTGTTTTGCATTCGAAACCCCATTTTTTCCACCCCCTGGGCCAATGGTTGGTAATATCAAAAAACTTTACTTACATAAGATTTAGCTCCTTATCCCAAAAATAGTAGGAACTTAAAAATAATTCGATATCTTACTTAATAAGAAAGTTATAGCGATATTTTATTTTTTTCAAATTGCCCCCTCCCACTCATTTCCATTCCCAAGGTCCGATTTTGGTCGTTAACGAACTCGCCGAGATTTTCGGACGATTTATTTTTAAGGAAATATTTGAAAGTGACGTACAAAATTATGGCAGTTATCGTGTTCACAAGAAAGTGATACATATGTATATATGTATGTATAATTTTTTGAGCTTACAGTGCTTTTGGGGTCTGGGGATGTGAAACGAGAAGATATGTCGAAATTTTCTGGAAGCTCATTGCATGGTACCCACTGCAATAGGCACTTTCTTATGAAAGCTATCTAATAAAATGTAAGACGAATATAGTATCTGTACGTCAGTGCTACACTCCTTATGGTGAGAGAAGGAGAGTATGATACACTATACCTAGTAAGCTACTAATTTATTTAGAGCATTTTTGGGCTGGGGTGCGATATTGCAAAAAGGTTTATTTGAAGTATTATTATTTTTTAATTGTTAACAAATGTACCTAAGAAAAATAAGACCATAAATTAGCGAAATCTCGAGATACTGAGATGACCTTGCTCTACAGCCTCAGTAGTTCTTGAGACATAAGGCGATTTAGAGAAATAACACCAAAAACCGAATACCCAAAAATACACGTACATACGAAGATCCGGAAAATTTCCATCCGGTTTTTTGGATTCCTTAGGAGTCAAAACGTAAAGATCAGGTGAAAAGCACATATGCCTAAATTGGACCGATTACCATATTTTACCTTCTATATCTATTGTCTCTGCTATAGAAATAGACAGGAAAATAAAATAATAAAAGTTGCAACAAGTTTTTATTAATTTATTTTTCATTTTAAAAATAAAATTATTTAGATAAAAAATTTAAATAACCATTTATTTACAGTTTTAATAAATATTTTTAGAAAAATAAAAATGAAAAGCATATTTAGCTAAAAGTGAATAAAAAATTCTGGCAACGATAATTTTTAAGTTACCAGAAACACAGTTAAACGCTTTCTCCAGTAATTAATTATATTATTTATTTAGTCTACGGTTAAAATTTAAAATAGATGTATTTTAGAATGGTTGTTAAAATAGTCATAAATATAAATTTAGTACAACTTAACTCTATGCTGAACACGCAAATTCTGTTAATATTCTACAAAAAAAATTAAAACCTCCTAATATCACTTTGAGTTACTAATATCATAATTTTTGAACAAAGAATTAAAAGTTTTAAATTATAGGCTGTTCTAATTCTGTGGTACATGTTGAAAACTCTTTACTCTCTAATAACATTAGTTTATACAAAAAAAAATCGGTATCAAGTATTATTATTATATTAATCTAATCATGTCGATGGCTTGCAAAAAAAAACCGAAAATTTATATAAATTCTACTTTTAATGGTAAGAAGAGTATTACCTCCTAATCATCTAATTGAGATTAAAAATCTTCGTTCCCCTGATTTTCACCTACGATAAGTGGATATTGTATCCCTTAATGGAGACTAAATACATTTAATCAATTCTTTTCTACAGAAAGTTTAAGTTAATTTTCTCCTTTCACTTTATGTCCCAGGCATTCTTATAGCAGACCAAAATCATGTAAAAGTTCTAGAAAATAAAAATAACACATCTTTTCTCTGTGAATATTATTTTTTATATAATAATTATACAGGTCGAAGCGAAATGGTTTTTGAAATCATGTTTAAGAATGGGAATCTATTTGCTATATTGAAATAAATTTATAAAGATATAATATTTTTTCACCAGATATTAACTCAATTTTTTTAAATTTTAATAGCGTAATTCGATAGCTTGAAATAATTATAAAATTATTAAAATTTGATGGGTAGTATTTTTTCCGATACCAGTCTTAAATGATGTAACTCTATACGCATAAGTTCTTTTTAAAGCACTATCGCTTCAAGAAAAAATTACCACGATATCTCTCTAATTGTTGAACCATTATTTTTTTTTTTTAATCTGAAGCAATAATTCCCATAAAACACAAGGTATAAAAATTTTAGGAATTTTTAAAATTAAGGTAATAATTTAATTCTTTAAAATATGTGTAAATTAACTGCAAATTGGACCCTCAAGATAAGAAAATTGGAATTCAATAATTTTATTATGAAAAAAAATATAAACAAGTCTTATGTATCGTTTAGGCTGATTCATTCTATTAATGACATTCGCAGCCTTTTTATTTATTACACGGAAACGGAAGATAGGATAGGCGGTGTAGCGTTCTTTTGGGACACAATAGTACTATGTTGAAGGGGACAGAACAGGAAATTAAGCAGCAAAACCAAACATCTGAGGACATATCGCAAGGCATAAGTCACCGAAACAGTCATTAGGGACTGTCCGAATAGACTTATATTGGTAGGGGAATCGTCTGCCGTTTGTAGCTCGGTGATAGTAGAGGGAGTGGTAGGGGTGTGTACACATACAGTTCCAGGTTGATAGGGGTAAACATCCCTTAAGGCAATATTTAATTGAGGCAATTCAAGTAGTACTTATATAAGGAAGTTGTCTACAGTTGTTTACAATCACGTTTTTGTTTCCACTCTTTTGGCTTCGTACTGATACTTCATGGTGGCAGAGACGTTATCTAATCTTAACTGCATGTTGTACACGTGCTAAGATTATCTATATATAAAATTTAACTTCCAGTTTTATAGCTTTCTTTATTTTTATCACTATCTATTGTTTATTTTTGTTACGCCGTATTACCGTTTGTTGTTTTTAATAAATACGAAAATGATTTCAAATTATTAAGTTAGGTTTTTTATTTATTATTAATTTTCTTTTAATAAGTAATTAACTGTATTGGTTTATTTACCGGCGGGTATCAATTATATTAAAAATTAATACTATTAACTTTAACTCGGTTTGTATGAAAGGAAAGGAAGAATCTACAATCTTTCTGTTTCTAAATGAATTCCTAATTTTCTATCATTACGATATTCTTTAGGTGATTTCACAATAGGTGGTGTTCAATTAACGGATTTCTTTTTTTCTGGACTAGTTTTCTATAGACTGAAGAGAACTAATCCACACATATTTCTCTCTGAGGCTGTAATAATAATGCCAGTCCAGCATATTAATGATAGCTCTAAATTGGTATTAATTTTAAGAAAAATTTATTTTTTTGTTATATTTTCTCTTCATTTTTAATAGGTCATTTTTTCGTGAAACTAAAATTGTAATTTCAAAATAAACGGAAATACTCACATCTTTTCTTAACACTGAATATTGCCAGAAAGAATTTGGAAAAGTAAATTTTATACTGTTTGCCTAATAGTTCAGCTAGATAAGATTATTTAAATTATTACACTTTCCTTCCGAGTACACTGATATACCATAGACAGAGTGTGCATTACATTAATTCGTGAATAAAAAGGTAAAAGAATGTATTAATTTATTTATCTCCACTAGTTTCTTGATGTCTTAAACGTATATAAAGCATCTGAAATAAAAAGAACATTAAATACAGAGTTAATTACTCTGATAGTAACGATGCTTACTAAGCATTCACTCCTATAAGTGAACAGAGTGATTTTGACACTTGGAGTGATTGAGTGACACACAACCAATTATTATTGGCTGGGTTTTAGTTGGCTTGATGTGATAATAAGCAACAGCAATTCAGCTTGCTGAATACGTACTTTTCCTACTATGTTTAGCATAAGAGTTCTGTTTTTTATCATAATAGCTACACTTTAAGGAGCGATTTATAAGTCAAATCAAGTTCTCTAAAAACATTTCCGTTATGACACATCAGCTGAAAACTTAAAAATTAAATTTTATGTAGTTTTGTGTGTATGTGTGTGTGTGTGTATGTGTGTGTGTGTGAGTGAATGTGAAGAAAATACGGATATTACGTAACACTTTTAATTGATAGAAAGAATTACTCCATCAAAAACTCTCATTTGGGTTTTCATAATAATTGATTTCTTTATATGTTATTTGAGTCAAGTGAACAGATGATGGATGATGAATGGAACAATAAACAGTGTAAATTATATACAGAAATTTTATATAGATCTTAAATTATTTATGATACATTATAATAATGCAAGTTACCGCATTATTTTAAAATTAGAACTTAAAATTGGAATGATGTATATCGGAGAAATTTGTATTACTTTTCGGACTTTAAACCAACTTCCATGGTGGAGTAGGAGGTTTTACCTTTCATCCGGAAAATTCTTGGTAACTACAAGAAAAATTGCCATGAAATATTTCTATCATCAAGCTTTCAGTATTAGTGGAGAAATTAATAGTCTGAGGAAACCTTTAAAGCGTTAATAAAGGTTTATAATATTTATATACATTTAAATGTTATTTAACCACTCCACTAGTTAATAGTTATTAACTAGTTATTAACCAGTTATAACCACTAGTTATTAACCAGAAAAAAATTAATTTTTTTTATAAAATTTAAACAGAGCTTACATCTTATGGATTTTTTTTTTCTTATGGATGGTAATCTTTCTACATATTCTATCCTCTTCATCCTGAAGTGTGGTCCGGTTATTCAGTGACTGGATATTGAGTTCTGAGCGGATATCTATAGTGAAATCTTGTCTGGCCTGGAACAATTTTTAACCTTGTTCAAAACGTACTGACGGGATACTATTTTGATAATTTTTCCCCCAATTCTGAAGATTCATTATCCTACATCAGCTGTGAGATTGGGGTCGGTCGATAGAATTTTAATATAGTTTCGTTCCTAACTAAATTGTCATTGATCTGTAGATCTTTTCCCGGAAAGTGGAAATCTTGGTTTTATAGTTGATGTACGACGATCATTTTCTGATTGATTTGCATGGCATTTCTTCCGCCACCACCCAATTCGGTTTCCCTAAAGCATAAGACCGAATGTCTGTGCCACAAACGACTACTGAGCCTCGAATCAGTTTAGCGACCAGTGTCCTAACTAGCTCTATATTTAACCTAATTGCGTGAGCGAATTAAGCATGGTGGCACACATCACTTGCTTCGTGTCCCACCGCTCACTTGTCATATATTCTAAAATGAGTAGGCGCACCCCGTCAACTACTAAAATATATATGACATTCAATAAATTAAATTTATGTCGTCAAGAGAGCAATTCGCTGCCACGCCTAGGTCGCTGAATGCCAGAAAGTGGCCACCCATATTAAAGCGCTTGGAGCTTTAATTGGCTGATGGCCAGCCATAACTCTCGGGTAGATTCCCACAGCAGCGAAGTAGGAGTCTTTTCCTAAATAAACTACTGATGCCGGCTGAACAAAGCAACGGCATTAAGGAACACCCAACGGTCCGACAATGCGGCTCACGCCACATTGACTCGCCGCTTATGAGTGGCCAATTTTCCCCTTGTCCTCTAAGTTCCAGGATGGCCTGAGTTCTGGTCTCCCCGAAGAGCTGGGCAGTCGACTGTCATATGTTTGTTCGACTGGAGCTCCCCGCAGTCGCACAGCTCATCAGCTACCAGGCGGAACCGAAAGAAATATTGGTTCGCGTGGTTGGAAAGCACCTAGGAACCCGTTGCCCTTAAAAACGAAAGAGAGGCATACCATTCCCCAAGTCTTGTATAAATCTATACAAGGACCTTCCCTTAGTGGTGGTGAACCATTCTTGGTGCCATGAATCCATCCTGCCTCTTCCCAACTTCCACATGGCCGCCCGAACTTTCGCCACTAAATCGATTGGGAGAGCCTTTTCCAATACGGTGGTAGCCTCGTAGGAGGTTGTTTTAAAAACACTTGTGCATACTATTAGTGCTCTGCGTTGAGCACTCGTTAAATTATGAATAAATACTCGATTTCTGTCCAACCTATGCTAAAAATGGACGCAGCATAAGAGGACATACTTTCGAAGACACCACAGAACACCACGGAAAAATGACGGCCCGACAGTCCGTAATCCTTCCGAGCAATCCCGCTAAGCTTGTGCATCACAGAGACGGCGTCCGCAGCTACTTGCCTAATAAGGTTTCTTAACAGCAACTTCTCATCAAACAAAACACCTGCGTACTTATGAACTCTCACTCGGCTGATCACACAGCCTTTATATTTAATGTGGGGGTTACGACTGTACGATAATTTTTTTGCACCCTTGAGAAGCATAAAATTCGTCTTGGGCACAGAAATCTTTAAATGTTGCATGTCCATCCAGCTGCCGGCGGTTGACAAAGCCGGCTGCGCTTGGTCTTCTAGCTGCGGTCGTGAATTACCACGAAATAACAGGAGACAGTCATCGGCGAAAGCCTGGGCCGTCCGTGACCCCTTCTGAGAATGTCAGTCTCAGAAATCCGCCAAATAACAGGTTCCAGAGCAGGGAACCGAGAACGGAACCCTGTGGGCTTTACCTGGTGACGGACTTTTCCACAGCTTGGTGCGCATCTCTAAACACAGCTGTACGGTTAAACAAATAGTTACGCACTACGGTATGCAGGGCTACGGGAACATTGCGGTGTTCAACTCATAGAGAACGGAACTTCAACACAAGGAAGGAAATGCTCCCTCTATGTAAATAAAAATATCCAAAAAATATTTACACTAGGCGCCTTCCATCTCGGCAAGAGCATTTAAGATGCAATCCTCGGCGCCAACCCCTTTCATGAAGCCATACTGGCCTCGAATTAGAAGTGAGTTCATAAAAATTCTTTCCCAGAGCCGTTCCACAACCAGCCTTTCAAGCAACTTGCCGATTACAGGTAAGGGGCTGATGGGTCGATAACCGCTGACCTCACTCGTATCCTATCCTGATTTTAAGAGCACCCTCACCAAAGCTACCTTCCAACAAGTCGGAATGCAACCCCAGCTAAGGCACCCGAGAATAGCCTGCCAAGCGGCTCTCTTATGACAGGCAGCAGATAGAAAATATCCGGGTCAAGTTGGTCAAGCCCCGGTGCCTTTCTCAGTGCCATTCGAGAAACCACTACGTCTACATTTACGGGTTCTACAGCCCGTACGCCAGGGAATGGTGTCTCACCCGCCCTAACGTCGATTTCTGCTTCACCCTCCGGAGCATCTGGAAATACAGTATCCAGGAACGCCTGATAAGTCGCTGCAGATGTTAAAGTGTGTTCACGACCACCAAACCCGCATCGAACACTGGACAGTACGTGCAATGGTAACATGATTTCGCGAGCTGCCAGGGGGAACTGGCAGCTGCAACTCGCGCATGGAATTTTGCCAAAACTTGAGTTTGGCTTCCTTGATGTCATGAACGTACTCATTACGGACGCGCCGGTAGATCCACAGACCCTCAGCGTGCACGTCATCAACAATAATCCCCGTTAGGGGGCGATGATGGTCTCTTCTCCTAGCAGACCTAACTCTTGCCCGCAGCACGCTAAGGTCACTCGCGCCGTAGCCTGTGTTGATCCAGGTCCCATAGGTTATAACGACCCAAATCTGGAGCTCTTGGACCGCCACCGTAAGCGATCTCATAGAGTATAAGCCTATGATCACTCAAATTGGACTCGGGCTAGATAGTCCAACTACTTGTACATCTAAGCAGATCGTCGGTCGCAAAGGTGACGTCGGTGTAACTTTCCCTCAGTTCGGAAGGGAAAATCGGCGGTTGTTCTGCCTCTTTAAGCAATTAGAGGTTCCTGGATTCAACGAAATGTGCGAGACCAGCGTCTCTGGGGTCAGTGAGTGGTGAATCCAGAGCGAAAGACTTGGCGTTAGCATCCAGAGCAACAAGCACTCTGATGCCCGGGAGACCGTCCAGAATCCGCCCCAACTTCGCCAACAAGTCATCGATACTCAATACAAGCTGGAAGTATTCCGACACCAGAACAACATCGAGCGTACCCTTCGTGACTCGCACGACGGTGAATTGCTCATCATAAAACTGAAGCATCCAGAAGACACCCAACGAGACCGAGCCGACCACTATCGCAGAGAGTGGGAGTTCCCCACGAGAATGAATAACATCAACCCCATGGAAGCCGACCACCCTATCACCGACCTTGTACGGCTCCTGGACGAAGAGGACCACCAGGTCGTACTCCTCAAGAATCCTCATGGCTTCATTGGTGTCCGCCTGGGAATGATGCACGTTTAACTGTCCCAGGCGCAAGCTTTCGATATGGTGACGGGTTATGTCGTGCGACCTGCATTGTTTGTCCTCAACCCCATGTTTGTCAATGTAAAGGTCCTGTCAATTTGGCTGGTTAGAACACAACAGTTGAGACCACCAAATTGACAGGACGTTTACGTAGACATAATTTTAAGACGTATGACGACCAACTGTTATATTTTAAGCAAATATCACGATTTTTTATAATTTTGCATGTGAAATTTTAATTAATGTTATAATTAGGACGAATAATGAGAATTCCTGAAGAAGGAATTAAATTCCGAAAGCGCTTGAATGCGTCGAATTCAATAGTTGGTAAGCAGTTTTTTGTACATTAAGTGTAATTGTATACTTATACCAACGGGCCATGCTTAACAAAATATTTTCCACATCAGTTCACATAGCACTTTTTTCAGTCTTTCACCGTATGCTTTATTATTCTAATTTCAATATCTGTTTTTGTTTGCAACCTTATCCTCACAAATTAATTTATAAATCCTATCTCTTTTTATAGATTTAGTTTTACATTTAGCGATTCTTGGGACAGAAACAATTTATTAAACGCAGTCAAGCTAATGTAAAATGTATGATTTAAATGTTTGTTTGCATTACTGTTAAATGGAGATCATCATCTACAAAACATTATGCTACATCTGACACGTCTTCTCTATCAACGTAAAAAAAGACTCCGAAGAAATCTTGTTTTGAACTCGACTTAATTAATATTTTTTTTTAAAGAACCTTGTCTTCGCTAAATTTTGTTTCCATTATTTTTTATCGTGTCAGTAGCTTCTTTAGTAAAAAGTTAAAATAAGTCGCTACTTTAATTAAGTAGATTTCCTTGTAAACAATCTCCAGTTTGAGTTACGTCTACTTTCCTTATTTCATTAAGTTTAATTTTTTTATATTGAAAAGAAATTGTTAATGGTTTTCTGTCAATATACATATTTTTCTAAATATACAAGTGATTTCAATTTTTTTATAAATTAATATTGAATTTAAAAATAACATTCTTTTTTTCATTTATGTAGGTGAACTTTATTTTTTATGTATTCAGCATGATGAAAAATATCTAAACCAGAAAAAAAATTCATCTAAATATCATATCAAAATTCACGGTAATTACTGTAATTCATCTTTTAATTTCATATCTATTCTTATTTTACCATGAAAAGATTAACTAGAAATCCAAAGAGTGGATTATTCATCGCTATGTAATCTATTTACTTATAAAAACATTTATTGAATCGAAAAACGTTTTGTTTCATGCATAAACTTGGTAACGTAATGTATTCCTCGGCTATACATTATTCAGTGGGTTGTGCAATCAACCATTCTTTCAAAATCCATTGTTTCCTTAATAGGAATGCTGAGATATAATGCAGTTTCTTAAAAAAGTATAACCGTTTCATCACAAATAGTTCACCGATTTTATTATTTGAAACAGGTATTAAAATACATTGAAAAAAAACCGTTATATTAACAGGTTATCAAATCAGAATTTGGTAAAATAGTTTTGTGCAACTTTTTTTCTGTAAGAATAATGAAGTTCTAATTTCTGATAAATTTTATTATAATACGGTTAACAAGATGATACAGACGGGACAAATTTTTTAATTTATAATAACCCTCTTCCTGATTTTATACTATAATTAAAGAAATTATTCCATAATTTTTTAATTTGATTTATTTATTTAATGTTTTTCGAGAACAAAATAAATTATTTCTCTTCTAGTTTAGACAAAACTACGTTTTTTTGAGAAATACATAAATCTGGTTATGAAATTCCAAAAAAACCGTTTTCGGAATAAATATTTTTATTACCATTTAACCAAATTGCTATGCATGAAAATAATTTTAATGTAATTAATAATTTAATTAAACATATATAACATAAAAACGTATATGCTATACATATTTAGGGTTTGTTTTATTTAAATAAAAACTACTATGTAAGCAGAAAGTACATTTAGCAGTGTAATTATAATGGTACCCTCACACTGGTTTCATTAACGCAAAATTTACATATTGTTTATGTTCAATTGATGAATTTACGTGAAATTTTACCACAACAGAATTTTTGTTTTATTATTTATTCGCAGATACAGTTTATTTCAGTTGGGCAACTGTTTTATTAAAATGTCAATTATTAATACCACCGTTTTTATATTTAATGCGAATTGAGTTTCAATAAAAAGATAATGTGTTTTTTAAGTAATTATTATTATGTATAGATGGGTATTAGTATATAATTAAGATCGTCATTATTATTACAGCTTATTGTTTGTACTTAGAATACAAAATATAACCAATCTAAATTAGAAATTGAATTAATATACAAACTAGAGCCTAAAACGAAATCATTTATATATTGAGCTGGAAATATAATCAGAAATGATTTAAATAACAAAGGGGAAGTGACAATATTGTGTGCAGCTCCAGTAATTTGGTATTGTAATAGCCAGGCATGTGTTATGTTGTTAGTTGTATGTTTTCTCTTCGTTGCACAGCACATTGTAGTTGTAAATCGTATATAATTTGTGGATATTCTAATGTTGCAAATATGGAATGTGTAAAACTAATTCGACTATTTCATATATCCATACAAATAATCTGAGATTGTTTGAATTAAACTTATTATTATTTCTGTTACTATATTGATAATACCCTCTATTAGAAAAAAAAATTAAATAAAGTGAAAATTAGTACGATCTATAAAATTTCTATTTTGAAATCTTATTTGTTTCGGATATTTTTATTTTTTTATATTGTACATTTATTTATTTATTAACTCATACATCATTTTAGTGCCTATTTTAACATTAGTTGGGCTAAGCTACAGGCTACAAAAGATTGTAAACATGGATCGGCTATTAGCTGATTTAAACTGCGATAAAGAAAGTACATCTTGCGGGAACTGTTTACTAACCTCTCGAAAATGTGGGTCCCTGGCGTCATCAAGACTTCCTGATCAAAAAACATTGAAGGTCTAATAAGCTTACCCACCAAAGTGATCGTGAAAATTTACTAATCGCAAGGTTTCTATAGGTCGTTACGTGGAACATCAATGGTCTAGTTAGTTGAAGGTAAGGATAAGGAATCTCTAGCACTTGCCGAATCTTTAGAAGTCATCTTTATATCGGAAACGCATTTCACTGACCAGAATTACCTTCGGATTTAGATTCAGGCGAACACGGTCGAAATCCTTAACTGGCTAGAGCCCATCAGATTATATTCGGTGTATTGTCCTCCTTGCCATGCGATAACGAGTGAATTGTTTTCGGAATTCTTTGGCACCTTAGGTTCCCGATATATTCCAAGGGGGCACTGGAACATGAAGCATTCTATATGGAGGTACCGGGTTGCAACTACTCGAGGTAGAACGTTAAGGAATTGCATTCTCAATCTACATTTCAAAGACATTGTAGAGGCTTTATTGGTTGTTAGGTAGGAACTTGCACCTGTTGTTGTTCAGTAAATTTTGGATATACAAGGTAATTCTAAAACTAGTTTCGACATATGGCATATAGCTATGGAGCCCAATGTGAAAAAGTAATGCAGAGATTATACACCGTTTTGAGAAGTTGGCAGATCCATTGCAGGTATACCGTAGTTAGCTCGGAATGAGGAAATTCACGACTATTTGGATTGCCTTTTGTTCGTGACGAGATCAAAGGTTTCGAGTTAAGTTACAGACAACGATTAGATGTCTTGTGAATTTTCTAGCAATTAATTTCGTAGACAACAGTGACGATATCCGGTAACTGAAACGCCAACATGTGCTGGACTGGGGATATCTGAGTGATACTTGAACTGATTATAAGACATGTGATAAACGTTTTTACTATGCCTTAGTGAGGCGTCTAGTGCCCTTCTATTTCTTTTCGTGAACAAGTATTTTTACTATTTTGTTTACCTCTATCGTTTAATAATGTTATGGATTCTTTCTTGGTTTATTTTCACTACACTATTGTGATCTCTTGAATATTAATGATTCCAATTAATGCAAGCTGTTTATTTACATAGACGTTTTATGTACATGTAGTTCATTTATGCATTTGTTTATTTATGTACGTACGCATTATTGAAGGTGTTCGTTGGAAATCCTCTTCACGTACTTTTTGTAATGCAACTTACTTGTGGTTCCTTAATCGGAACCGATTGTAATTATACAATGTGTGACATAAAAAAAATTATTTTGAAAAATCATTAAAAATATCAGAGAAAGAAACCCTTCCACCAAAACTCCGAAAAATTGTTTCATATGAAATTTATTTCAATATTTATTAACTTTCATTCTCGTCCACCGAAATTTTTATTAAAATTTGTTTTCGGTAATAATTAGGTAGTTTAATCTACTGATTTGGCAATTGACTTAATATGTATTTGTTAGAAGGTAAGTTCAGTCTACAGTGAACTTTAAAACCAATTCAAAATATTTAACACAAGACCGGATCAAGAAAAACGTTTTTTGTTTTTTTATTTACTGCATTTGTTAAATACAATTTTATGTAACATTTTTAGTAAAATTATTTTATATTTTGAATGAAGTTTTAATTCCGGTGAAAACAATTTTTTTAATTTTTAGAAAAGAGTTGATAAGAATTATTTCTGTTCCTTCTTGGTAACGATTTTCATTTTTCATTTACACCTGAAATATTGATTAAAAATAAGAAAATTTGAAAAAATGGTAGCTTCAGAAAAATCTCGTACAATTCTACTTATATAATTTAGTTTAAAATGTACGGTATTTATATTTGATGAAAATGAATTCTGTATTTTTGTTTTTTTTTTGGGGGGGGCAAAGGATGGCAAAAAGTGAGGAGCTTTTTTTTTATCTCTGAACAATAAAAGAAAAATACCACGTATTTTTTAAATTTGAAAAACTATTTGTAATATTTTTGTCATTACGTGTTTAACTAATTTGTTGTACTTAATTCCTTTCCGTTTTGTACCAATCTATTAATGATAAAATTCTTTTTACATTCCTAAAACTACCCGCTTCATGAATTCTAATCTTTATCTCCCTTCACTATTCTTATTTTAATATTTTCTTCTAGAATTTTGTGTTTCTTACGCTACGTCCCATTTAAAACTTCCTCTTCCTTAGTTCATATTAAAAACTCTTTCATTCATCAACCCCCTAATTCTCAGCATCCTTCGGTTACAAAACATCTCAAAATTCTTTGTTTTTCTGGCTTTGCTATCTTCCTTGTTCCCTGTAATAAACTTTTACAAATTGATTTGATTTTTAAATTTTACACTTTTACAAATTTAAGTGATATATATTTTTATTATTGATTCCAGCAGATTTATTTTCTACATAAAAACTCTCGTTGCTTCTGCAAATTTATTTTTGTATTTTCTTTAAGTACATTCGGGATGTTACTATATAGTAAAAAATTTTGTGATTTCAGTTGATTACATACTACCTTAATATTTTAATTCTTGCTATTTATCTTTACGTAGCATAATTACTTATGTTATATTCTTATTTATTTTCAAATAAAATTTGAAATGAATTCATACAATTCACTAGTTTTAACCAATTTTAGTTTCAGCAAAATAATATAATCTTAGCAAATATTATTTTCAGTTTCTGGACTCTTACTCCTTTGTCAAAACTTTCTTATTGCTTGGTAAATTAAATCACCACACAAATTTGCAGAGAAGCTTGAACGTGAAAATATGTACATAAATTTATAAATAAATAATAATATTTATTATAATAATAATAATGTTGGGTGTCGCATCGGTTGGGTGTCCTGTCGAGTGTCGAAGAGGTCCGCTAAACAGCGATGTTATCGATGTTGGGGGGTAGGGCACCGGGCTGAGTCCTGCAGCGGTTCCGACAAAAGGGCCATTGCTTTAATTGTAGGGCTGAGGTTCATCTTCGGAAAGACTGTCAAATTGAGGCTAAATGCTCCTTATGTAAAGTTCGAGGGAATTCCCTTGGAGGCTGTAGGACTAGCAGCAAGAAATGAGACCTTCGATGATTGGACGGGACTCCCTTTAGAACTTCACGACAAAGTAAGACCATAGTCCCGGTGGGGAATCCCTCTGGGGTTCCCCATTAGAGGCGTGGCGTCAAGACCGGAATCCCGGTATGGGGACGCCCTTAGGTCTCCTTATTAGAGGCATGGCGAATGATAAAAGACCTGGAAGGAAACCTTAGTTCCAACCGAGGTAGTTTGAGACAATGGCACTCCCTGGAGCTGTGAAAAAGCTTAGTTGCGGATCCGGCTCCAGAGGGGGAATAAACAAAGTGGAACAATAGAAAAATAAAAAAATGTATTATATATTTGTAATAATAATAATTATTATTATGTATGTAATCTTTGTATAAAAAAATATAAAGTAAATGGGATAGTTCATACTCTTGTTTCATCTCTTCTTACATTACAGCCTGCTTTTCCTTAGTTTTCTACTCTTATTACTACAACTAGTATTTGTCAAAATTACTAATAATTTATTCCTCTGTATTTTAATTCCGCTTTTTTAAAATCCCAAATTTTGTGTTTCATTTTCCTTACACAACTATTTGTTATTTTACCACTGACCATATTTTTACTAAAGTAATTTACCGAGATAGAATTTTTTCACTAATTCACTTTCATCATACATTTTTTATTGAAAATGATGTCCAATAATAATTGACAGTAATTTAAAGATGACGTTAAGGATATTTAAAAACAAAAATAATTATAATAAAATAAGCGTTTAACTCTTAACAAACAACTCTATTAGTTCCTGACGGTTAGGTAAAAATTTAGTTTCTGTCATCTGGTTTTATAGGTTCATAGATGATGATGGACACGGTTTCAGTAATCTTTAGAGTTAATAGCTGTCATTTCGGTTGAAAAGTTATGTAATTTCTATGATTGGATATTACTAAAATGTTTTATATAAATATAAATTTATCGTCCATATTGGAATTTGATACGTTTTGACGTATTTGTGATTTTGAATTCCAGATTTTCATTATAGATTTCCAGATTATGGACGATTAAAATTTTATAAGTATACCTTGTCATAAAATGTGAGATATACCTTGTCATATAAATGTGTGATAAGATTGTAAATACAATATTTTAGGATTATCCATTTGGTTCTGTTTTTTTTTCGGGAGTTAGTGGGTAAAAAATTTATACAAACTTTTTTTAATGAAAGATGTTTACTCTCTACATTCTGTAAGTTATATTTCATCAAAGTATTCTAAGGTTTTTACGTTTCCATACCTATAATTTATTAATTTTTTTAATTATCCAATATCTGTATATAACTAGTTCTTTGTATTCAGCTCTCCTGCTAAATTCACATTTATCGCAGAAAGAAATGTAAAATTACTGAAATTTAGGAAATTTTATCAGCTTTGCTTTAATTTTAGTATAAGTTTTGTGTACAAATAACTATGTAAATTCATAAAATATTGTTTCATATTGTTTGATTTTATTTTACAATTGTAAAATCAAACTAATTTAACGTAAAATACCTTTCAATAAAAATTCTTTTTAAAATTGCAAGTCAGTTTTAAACTCCAAAAATATTTGAGAACAAAAAATTATTGGTTACATGCCAATGATCACAATTTTACACCTCACATGCGAATTTTATAATTTTTCCTAACTATAGTATGGAATATATTATAAATATGTTACAAATCGAATCCAGCTTTCTTCAACTTGTGAAAACTTAGTTCAGTATAATTTATGAGAAATCTTTTTTACGGTTTCTCTCACAGAATATATTGTTTGTTTTGTTTAATAAATGAAAATGTTAATTTAAAAATATATATTTTATATTTATATATGTTTATTTTATATTTATATATATTTATTTAAATCTATTCCATACCCCATGCACAAGCTTCGAGTTTATGTGGCGATATAATCAAGAAAAAAAATATATATAAAAAATAATATATATATATTTATTTATTCGTAAAATAGTAATTGAATTAAAACATTACATATTATTACTTACCTGATAATACTTTACGTTAAAACCATACATTAATAATTAAACGTAGGTTGCACAATTATTACGCCAGTATATTCGCATGTAAATAATTTGCTGATAAGCAGTCTGAATAAAATATATCGTGCAAGTAAATCGTTATGAACTGTAATCAGTGTTTTTTTTATTTATAAAAGTACACTATTTTAGAATCGCTATTAGATTGATGCAATAAAAATTTTTTAATGAATAATTACATTTTTGTGTACAGATTGCATAATTTTTATACATCATGATATACTGTTGAAGTAATGTGTAAAAACCGTACATTTAAAAATAATTACATATTAGAAATATCAATAAAAAGTGGTAATTGTCGAAAATTGCTGAAAAAGACTAACATTAAATTTTATTGAAATATGCGATTAGCATAAAGTGTCGTAAAACGTAGTTCATGATTTTTATTAATTAAAACTCTTGGGTTTTGCGTGCGGTTAAATGTTAAAATTAAATGTTGGAAACGTGTGATTTGTTTTCCAACATTCATCATGAAATAAAGTATTGTAGTGCAATTTGTAACTATTATTCGGAGTACAATGAACTTTATTCTGTGAATTATTTTTTATTTCATTTTAAGTTACATTTTTAATTTGTTTTGTTTTTAAATTTCTTTACATGCAATTTTTTTTTCATATTCTGGGTATTTAATCCGGTTATTAAGATATAAATTTAAGAATAAATTTTACTTTTCTTGCATCATAGATCTACAGCTACACTCCAAGAAGGAGTGTATGGCAATCACACAAGAAATGGGTTATAGCACTGTTTCTCAACCTGTGGGGCGCGGCCCCCCAGGGTTGTGTGATAACACTAAATGGGGGGCGCGAACATATCGAAAAAAAAATATTATTAAAAAATGTATTAATTTACCGAATGGAAAGCAAAACAAAATACGAGTACATTCTGGCATAATAAATAATAAAATACAAATTTACACTGATATAATACTTATAAATAGGATTGTATCAGTAATGCACAATATTTAATAAATTAACTTATCAATACTAAATTAAAATAAAGTTCAACCATTATTAGTGATTCCCTTGGGCCTGTCTTGCAGAGCAAAGTTTTTCGAAGGAAGGTTTAATATTATAAATAGACACTCTAAGTTCTTTTTATATATTTAGTCGATCTAAATATAGATCTATATTTTGTTTTCATAGCAGCCACCACAGAAATTCCGGTTTCGCAAAGGTAGGATGTTGAAAATCGTAATAGTTTACGAAATGCTCTTGTTTTCAGTGCAGAAAACTCATCATTCACCCCTACCCAAAATTCAAAGAGTGATTTATTACTAAATGGTCTTTTAATTTCGCCACTTGCCGTGACGTTTATGAAGATATTTCCTTTGGCAGTTGAGACCCCTTTGGGAGTATTTTGAAATGGATCCCTAACCCACTCTTAACATGCAACCAAGTTGTCGTCAGCAAGAAAATGCTTTTTTTAAATTCTTTTCAATCATGACTAAATGACTTTCAATGGTTACAAAAACAGCTTTCACATGTTGTTCTTCAGCCTTGTAAGTTTTAACACATTCATCCACATTTGTAAACATTTCTAGGATTTTTGCTTTAAATTTCAGCTCCAATATTCCAATTTTCTACAAAAAGCATTAACTTTATCACTCGTATCCAAAATATGTGTATTTGCTTCTTGGGGTTGAAGATTCAAGGTATTTAATTTCCCGAATATGTCGACCAAATAGCTAAATTCCATCAAAAATAAACCATCTCGAAATTTCTCGGCTTCCAGTCGGTTTTCCTTCTATAGAAAAATGACGATTTCATTTTTTAATTCATGAACACGTTGCAAAAATTTTCCGTGTGGTAACTATCTTGCCTTGCCATAAAAATCCCAACCCAGACGGGGTTGGGATGTACTGCACCCATGTCTTTACAAAGTGCAGAAAAGATTCTTGTTTTAAGGGTCTCATTTTTTTATAATTTACTACGATTACAATCATCGTTAGCACAATATTCAGACAAGGACTCATTTCTTTTAAAGTCAGAGTTTCTACGTAGATGTGCAATATGTCCAGACACACTTTGGAGATTTTTGTTTCACAAGTGCTTGTATACTTTGGAATCTTCCACATTATGAACGAGCATTATCGGTGCATATTTGACGCAATTTTTCCACTCTATGTTTGTCTTGAAAAAACATTTAAGTAGCAAATAATGCGTGTGCTGTAGCTTTGAGTTTGGTTTGCAGAAAAGTAATTCTGCTGCTACTGACAAACCATCATAATATCGAACATAGGCAATGAAATGAGTATCTTCTTTATTGCTGCTATCTGTTGCCTCATCAAGCTGAATTGAAAACAATTTGTCTCAAAACTTCCCGAAAAGCTGATACTGTACATCTTAAGCTATATCACCAATTTGATGGGCAACAGCATCATTTGATAGAGGTAAGGGCTGCATTTTTTTGGCAAAGTTATCTCCAAACATGGTTTCTACAATCTTATTTGCAGCTCGCAAAATAAGCTCACACCAATGGTGTGAGGCTTTATACATCTGGTTATTTTATATGAAACTTTGTAAAAGGCAAGTAAAGCTTTTTCATTCACAGAAAAGGTTTTTTTTTTTAAATTATGTTTGCGTTATAATATTATATAAGATACGTAGTTTCTAGTATTTTAACATTTATCAAGCAATTCACGATAGATTCTATAGCGATAGAAGGACTCAACTGAGACTAGTTGGAATTGAACAAGGAGTAGTGATCGGAATACACGTTTGTGCAGACGATCCAGAATTTCGAGACAAGTCGGAACTCCTCATGAAGGCGGGAGAATGTCCGATATAATGGACGTAACAAGGAGAGGCAATAGAGAGGCATCGATTGTAGTTTGTCAATGCAGCGGTCGGCATTGCCAAATATCAATAAATATACTTATTCTTGGTAATTTGTAAGGTTTGTAATTAAGGTCGTAGTGTAGTTTTAACGTCAAAATACTGAGAATACATTATTATTGTATACATTGTTATTGTATAAGGGAGGAGGGGGATGAAAATTATAACTGAAAATTGGGTCGCAAATACTGAAAGGTTGAAAAACGCTGGGTTTTGAGGTTTTTTCATTTCTCGACGTTCATGACCCAGCGACACCAAAAAACAGAAACAAAGGGGTGATAATATTCGTACAAATATAGGTGCGTTGGCGTATTTAAACTTCATAACTTTCGACTAAATAACCGATTTTTATGAAATTTTGTAGTTAGGCTTGTGCATATGGGGCAGTTTTTTGGTAAAAGTTTGGCGGTAAATTTTTCACAAAATTTTGCAAACATAACTCCGCTTTATATAAATTTCAGTACATGTGCACACGATATCTTACAAAAAAAAAGTTTGCCCCAAAAATCTAATAAAATTTCTTTTTATTTATTGCATAATTTTTAACCGATTTTTTTTTTTATGTGTTTTCTAGGTGTAGTTGTAATTCAAGCAATCCAACAAAAAATACTTTTGAGAAATATTTGGGTGAGAGAGCCGATGAAATTAAAAAAAATATTGACTATTTTAGTTTCAAAATTTTTCTGGGTTTATTTAAACTTAATAAATATTAACAGTTTAAATAATAAACTTTTAGTAGTAATATTACCATAAAATTTCATAATTCAACCCAACCCTCAAAAAAAAGTCATATATAACTTTTTTTTTATTGGTTATACATTTGTTAGTGGATTTCTAAAAATCTACTAAAAAATTTTAGTTTCTTCCATTTAACTAAACGAAGATAAATCAAAAATAAATTCTTGGAAGGTGATTTTGGAGGTGGGAAAAATTAATATAATATTTTTTTTTAATTCTTTTAACTTTTTTTGGTTTATTTAAAAAAATGATAATTTTACAATAAAATTTACCATAAATTACTCCTACCCCAAAAAAGAAAGATTAGGTAACTATTTTCATGTATAATTTATTTTTGCACTATAAGAAGAAATAACCAACACCAGGAAAGTATTACGAGTATTACTTTGTTATCAGAATTTTTTATGCTGAGGAATTATTTACTACCATACAACTAGGTTTTCCAAATATAATCTTTGTATGTGATTCAGTTAATGAGTTTTTCAGATAAGCAAGTTCATAATATTACACAAGATACGCAATTTCTATTATTTTAAACTAAAATTCTGCAATTAAATTAAAAATGAAACTATAAAATAATTAAAACTACAAAATAAAATGAAAGTTTAAAAATCTGACTTATTTTTTAGGGATTTACATTTATATTAATTTCCTTTTGCCAGTTTTCGCACTTTTCTTTCTCAGCAGTCCCTCTTTATCGTCTCTATCCCATCTAAACTACTTTTCTCTTCTTTCTCAGTTCCTTTCTCATTTACTGTATCTCTAATTCGCTTTCTTCTTCTGTCTTTCCGTTTTCCAGTTAGTTCCTTTCCTCCCGTTTCTTATTTTCTTGCTTTTTCAAATCTCTTTTTCCTTTTACTTCAGCTTCCAATTTTTTTATCCCTTCTTCTTTTCTCCTTTTCCTATCGATTTATTCCTACTTCACAAATTTGTCGTATTGGATTGAATTACTTTCATTCGTCATCTTCATATATTCCAACTACTGACAATTCCTTTAAAGAAAATTTCTTCTAATTAAATTAAATCTTTTTTTTTTTTGATAGTTGTTTACTTCCTATCACACCTGATTCTAACCATATGATGGTAATATCTAACAACACCGTTTTTGTTAGTAATTTATAATTTATTTTAATGTAGTTTTATGATTACATTTCAATATTATTCTTAACTAATATTATTCATAGTTAAAATATGAAAATCACGTAGGGTTTTCTTTTTACTAAACCGTAGTCGTCAGACTGCAGTTGACAAATTATTTATTTTTCTAACTGTAAAATCGAAAATATACTTTAAAATAAAGTAATACTGAAAAATTAATGCTGCTTATACTTATTGTTTGTAAAATCATTATTATACAAACAAAAAAATATAAGTAAATGCTTAACTGAAATAACTCCGATGGTAAAATTTAAAAAATATATAATTGCTAAAAATACTAAATCAATGAGAGAACTGAACAAAATTTTATAATTTCTATTCCCTTAATTCTTAAAATTCTCTACTTGTATGTTCGAGAGTTAACAATAATTCATTGCTAAATAAACTTAGTTATGTTAATGTACCAAACTGGTGGGACAGCCATAGAAAAAAGTCAAAAGCTTTTTCGACATTTTCGGTAGGTTTTTTACTACTCACACGAATCGATGGTATTATTTTTAAAAGTTTTATAATTATTATATTTTTGACATTCACTTACTCTCAAAAAAAAAAAATTAGATAAAAATCTTTTCATGTTTTTTTTATTTTTTAAATCATTACGAATAAAATTAGAAAAAATTATGCTTATTTTCATTAAATTTGTTAGTGAAATTGTAAAATTAAGTATAAAATTTATAAATTTGTTTGTAAAAATGTTCCAGGACAGGCTTTCTAAACGCAAGATAAGCTGTATATCTACAATTTAGTATTTGTCATTATTATTTCACTTTATTAGGTCAGACAAATTACTCATTACTAGTTGAGTTATCTATTTATAAGGGTACATAGATTTTTATTACTGCTTATTATGCAGTAATAAATTACAAAACTGATCGTAATATTTACTCAAATAATTTTAATATTTTTATTTAAAAAATAACAAAACAAAACTCTTTTATCCATTTTATTATGTAATTTCTTTTTTATGTGTGCTTATATCTATTTAATCCATTTATGTTACTTTATTTACTAGAACGATATCTGTTGTACATATTGCCGAAATGTTATTGTTCGGCATTGTTATAGAACCTTTTTTTCTTATCTTCGGCATGATATTTCTGTAGTATTCACATCACCGTTTCTTGAAGAAAATGTAGGAATTTCCCAAGGGTATTTTTTCATTCGCGATGTCACTGGTACTGCTGAATTTGACGTCCATTGTAGTTGAGAATAATGATGGCATTGTAATATGAAATATCTTGAAATCATTTTCTTTTATTCGTTTCAATACAATCTTATAGAAGAAAATGTCTCCGTTTTGAATAAAGAAAGTGATTTTTGTTTATAATTCTTTCGTACTTATCGAGTAAAGAAATGTATTTCTATTTGATGCTAATATTATGATCTATTCTTTACAAAATATCACCAGTATTGTTATATTGTTCAGAAATAAATTATAACAGAAAACTCATTTTTATATTTTGTTCGGCACACTTTTCCTTTAGAAGTACGAATAAGTCTTATCACCATTTGAAATTTAAATCAATACTTCAATGTATTCTTTCTGATAATTATTTCCTTGATTACTTTTTATTTTTTCTATATACAAATGTTATTGATTAAACATAGAATAAAATTAATATAATAAATATGTATTTTAATCAGACTACTACAATCTATTATAGATAATTTTCTAATTGTATTACTTTGTAAATCATAGATTTTGAAAAATATTGAATTTAACGTATCATTTTAGAATGTTCCTGCAATGAGAACCTGAAATAACTATCCAGAGATAAACTGTTAACCAGAAAATAAAAAAACATATTACCAGTGCTTACTTGATAAATTCTTGAAATTGTCTAGAATATATTTTTATCTTTTATTTTGAGGGATAAAAAACTTTTTCTTGTTATATTTACGTATCTCACCAACGTAAAGAAGTTACAAACACCACTGATGGTATACATTAAACGGTTTGAGAATCACTACTCTAAAGAAGTTTTTCATTAAACTTACTATATTAGAAAAAATTAATTGTAAATTCCTAGAAAATACACCAGACATTTTGTATGGTTTAACCACTAGAGTTTATAGTTTTGTTGGATATTCCACTGCGTATTATTTCCATGGTTGGATGAGGTATTTCCTTGATTATATCTGATTATTATCCGATGGTATTTGTATTTCTGGAAAAAAAGACTTTTATTGCAGCATATATTAACTCTTATTATCCATATTATCATTTTATCATTGTGATATTTCTGTATTAGATAAAAATACTAAAAACTAACCATTACGGCTACGACAATTATTTTTCTTATAAAAAAGATTCTATTTTAAGACAAACAAATTAATGTAAAAAATATAATTGAAAACATAAACTATAGAGGTATAAATATTTTTCTTCATACACGTTTTACGGTAAAATTACGCTCATTATTAATTTTAGGCAATTCAATCTCACTGTATAAATAATATATAATAAACAAAATATAAACATAATTCACTTCATTACGGAAGTTTTACACATTATAAAGATCAAAACAGGAATTAGGGTGATATGTTACTCCACGTATAACATAAGAACTACAGCAGTTGCCTGGAAGGATCATGGGATATCATAAAGCACCTGATATGAGTGGCAAAAGCTACTGTTGTCAGGCTTTCTCAGTTGTTTCTTTTATAATAACACACAATTTTAATAAATAAAAAATTGAATTTATTAAATTCCCTAAACAGAGTGGTCCGGGATATAGTCCCCGAACTTCATGAACTGGTTCAGGACACTAGAATGAGCAAAAACGTTCATATCGACATAAGTCCTATTTTGCTTTTTGTTGCTTCTAGACGCCATTTTGTGATTTTTAATTAGTGAGAAGACCTTTTAAATAGATAGAAAATTTATTATAAATTGTAACACTAATAAGCCCTTCATGCAAGTCAAAATAATGTTAAAGAGTCTTGATTTGATAGATGTCCAGAAAACCTTATGAGAAATTGGTCAGCTATTTAGAAACATAAAAGTTTAGATTCTTCCTTCTTTACAACAAAATATTGTAGCAAATATTTTTTTTTAATAGCTAATTAATTTAAAATTAACTATTTAATTTGATTAAATAACAACAATAAATTAAAATATTTTAATGAAATGATTTTTGTACAACTCAGTTAGTAATAAAATAATAGAAAATATATTGATGGAATAAACTTTTCTTATCTTTTTTTAGTATGTAGGCTTTACTCGGTTATCCGATCAGCTTGCCAGTCGCAGCAATCCTTTTACGATGAGACTATATTGATTCAAGTCAACTTGTTTATAAATCGGACCGTTCACTATCGTGGTTTGGTGAGAAAGTTCAATTTTGTTTTGTAGGGAAAAGAGCTAAAGTGATGTGGATGTGAGTAAGACTGCCCCTATCACACAATCCTTTTCTATTCTGTAGAGAGAGAACAAGGGAAAACTACCCTGCCTTCTAGATAGATACATTTCGTCCCTTGTAATTCTAACCCATAGCGATCGTTTCTTTCTCCCCCTCCCATATAAGGTGGTTCATTACTAACAACGCTTCCGGATGGTTATGTGTTTGTTTGTCGTATGAGCGGTGCTGCTGTGTGGTTGTGTGTTGTGGGTGAGTTATTTAGAAAAGAGGGACTCGTAGACGCATCATTGCCTTTGGACAGTGCATTAGATACATGTAAAAGTTTTTTTTTTTTTTTATTACAATATCTCTGTTATTCTATTTATACTTCTCCCCCCTACGAGTTGATTGCCATCTTCAGACTCCAAATATGTCCTTTCTTTCTGATTTATATGACATCCCTGTTTGTATCCTTTATTACCCTCTCGTAGCCATATCGAATAATTTTTTTTTCAGACAACTCTAAATATGAAATGGATTATTCGAAAATAAATCGGTTAAAACGAGGGTGATCCACTTCCTAAGTGCAAACTGTCTTCATTTTTTTGAAATATGAAATAAAAATATAAAATTATTTATTGAAAAAAAAGTTATTATTAGAAAAATTATCTTTTTGTTAATATTTTTTTTAATTTTATGAAGAAAAATTAGTATTCCAATTGAGGTAGAAAGCACTAATATTCGTAAAAATGAAGGTTGATATTGACTTATAATTTTTATTAAAGTATTAGGCTTTCTAGCATTTCAGGGGTTAATAAATATTTAATAACATTTTTTTTTATTAATTTTGTTTAAAATTATGAATAAGTGTTTTTATTAAGTTTGGGTTCAATATACTAGTAGGTTGGGAAAGGATTTTTGGTAAATATTTAAAAACAAACGTTTTATACTTAATATGATGTAAATATATATTTATGGTATTTAAACAATACATTAAATCTGCTAAAATAATATATAAATAAAAAATAATAATTATAATAATAAATCTGGATTTCGTCCAGAAAAGTAAACTACAACGTATTTACTATATACCTGGAGATTATGTTCTGCTTATCTCATGATCAATATGACTACCATCACATCTAGCAACTTCTTCAACACGAACTCCTGTGTTGTTAATAACTCGACGACACATATCCTCGGTTATCTCGTTGCACGCATCAATGATTAACACTCGCAGTTCCATCACTGTTTGAGGATGTTTAGGGAAAATCTTTTCCTTTAGAAATCCCCAAAGAAAATAATCACACGGATTCAAACCACGACTGTTCGGTGGCTAGTTCTGTCCATATTCAAAAAGATTACAAAATCAGTTTGATATAACATTGTGTTAAACGTTTCACACGGAAAGTTTAAAACAATATTAGCTGTGTACAGTCTGGCTTCATCCTCACGAATCACACTTTTTCGAATCGAAACCCTTTTGCCAGAAGCTGAGGAACATAATTATTAAGCAGCATGTTTAGATAAACACTGTTAACTGTCTGTTCGAAAAAGAATGGCCCTAATACCCCGTGACTTGAGATAGCGGCTCGTACCGTAATTCTTGGAGCGTAATGTGTTTCATAAAGCGCGTGTGGATTTTTGGAAGCCCAAAAACGCATATTTTGTTTATTAACAACCCCGTCTACGTGAAAATGTGCCTCATCTTAAAACTAAACATTGTTCAACAATAAATATGTCTTAGTTCACAGTCCGTTCAGCGAATGCCATTCTTGGATGTTTGTTGTCAACCGTTAATTTAGTCAACACTGTTATTTTGTATGGATACAAACGAAAATAAATTTTTAAAATTCGCTGAACAAATCGCCTAGAAATCCCAAATTGTGTTTGTCCTTTTCTTATTAATTTTCCCCGGATCTTCAACAACGCTGCTCTGACAGCTTTAATATTCTGTGGAGAAATAACATCGGCAGGCCGTTCTCGCTTACTCTCTAATACTGAACCACCACTATTTAAATTTTTCGTAAAGTCTACGTATTGTTTAATTCAGGGCGACCACCGACTTAATGTAAGCTCCACGCTTTTAGTTTCATTAAAAAACAACACAGTCTTTACGCGCTGTTCAACAATCAGTCTTTTTTTGTCAGCAACAATGGAACGATACACGAACAGCGCACTCGGAAAGAGAAGAAACGTTTTCGTTTTCTTCTGTTTAGCCTCCGGAACCACCGTCAGGTATTACTTCAGAGGATGAATGGGGATAATATGTATGAATGTAAATGATCTGTAGTCTTGTACACTCTCAGGTCGACCGTTCTGAGATGTGGGGTTAATTGAAACCCAATCACCAAAGAACACCGATATCCAAGATCTAGTATTCAAATCCGTATAAAAGTAACTGCCTTTACTAGGGTTTGAACCGTAGAACTCTAGACTTCGAAATCAGCTGATTTACAATGATGAGTTCACTATTAGATCAACTGCTGTCACTTCTGCCAACATAAAACGCATTAGTAATTATTAAACCTAAACAATTATTGCCAAAATAAATGTTGGATCATTTCGTGAGACACCCGTTAAAATCCTTTCTGAGATATGCTTTTCAAAGATTGTACATGTTGTGTTTGTTAAAGTAACGTTACGTTTTTTATTAATAAAATAAACATTTATCTTTAAAAAATGAATATTTTTTGTTAATTCACTTCGTATATCCGCTGACAAAGCCATTACAAGTATAATGTTTTAGTTACTTCTAATTCACTTCTGCCTATCGTGTAGGCATATCCACCTGATGAATTACATTTCAATATTTAACGCAAGGTTGAGACTATCGAGAGTCTCTATTAGTGCTCTTCACATAATCCAGTCCACTGATCCTGTCATTATATATAAAACGGACCATTTTTTTTTTTTAACCTCCGGGACCACCGTTGTGGGTGTGAGATGAATGACAATAGCATATGAAAATGTCATGGCTGACCGCTGACCGGGTTCGAACCTCCGGATGAAAGACCGAGACGCTACCACTCGGGCCACGGAGTCCAGTATACATAACGGACCAAATTTCATCTTTCCCCATATTTAAAATAGCTCCAACATCTCTTTTTCATTATTCTTTCAGTTTTACACCCACACAAAGTGCACTACAAATATAACACTTCACAAGACGTTTCCTCATATTTAATGCTCATATCACTGTTTATTAATCTTTATTACATAAAGATTTAATTAGTTTCTGTTGTTTTTTCCAAACATTTTGCCAGTTACTGATGGTGTGTGTGTGTGTGTGTGTGTGTGTGTGTGTGTGCGCGCGCGCGCGCGCGCGCGCGTAGGCAAATGCAATCATCGCTACCTTTATCTTTAATAATTATCTTTGACAAATCCCAAAAAAAGAAATCGAGTGGCGTAAAGTCAGTGAATTGAACTGACCAAGCAATTAGTTCATCACGGTCCAATCGTACCTTACGGAAATTGTTCATGTAGGTAGTCCCTAACATGTAAACCTCAGTTTGGTGATAAGCCATCTTGTTGTAAGTACTTCATACTCCTGTAACCTGTCTTAATAACTAGCGCTATTAGTAACCCTTTTGTTCGGTGAAAAGAATGGTCCGATCACTTTTTAAGCAGTCAAATCACACCAAAAGATAATTTTCGGGCTATCACGTCTTGTTTGTCGAACGGAGTAAGAGTTTCGCTATGTCAAATCTTACCACTATATCGATTAATGCTAGAGTATGATCAGAAACATGGAAAGTATCTTCGTCGGAGATGATTACTTTTTCTAAAAATGCATTGTCTTCGTTTAATTTATCAAGAATTTCCTCAGAAAAATTGTAACGGAGTGGTTTTTCGTCACATTCAATTGTACGTACCGAATGAATTTTGTGTGCATGAAGTTTTAGGAGCTTGTGTATAACCTTCACAATTGTCGATTGCGATATTCCCAGTTCTAAACACTCACGACAATTCGACTTACCCGGGCTTTTTTGAAAAGTTTCTCTTACGCGACCCGTAACTTCCTCGAAGATAGGAGGTCTTTCAGCAATTTTTTTTGTGTATTACACTTCCTGTATTATTAAACTGCTAACACCGACATTTAATAGTTTATTAGGAGGAACGCGGCCGTACTCCAAACGAAAGCATACGCGAACGGTACTAACAGATCCGCTTTCATGAAACCACAGTACTCGCATTGCTTTCTCCTGTACGGTAACTATCACTCTCCCCTGTCGTTACACCGTGCCGACGTTTTCACTCAAGGTCACTGCAGTTCCTACACTAACTTTTGAAAAAATCAACGCGTGCTACATTGCTTCGTTCATTTTTTAATAAACCCTAAAATGCGCTGAATAATTAATATTCACTCTGTACTTCCATAGGCCTATCCCATCTGATATGAACGAATGCTTGTTCTATCTGTAAAACATATACTTTATCACGTTCTACACACCTCTTTTTTATAGTTCTAATTAAACCAATCGTATCCTTTGAGCTTCTTAACCTCATAAATGTACATTGTTTTTCTATAAACATTTGCTCCATTTTTCTACTTAGCCTTGCGTTTAAAATTCTCAGAATGAGCTTTGCTGAAAGCGAATTAAACTAATTCTTCTGTGATCTTGACGCTTAACTGTACCATTTTTTTTGAGATTTGTAATTGCGATTGATTTAATAAAATCTACCCAACACATCTCGCTGTGATAAATTTCAACGCCTTCAATCTTTCTTGATTAATATATTAATCACTTTCTTTCAGCAATTTTTCTGTCCCCTTAGTTTTTACATTTTTCCAATCATTTATTCATGTAAAACTTTTAATTTTGGGATTGTTGCTCCTACTTCGTTATCATAGGTTCCATACTTTCCTATCTATATAATACAGATGACTTCCAGAGAAGATCATTTGGCTTTCTGTTGAATTGATGTAGTGGCTTTTTATACTCTTCACGGTTTGTGAACCTGTTTCTCTTTGTAAAACACTTTACCATTTCTAAAGGTAATTTTTTAAAATCTACTCTTTCCCCATTTATTCCAAAATATGTTTATCAATATTTTTTAGCTTGGTACATATTAATCCACCGGGTTAGTCTAGTGGTTAACGCGTCTTCCCAAATCAGCTGATTTGGAAGTCGAGAGTTACAGCGTTCAAGTCCTAGTAAAGCCAGTTATTTTTACATGGATTTGAATGCTGGATCGTGGATACCGGTGTTCTTTGGTGGTTGGGTTTCAATTAACCACACATCTCAGGAATGGTCGAACTGAGAATGTACAAAACTACACTTCATTTACACTCATATATATCATCCTCATTCATCCTTTAAAGAATTATCTAAACGGTAGTTACCGGAGGCTAAACAGGAAAGAGAAAGAAAGGTTGGTACATATTGTCTTCACTTTCTAAATCTTATGAGTATGTATTTTAAGCAATTTCTTTTCTTGGTTGTTACTCTCCTCATTAGATTTTCAATAGAGAACCCTACCTTTTTCAACAATCCGGTTCTTTTACTTTCCTTTGTCTTTATTTTTTTCAGTTATCTCACTAGTGACGTTTTACAATTTTAACGGTAAAAGTCAGTTACGTTTTCTTTCTAAATAATTTTATTTTTGTTTAGAAATACAACCGATTCATTCAAAACCTTGGAATATTTGCCGGGTTATTGTTTATATTATTTCAAAGGAGAAACGGATTTAGTAAATAGATAGTTTACTGTACTTAATACTGAAAAGTATATATTATACATTATGTTGTGTACGCCATCACCTTTTTTAAAATCTAAATTCCATTAATACATATTTTAGTTTTTTCAGTTTTAGTTCATTGCTCTTTTCTTATTTATAACATTCTTCTAAAATATATGAGAAAATTTTATTAAAATTATCTTTAAAAATAATTTTTTTAATACTCTATTTTTTTGGCAAAATAATAATACTTTATAATAATAATAATAATTACTTTTCCGCCTAGCTCTATTGCAGAGCTATGTGCTATGCAGAAGGGAAAATATGGTAATCGGCCCAATTTGGACATATGCGGTTTTCACCGGATCTTTACGTTTTGACACCCAAGAAACGCAAAAAAAACAGGATGAACATTTTCCGGATCTTCGTATGTACGTGTGTAATCAGTTTTCGTTGTTTGTCTAAATCACGTTTGTCTAAATCTCAAGAACTACTCGACCCGATACTGACCAAGCTTGGTCCGATTACTTGTTTATATGGGGCATTGATGTCATTATATTTTCAACTTAGAAGGTCAAAGGGTGGGTGAGGCTGTACAGCAAGGTCACCCTCAGTATCTCGAGATTTCGCCTAATTAAAGTCTTATTTTTCTTAGGCACGTTTATTAACAATTAAAAAATAATAATATTTCAAAAAAAACTTTTTCAAAATCGTACCCTCACCCAAAAAAATTATGTAAATAAACAGTGGGTATAGTGAATCATTAGTACCCCCCTCTCACTACAAGGAACGCTAGTGTAGTACTGACCGTTCAACTATATGATATTATTTCAGAGGATGAATGAGAATGATATGTATGAATGAATGTCAATGAAATGTAGTCTTTACAGTCTCAGATCGACCATTACTGAGATGTGTAATTAATTGAAACCCTACCACCGCTACTCATGATCTAGTATTCAGATCCGTATAAAAGTATCTGCCTTTACTAGGAGTTGAACCATAGAACTCTCGACTACGAAATCAGCTGAGCTGTAGTCGTCTGCTATGTTGTAACGTCACAGGTGAGCGGTAACATTAAATAAATGAATAATAATTAAAGTATAAAAAAGTATTTAAACTGGCCGCTAGTATCACCTCACTCGCGCGAATGAAATACGGCATGCGCGCGCGATTTAGTTATAATCACTGAATTAAATAAATAAAAAAATATTATATTTAAATAAAATAATAAATATTTTAAATTAAGTATGTGTAAGCCGTGGATCACAAAAAAAGCCGCGTGACAGGGAAGTCCTACAACAGTGTTGTCAGCTTTTTTTTAGATACTTGAAATGATTAAATTAAAAAAAAATTATCCTATTTCTAGACCCTAAACTTTCTCGTAACAATATTATCTGGCGAATTAATACCAATTTGCTTCAGTCTTCACGTAAATTTTGAATCCATTTCTCTTTTACGTAATTTAAGAAGATGGGAACAAATAGTTTAAGTTTTTTTTCCACTGGCAAAAATATATTAAATAGTTAATATAATACTGGTAATTATTTAATGTTAGCAATACTTGTTAATTGTATTTTGTAAATTAACTAACTTTTAAAATTAACTTTATTTTAAAAATTCGTAAAATGGATTGATTGCATGTGTAAAAGTTGTAATTTTATTTCCACTTTTTATAAAATTCTTAATTAAATTACATCTACAACTCAGATAATCCCTCAAAACAAAGAATCTATTACATTCACTCAAGATTACAATAAATTATTAGTAAATAAATAACGTAACACGAGCAGACGTTAAAGAAGACTAGCTTTACTAGGAGAGTTCCAGCTTTCAAGTCCTAGTAAAGTCAGTTATTTTTACACGGATTTGAATACTAGATCGTGGATACCGGTGTTCTTTGGTGGTTGGGTTTAAATTAACCACACGTCTCAGGAATGGTCGAACTGAGAATGTACAAGACTACACTTCATTTACACTCATACACATCATCCTCATTCATCCTATGAAGAATTATCTAAACGGTAGTTACTGGAGGCTAAACAGGAAAAAGAAAAGACGTTAAAGAAGAAAATTGTAACTAAAAAAAATTTAACCAAGTAAACAGAATAATGAATAGTAAAATGATGAAAACGGAAACCGAAGTATTACCTTATTTTATATAAACTGATTATGAGTGTACAGAGTGTACAGTGATAATCAGTGTATATAAATATTTCTACTGAGGAATGTCGTCGTAGCCAAGCTGAATCCCAATTATTTCATAACGTAGCGCCATGCATCAATAATAAAGAAATTGTATCGGCGTTTTTATAGTGTACTGGCTAAGTTTTACCATTTCAATGAAAATATACACAAAACGTTTTTTAAACAGTCATTATCTAGTTTGAAAAAGATTTAATTAAAATAAATTTTAAATAAAAATTAATTAAAAAACCAAGAAAAACACCACGGAAGAGATAAAAAAAATGTTTTCTATTACAAAAATAAACTTTTTTAATTAACTTCCATTTTATTTCTTAATATTCCAGAATAAATGATTGCATATATTTTATGATGATAAATATACAGTTCTATTTTACATCACTAGATGACTTTAGAAACTGGTATGTAGTCTGTTCTATTTAGGTAACAAGTGAGATTGGCCTAGAAATTGTTTATTAATGATCAAAGAAAAACATCTAAAACTCTGATCCGAGCTGTATTACAGTGACGATAACCGTGGCAAAGTGTCACTGTCATGGTTCGTAAACCTAGGAACATTTTCTGGATTTGATTCCCGGACAAGCATGGTGCTGACCGCCGTAGCGGATTGTAGCGTGTCCGTATGATATGGCAGTTTCATAAAGGTTTCCATATCTTATTCTCCCTACAGATTAGTGAGAAAGGGGTAGGGCTTAGTAACAAAGGGGATTACGCCATATTTTACCCTTCTACTTCCAAAATAAGATGAATATAAAAAGGAAAATATAAGTAGTAGAAATGTGGTTATTCAAGGATTATTTTGTAATTAAATATCCTTTTATTATAATAAAATTAATTATTAAATATAATTGTACGTTTTATTACTAAAACTCTTATATTTTATCAAACTTCTCTGCACACCATCGCCATCAGTAAGGCATTAGGCGTACTCCTTAGGTACGATTTTATTCTTTGTGTTTAAAAATATTGAGTTGATTCGAAATAAAGTATATGAAAATTAATAAAAGAAATAAAGTAGACGGTCTTTGAAAATTCGTTGAATGTATAAATTTAATTACTTTTTTGAAGGCTAAGTTATTTTAGGTTGTTAGGGTTTTTTATTTATTTAAACGGGGAGAGAAATAGAAATAAAAGCGAATTCTGTTGCAACACAACGGAACACACGGGACTACAGATTGATGACGTAGACCCACTGTTTTTGGAGTGGACAAGCTTTTAGGTAGGGTGACGGAAAGGGGATGGAAGTTGAGTTAGTGGTTGGTTAAACAGTCCTCTATGGTCATTGTTTGCTGTCCTGTACAAACTGCAAATTGTTTTAGTTGTCGCGCCTTCTACCCCTTTTCAGCCTCATTCTCGACCAGTTGCTTTTGTCGGCTCTAATTGTGCCCAAGTTAGTCGGCTGGTTGCAACGTTGCCTTGGTTGATAGCTCACTCACTCGCTCGTTTCTTAATGAGATACTGCTCACCCTTTTCCTATACCCACCCACACGATCTTTTACCTTTCACCTCTGACTATATCCTTTGCCTCTTATATAATATCCTACCGAGTCATTAAGACAACCCCTTTGTGAAAATGACAAAATATTCCTCACGGTATTAATCTCAGACCATAATTACATAGTTACCGCTTTATGCTACCCTGTCTACCTGCCTACCCTCTATTACGTAAGTAGATGGGCTTTCTTAAAGTGATTTAGGCTAACATTAATTGTAGTACAAATTAAAAATATCGGTTATTTTATGAGTTTAACTTTTTATTCGCTAATAAATTAACCCTTTAAACTGAATGCGCATTTTTTAAACATCTTTCGTATTTTTCTTGTTCAAATTGTGGCAGAATATTTTTACCACCTAAAGATCATAAAATTGTAAAATAACTGTATCATTAAAAATAATTTTTTCTAATACTCTATTTTTTTGCACATTAATAGTACATTTGGTCGATTAATTTCTATATATTACTTTCCCGCCTAGTCCTATAGCAGAGCTATATTCTATGCTAGAATAGTAACATTATATACGTAGTTAAGAATATAAATTGTTATTGTGAAAGATGAAAATCATGTGATTTCTGGTATTTGGATTCTCTGGCTCAGTAATGATTATAATATAAATATAAGAGGTATATGAATAGTTAGTTTCACAGTTTTCTAGGAATTCAACGAAGAATTGCATATGCAAATAGGAAATATCTTTCTGTTTGAATGGTGGGAGGGAGTTCTAAGAGGGTTGGCTGGAGTAAACGTTTTTGGGTCTATTGTCAAAAATGGGTTTGTATTAATTATTATTATGAATAATATTATTGTTATTACTATTCCTATAATATCTTTAGTTGTGTAGTAAGGGTGGAATGGAATTTTATCAATGTTATTTTTTATTCCTAGGGGGTTAGAAGATTCATGTAGGTATATAATTACTATAATTGAAAAGATGAATGGTATAATGAAGTGAAATGTAATGAATCGATTTAAGGTTGGGTTGTCAACTGCAAAACCCCTCTCAGATTCATTGTACGATTATTTCTCCTATATACGGGATAGCTGAAATTATGTTTATAATTACTGTTGCTTCTCAGAATGATATTTTTCCTCAAAGTAAAAAAGCCCATGAACCAAATATTTTTAAAGGGGTTTAATATTTTTAATTGAATTGTACCCCGGTGTCATTTATATGACATAAATTAAAAATTTTAGAAAATCCTTATTCATAAAATAATTACGTCATGGTTATATCGTCTGATTCACATACTTGTCTTGATTTACATACTTCTTGATTTTCTTTAGGTGTTTATTTTAATAATAATGATGCTACAAAGATTAATAAGATTTTAAATATGTACTGTATCTTGGTAGATTATTTTACATTTTCATCAAGTGTTGAAAATGTCCTCTATCTTCCTGAATACTCCGCTGAACATGTCGTTCCACATTCTTGGTCGTTAGATACAGAGTTGCCTTGTCAATCAAAACCTTTGATTTAGTGCGTAATGTTGTTTCAAATCGTCTAGAGTACAAGGGCGTGTATCTTGCCTTCAGATACCACCAGTGGAAAAAGTTTTGTGGGGTTTAAATCGAGTGGTCTTATTTCCTGGATATGATGAGGTTGTCAAAGAAAATTTCGATGTAAATCATAGACTACGGTATCGCGTAGCAAGGATCCGGCCTGTTGAAAGTATCCTTAAAGTAATTCAGTTTTATTTAATTGTTAAACAAGTCGTTTAAATGTTGCTGTACTTTGCAGTATTCACAGTAACTTCGAAAAAGATTGGATCAAATATTATCTCTTCTTGTACGATACACCATTCTCCTACATTTAATGGGTAGCCACTTTATGAGTGGCATGTAAATGTTATGCAACCAGTGTGTGTGTTCTGTCAATTGATGTAGCCAGACAATTGGAACCAGGCTTCATCTGTGAACCACGTGACCGAAAATATGCCACTGCAAAATAGATGCCTGGAACAAGCGACAATATTGCATCCTTTTGCCTTACGGGACACCAACAATTCATGAACATCCTATACTGCCTTAGCTCTTTGATATACCAAGTTCGAGAGACCGATCTCCTGAGACTCTCAGACGCCTTAAAATTTACCGACTGACCTCAGTAGTCTCAACTAAACATCCACAGTATCCTTCTTCAGTTTAGACTGAAGATGTTCTCCGGTTTCAATAAGAAGATTACTAATTGTTTTCAACTTCCAATTCGACAATAGTATTGGTGTTTCTAACACCAAATTCCAACTGGTGTGCTTTGTATCGCTCCGACCGAATGTTTTATCCAGTAATAATGTTGCATAATAATTGCCGATCTCTGTGGCGGAGTGGTAGCTTCTCCGACATTTATCTGGAGGTCCCGGGTTCGAAGCTCAGTCAGGCATGTAGTTTTTCATACGCTTTAAAAATTTTGTTCTCGTATTCCTACGCACAAGCTTTGAGCTTATATGGTAAATTAATACATCAAGCAAAAAGAAAGCTGATATGTGCGCCATTATTCAGTACAAAAATGAAACAGCTGTTCTGAATTAATAAAGAAAGTCATGAGTTTATATGAATCCCGCTGTATAAGAAAATTCAAATTTAAGATATTGCATACTCGGTTTCAATCGGTATTAAAATCGATCTTCCCTTTCATCCCAAACTAAGAATGTTAGACTTACAGTGTTTAGAATATTTTCAATGAATTGAATACCAGATTTGCTGACTACACAGGAAATCTCATGGACTATCCCAAATACAAGAGTACTCTTCTTCCTGTAGAATCATTCTTCCAAATAGAATCGTTCAACTTAAACCAAGCAGTAGGTTTTTTAAGCTTACATAATTATGTAAGCTTAAAAAACCTACTAGTGCTTTGGAAATTTCCAAAGCACTGGAATAAGTAATTTGTCTTTTTAGTCATAGACTTTTAATTATACCTGATCGATAAGCATTTTAGAATGCTTCAAAAAACTGTAAATAGAAACTTAAACATTATTAATCTTATATGGAATTGTTCATATTACCAAATTCTAATCTAAAATTAATTATAAATTATTAAATAAAAAAATTTTGTCATTATTTTTTTCGTTTCTTTTTAAATTCCCGTTTCCAAATTACAATTTTCATTCATTTCACTGATTAGAATTTCTGATGTAATATGGTTTTTTTGTATATATTACTTTAATTTTATTAGCCTATCGAAAAATGTTATTATTTTTCAATTTATACGAAAACTGTATTCCTCTTAAATAAAAACTACACCATTAATACAGAATGTTCTCCTAAAGAAAAACAATATTCATGTAATTCGAGAATGTGTCATTTGTAATTTTCAACCATTTTTATGTCATGAAGTTTCGTGATGCTTTTAATGAGTAAATTATTTTTAATGAGTGTAATTATTTTAAATTATTTTTATGGGTTTTTTCGTCTGCTTTTTGTCCGATACAATTTAGAATTATTTCTGTAACGAATTTCCCATGATTGGATTTATGTTTTTGAAATATATTTTGTAATATTATATTACAAAATATTATATTAATATTATATATTTTTAATATGGTATATTGATCAGAATGATCTTTAATTTTATTTTATATATTTTTTTAATGTTTCTATAAAACAAAGTATGTTTTTTCTTCTTCTCTTTATATCTTCCATGCATTTACGTATATGAATTCCTCTTGTCAGACATTTTACTTTATAGCCCATTTTACTTATTCTTCTGAGATTAACATTTCAGCTTTTATAAAATGGCGTCTATCGGCCATTTTGTTGTCTTATAAATCTCAAGAAAAATATGCCTCTAAGTCCGGAACTGATTACAGTGGCATGGATAAACATGAACGACATTCAATCAAAATTGACTTTATTCCCACTGGATAACTGGGATGAAAAAATACGATCAGCGTGGGTTTTAATTTCAAAATTATGACATATTAATTGCTGTTTTGTATTTGTTAAAATTTCTTATCGATTGGCTGTGATAGGTGTTCATAAAATAGGCGAATATTAAATGTTTTAAATTAAAAATTTATTTAAATTGATAATTAGAAAATAGTTTATTTATGATGCAACAGCAAATGTATTACTTTAGTTTGAACAGTTTGTTTTTTATCTTGTTTTCTGTGTTTAAGAAGAAGCAAATTTGTAATGTGAGAGAATATATTTTTTATTATCTATTAATTTTGCGTTACATTAAATTTTCATTAAAATAATGTAAAGATGTTCAAAATTCTCTTCGAGAGTGTTTACTTAAGTTATTTTTGTTATTTCCATATTTAATCATTTCTACCGTAAATAAAATCAATAAATGTGTATTAAAGTCGAGATTTAAAGAAAAAAAAATATATATAGATATAAATATTCATTTCCTACTCTTATTATACTTGCAATTGACTTGAGTGGTTTGTACATTTAAACATTCCCTGGTTTTGTGAGGTAGTCTGTTAACGTTAATACACTTCCTCCTTACTACACACTTAGTTAATGTAGGTTGTATACAGTAGTCTAATTATTTTTAACAGTACAATTCCATTTAAAATCTAAATAATTAACCCTGAATCTTTAATACATCGTTCACTAACCTTATCTCTCTTTTTACAATGTTGGAACAAAATTCTCTTTTCTCAGTTCATTTTAAAGTCATTTAATGCACATCTAGTTAACGGAAGGAAAATTTCGGAAACAAGGCTATTGCAGAATTAGCCATAAACTAAATTTAAAACTTGTACAAATTTACGCAGTTAAATGTTTTATTATTCTTCTTTTTTCGTTAAATTTACTTGCTATCAAGTAGGCGGTCAGCTTAAAATTACAGAAGGTAGATAATAAAATTCTAAAATTTAATTTTTAGAGAATTAGCCATTTTTTGACATTTAAAACATTTGCCATTTTTAAAACATAAGCCATGCTATGTTTTATTTGTATTAATACACTTTATTTTGTGAACAAATTAAGATTCCATTCACAGGACGTAGAGATAGTGGGATTGCTTACAAACTGGATATCGAGATCTAACTTATAATACTACCGTATCTAACTTATAATAAGTTACCGTTAATACATACTTTTCTTTTACAGTTATGTTTTGTATCAAATCTTCATGTTTTATACAAATTTAAGAGTCCGCTTATTTTTTATTAAATTATTATTAATCAATTAATTTAATAACAAAAGACTATAGCTGAAAAATATACATTGTAATTCGTAACGCTGAGAAAAATAGTTCATCTTAATCATATGATTGGTAAAGACATTGTAAATTATTATGCACTATATATATATACATATAGAAAATTAATTAACGCATTACTCCTCTTCAGTTGTTTTGTAAAATTTACTCGGTTATGGTTAGTTGAAAAGTACTAAATTAATATTTATTACAATGAACAGTGAAATTATAAGTGGATTACATGTAGGTTGTGCTGGAACTAGAGATTTTTGTATAACGTAGATATTCATTTATACTCAAAAGAGCATCGATCCATTATTAAAAAAAAAATTAAATATACTAACAAAGTATAATTTTTCAGGATTTTACTACTTTATATGCTAAAATATATTTTTCAAAATGATTGTTATGTAGAACATTTTTCATTTTTATTTATTACGTAAAAAAAATGCTAAAAATAAACGAGTAGTAAGATAAACAGGAAGAGAAATGTGTTCTGCACTCATTTGAAAAGTTTATTAATATTTCCAGAGGAAGACAAGAGTAAACTAAAGGCGGGACGGAACAATTTTGCGGTTCTTTCAGCTTTTAACCGAGATTGGTTCTTCGCGGATTGATTTACCGTTGCCGACTCACTTGATCAAACAGTTCTACCACCCCACTCTCTTTACATTAAGTAGACTCCACCGTCATAGTACACACGATCTTATTGATATCCCCGCTCTGGTAACTTTATTCGTATTGAAATATAATTCATCTTCAATAGGTACAGTAGACTTAATAATCATATATAATTCACTATTGCTATTATACAATTATTAGTTGGACAGTTATTTTGAGATAAAGGTAATTAATTTATTAAGTTTCATTTTTATTTATTTTTCGCAATTTTTCTATTTTAACACTCATTTTTTCCTAGTAATAAAATCTAGCATTCTAGCAGTGTATTTATAAAGTTTTATAATAAGTTGAGAAGAAATATTCTAAGAAATAAGTTCTTGTATGTTATAATCCATGGATAAAAAGTTGTATTTCTACGATCGTTATATAAATGATTACGATCAATAATAATTACGCATGATTTATATGTATCTACGGATTGTTTCCGCGCAAAGAAATATGCAAATAAAGATTTATATTTATTCAGAATTTTAATCCCCGTTAAATTCATGTTAGTAAAAATTTGTTTGACTTAATCTTCCACGTGACTAATGATCGAAGTACATCTTAATTATATCTAGGGTCTATTTTACTATTACTATTTTTTAATATGTAAACTTCGATGAAGTTAAGTATATATGGAGCTGGAATAAAACAATCTTTTTTTTTCTTTATTTATTCATCTTAACTAAAATTGTTTATCCTTCTACTTACTTATCATCCAAAATTTTTTTTTTCACAAAGATCAACAAATTTTAATCGGTTTTATAATAATATAAAAAATAATAATTTTCTGAAAGTATAATATTAGTTTTTTTTTGTTTTTTTTTTTAGGTGAATAATTCTTGATTAACGATTGTTCAAATTTGTTTTTTATACACTTGATTGCATAAAAATTCTTGGATATATTTTTTGTCTTACATTTTGTACATTTTCACGTTATATAGTTATGCAGATATACAACCTATTCTAGAGGGGATATTCTCACGATAGAGGACAGATGAAGTTATATCCAACCAGCCTTACCTTTTTCTTTTTTTTTTCATGATTTCGCCACATAAGCTTTGTGCGTGGGAAATGTAAATAGAAATTTGTAGCATATGAAAAATGCCATGCGTAACCGGGATTCGAATTCCGCATTCCTATCCGGATGAAAGGCTGAGACTTATCTAATATAATTGCACAAAATCATACACGTCTTTTACTCTGGGAACATTTTTTATCCTTGTAATTTAAACCCACATAAATTAAAATAGTTACAGGCAGATCTTTCAGCCCGTAATGAAACATACATTTTATGTTTAATCATTACAGTAAGTTGGGAAGGGAAGGAATGGATTTACTTCTATGAAATTTCCAATTCCATTAATAAACTGTAGAATGAAAAATCAAATATTTTTGTTTCCTTTGGAAAAATAAATTTCCAACAAAAAAGCAGTATTAGTTTTAATTATTCTAAATAATGGTTGAACAACTATCTAATCAATGAACTGACAATCATTTTTTAAATATCACCTTCATATTGAAAATTATCATTAGTCACACACGTTTACCAATAGGAATATTCTAAAATCATAATTCTTAAAATATATTATCCTTGGCAAACTAATATAGGACATAATATTATCTCAAGATAATTTACATTTATCATCCATCACCAACAGTTTTAATCTTCTCAAATGAACGATCGAATTAGTCGTGAACTCTCAACATCCGTGTAAATAGATGGGCACCCGCCATTAACATAATGTTAGAAGCCTTTGAATGTTTGTAGTTAATACAAAACCGTTTAATTAAATTACAATTAATTGAAATTAAAATTAATTTATCACAAAAATTTCAAACAAATTTTCATTCTTCTGTCCATTATTTTACGTGAAAGTTATCTTTAACTCCCGTTATATGATTTCAGTAAACAATACAATACATAAGGCAGAGTGCGATTGTTCCTTGATGATTGCACTAGCTAACAATTATCAAGGAACTAGATGATTGTTAGTTTGTACATAATTTGCTGAATTAGCGAAGCAAAATTTATTTATTTTTTAACGAATTGATTTCTATTTAAAAAAGATCTCAGAACATAGTCCCACTTCGCAGTGAGAATTCTACCATTTACGAGCTTGGAACGTACGGTTTAAAAAATCAGTGACTACACTGATTAAGGTATTATTTATTGATAATGACTAAACTACCGTTTGTTATTGATTAATAAACATATAAAATCATACTTATTATGTAAATTCTTTTTAAAATTTACCCCAAATAAGAGGGGTTTAATTTTTTGTCCTATGAACTTCCTATAAACATCTTTCTGAGCGAGTAAATAACTGAACGTTTTTCGTTAAGAGGGAGCATCCTACCGGTAAATATTTGAAGTGAAGTAAGAAGAGATCTTGATATCATTTCAACTGAGTAAATTGTGATGTCAAGTTAAAATAAATTAATTTTTCGAGTTCCCTGAAATCACGTTACATCGTTCATGCGTAACCCTTATTTAATTGAGCTGATGAGCCAAATTGAAATAAAAAGGTACCATTGAAGCAAAGGCCTTTTTACATTAATTCTGTATGAACCTGAATATAACATAAGCCTTTTAGCCATTATTTACAGAAATACCTTTAATTACATACTCAGTACATAGATAACCTTCACCGCGATAGTTACGCACTCTTTCATGCAATAATAGTGTAAGATACAATTTTATATTAAATAGGCGATTATTCGAAAACAGCGTACCTACACAATAGATGACATACCAGACAAAATTCAATATTTCTTCTATAATTTAACATGCTAGAACCTAATTTAGTCAGCGATTCAAAAAACCCGAAAAATAAAGGTGTAAAATATACCCGTTCTCTAAGTATTAGCACTAACCAAATAATGTAGTTATCTGCATAAAATTAAGCTTAAAAGCGCTTTTCAAATTTAAAAATAAAATTTGATAAAAGATTATTCAAATCAACCCAGCGTTTTTTATGTTTTAATCGGTCACATCAGTGCATACAAGCAAACTAAGAAATATTTACACGAATACTCCTGTTTTTACATTTATTTATATTTATTGATATAGTTAAAGAAATCCTGTTCAACTAACAAATGAGGGAAACTTGATTTTTTACTTTGACTAACTATTAAATCGTCCCTAAAGTTTCTTCATTTTTCAGATGTTTACATAATTGCTATTTCCCCTAGTCTTATTCATTTTTTACATCTATGGCTAAAGCCATAACAAACATAACATTTTACAAAACGCTTTTTCAATTCTAACTCCAACCCACAGGATTATTAACTGTAGGAGTTTTTTAAAAAAAGAAAGAAAAGTGCAGTTTTATTGTATTCACATTGTTTTATTTAACGTATCAAATTTCATTTCATTATTCAAATTTTTCTTAAAACTGCTGAAGAAAAATTAGAAAAAAATTCCCGTCTGACTTCTTAACCTAATCTGAAATTTGCATTCGAATGAAACGAAGAAAAAAATTATCGAAAATCTATTCATAATAACTCTCTAATAAATAATTTTTTCTCGTTATCCTCGACCAGTTTTACCCTGTTTATACTAACAGCTATGCAGTAAATCCATATTAAAGTAACAAACATAGCAGTTAGAAATAATTTTTGTAAAAACATAGGCGATGATACAATATTTTGTCGTAGATGAAGAACTAAAATGCAAATAATGTTAAGCCTTATATGTAAAAACTTCTCTCAGTTTACCACAGGTAATGGCTGTATCTGGATTTTCCCCTGGAAATAATCGTTTCGGAAGAAGAAGGAGATGTAAATGGGAACGGGTAAGGCGGATGCGAAAGCATTGCTTGTCCGCATACGACAACAAATATGGGATGTCAGTGAAAGGCAGATAGATTTAAAGACTGAGCACTGATCTTCAGAGATTGCTGTACCGAAAACACGGGAAATTGGGGTATGATTTGTCGCAGTTCCTTACCGATCACTGGTGCATCAAGGAATATATGTGCGTGCGGGCGCTGAGACCCTCCGCAGAATGTGATTATTGTAGGAAGGAATATACCGCAGAACACACGGTGTTTATGTGCGATCGGTTCTCATTATAGGGTAACATACCGGAGAGAATTTGGCGTGCTTATCCCAGAAACATCATTAAGAGAATGCTGCAGATCGAACGATCGAGACACGTGGTATCCACAATGTTGGTTAAGATCATCCGAACAAAGACGGCTGAAGAAGTCCAGGAGTGAATAATTTCCTTTAAGTCTTCCTTGAGCTGTGTTTAAACAGATCTAACCCCAAGGTTGAGGTAAGAAAAATATACTTTAGGTTATTAAAATAATAATATCTCAGTACCCTGATTGGTTTGAGGCGTGATCCAATGGGATTGGGGAGGATATAAGACACATGGGATTTTGTGACAATACCGTAAGGTAGCCCCGGCACCCCTCGATGTAGAGAAGGAAGAGGAGGTTTTAGTGGCGCAAGAATAAGTCACACACATGAGGTTTGAGACCATATGATGCCTATAAAAGGTTTCTCCTCCTCCAACGAAAAAATAGATTGGCTGTACAATAAACATCATTACTCTCAGAAAAAGTAAATCAATTAATTGTCAATTTTACCTTAGATAGTTTATATGCGTTACAGTAACACGAATGTCTATCGCAAGTAGTGTATAAAATCCACCGTCTTCAATCAGTAGGGAGCTGGCAAATTTTAGCAATTACTGAAATTAATTGTTGTCACTGAGAAGAGAGGTAGCAAACTTTTTCGAGCTGGAGCTGACATCAAAAATAATTCATCATGGCTGTCTTATTGATTTTGTATGTAGATGACCTCAGTTTATTTTTGAAGTGAAAGGTAATAAAAAAATAAATAAAAAAATTGTTCGCATATTACACAATCCAGAATCCTAAGATTTTGGAATTAAATATATTCAATTCCACAGGATAGGCAAATTTACTCATTGTGAAAAGCCTGTTTGATATTACGTTTATAAATTGTTTAGTGAAATAGAAAATATGTGATATTCTGTTTAAACATGGTTTTTTTATATTTTTATTTATTTATTCTTATGTAAGTATTAATTTTTTTTATATTAAATAAGATTTACTTACATTATGTAAATGCTATTCTACCATTTATTTTACATTTTTTACGAATATTTTATTTATTGTTATTACTTTTTTAGAAAAATTGGTTTTCATTTAAATAATTTATATGGATATAAGGAAGAAAACATGTTATTCCATTATATTGCTTTTTAGGCATTGAGATAATATAACTTTTTCGTGGGTATACGTATATAATGCAGACTTGTTCATATTCTTTGAGATATTTAAGATTGTCCGAATTTTTATTAAAAACAGGGAATAAAGTATTTCATTTCCCTCTATTAATGTTCATTCGAGGGGTTACTTTGAGGGTAAAGAAAAGTAAAATATAAATAAGACATTTCTCTTTTTATTTCATTCCTTTAGAATATTTAAATTAAAAATGTGCCATGTTACGTTTTAAATTGAATAGTAATTTTTCTTTATAAAAAGTTTCATTTTTTAAATGAAACTCGTTTAATAACATTACACAATCTGTATATACTTATTCAGTGTTTGAGGTAGGCCAATTTCCTTTATAAATTGTTGTAAGAAAAGCTAACACTGTGCTTTAATTTAGTCAGAGTAACACAACAGAAAGCGAAAACAGGAAAAATATATTAATAATAATAATAATCCTGCGGATGAAAAAACTGTTAAATAGCTATTAAATAATTTTACTGGGATAAATTCTATCCTAGTTAAAAAAACATAAAATAATTAAAAAATAGATAATAGCTAGTATAAATGCTTTAATCTTTTACACTCATAATTGTTTTAATTTTCCGGCTGTAATATTTGACAGAATAAAGCTATTCCTTTTAAATAAAAATTATCTTTCCACACTTTGTAATTCAACATTTTGAGTCCACAAAAAATAAATACTAAAATCATATCCACACTAGTTTTTATATATGGAAAATATTTGTCTATATTATATCTTCATGGAAGGGTAACATCATGGAAAAAAAACTAAAATATTAGATGTAATAAAATAAAAATCTCTAGAAACTCTCCCTCCATTACCAAGCAGTTTGTTTCTTATTAGCAGAATCATTTTAATTTTTAATCATGCCTTATTTTAGAATTCAATGATAGCTAAATTTCTTAATTACTGAACCTAAGAAGATCATTTAAAAAATTCATGAACGTTTCCGTAAGAAATAACATGAAATAAGGTTAATTTTTAAAACATCAATTTTATGAACGAAATTAATTTCGTTGCCATTTTTATTTGAATTTAACGAGATATCAGTAAAATATTGATGATTAGTTCAAACCATTTGAGTCAATAACAATGAGTAAGATAAATTTATATAATTTATTCAGTCTATAAATTATAATTATTGCGTTGTTATAATTCAATACATATTAATGAATTCCACTGCGAAACCTTGTTCGATTATAAGCCTATTTGTGAATGTCTGGAATTTCAAGCATGCTACTAATAGATGCGTCTATAAACGTTTGACATGCTAATAATCAACGCAACCCCTCTACCTATTTTACCATACAACCTCTCTGACATAGGATTGTTAGAATTACTGAGATTTCAATTAAAATTTCCTGGTTTTTATTTTAAAGGAAACAAATTGTAACTATAGAACTCTGTTTTGATGGAAAACTTTTAACTTATTATTTGTTTGTTCTATTGTAAATATTGCTATAATATTAATTTATTTTTCTGATTAATTTAGTTAGTCAAAATGATAAATATTAATTCAATTTTACAAGCTTTTGTATTTTTTTCGCAGGATATTCTGTTATTGGATGACAAATTTAAATTTAAGTCGATTAACTTATTCTTGTTATAAAACGCAGTAGTCCTTTCGCCGTATGACTTATGCTCGATTAACTTTTAATAGTAAATTAAAAGTTTAAAAAAATGCTTCAATTGTCGATAAGGATAATAAATAAAATTTTTTTTTTATGTTTCTGTAGTTATATTAATACTATACAACAACGATTGTTTTTGTATAGTTTAGAAAATTTATATAACAAACTAAAAATAAAAACAGTTGAGAAGAGCTTTCATATAAAGCATCGCAAAAACATATGAAAATTATATTTTTTAACTGGCTTTTGCTATACGTTATTTATTATACAAATATAAATTACAAACAGAAGATAAGAATAATATTTTAGATCTTTCATAAAAAAGATATCACTAAGAATACAACCTTGGCCGTTAGTAAATTTAGGTGTAAGATGACCCGGTTTATAAATGGGTTTATTATTTAAGAAGTAATAGTTATCATAAGACTTTGTAAAAAGTGTTTAGTATTTAAAGGGATCTTCAAGAACAATTTAAATTTTTAAAGAGGGATCTTGTCAGAAAATCAGATGAATACGTGAGTAAGCGAGTATAACTTCACATTTTATTGACGATTTGATAAAAACCTATTAGACCTGGTAATACAAGTTAAGTTGAACGCAATGAAACACAGTAATAAGAAGAATAATCTTGTAAATTAATGCATACGTGCCGTTAGTTACGTCTCTGCTCCTATACTAGTTTCTTTGCAAACGCTATTATTGTTAGTTTAAACTCATCGCTTTCGTCAGTTTGCAAAGGAGTAATTGAAATATTTACATCAGAGTTGGCAAAACATCAAATAATCTACTTATTTTACATACAGGCTAATCGGACGTTTGTTTAAATCATATTTCAGTTAAACGTTTAAAATTATTTTTCATTCACCTTATGAATTATGACCAAAACTGATTTCCTAACTAGATCTACGCTGAATATTAATTTTAAAATTATGATATAGTAAAGTAACTGAACTGTATATTAGTTATATATAAGCTATTTTATTTACTAAGTTAATAAATTAAAATTAAAAAAAATATATATATATATAATATATACACGAGTAAATAAATATTTGTTTGTTTTTATATAGATTTGGTGTGATATCTGTTATTTCATCAAATAACAACAATAAAGCTAAAATAATTATTTCAAGTTCAAGAAAATTAAAAAAAAAATTGAATTAAAAATTGAATTTCTCATTTTTATATAAAATAGGCTGGATATATACGATCTATTTTGTTGATATTGTTTCCCAGTTTCATAATCTATTTCTATAAAAGAAAGAAAACAAAATATCTATTTTACTTTTGTATCCTCCTGCAGCTTCATTATATTATTTAACCACGGGTTTTAGAGTATTACGCAATCATCACATAAGATTATTAAACAAATTAAATTAAATAAACACTATTACTGCATACATTTTTTCTGTTATTATGACCATATTATTCTGCGGGTTATTTTGTTGGAAGTAGATTTTTAACAAATGACAATGCTTACCATGCGAAACAACCACGATCAAAAAAATTGGTACGTCTGAGTGCTAGTGTTAAATACTGCAAGTATTTTATTTATATTTTAGTGTAACGTGATGAATTCATAACCTCGAAAGGTTAAATAAGTGAAGTTGCAGGACAAATACAAAAATGTGGTTGATTTTTATCTCATATATGTATCTTCTGCTAAATATTATAACTCCAGTAAATATTTATTATGTAGATAATAGTTTCTCTTTGTATATTATTATATATAACGTAGAATATATTATACTAATAATATCAAAATCGTGGTAAAAGTTAACCCCACATTTTTTTTCATTTAGAGGATTATCAAAAGTGGAGAAAATAAAAAAGAAGAAGAAAATTCTGTTTGTTCATATGCATGTACGTATGAGCGCAGCGCGCTACCGTAGTCTCATTCTTCAGATTACATGTGGATAAAAGTTTGGTTGAATATCCCCAAATGCCACCAATTTTAGGAGGTAGACGATGGTATTCCTGTTTGGAGGGTTGGTTTTTAACTTGTGATCGGCCGGACTAAAATTCTTGAGACTTGATAGGTCGTCTCCGATTTTTCCTAGGTTATTATTTGTATTTTTTTCTATAGAAAATAATATATTAAGACTTTTTCACTTGCGTCCGACTCAACAAAAAAAAAACACATAATTGTTAGGGAAATAAAAAGTTATTTTTATGTATAATCGACACAGTCATAGAATAATTGTGCAATCTAACGTGTTCAGCTATTATTCAATAATATTATTTATAATTAACAACAAAATAAAAAACACAGCCAATTATTTCACGATTTCATAGCACACGCTATTATTATCTCAATCATGCACTTAAATTAATGCATTTAATTATTTATAGATATACCGGGGTAGAAAATTTCATTTTATGGGGATAGAGTTTATCTTATTATGCTACCTTGTCCCAACGATAAGATCAACAATGTAACGAGTTGTTATACCTACAGTGATATTTTATAAGTTTTATGAACAGATTTACCACGTTATATTTTTTTACTTGTGAAGTATTTTTACGCCTATATAAATTCACATATGCAGTTCGCGTGACTTACCTGTTTTGCTTATTTTATATCGGCTAAGCCGTTTTCTTGTTTATCCGGATCATATATATATATAACTATAAATATACATATATATATATATAAAACGCGATTATATAATACCAGTAATTTAAAAATGTGTATTGTAACTATCTACATAAATATGCATTCAGATATGATCTTATAATTCTCCAACAAATCAAATAATTTTTTTCTGGGTGTATATATAAACATAATATATTGTATACAATGTATTATTGGAATTATGCTATTTAAATTCTGACCTTTAATTCGAAGTTAAAATACATTATTTTATTTCAACTTTATTTTTATCCTAGTTTATTAAGAAAATTAAAAAAGTGATCTTTGTAGAAAATTCTGAAACTAAGTTCTTATACTTTTTGAAATGAGGATTTGATACAATTCCAGGATTTTTAATTAACTATATGTTTCAGTGAACGATAAGCCATTTGTGAGTTTATTTATATTATAATAATCACATTTTAAAAAAAGTAATTTGTTGCTTTTAATGGATTTTTGTAAATGCATAATTATATAAGCACTTCTAAAAAATACTTTTTTTATAACAAACGTTATTTTAGATTATTGGACCGATACGATCAATTAGTAAAATACCGGATTAAACGTTTCTGATTAAATTTGTAACATCCTCGATCTGATCCTTTGGATGAATTTTTGGTTGGATACTACCAAATGCCACCAATTTCTGGAGGTAGACGGTGGTATTCCATAAGGAAACCTAGATCTGTTCAGATAGAGAAAAAACCGTTTGTTGGAATATTTTAATAAGTCAATGTAACAGTTTGGTCAGTGATTTTGGGCTCTGCAAAGCATGTTTGTTAAAAATTTCCGGATCCTGAAATTAAAGTGGTTGCCTCACTGTTAGATCTTGAAGTTTGCTATGTTATACTACCCCTCATTCATTTCGCAAAATTGTCCATGTTGCTTTATTGTTGCACAGAATCCATTTTTGTAGCTGACTGAGAAATATATACGTATATTTATGTAATTTGATCGAATCGGCTCGGCTTATGGTTTCTAACCTGGGTCTCTTTTGCCCAAAAACACCTCAGCCGAGAGAAAAGCTCGTTAGCGTAAAAATATCGTAATAAATGTATGTAAAATTCAGATCTATATAAGATCTTAGAATGTAAAGACTTTTGGATTTTCGGAGAAATATATAGTATTCGGTACGTATAAAATAGTTCATATGGTATTTTAACGGTACCAGTTTTAATTACAAATATGGAAATACAGTTTTACTACTAAACTTTCCCACCTGTTTGTGATATTAAACATTTTATTTGTTCGTCTTTAATTCCAAACCTTGAGATATAAACAAAAATTTAGTTTTCGAACTGAACTTTTTTTTATTAGATGGCTGTTTATTATCAAAATTGAATCTCGTTTGACCAAATAAAGTTCTAAAGACAACGTATAAAATTATATTACACAAAAATTTTTGATGTTATATGCTTTCAAATAGCTTTAAGGTGAAAAAAAGTTTATTCCACGAATATTTTTCTTTTAAACATCACTATAGCATTTTCTTCACACAGCAACGTTGAAAGCCCTTTTTAACGTTTAATAATTTCAACCTCCATTCGATAAATCAATAATAGAAATAACTTTTTTTTTATAATTTGATCGTATCTATCCTATTTTTTGTTTTTAATTTCATGCCGTTTCGTCTAGTACGTTATTGATGGAAGGTCTTACAAAAAATTTTTAACTTCATACCCATATATCAAATAGGAGAGAAAAAAAATAATTGCAAAAAATACAATTAATTTCTTTTAAATTCATACGATCGCTTGTCAACTAAGGTGATGCATAGTTTTGGGCATTTCCATAGCGATTTGGAAAATTTTTCAATAAGTAATGGAATTATTGTGTTTTAAACTACTTGTAATGAAAATATTAATTGAAAATATTATTAGTTTCTGAATTCAGTATTTTTTATTGTCATATTTTGTTCCTGAATTATTTCATTACTTTTTCTTATGTATATTATACATAAAAAAATTGGAATTTATAAATACATATTATTTGGTTAGCCGTGTATTATTATTTATTTGTATATATTAGATAAATATTAACAAAATGCACATTAAAAAATAAAAATAAAACATATTTCAAAAACCGCAATAAAAAAGGAAAACTAATACAGTTCAATTCTACTTTGAAGAATTTTTCAAGGCAGCATCAATTACCAACCTTAAGTTGGCGCTGAATTCTAAAACAAAATTAAAAAGAGATCTTCTTAGTGTTAATATATTCATTTTAATTTTGAGATCGTTTTTCTTCTAAATTTATATTTTCCACATTTGATCGCTGTATTTTTATTAAAATTTTGGTAATCTGAAAAACACGCCACCTTTGTAAAAAAAGAATGCTTACGAGGATCAAAAGTACGAAATATGGTTTTTAATAAAAATGAGAATGTCCAGAGAAACAATAACTATTACATCTTTACTTACAGTTTTCCAAATAATTTTCTTGAAGATTTCTGTAAAAACATATAGTTCCTGTTATCAGAATAACTTTAAGATGTATGTCACTGTGCAATAATAATCTAATAATAATTAATGACGAGGAAAAATATAAAATTCTTTATATAAATAATCTATGACCAAGTAATTTTTCTTTTAAAAAATGCTGCGTGAGAGGAGTATCTTACTCCGGAACAAACAGAGAAACTCTATAATAAATAATTACAGAAAGTTTAATATTAAGTAATAATAAGGAGCTAAGTAATGATAATGAAAAATAAAGAGTTCTTTATATAAATAATCTATATGACCATGAAATTTACCGACAGAGAAACAGAAAGCCCTAAAAAAACGGAAAGTCTCCTCTAAATCTGCGAATTTCACCTTAATGTATAAACAAAATAAAAAATGTATGAGTCGATTGAGAACTTATCTCCTTTTTCTAATTTCAGTAAAAAAGTATGAAATTATATTATATTTTATATAGGGGCATGAATCACGGTTACTTTGAGAATTTTATAATAATTCTGAAATAAATTTATTTTCCTGACTATATTTTCTATCGGTAGGGCAGAATGTAATTAAATAGTGCTGTATTAATTAAAAAAACAGTATCTCAACATTTGTTGTTTGATTTCGCCAGTTTGTTTGTTTGTTTATTTGCGTTTATGTTGATTGGTTAACGTTTACAAATAACTTGTCTGTCGACAAGTCACAGTAAATTTTTAATTGTTATTTACAACAGTGTTTTGATTGTAATTTACTTTTTTGAATATTTAAAATTATTTTTTTGTTACTTAAAGTTATTATTTGATATAAAACATGAAATAATGTTTGTTTATCAAGTACTGTTGGCCTTTATTAGCATCTATTATCCGTCTATGTCGGTCAAGTCATACAATACTATGCAAAACGTTTTCATTACAAGCCCTCTCCTGCTTCGCCGGAAAAACTTTGCTATTCATTCATTAAAAGTCTCTTTTTTATTTCAATAATAAACGTTTACAAAAATGTTTTTTTTAATATTTTAAGATTTTGTGGACCCGTATCAAGGTGCTTTTTTATTAATTATAACGATTACCAAAATAAGATCTAAGCGTGAAAATTTCCAAATTTAAAAAAATATTTGATTTTGTGTGCTTCCTTATAGTGAGATAAACTTAGTAAAACTTTTTTATGACGAAGTGATCCTTAACAAAAATTAATAAATTTAGAATTTTACTTAATGTAAGTGAAAATAATATTAATGTAAGTGAATTTTACTTTTTAGAATTAAATGACTATTTTATTTAGCTAGGGTAGCACATTCGTAAATAAAAATGCATGGAAACATTAGAATTTTTAATTTTCTAAAAATCGGTCTGCATAAGTTATATTTGCCGGTAACAAAGATATGAGATATCATTTTTATAACCTGCAAAATTAGTGGGATACAAAAGTTGAATGAAATTCTATGTCCATTCATAGCTAAGTCTTCCATTTCACAACATTTGATTAAAAATCTATTGGATGGATTTGAGTACGTCTAGATATACGCTAAATTTATTACTGGATACTTTGAATTTTTTTTCACGGTATGAACTTTCAGGAGGTTCATAATCCTAAGTAGTAGCCTGTACAAAAACCTTGAACCTGGATGAAGTTTTATCGGATACAGCCAAGCCTCCTACTACGTGCTTACATTTACTAGTAGCACATTTCTGAACACTGATTTAACGTTCAAAAGGTAAAAACTGCTATATATGTCTTTCATAAGTAAGCTTTCAATTAGATTAACCCTGCCTCTTTGGAAGATTTTCGCTAAAAATGAAGAGTTAACTCATATCAAATAGTATACTTTTTTGAAGATAAAATATTTGTCATTGGAAGTTATGCATTGTGAAGAGTTATCCGTAATAGGAAGTTACTTGATATTAAAATATTTAAGTTAGTTATACGACTGGAAAATTTTATGAATTTAAACAATGACACAAGAGTTATACAAATAAAATTAACCTTTTGTAGAAGGTTTATGCATTACATTAGTGTTCATTGTGTACGCTAAAGTAACGAGAGAACCTAAGTGAGAAAAGCTCGTAAGCGTAAAGGCAGTTCAAAGTAAAGAGTAAAACGATGAGGAAGCGTCCTACTTGACACCTACCTTCAGCTTGTTCAGCGTGCTTAAAATTATGGGTAATTTTACTCTAGTAAGGGAACATTTAATTACATCCCTATTTCTTTGTGTTTTATACACTTTACGAAATCATATACACCCTTCAATCTTTTAGCAATAACCTATCTTTCAATAGCATAATCTTGTTTTATTAAATTAAACATTGAGAATGATTTTTTTTTTCTTTAATTAAATAAGAAAGTAGTGTAAATATGTATTACATCTTGGATCTCTATGTGTTTTTATGCCATGAATTTTGTTTTTTCGTTTTAAAATTGTCCATAACCGATGTTACTATCCGAAAAGTGACAGTAAACATCAACGGTACCGCTTAAAACAAATAAAGAAGAAAGCTTTTAATTTAAATAAAAACCAAGTGGCCAGTAGTGAGCCACTGAGAGCATAATTGAAAATGACGCTGGCAAAGATTTTTGAGAATTTTACGGACTATTACATTACTAATTTAAAATGTAACTCCTTCCCCAATGAATAAGTTGAAAACTATTATCCTTCTCGCTTATCCAGTAAAAAACAGTAATTTATGTTCTGGATTACACTCTTAAAAGAATGTAAATTTATAAAATACCTGTTTATTACAGTGGTTTAAAATGAAATTCTTAATTACTTTTTTTTTAATAGCACTGCATTAATTGTAATTTTATAATTGAAATTTTATATATATATATATATACATGCGCGCGCGCGTGTGTTTGAAAAATATGCATGTTATTTCCTCAGTAACAAATTTCTCCCTGAACAAAAATTTGAAAATTGTTCTGTCAATTTAATCACTTTTTTTAAAATAATGAGCCTGCAAGCAAAATACCTCCATTTTCGATAAAAACTGGTAAATTAATAAATATATTATATATACTTATTGGTTGTTCGTAAAATTATCACGATTTCCTTGCTATATTTTGCTTTAGAAGTTTTTTATTCGGTTTTACCGCAAGAAATTTAATGATTTACTGCCGTTAAAAATTTCATGATTAAATTGATTTTCACAAAAAATATAATTTTTTTTTTGTATAAATGTTATCGCCGTCGCATAGCACTTACTAATTTTTTAACCTTCATTTTGTAATTTATGATTACCATGATCTATTGGTTAGCCAAACATAACTGAATTTACCAACCTGAAATAGAACTACATTAGTTTAGAGCAGGGAGCTCCAAACCTTTCAGCCTAAGGGCCACACTGACTCCTCCAGTAAGTTCCAAGGGCCAAGAGCTCACCATAGCTCACCATAGCAACATAGTGTAGTTTTGAATTACGTGCAAATTTTCGTTTCAGGACTAGCCAACAAGTAATATATCTATGGCGCAAGTCGCTGGGGTGAACTCCACTGCGTTCGCTATTTCGGTTGGTACTCACGAGCAAGTGTCAAGGACATTTCATTGCGGGGGAGATAGCCGATGCCTGTGCTGTGAGTTACATATTGTTACGACTACTTACGACCATGCTAAATTTATAGTAGTGACACCTTGCGGAGAGTAGAGAAGTTGTGTGGAGTTGGTGGCAAAGCTACAATAGTACAACGATCTGAAAAGCGAAATATAATGCGACTAGTGTGTTTTATGACTAGTTTCTTAGTGAAAATACAGTGTATTTAATTGAGAATGTTTAATTAAATTGTGCATTTGTTTACTTATAACACTGTTCTTAATAGTAATAATTGGAATTATTTTGATTTGAAGTTATGTCCCTTTTGTGTGGATTTGTATAAATATGGAAAAGAAGCAAAAGATAGATAGTGAGTGCAGAACATTTAAAGAGCAATGGGGATATCAATATTTCATGATTGAGTCAAGTAAGAAGGCAGTGTGTACAATTTGCAATGAAACAATATCGTCCTCAAAGAGTACAATATAAAACGTCATTATGAGACTAAACATTCTCAGAATTACTCCAAATTTACAGGAAGCCTACGGTTAGAAAAATATGAATCTTTGAAAGGCGGGATGAAATCTCAACAATTGTTATTTAAGAAAGTAAATGCTGAACAAGAATCAGCAACTCGTGCTAGTTTCTGCGTGGCTCATCTAACAGCGAAACATGGGAAACCATTTAGTGACGGCGGATTAATTAAGGATTACATGATTGGAGCAGCAGAAGAAATGTGTCTAATATATTTAAAAACAACAGTTTGTCAGCAAACACTGTGGCTCGAAGAGTAGATAATGTTGAAGTAAATATAAACTCTCGATTGTCAATCGATAATAATAAAGTAAATACTTTATTAACTCGATTGTCAGACAAAAATCGACGCTTAGAGTGGTTCTCTCTGTTCCTAAATGAGTCAACAGATGTTTCAGATACTGCTCAGGTGTTACTTTTTATTCGAGAGATAGATAAAGGTTATGAAGTGTATGAAGAGCTTTTTGATTCATCGCATTCATGGCACGACCGTCGGAGAAGATATTTTTAAAGGAGTTGAGATTATTGTTCAGAAAAGCAATCTTCTGTGGAAAAACTTGAAGTGTATCACTACTGAAGGTGGCAAAAACATGTGTGGAAAAAATAAAGATGTCGTTGCTCTCGTATCAAAGGCCGTAGAAATCAACGGTGGCTCAAAACCATTAATCATTCATCAACAGTTTTTGTGCGGAAAATACTTGGATATGTCCGAAGTTTTAAAGCCAATCACGTCAGCTGTTATTTATATCAGATTATATGCGCCTAATAATTTTGAATTCCACGAGTTTATTGAAGAGATTGGAGAAAATGACTTACAATACTATATTACAGTGCGCTTGCTTAGCAGCGAAAAAGTTCTAACGCGACTTTTTGAGCTCCGAGGAATAATCGAAATTTTTTTGAACGAAAGGAATGGCTGAGTTACAGAACAATGAGTGGTTACAGAAGTTATCATTTTATATTGATTTAACTAAACATATGAATGACTTATTTTAAAATTACAAAGAAAAAACAATCCTCTGCCTGATTTATACACTCATGTTAAGAAGTCCTTTCGACAAAAAATTGCTTTGCTTCAATCTCAATTGGACAAAAAATGTTTCACGCATTTTAATACATTCCAAACAATCAGTCAGCAAACTAAAACTCTATTTTCGAAAATTTCGCAATTTGGGTGATTTAAAAATAAATTTTGAGTCTCGTTTTTCAGATTTTGATGCAACTGCAAACGATATCAAGATTTTTCAAAATCCTTTTAACGCCGATATAAAAATCCTTGCCCCAGAACTTCAAATGAAAATGATTGAATTGTAGTGTAGCGATATTTTTAAAGAAAAATATTTAAATATTTTCATCATTGCTGGAATTTTATAAGCCTTCCACTCACACAGTTTGGTCACAGTGTTGTGACAGTTTGATTTTTTCGTGGTTTTTTCCCGCTTTCGACCCTACTTATCTCTGTGAAAAAACATTCTCCAAAATAAAGTATACAAAACATATTTACAGATCCAAATTAACTGACAAGCATTTGAGTCGCTGCTGATAATTTCCAATAGTAAACCTGATCCATTACTGCAAACAATTGTCAGTGCAATGTTACATAAATCTCATTAATCATAATTAAAATGTTTAATTTCAGTATGTGAATTACCTATGTATGTCACTTCTTGTAAGTTTTTAAGTTAAAACTCATATCATTAATTACAGTTAAAATGTTCAACTTCATCATGTATGTCAGCAATTGTGTTTCTTAATCGGTTGTTAAATAAAAACATCTGATTCTTATTCTTTTATGATTTAGATACATTGAAAATTCTACAACGTAATCAAAATAAACTATGACGAGCCGGATACCGAGCATGTCCGCGGGTTGGTGTTGGTCAGCGGGATGTAGTATAGAGACCCCTGGTTTAGAGTAAACGAGAAGAGGAAAAGAGTGTGCTAGTCATATCTATCTGGTAAACCCTTGAACTAATAATCAGTGTACATTTAATGAAGATTATCTGTAGTTTTTGGACCAATAAAACTGTCCTGGGATAGGATTTCTTTTCACGAACAGAGTGTTTGCGTTGTACAAAGTCTTTTTTCAGTGCTATTTTTGAGCTGGTGCTAAGTCTGTCCTGGGACACAGTTAGCAAAATCTCTTCTTATGAAAGCTTGTTAAATGTTTTGTTCTGTAATTAAATGTTATAACTTTTTCTTCTCTTACATTCTCTTCTTCTCTATCTATGTATCTTTAACTCTCGCTTTCTCTCCGCTTTATTATTTATTATATTCCTACCGATTGGGGAAAGTGTGTGTTATGCAGTGTTTCACAGAAGAAGAGTACATTAGTTTTTACTTTACATTATCTATCTCTGTTTTTCTTGTGGCTCTGACGTATAAAAAAGCATCACAGAAATAAGTCTTTAACCAAAAAGGCTTTCTCTAAGGGTAGTTATACATTCTATATAGTCTGTTTTTATGATGAAGAGAATAAAAGTATTATTTGTATAGTTTAATATAACCTTCATTTCGCTGAGATTGCCATGTTAATTTAGAATTAATCGATGAATGAAAAAGCCCTCGGGAAATTACTTCTCTCTTTATTATTACTAATAAATCTGGCGTGTTATGTTCAATTTTTTTTCTTTTGAAATAGCTATGTAATTTTTGAAGTACAGCATTTAATGCACATACAAGACTTGTTTTATTGTAACCGGTTCATTTTTAAGTACTGCATTTTATTTCTTCCTTGTATTGTATTGAAAAAATCGTTACCTTAATTTAATCGTCAACATAAGATTAAATTACTTACTATGCATTACGGAAGAAAAATCACAGTAAATCCTTTTTTTAATTCCCCAATAATATAGTTATATAAAATCATAATTTCTTTCAAATTCTTCTTTTAAATAAAATTTTTACACCCTTTGAATGTGTATAATACTCGATTTATCATGGGAATAATAAAATATAACGATGTACTTTCAAAGGATTTTTTTTTTCTTATTAATATCATTTGGTTACGGTAAAATGGGAAGTTATTCAAAATGAAATTTTAAAGCGTCTGTTTATAGTGAGTAAGGTGCTTATAGTAGTCCGTCCATTTCGTAAAATAAAAGAGTAGCGGAACAAATAAGAGACAAAAGGAGTGATATAGCCATAATAGCAATAGAGGAAACAAAAGACGAAAGACAGCGAAACAAATCGCAGACAATGAGGAAGAAACGATAAATCATGTAGAGGGGCCCTGCGGAAGTCACACAGACTCTGACAACATCATCATCGGCTCCTTCCTTACACCAGGCCCCGCTGGTTTGCTACCACAACAGTTTAACCTACAATACTCACTCGCCTACTAATACTCACTCGAATCTACCATTATATTATTCACTGTAATTTCATGGAGAGCTGTAAATACATCTACGTATTATTTATTCACTGTATAGAAATTTATTATTTGTTGTTCCATTGTTATTTATTAATTCACAGTACTAATGTTACTCTTTTGATATCATTTATATTTTATGTTTACACATTTTCGTATGATTAAATATTTTTATTAGATTAACAATTTATAAAAAAAATTAAAATCAGTTATCTTGTGATTTACTCAATTTTAAGTTTAAAATTAATTAACTGTACTTGCTTCAGAGAATCATAAATTACATACATTCTAAGGATTCTCCGTGAACAATATTTATACGATGAGCCTCCCTACGGGAATGTATGAACGAGTTGGATGTTCAAATAAAAGTATGACTAAGCATTAATTTAATTTCGATATCCTTTTTAGGCGATTACTTCAGATGTTTTTGTTTAAATAATGACACTATTTTAATATTCTAATCTTATGTTTCATACCCATGTCATAAATATCATCCACATCTAATATACGGTTTAAATACTTTAATATACGAATTAGAGATGAAAATGAAATGTAAAAGATGCAATTCATCTATTATCAATTTATTTATACACTAAATTTGATATCAGCGTATTTTGTTAATACATTTTTTTAATTTAAAACACTACTAAAAGAAAAAAGGAGAAAAAAAAGAAATTATCTAACTCCTCGGTTAAATATTTGTTTCCTTTTTTTTATTTACATTTTATTTTTTGTATGATTTTCGTATACAAGTTTCGAATTTATCCTTTATTATTTTATTTGTTAGAGAAAAATAAAAATAAAATCCACTTAAAGAACTAATCGAAAACGAAGATTTTGCCGTATTTTTAAACTAACGAAAATTCTTAACTTCTCATCTTTCCATATGCAACCAATATAAAAAATAAATAACCTTTGAAATTATATAGCTATATTTTCCGTTGGAAATCATTAAATGTTATATTTTTGGTCACGACGTTTAATTAAGAATTAGGAAGTTTTTGATTTAATAATAAGCGCCAACCACAAGCAGATGTTTAAAGAAGAATTGGCAAAGAATTATTTTCAAACAAAATTAATGTCCTATTCTAATTGTGTTTTTTTTTTCTTTAGCTTACTCGTGATTTTAGGATCGTTCTTCTAGTTCGTCATTGTACTACTGGTAAAATAAAAATATTGTGTTTCTTTTAACTTTTAATCTATTTTAATTTTTACAGATTGTACGTAAATTTAAGGATCAGAATATTGTTGTTGGTTTCTTAGCTTTGTAGTCAATAATACTTAATATCTAATTGATATTTCTACAAAAAAAAAGTTTGATAGTCTCTTAATATGTTTATGATGAAAAGAACTACCATTATGTTTAGGTTCGTTGGTGTTTCATCCACCGCGTTAGATATTTTTAACAATTATGATTTATATTCTGGTATTTAATCGTATTTAAAGTAAGACTGAAATGGTTTAGTGCTAGTATGACCCCTCAATAGATTTGGATTTTAATGAGAATTTAAAGTGTAAGTAATGGTATAATTTTTTTTTTGTTTTGAAATATAACTTATTTTTAGATGAATTTTCCTTCCTTTCTTTCTTTTTTAACACTAAATAAATTAAATGAATATATTTTATAAAATTTATTTTCATAAATGCATTACTTTTTCTTTTTCATTTTTTTAAAGGATATATTTTATTTTCTTAAATATAAGAAAATTTTTTTGTAGATGATATCAGGTTTAGAGAAAGGATCTGAAGAGCGTCTACTGCTGGAATAAATACTTAAGTCTAACCTACTTGTTCCATTTACTTTTCTTCAGATATTGCTTTGGATGTTTGTTTTTTATTTGGGTGAAGGTAAAACTGTTATGGCATGGTGACAGCTTCAGGCAGTCGTACACTTCAGACGTCTTGTCTCTGTACACTACCCGTAAAGTCTGCAACTATAACGGTCTCCCTTTTCTTATATCGACTAAACGTTACCGTTGTGAAGAGGGACACAATGCGAATAATATTCAATGAAATGTGCCCATCGGAGGGGGTGTGCATATAAAACTTTCCTTATGTCGTTTCGACTGACGTATCCGCAGTATGTGTGCATATGTATGAGAGTATATATACATACATAATAACGTACGCACACGAGCACACATTCATGAACGTTTTATTTTAGTGGATGCTTTCGAGTCCCTCTATGAGAAGAATGTCGTAGATTATTAAAGCTGCATGACGTGCGTTATCTATATGATTGTTTTCCAAATATCATCTAAATATCATTGGAAATTTTATTCAAGAGGTCTTTCTTCAACTCTATATTAATTTCTCATGTGTTTGTGTGATAAGATAATCACTAAAATATTTATCATCAGTAAGAACTAATACACTCGAAATCTAATGACGGTTTAATAAATAAAAAAAAGTATTATTACAAAAAAATATTAAGAAAAAGTATTATTCAAAATGTTTTTATACCTCAATAGCTGACATCAGTGTACAGTTATTTTTTGTATCTTACTTTTATAATAATTCTTGTGCTTTGTATAGTACTTCTTGATTTTTAATTTTTGTATTCTTTGATGGTTGATGTTACTAGAGATTGTTTTCTAATTGTAATTAGAAATAATATACACATAATGGAACATTTCTTAAATTTGTTTGTTAGATCAGATATTGTTTTTTTATTATGGAATTGTAATTATCGGAAATCGTCTAATCATTGAAAATAAAGTTGTTAAGAGTTTATCCGAAACTTTTTGCGTACTCAATCGGAAAGATTATTTGATTGCCAATCTGGGCGCCAGTGTGATATCCTTTTCGTTTATTAATAATTTTTGACTGATTTATTAATGTCTTTCTTGTAGACTACTATAGAAAGGAACGGATAATGTATTAATATAAAAGCCCCATTCGTATTGCAGCTCTAAAATAGAAAATTACTTTTTACAACTTTAGAACTGCTAATCTTAGAAGTAAAAAATAAAAAGATTTTTGTAAAAATATTTCACGAAAATTGCTTTTAGGTGTAATATGTACAAAATTAGTATATAATACAACAATCAATGTACCAAAATCATAAGTTTGGAATGGAATGCAAAGTTGGCGGGAGTTTTACAAATTTTCCCTACAAATCGCAGAACCTGGACAGTGTCCCTTGCTGCTAGATGATTCTAGAATCGGGCGTGTTTTTAAGGGTTTATTTTTAATGTCGGGTCTAGATTTTAAATTTTACATTTTAAATGTTTAGGACGGATTTAATAGCGTTCCAATCCGTTTTTACCAGCGTTCTCGAAACCATTTTATGGTCCGACCGCGGGAGGCTAGGCTTTTGAAACCTGTCCTCCCGACGTAATTCCCCTTCAGACCGTCTACTGAAGTCCTATCGGTGCTAACGCTTCATAGGCTAGCAGGAATACGCCATAATGGGGTACTAACTGTTTGGAGGGAGCAATGCGCCCCCTTCTCCGGAGGGAGTCGCAATTGCTGATTTGATTTAAGTTAATTGTAAGTTTTATAGGATAGTTAGGAGAAGCTCTTCATCCATTTCTTTGATGGCTGCATAAGTTTGAAACTGTTTTTTGACAGAATAAACTGTTATACAGTAGATCCTGTGTTAAGCACATGGAGACGTTTCAACCTTCGGATGTTCCCACTGTTATAAAGCAGATTGATCGCTAAGTGGTTGACGTGATTTTCTAAACGTTGTCGGTATTTAACACTGTGCTATTTCACAACCTCATGAACCGTCAGTAGCTCCAGATATTTGTGAATCTAATCATTCCGTGTGAACCTTGGCGCCTCTGCAATTGTTTTCTTTTCTCTTTTATGGAAGCGTTGTATGATATTTATGTTACTATTAATTGCTCTACCCTCAGTTTAGTAAAAAACATTTCATCATTTATTTATTTCATAAATTAATTTACTTCATGAAAACTAATGAAAATATTTTTACTAGGTAATATGAAAACTTATTACTTTTTATCAGCTAATTCCGGTTACTTATAGTTATTTTAAATTTCCTCTCTAAAATTTATATTTTCTTGGCTATTCTAACGCAAAAGAAAATGAAAGTGTTACAACGAATAAAATTACTCTTTGAGAACTAATAAAAATGAAACGAAAAATATTAAAATATTTCAAGATTCTTTATTTATGTATGTGTGTAATATATGAATGTATATAATTTTGACATCTAGTTGGATTTATATTTAAAGACTAGTTTACCATACGAACCATGAATGATTTTTTTGTGATTAGGATATTAAAAAAATTTATGCGCTAAATAAATAAAATAAATCACACGATTGGATGGGAGATAGAAAGGAGTCAATATGCGGAATAGAAGTTCATAAAAATCTTATTACTGCTTGTTCTTTAGCTTATCAAAAGTTAATATAATAGGCAATCACAAATTTATACGGAAAAATAGCTTTCGTTTTTGTTATTATAATTTCCATAAGCAGCTCTACAAAATTTGCAAAATATTTATTTATTGTTACAACGTACTTATTTTTTTTTACTTTTTTTCTTTTAATCATTGTTTTATTAGTATGAGGATAATTTATATCCCTAGCTATGGGTGCAGCGATACATTAAAAATGTTTTGAAATTAATTTTTTGTTCAACTAGCCCAAACTATGTTGACTTTATGGTTTTTATCTGTAACTTTGTTATCTACGTACTGATAAAAGTAAACAGGGTAGTCATTTCATAATAGTAGATAAATAAAAAGATATACCTGGCGTATGATAATCACACATTATAATTCGCACATTATAATATGTATTGTCAGAGGGACATACAGTTCAACTTTAGGTCATACATAAGAAGTAGGAGAAAAGGATCGACTCTAAATTGGTTGCACCAATAAGAATATACACGTTGATTTTATATGAAAAGATTAATTCAATTGGGAAACTTATTAATTCTGTAGGTATTTCACTAGACATGGTGAATTAATCTTTTAATTCAGAGAAAAGAATTAATCTTTTCAATTCATCCAATTGAATTATTCGTATTATAAAAAATCAACGTATAAATAACTGATATGTAAAGGAACATGGCGACATATATCATCTACTACGTGTCGTTGGCTTTTGAAAACGTCTTAAATTTTCATAATAGCTACTTTTTTAAGGTAGAAGATGAGTTAAGTCGATAATGTCGCGTGACGGTGATGTAAATTAGAGCAATTAAGTATAGTTTTGGGTACAGTTTAAGGTAAAAGAATTATTAGTAAACAATACTAATATAAAAAAGTATATAAAAAATGAAATAAAATAGATAATAAGCTTACATAAGCAATTTATTATAGTCGTGTATGTTCAAAATTATTTTGCACAGTATGTTGTATAATTTAACACTAATTTTAATTAATTTTGTACAGATTATAATATTACTTCTAATAATTCACGATTAGTAATAGTATGAAATAAATACTGCAGGACTACTGTTATTTTATTTCACAATTACGATAATTCCAACTGTAACTTTATGCACGGAATAGTAAATAAATAAATATCCTATATGTACGTAGAATATTGTATGTTATTATGTGCTCGTGCACTTTCAAATATACTTAAATGTTATTAGTAAATAGCTTTTACATATACTATGTAGTAGTGGCTCAGTTAAGAATGTAAGGAAAAGTAGAAGTTGATTATTTGCCGTTGTACGAAATACAATTTGTACAAGTTGACATGAGGAAAGTCATCTCGTGTAGTAACGGGATGTAGCTACATTATTGATCGTACCAAGAAAGAGCAAACAGAAATATTTTATCTATGAAGGAACGCGCACAACTCAGGACTTCATTGAATTTTTATTGCAGTAGAAACTTATATGGAGCAAGGAAGAAGCTATAAAATAATTGAAAAGGGAGAGGAACAAAGCTTCAAAGTGTGCTTAGTAGTGAGAGGAAGGGAAAAATGGTTCAAAAAAGTAAGACAGAAATGGGTAATGATGTCTTTCCTGAAAGAGCGAAAGTTTGTTTACTGCCAGGGAGTGCCGGATGGAACATAGTGAACAAGGACATCGAATCCAAAATGGCTCCCTATATCATGCTGGCAAGCATACAGCGTGGACTGCCATCCTTTTTAGCAGCGTAACTTCTATGTAAGCTGGAAAATGGGCTCACAATACAGTTCGTGTGCCTTAGTCTTTATATGATTCCTACAAAAATGTACATCATAAATTATATTAATAATGTACTTTAGGAGCGTTGCCCAAAACTGTTTGAATAATAATTCAATACAGCTATCTTATTTAGTTTCATACAACTGCACATACAGAATATTATATCGAAAAATAAATTTACATTCTGTAAGAATAGTTTTATATAATTAAAAAATCTGATGTGGAAACAACATGACTTCCTTGCCTATTAAATTACATATACACATTTTTTTTAAATAAAAAGTACATAAAATTTTATTTCATTAATAACCTCTGATATTTTTCATATTTTTTTTTATTGTTATTTTTGAATTCTTATTTATAGTAATTTTTTCCCCTATCTGAAATTAATAGTTATTAATAAATCAATATATTTAAATTAAAAAAAAAAAAAAAAATGAAGTCGGATTCGAACCGCTGTGCCTTTCGCTTATAAGATCCAAATATTTCAATAATTGAATTATTATTTGGCTATAACTATGGAACCATTGAAAATAAATACCACTTATGATAAATCGTTGAAAAGCTCTCAATGAGGGCTTATTACTGCAGTTAAGAAAAAATCCAAAATCCAGATGTTTTATATTTTGGACTTTTTTGGACACATTTGGTCCAGTCGATTGCAATCAAAACTGGAGGTGCACAACTGGATGTTAGCAGTCCTAAATCCAACTAGATGTTAACAGTCTAAACAACCATAGGATTCAACATCCTATGTCTAATCGTTTTTGAGTTATGCGAGATACATACGTACATAAATGATTACGTAGAGATCACGCCGAAACTAGTCAAAATGGATTCATGGATGATCAAAATGGATATTTCCATTGAAATCTTAAAACCGAAATTTTTCGCGATCACAATACATCGTTTACTTCGTGCAAGGAAGTAAAAAGTGATTATAGTTATTTTCGAATGAAAATTACTTGCCGAGCCACATCTCGACATATGAGCTCAAAATTATTGTAAATAAAGTTTACTGGTTGTTTAATATACTGTACACAGTGATTCAGAAGGAGACGGAAATAATTTGGGATCTGATTCTAATATGAAAGAAGGAAAAACGTTCACGCAAGGATATGTCCGAAAATGCTTTGTTATCGCATTACGGCTAGCGAAATATTTCGCCCGGATTATTTGTGTATTTTAATGTAAACAATCTAATAAAATAAGTTCCATAATTGTACCTGTTGTTTTCATGATAATCCCCGTAAAATAAAAAACTTCGGTGACGATGAACATGTTTTTTTTTTTTAGGTTTTAAGTACAATAACTTAGTTAAATGACTAACAAATTCGCAATTCTTATATAAAGACTTATAGGAAATTTAATTCTGAGAAACATAATGTAATACAGTTTATAAAAAACTAAGAAAATCAAGTTTTATTATAAAAAAAAAAACGGAACAAAGTACGTAAACAAACAAATATCATGATTTTTTTTAAAATTAAAAGCAGTTGTTTTTAGTACAATAAATTTTGATCTTTGAAATCAAAGGTGGAATTTTCCAATATTTACTGTAATAAAATATAGTATAATCGCAATGAATATTTTCTTTTAAGTAAATTAAAAATATTTTAATCTTTTGAAGATCCAAATTTATTGTACTAAAACATGTTATAAATAACAAATGATTTACAATAAATGTTCGAAAATTCCACCAGTGACATCAATACATTTCTCAACTCGTTTGGTTACATCATTTGTCTCTAATCTATTACCTCTGCGTTTCTTGATGAGTGCAGCAGCACTGTCTCTACTTTTTCCTTGTATACCTCGCATTTCATTCATCACATAAACAGTAATCTAAGTAAGTAAAGTCCGGTGCTCTAGGTGGCCAATTTACTGGCCCTCTACATCCAATCCATTTACCAGTCAATTTTTCATTTCAGAATTGTCTTACTTCATTGTGAAATGTGTTTGCCTTTATCAAGACGGTAGTACATTTCAATTTATTTCACCAATAAGAAATTTTCAAGTACTGTAAGAAATTCATTGTTTAAAAATTATGAATAATTTCTTCCCGTGAGACATTGTTCTAGTATGAAAGGAAGTGCCTATTTATTACAGCTGTTTACAGATAATTACAAATTTGTAACCTTTTCTGTTTAGTTTTCAATAATAATCTTCTGTTCTGTCTTTAATAATAAACTTAAAATTTAATAACAAACATTTTCCTGTGGTATTCCATTTTCTAGTGTAAAATTTCCGGTTACAGTCGTTCCAACTCGAATTCGAAAGAACCAACAATTGAGTAAACCTCTGATGCATTAAGATTCCCTTATATACCCCATTGATGCAATTTATTTAGGATTCCTCTTCTCCAGGCCGTGTAATACACCTTTTGCATATCAAAAAATACAGCAACGAGCTGTTGGCGGAGTAGAAAGGCATCTTGAATGACAGATTCAAGAGCAATTTACATGATTTACCATGTAAATCATAGATCTACCTTGGAGGGAACCGCATTGTTCGGGGAAAATTTGGCATTTCTCTCAAGGTACAAGGCTAGATGACGGTTAACCAATCGTTCCATCATCACCTTGCACTGTTCCAGGAGATAGGACGATGACTTGTGGGGCATGATTTATCTTTACCAGTTTTCAATATGGGAATCACCAATGCTTCTGGCCAAGAAGCATTGGTGAACCAAGGAAAAACCTGATCAGAAAATATTCTATTTTACATACACAAAAGATGTCGTAATACGGTATCCAAGAAGTGTGATAACATATTGAGCCTGATATTGTCATTTCCGGAGGAAATGTCACGGGAATTATTCATGTCATACCTTACCTCATCAAAATAAAATAGAATGTTTAATTCATTTCGCAAGTCTACAATCACAAACGTGTCACATTCTACTTATACATTCAACTTATTCATCATAAACTCAGGACAGTACGATGATGTAAGTGAAACTGGCTTAAACGTATTCACCACATCAATTGGCGCGGTGATGGGATGCCGTTTCTTTCCAGCGGTGGTGATTGTCGTGATCCACACATGGCCAGCCCAAATTTTTCTCCAAACAACCTATGATGGAGTTGGATGAGAAATGGTATCGATGTAATTCAGCTGTGATTTCCGTTTAGCACACCGAAACACTTGACGGCATACAGCCCTCACATTGCGGTAGGCGCAGAGCAATTCAGTCGTAGGACTTCGTTTGAAATTACGAAATGCCCTGCGACAATCCGTTACTACACTCCTGCAGTCTTATCCCACCAAGGAACAAAAGGCCGCCTTAGTTTTACAGATGTTACGGTGGTGAATTCATTTGCACTGTAGAGTATCAGGCTTCTTTATTGGATTGTTCTACCACTTCTGTCGCATTGACCAAATTAATGTTTTTTGCATCTGTTCCAATCCTCTTTCTTAACTATCCATCTGCGTGAACACTCTTGAGGCAAATCACTATTATCGACTAAAATAACAACTGGTCTTTGATCATTTCCTAAGACTTTTTGGACACGCGCCAGGTTAGACATGAGAATAGAGATGCTTAAAAGACAGATCGTTGCGGTCTGTATTTTTTTCTGTATTCCCGACGAGCCACAGAAAAGGACACTATCTGTTCAGTACAGATCTTCAAAATATATTTTTCTATTTTAAAATGGGCCATTTTCGAGATCTTTTTGAGTGTAGACCTTTAAAATTTATACATTTTTCTAAGTCAGTGCATGTGATGTCACCCGTCTATAACGTAATTTCACTCCTCTATAACGTTTCTTGTTTCCTTACCACTAGCTAAATCTTCGGCTTATATAGTCGTTCGAAGTCTCTTATAACTCCTGGGTTTGTTGGTTTTTCAAGTGGACCAACAATCGAAGAAATATTGAATGGTTCCCAGGAGTATCGGCGATGTAAGGGACTATCCAGCAGAGGGCGCGCGTACTGGAGCTAGAGCTGAATAAAACCGGGTTCACCCTGGTGCCCAGAGGATATCATCTGGGACTCGCTACGTAAAGCTATCCACCCATCGTCATGAGAGTTCCTACCTTAGGTTTCGGTTGCGTTTCTTAAGGTGTCGCAATACCACCGAGAATAAGCGGAAGAAGAAAGAGTGTAGGATGTTGTGTAGCGGTTGTAGGATGTTGTATGTGTATGATGTAAAAGGTTCAGCTCATTGTGTAGAGGGAAGAAAAGCTCCAGAGACTAGGGCCAATGAGACGTCAACCACCAAAATCTTAAAGAGTAGACTCCCCGTCGGAGAAAAAGTTCAGTTAAGGTCGCTTGGATATGATTACTGCTGAAATTCGGTAAGTGACGCGCTTTACAGTATTCCTTATAAACAGCGTAGGCTCCTATGCCCTCTACCCTAAGACGAATATTGTTTCGATGGGTGAAGTGAGTTTCTCAGAGTAGAACAATATTAACGATTCTGTAAAAATAAACGTCTCTAATTCTTTCTGCGGGCAACAAGACCATTAACATTCAAGGTAGCTATTCTAAGAAACCTAGCCATTAACAAATTTTAGCTATCACCTTGCTTAGTAACCTATCAGGCTTCTAATTTTTTGTACTAAAAACTCTATGTTTAAGGACAATTTCTGTAATCTGTCCTCGGAATGCTTACAGGCATTCCATCCCAGAACTGCGGAATAACATCCAAGATTTTTATCTGATTGGGTGCTTGAATCCCCAGGTCTCTCTCGGTGTAGAGAAGGGGAATTGGCGTTGCTCAGATTAAATGAAGTCGACTGTTTCTTCCTAGGCCCGTACGAATTAGTATTTCCCTTGGAATGTAGAATTCTTTCTGCCTTTGCTTTTTCTCCAGGCTCTGTTTATAGATCCTTTTCTTTCTATCTTCTGTTTAGCCTCTGGTAACTACCGTTCAAATAATACTTCAGAGGATGAATGAGGATGATATGTATGGGTGAAAATGAAGTGCAGCCTTGTACAGTCTCAGTTCGACCATTCCTGAGATGAGTGGTTAATTGAAACCCAACCACCAAAGAACACCGGTATCTACGATCTAGGGTTCAAATACGTGTAAAAATAACTGACTTTACTGTTTATAGATCCTACAACCTCTATACTGTGCTGGATGATCTAAATGGTAAAGTTTGCAATCAGCACGAGTATTTCTATCTTTTCTAGGACAGTCAATAGTCGTATGTTACTGTCACACTTAACACACAGGAAAATTCACACACAATTCTTCTTTGTACATTCGTATTGTTGACACTTACGCATTGGACTAGACATGGAGTTTTTTTCGTATCTCGAATGTAACGCTGCAGTTCACAATGTCTCGAACATTGAATATCTTTTTGTTCTATTCTAAAAGTCAACTATTGTAAATATAGTGAGTATAATGATATAAACAAACTGGATTAGAACGTAGCGTAGACGTAAAAACTCCATCTCTCTCATCCATTTAAATATTAGATCCGTAATAGGAAAATGATCAGATTTTGAAATTTATATTAATTTATGACTTTGATCTCATAATTTTGCCGTAAGTGGCTATTGATGAATATCTGGTTTAATGCTTTATTCTAAACAATTATAATAAATGTTATAAATTAAGGGATATTAATGGAGGAGGTATACTTATAATTTACAGATATGGCTCGTATTTTATTAAAAATAGTTTTGACAGCAATCATTTGAACTTCTGGGTGATTTAATTTTGAGTAATAGACAAATAATTAGCATAATAAGTCTCTGTCGTTCCCCGTCTAAGTGGTTAAGATCTTTTGTTGATGAGTTGAATCACTTTTGAATACCTGTAGACAAAATAATTGTTTACATTCTAACTGGAGATACATTATAATTTCCTGAATGTGAATAATCCGTATGTTATTGACTATGAAATGTTATTAGCATCGCACGGCTTTATAAGGGGGATTTATGGCATTACACGTGAAATTATTAGAGAGGATAATTTGGTTCAGTCACGTTTAGATCATATATACTGAAAACTCTGATAATGTCATTAACACCTATGTTATAAAATATAATATTTTGGATCATTACATTGTAGGTATTAGCTTAGATAGGTGTTCTGGTAATTTAATGTTAAGAGATAGTTTAAAATTAACAAAAAATTTTTTCAGTAACAAAGAATTAAATAGTGAATTAAAAAATATTTTTAGTAATTATACGCAAAATTATGATAATTTAATATAATATGATATTTTTAATATGTTTAAAACACTGTATGGTAAATACAGCTATATAAAAAAAAATTAGCAATAGTTTACAGTGATGAACAAGTTAACCGTGGGTAAATTCTACTATTATAAAAGTTATCCAGGAAAGAGATAAACGTTTTAGAAAGTGGAAGTATACGCCAACAAATTGGCTTAGAAATGAATATATTAGGATAAGAAGTACAGTGAATAGACTTATTAGGGATAGAAAATATAAATTTCATGAGAGAGAAATTGTGAAAAATACATGGAACCCTAAAAAATTATGGCAGGTAATTAATAGTACCACAGGAAAAAAACGCAAGAATGACTTTATAGTATATTGGATAAATACTTGAAATTTTTGGGTTCTGACAAAGATATTGCTACGGCATTTGCTTATAATTTTTCACTGGTTGTAAAAAAACTCAGGCAACTTTTTGAATTGATTTAAGATTGAATAGAAACCCAAATCTCTCAATATTTATTTACCTGCAGTAACAATTGAAGTTATTAATGAAACATGATTATAAATAAATATTAACAAATCTCCTGGAATTGATTCAATTAGAGCTTGTGATTTAAGGAATATTGCAGATGAAATCACCTTTATTAGTTAGATTCATAAATTTTTCCTTGCGGAAAGTGTTTTTCCCTAATTTAATAAAAATAGCCATAGTTCTATCTATAAAAATGGGGATCATAGATTGTTAGGAAATTATAGACCGATCGCTAAAATATCAGTGTTAGAAAAATTATGCGAGAAATACATAGTTAATCATCTTGATAAATAATTGAATGAAAATAATTCATTAGGTGATTGACAGTTGTTATCAAAAAGGAATTAATAACCTGCTTGAAAATTTTTTTAATTATATTAATGAATGCTTGGATGATGCAATGGAAATCATGTTTCAGCCGTTTTTGTTGATTTCAACAAGGCATTTGACACTCTAAATGACTCAATCTTGATACAATAATGTATGAAAGAGGCTGGAATGGAAGGACTTTATTTGAAAATGTTTGAAAATTACTTAAAAAACAGGATGTTTGTGGTAAGATTAGTTCTAGTTTGAATGATTCTATTGATATTGATGTTGGGGTACCTCAAGAAAGTCATTTAAGGTCGATATTGTTCTTAATATACGTAGATGAAGTCTACCGTGAGCTAAAATATTCTAGAGTCTTCATGTATATGCACATTACTTAGTGTTCTTGACCGCTCATAAGTTGTTTGAAACAACTTCTGAGCGGCCAAGATCACGTCTTCAGGAAGATTTTAATTCTTTTATGAAATGGACTTATAACTTATAATGGACTTATAACTTTGCCTAAATAAAGATAAAACGGTTGTGGTTCACTTCAGAACCAGTTTCAAGTTTACTAATAAGCTTTCAGTTACCAAAGATCATTATTATAATTGTACTGTGAGAAATAACGGATGTGATTGTAAAATTTTTCAAAATCTAGAGGAATTTAAATATTTAGGAATTACATTAACAAGTAAATTAAAATGGAAAAGTCATATAACAAATCTACTAAAACAACCTCATCTAGTTTTTTATTATATGAGGTAAAAGTTATCTTGGTATATGAGATAAAATTTACGTAATAAATTTTACTATCTCATTGGTATAATGATTTTGTTATATAAATCAATGTTTGAATAATTAATTAAGTATGGAATTGAAGCATGCGGTTCAGCAGCAAATTATTTAACTGAAAAAATTATAAAGGCTCAAAATAGAGTAATTAAAATAATACTGAGTAGAAACCATCGGATGATAAGAAGGATAAACTATTCGCTGCATCAACGCTACACCTGTAGGTTTTTATCAGTTAATATTGATTGATATGTAAGTTTCGTATGAAAAATTATTTAAAAATAAAAAAAATATTATTCATCAATTTAGGTATAAAGATCTGTTTTTTGTTTATAGATATAATAATTTTTATGATAAAAAGTCATTGAAAGTTGCTGTTCCCAGTTTATATGATACCTTACCAAGATAAAAGATGACAAATTATATTGTTTAAGAAATAAGTATTTCGATGGCTAGCCTCAAAATTGTTTATATCTAGAATATCTCTTAATCTTAAAGCAACAGAAAATTCAATCGGTTAATATTTTGTTACGATTGAAATGTATATATATATATATATTTTTATCGCAACCACTTTACGACACCACTAAATACTTTTTATAATTAATAGCATACTTTTATTATAAAATTAGTAGTTCATTGTTTTCTGGTAATATACAATTTTGTTTTGTTTTTCATTTATAATAAATTTAGTAGTAGATTACGTATTTTACCTTCTTTTTGATTTAACTAATAATCTAATTTAATTTTTCATTTTTAATGTATTTGTATGTATTGAATGGACACTTGCCGATAAGGCTTAGAGCCTTGGCGAGACCCAAATATGTATAATGAGGAACAAAGTTTTTCTGTTCTGTTTTGTTCTGATCTCAAGAGACTCAAGGTTCACAAAGAATATAGAAAGTTAAAAGAGTAAATTATTAAAATATTCTTTTATTTTAACCCTGTACTACGATATTTGGTCCTAGGGTATTATAAAATACAGTTAAAATTCTTCCTCAATTGACCCTAGTTACTACTTACTATCTGGACAAAAAAAGTTTTTAATTACTGTCTGTGTGAAAATGTTGAAAACATTTTCAAATTACACATCTTAAAAGGTATAAGAAATAAGTTTTTAAAGAAATAAAATAATGAAAATTATTTAAACCTGTAGATACAAACGTAAAAGAGTAACAACTACAGAATTTTTATTTTTCAGAGTATGCGTTTAGATAATATGCGTAAACGCATAGATCCTACGCGTTTTGACAGTTCTCTGATAATATTCGAAAACTGTTCCCTGTGTGATAATTCCTTATTCAGAAAAGAAGACTTATATTTTAAATAATATTCAAGATGCTTTGTGGTAGATAATTCTCGCGTCCGGAACATATAATCTAAGTTCCATGTCTACCGAATGGGGGCCCGGATAAGAAGGACCAGCAGGGGAAACAAAGCCCAGAACACAGGGGATATGCAGAACATTGGTGGAGGAACTTAGGTGGCAGGAACCAGCAGGAAGAATGAAGCCCGAATGGCAGTGGATAAACGGAAGGAATCAACTGAGAGTCAAAAACTAAAGAAGAATGAGAGCGTGACTGGGAATGAGAAACGAATAAAGTGTAATATTTGTGATAAATTTGACTGTTTGTCAAATGGGTGACTTTACAAAGACTTTATAAAATTAATTACTATCAAGGCAGGTGCCCTTGATTTAGGTTTCAGGATGGTAGGTAAAAATCTTTCTATTATTTAATTGATCCAGCGCTAAGCAAAAAGATCATATGTAGTTTAGGAGGAATGCAGGAAAATTTATTCCCCCAATCCAGACGGTTTTATTTGTTATTGACGAATAGGTTAAAATGTAAGAAGGGGAAATAGCATTAAATAACAAACTCATAATTAGTAAATCTGGAACTCTCTAAATGACTCAAAGTTTTTTGAAATTTTAAGGAAAAAGAGTTAAAATCAACAGACTGTTGTCCAGGCAGATTGGCTGAAATATTTTAAAGGATTAGAAACGCCTGAAAGAGAAGTTAGTGTTACACAGAGACGTGTTGTGCGGCAACGTATGTTCAGTGGAGGAATTAGATAAACTAAAATAAATTAAATACAAATTATTTTAAAAGAAATTATTTTAAAAGAAATTAAATTCAATAAAGCTTCCTCTGATGATAACTTTCTTGAAGAGTTTTATAAATTTCCTCCTAAATTTAAAAATTAATGTTTAGGGACTTACCGTGACATTTAAAATTGGGTTTGGTACGAAACAAGGATATTTGTTATAGTTATTCTTCTTTTTTTTTATTGATGATTTAATTAATCACTTAGAAGGGAGCTTGCTGATGAATGTTCTATCGTATATAAGTTGGTGATATAGTTCTGTTGTCTGACAGTCTGATTATCAATTATACTACAGAAAATGATCAATAAATACAAAAAAATCAAAATAAAACACATGTATAAACCATATATATATATATGTATATATATAATAATAAATGGCATTTCGTGTGTATTTTACAGAGATCAAAGATTATGGTCTTCTAGAAAGGTTGTAGGAAGACAAAAATTGAATGTGGCATTAAGATGTGAAATTATGAATAAGTGTAAAAATATGTGGATGTGATTTTCATTCCGAAATTAACCATTAAATTATATCTGATTTAAAAAAAATATAAGCTATGAATCTGGCATTTACAACGTACGGAATAGTAACACAATTAAATACTAGGTGCCTGTGTCTGCTAAATAGCCTGTCTTCATTCAGATTAGGAGGGCAATTTTAATTTATAATGTCCAGATTTGTGAATACTTTGGTGATAAAGTATTTTAAAGATTTAACAATATTTTAAGAAGTTTGGGTATTCATGTAAATCCCTAATAATATTTTAGAAATAGTGTGGGATTTCGCACACACACACACACACACACACACACACACACACACACTACAAAAAAAATATTCTCATTTATTAATTAGGTTAAATTATTAATTAATAAATTAAGTGAGATTAGATGAGCTGTTGGTTATGTCAAGCATACGATAAGAAGGAACTGGTTTGAACGGACTAGTAAGAAACGCTTTAAGTGTTTGCAAGACATTAGATTTAAATTAGAGTATTGGGATTACGTTAATAGTAATAAAAGTAACAATCACTGGAATTTAACCTCAGTAATTTTTAAAACAAGGCGTGTCCTTTGGGTAGAAAAAACAAATGTTGCTAAGATTCTTCGCCGGTTTTTTTAAAATTTTTTTGTTGGTCCATTGTAAATTTATTAGCAAATTAAGGACTGATTGTTTTCTGCAGGAGAGAGGTGAAAATTGGAATCAATAAATTGGATATATGCATGAGACACTAATACATAGAAAGTGTTTCGTAAATGGTTTTAATTATTAAGGCGTAACGAGAAAGGGTACTCGTAGAATTAAGAATAAACTAAATTTTTTACAATAGAGTTAATCTTTCTCGGTCACACTTTTAGCATTACGTGTTTATAGATAGTCCTTATCAAATTTTATTCCGTATACCAGGGTATTTTTTTGAGCAATACTATAACCTCTATCCGAATTATTTTTATAGGTTCTGACACATGCTAATGTAATTCGTTAAAATTTATTTATATATATATAAAAAATGTATATTTAAATTTCATTATGTTTTTTTTTTAAGGTACATTAAGATATTTATTAGCTACATATTTACTATCATTTATTTATCTATAGCACAGATCTCAAATGTTTTCGCCTACTGCCTACATTAAGAATAAAAAATTTCTAGCGCCCCCAAAATGTTTAATTTTACCTTCTGTTAAAAATAATAATTGCAATCGCTGTTTTTAAGATGCACTCTTAAAAACAGGAATTGCAATTATTGTTTTTTAAACGCCGGTATATCCTATTTCTGAGTTGAAACTTACATTTTATATGAGGGCAATTAAAACGCATATTTGAAAAATATGAACTTTTTAATAAAGTATTTTTATTAAAATTCCATTAAAAAATTGAAATTGTATCTATATAGTTTTACAACAACAATAGTGATACATATTCAATATAACAAATACAATAATTAAAACAAAGTTTTCAGTTGAAAAGTTATTTACATTAATGTGAAGGATGAACCTGATGTTCTTTAACACGTTTGTTAACATCAAGCTCGAATTTACTTAAAAACAGTCATATATATATATATATATATATAACATTATTAAACTTGTAAGTCTATATGCAACATCATGTAATTAGTGCATGTTCAAGGTCACGACAGAGCAGTGTGCATGGTCACGACAGAGCATGACCTACTTATATAGTAATACGGAACCGTGAATCTGTCAGGAGCTGTGTGAATCAGACCGTAGCCTAGTACAGCCGAATGGAGCTATCCGAATTATATCTGATTTTAAAAGTCCTGTTTTCAATGAAAATTATTGTTTCTCATTAATAGTGAATTTTAAATAACATGAATGAAACCTGAGTATACACAGTCGCCACCTTCGGTAACATGCAGCCTATTTCTCTTTTTGGTTAGCAACGTTGTAACAGCACTAAATCCACGTTCAGACAAATACAACAATGGGAATGCTATCAGAAATCGTTGACCAATCGACCATAAGCCAGGGTACAGTTGCAGGATTAGCTTTTGCAGCCATATTTCTTGGTAGCCATTCTTGAATTTTATTTTTATTTCTACGTTTGTTGTTAATTCTATAAGTTGTTCTTGTAACTGGGATGATCCTGCTGTGTTGAGATTTGAAGAAGGATCCAACACCTACTCTGGTATGTCCATATTTAAAATGTCCTGGAATCGTTCTTTGAAATCACCGTGGAGGTTCTCCAAGTTTTTGAAGTAAACAAGCAGGTCATCGTTGTTGAAGGATACTGCTGATAAATTAGGGAAGTTATTAAATTCACATCTGACAATATTTCTCTTGAGTTACAGCAGTTAAACTACCAAAGCAGCAACGACATTTTTTTTGTCTTAATCAAGTTCAAGTCATTGCCTTTAAGCTGGAGATTAACATCATCAAATACGCAATATAATTCTTTGATGTAATGAGGTTGCCGCACAACTCTGTATCTTTGTTTTCCTGGAACTCTTATCACAGAGTCAAGATTACTGCGCCAGCAGTACCAATTAACATAATAATCTTCAAAAGAATTTCCTTTCCGTCACAAAATTTTTCCAGCGTATATATTGTTTCTCCGTCTACATCTCTCTGTAAATTTATAACAAATAATAGTTGTTGACATATTGTCTCATCTTTCATAAACCTCACATATGACAACAACAATGCTTCATTAGTTGTTAAACTGGACTCATCCAACTGAATTGAAAATGGCAAGTCTTCAGATGACTGCATAATGATTCTTCTTTTTTTTCAGCCATGTCATCAATTCGTCTTTCCATAGAACTACTGAAAAGAATTTTTCGGAAAATATCTGCCGCTGATATATAGAGCACAGTGGTTACTATTTCTTTTACTGCCGGTAAAGTTAAATCTGCTACACGATTCATAAATTAAACGGCATGTTAGACGTAAGGATGACGTAAGCTGTAATTTGGTATAAAAGCATATAATAATCGATAATTGGTTTGTTTATAATTCGTGTCAAAAAATAAAAATATGTTTGTTTATTTTTTTGTACTTCAATTTTATTTCGTGATCAAATTTTTAAAACCTTTCTTCTCACTGATTTTTTAATTTGATGATGCCTCTTGGTTGCAAGGTTAAAGTAGTTTGAATACAATCATTTTTTATCATAAGATATAGGTGTCCCTTTAATTTTTTGCACTATTGTACTAGATATTAAATTTTAGTTTGAAATATCAGGAAACATAATTCTTTTTTTTTTTTAATCAGCCATCGCTTTCCTACACGCCTGAACGCCCAAATTTTCTGTGAGCCTTCTAGCGCCCCCTGAAAGCCTTCAGAGCCCACAAATGGGGCCTTATCGCCCACTTTGAAAACGTATCTTTTTTCTTAAAAGAATTTTATGGAATCTCATTACCCTAATAGACTATATTCCGTTTGGCAGTATCATGATTTTCCTTTCTATCGTATTTAAGGTGGAAAGAATATATGGGTCAACAACAAAACGAATTTTGTAACCAATATTTAACAATTTTTAAACACATTTTAAATATTAGGAAAAAATATTAACATTTAAAATACCGGAAAGGAGTAACTTTTTGATTATAGTAATACTGGATTTATGTTTTAAAATATAACAACCAGAAAAATAAAGTAGTGGTTAAATTGTATAACAAATTAAAAAGCATATTGTATCAATTTCAATTTCCGATATCTCTTATGTACTACTCGTATTACAAAAATAAAGTAAAAAAAAATTTGTAATAAGTTAAAAAAGGCAGTATTAATAAAATAAATTGGATATTAGCATACAAAAAATAACTAATAATTTACAAAATTTATATGTATCCTAAAATGTATTAACATATCAGTTTACTGTTAACAATAAAATTTTCACTGAAAAGTCGTTTCCAGCTTTAATTTCTAATTTCCTGCCATAATAGTTCTAGAGCTACGCTGCATTTTTGAATGGATAAACTGATTTTGATGAAATTTTGTCTGGATTACTGGAGTATATGGAGCAATTTGCTGGTAAAATTCAGTTGGTGGGAGGTTCGGGATTAATTTTCACTCTCAAAAAAGAAATCTTACGTAACTTTTTATTAGTTCTTCATATTAGTCTCTAGAATTCAGCATAGTAAATGTTGAGAAATCAAAAAACTTTCTTGGGAGGTGGTTTTGGAGATGGGAAAGCAGAAAATATAAAAAAAATACTGATTTTTTTTAGTTTTTAAACATTTTTGTTTATTTAAACGTATAATGTTTAAACGTATTAATGTTTAAACGTATAAGTTTACAATAAAACTCCATCATAAATTACTACCATCAAAAAAAAAAGAAATGTTAGGTAACTTTCGTCTTATATAATTATTTTTCCACTATATAAGAATAAACAACCAATGCCACGAAAACATTACAACTTTGTTGTCAGATTTTTTCAAATTTTATTACAGTTTAATACTATTAGTCCTAATTTTTTATCTCACGTGTATTTATAAAATTATAAATGATAATCCTAAAACCTTCTGCAAAGAAATCCTCCTTTTAACACATTTTTTTTTTCAATTATTATTATTATTGTATCAGGAAAAATTAATGAGGTGCTCTCAAAAATTTTTACCTTTTATCTGAGTGGTTCTGTCTTTCATTCGAAAAATTCCGGATTCGAATCTCGTACAGGTTTGACGTTTTTCATATGCTACAAAGTAATGAAGTCTTACCATAAAATCAATATAGGAAGGTAGCTGTAATTGAGTGTCACTTATAGTTCCTGGAGTAAATAGCCATTAAATTATACATATTTCACTGACGACTTGTTTTCTAGAATACCTACGTATAAACTGCGTGCAAGCACGCAAATATATCTGATGACTATTATTGTACTATTATATTTCTAAATATTTACGGAATACTGAAAATAAGAGAGATCGTAAATATTCAGGAAAATACGCTTTACAAAATATTATGTATCAATTAAACAAGTGAACTATTTATTCTGTAGAGGATATTAGTTATATTAAAAATAAAACATCAAATATCGGTAACGTTATACTGGTCTACAGATAACAAACGTAAACATCAGCGTCGGAAGCATCGGGTTCCGGCATTAACCTGCTAAGCTAGGGAAAACCGTTTCAAAATTTGTTCTAGAAAACAAAATAATTAATATTGAAACACGTTTGTGGGACTGACCGAATGATACGAAATTTGAAACCGCTGAATTCGATATGAATTTAATGATGCAACTAATTAATTTATTACTCATGAAAATAAATTTTATAAGCTGCTATAACATATTACTATGCTAAGTTTACTTATAAAATTAACAGTGCCTGTTAAATACATCTATAGTTTCTCAAATAAAGTATTGTTTAATGGTCATTTAAAAATAATTTTACTCTATAAATAACGAAGTAGACCAATAGAAAATTGTTATCAAAATCTGGCGTCTTTGGCGTGATGTTTTGAAAGAGCTTTTACAAAGAATCACAATTCTCTTTCTATAGATCTGTAGCAGTTAAACGTAATTTACGTTGCCATTACGAACACTCTTTGCCGCCGTTCTTACACACAACTTCAAGACTTTGAAATAAATTTCTTTGAATATTCTTTAGAACATTCAACGTTCAAATGGAATTCTTAAAGAGAAAAATATATTGTTATAAAGTCCGTATTAAAATAAAATTAAGGGCTGTATGTAATATTTAGTCAGTTAAATGTCAAATTTAATTACATTTAACTGATTTTATTTAATCCTTTTCAATAAATCACATTTTTATAAATAATTTATAATTCTATAACTTCTCTTGCAATCATAAAATTAAAAAATTTCCGGATATGAAAGTAATATGACTGTATTTTCAAAAAAAAAAATTAAGATAAATTAATTACACTTAAAAAATCATAAGTGTTATGTAATTTATGAACAAAAAGATTTAATTTTTTACATTTTAATAGAAATAATTTTTTCTGAAAATTATTGTATATGATCTTACACTTTGATTATTAGACAAAAAAGGCCTACTTATTATCATGATAAGTATCCATTAGCTTTAAAAAACTTTAACATTTAACTTTATTTATTTTTTTATTTAATTATTTGACATGTACAGGACTTTTTTTTTAACCCTGCCTCCCGGAACCAGATCCCCAATTAAGCATGAACACGGTTCCGGCGGGAGGTGCCAGGCCCGGCTATGCCCGTTCCCGGCCTCATCACCCAGCAACCGGGAATCGGTCCTTTGTGTTTCGTCTCTAATGGGGACACCCGCGAAGGGACGGACCCGCCGGGACTCAGTCTTTTCTCTCAGGGGCTCAAGAGTCGCCGCACTTCATCACCATCGTCCAGCTGTGCAAGCACGGGTGAACGGCAGCTCCATACGGACTGTCCCTCACCCCCTCGCTACCTGATATTTCATTTTCAGTATTCTCGACACAAAACCCATCACAATGTCGAAGTCCACCGAACTGTGTAACATCGTTTCAACGATGTTTCCCACCTCTAGATGCCCAGTTACGGCAGCACAGTCGCGGCGTTCCTCGTCCCACCGCGGGAACTGGAATATCATATGTTCCGGCGTGTCTAACTCCCGACATGTACAGGACTTGGTAAAGATTATAATAACCGTTCATACATAGCTTTCTAGATTACAAACGCGTTTTATATATCTATCTTTTTAATGAAAAACATGGATATCTTGTTTCATTTTGTACACATCTGACGAATGATAAGTTTCGTCTCTACGAAATATTCTGCAGCAATGATTATTCAGAAGCAGCATGATTATTATATCCGTCATAAAAAATATTTTAAACAGTCAAATGACAGTATTTTGAAGTAACTTAACAAAAATAGAATTAGAAATTGTAATATTTAACTACTTCTCTGAGATATACTCTCTAGTCTAATAATGTTTCATTTAGAATGATACAGAAAACAGTTTCAAGCCAATTCATTAAAATAGTAAAAAGAGCATTTTATACAATGTTGGTTTTGGGAATGTTTATTGGTCATTAAATAAATGACCATTAAATATAATTATATAAAATAATTATTTTATATTTAAATTAATATATCATGTTATTGTTGCAATAAAATGTTCACTGAAAAATCACTTCCAGCTTTAATTTCTAATTTCCTGCCATCATAGATCTAGAGCTATGCTGCATTTTGGAGTGCATTTTTGAGTTGTTCGCGGGAACAAATCTAGTAAGATTGTAAAACTTTAAATTATAGATTGTAAGATTGTATTTCTTGATTACTTCGAAAAATATAATTTAAAAAAATGTTAATTAAATGATTTGAAACTAGAAATTTAAATTCTATTTTTATAAATGGGTTTTTCTAGCCGTAGATAATGATAGAAAATTTTTCTCACTGTTTCTACACAGAAGAATAATTAAAACATTTCAAGTTAGTAGATTGAAAAAAGAAGTAGAAAATTTATATAAAAATCTAATTTTTAGAGATAAATTATTTTATATGCAGTTATTTCGAGTAATGTTTTTTATGATGACCTAAAAAACGCTCAAGCAAAATGTTCATTAAGTACACATCCCTTCGAAATACTGCAACCCTCATCCAATTTCATAAAATTTTAATGTCAACAAATTTTAATTTTTCATGTTAAAATTTGAATCAATCTTACAAATACACTAACCACCTCAACTAATTTAATCATTGTAAATATAACCGTTTTTGAAATGCTATCACAAACAGAGACTATCGTACACACATACGCGCACGCGCGCATACGCACGCATTCACTCACACAGTTTTTTTTCAGAACTAATCCTTACGATAGATTTTACAGTAGATTTTATTTTGAACTATGTGTCACAGAGAACTCCAAAGCAGAAGAAAAATCCAGGATTGAACTACTTTTTCATATTAATACCTCTGTTATGTTATACAGTGAACTCTCTCCATAAAGAGCACTTTCTAAACGACCATATCTGGAGATTTCTAGTATTTATGGGAATACAATAAGCTATTTGACCACTTCCTACCCCTTCTGAGACCGTCAGAAATGTATTAAAGCAACCACTAAAATGTTTAATGATATAGTGAACAAAAATGAAATAAATAATCATTTTCCAGATCGTCGTCATCCGGTTCACACTTTATATTCAATATAATCAACGAACTTCTCTTACGTCTGTCATAGAGACTATTCTAACATCAAGTCAAGTTTATTTCCATTTTTATAGAAGATAATTTTAGATTTCAGTTTAATGTGGATTTTTATATTCGAGAATTATCGTGTCTGTATCGTTTCTTTAAACTGAAACTTTTTCCCCGTATGCTTTCTGTAAAATAAATACCCAAATCTCGAATTTAACGCTATTGATCAGTGAAAATGTTTCGATTAGACGTGTTTGTTTCTTGTAATAAAAAATTAATTCTCTTAAACAAAAATAAAATACGGCAGCATCGGAAATCGTTTTAGTTTTTATTAAAAAAAAGCTTTTCTAAAGATTTGGCATGATTGTTTTAGGTTCTTCAATTTGCATTATTATTGAGTAAAATTATATTTCATAATGTAAAAAATTCAAAACAAATCACTCTAAACATACATTTGTATGTAATTACTCTGCCTTTACATTCTATTTTTTTCTCATGCATGATAGTAATTAGTATACTATTTTATAATTAAAGTTTATTTTAATGAGTAATATTTTCGTGATTTTGCACTAATAAAACTTCAGTAGCATTTTTTTTTCAAGTCTTGGAAGTTTTAAATACTACAAATTGATTAGTGATGATGATTATCAACTGATGATGATTATCTCTGTTAAGGGAATAATGTTCTCTAAAGCGGTCAACTCCGAAGGACTATAATATTAGGTAGAGATATAACATCCGAAAATTAAAAATTTAATTAGACATTAATTGTGGTCATATTAGCCTATCTGACCACAATTAATCTGATCTGGTTCAACACAGCCAAGTAAAAGGTGATGAATATATATATGTGTGTGTGTGTGTGTGTGTTTTCATTGGCTAGAGCCTACGCGCGCGCGCGCGCGCAGGCTCTAGCCAATGAAAACCCCAATGTGCTCAAGTGCATTTGTCATTAGGCATTTGAGATAAAAACGTATTATGAGCATTGGAAAATACATATTACGTCTGTTTGGCTTCAACTCAGCTGCAGTCGGTTTTTTTTTTGTAGATTAAAACCCGCCCCCGTCTTGTCATTCACTGGCTACTGGCTAGCTATCCGTTTCTACCATTATTCGGTTTTTGTGAACCACGAAATTATAAAAAACTAATCTCAAGTATTCATAATAATTTTTAAAAACTTAAAAAAAATTATCAAACTTAAAAACATGCCTGCCTAATTTCAAAGGTTTTTTTATAAGATTTTTTAACTCCATAGTTACTTAAAAAACTATCTTTACGAAGTGTTGAATTTGGTTTTTCCTAAAACGACAGATATGTGTGAAATTTAGTTGTTTTTATAAATTTCAAACAGAAAAACAAAATTGTTTCAATATCGTTTCTTGGCTCTCTAATATTCATAACAATTATTTTTATTTTAGATAAGAATCCTTTGAAAGATTTTTTATCTAATGTTTTTTTTTTTATATCACTTATCTGAGCATTGAAAAATAATTAATCAAACCTTTAAGATAAAATAAATGATATTTTAATAAAAATAATTTAACTTACTCTAGTTAAACCCACGCACAAATATAAACAATGGTTATTTTTTAAAGGCATATACACAAGTAAAGCTGACATTTAAAAATGAGTCAATCTCAATTTATTGGTAGTAAGCAAACCCACAATTCTTATGAAATTAACAAGCTATTTTTACAGATTTATTAATTCAAATTATAATCAAATACTGTTTGCACCTAAGTAATTGTGTTGACATATACAGACGTATTTGACAAATCTGTACATTATTTTTTTCTTAGTATCCAAAACAAATATCTAAATCTAAGAACTAAATATCAAACGTAGTATAATCTTATCTAATTTATAAAATTTTTATTTGATTCTAATTAAATAGAATGAAACTTGTGTTAAATGTAGGCCGAAGAAATAAATCACTGACTTTTGAAACGTTAATGACTCTTCAGAAACGTTTTATCATTAGAGTTCTAACATGTATCTACATTAAAAGAAAGTAGTTTTTAGAAGTAAAATAAATTCTTCATTTCCGAAGAAATTTACAGGAGATAAAAGTTATTAAGTGGTAGCAGCCGATTAAATATCTTGGGATTCGTAGTAAACTCATAAAAAAATTTGTTCATTTTCGTGAAGATCGTGAAATTACATCTTTTTTAATATTGTTTTTACCATACATATTTCAATAGAAAGTTTTGAATGATTATAAAATTCCATAAACATAATCGTCATAGACGAATAGAGTTATAAGTCACTCCCGAAAATGACTGAAGAATTTATGTAGTTATTAAAACATATTATATTCGAAATTTCAAGACGAAAATAAGAAATGATACTAAGGGCCTAGGTAGATTGTGAGGCCCTTAATAAAGGTTTAATTTTTCTTCAACATATATTTTAGATTTAGGATAAGAGGTTTGTAATATGCCACCATAGCTTGTAAGTTGTTATTAGGCAGACAGATATCCAGTGATGCTATGCTGTAGGACCAAAGTTGAAATCAGTTTACTTTTACTATTATATTACCTTGAAAATCGATAAGAAATGTTCTTAGTCTTCTATCTGAACGGGAGAACTTGCGTCTGACTGATAGTTTTATGTAGTTAAATCTGAAAGGTTGTAAACTACTGTATTATATTATTCCACTATCTTTATTTTTTATTTTTTGACAATACTATATGATTGTAGATTGTTAAAAAACTTTTTTTCGTAAATGATTATAAAAAAAGAAAATAATAATATATAGTTGCTTCTCCTGAATTAAAAGGCTTTTTACGTTGATATTTTCAAAATTTTCTAGTTATTCCCGCCATATTTATAATTATGTTTTGTATTAAACTATGTTTTGTATTAAATGTTAATTGATTATTAAGATTACATGGAGGCAGCTAAACCGATATCGATTTATTAAAAAATCATGTTCCCCTTGAATTTTATGAAAATTCAAAACTGAAAAATCGCAAAAGAGCAAGACTAAATATCTTCGTCTATAAAATTGAAAACTATGATTGAAATAGATGAAACACGTTTTCTAACGACATTCGAAGAAATTTTAAGTGAAATTGAACTTAAACCTAATGAGAAATGAACGCGATGATAAATTAAAACTGTCAAATGGAGAACTGTCACAATCCACTAGTTTATGTTTAATTATTTTGAAAACAGTTAATAACTTTGGTTCGCAGTTTTTTCTTTTCCAAGTTACTAACCGTGTCGATTTTATTTTATAGAATTTTTACTTAATAAAATGTTATTGTCAAAATTAACAAACCCTGTTTTTAATTAGTTAAAACTTTTAATTGACGTTTCAGAGCAATATTATATTAGCCGTACAAATCTATTTCGGTTGAAATTTTGAAGTTTATCTCTTAAAAAAATATATTTATTTATTTAATTATAATTAAACTTTCGTATCATGTTTTTGATTACAGATATTAATCGCAGTCACTGTTTAAGTAAAAAATTCAGAACCGAAAGTAGACTTTAATTTTCTTTATTTGATTTCAATAGAAGTGTTCCTTCTTCCGTGCATTTGTTTGTTCAAGCCCCAGTAACTCCTGGACGGTTTCACCGATTTTCATTAAACGAGTATTAAACGATTGTCGTGAAACGAACGTCAATTACGCAAGTTGCCGTATTTATACGAAGATTTGATGAGAAAATACTGGAACATCATTTAATTCGAACTGAAAACCGAAAATTATTTGAAATTCAAGTGTTGTATGGAATAAAAATACTTAAAAATTGAATTTCAGAGAATTGTTATTTAAAAACGTTTTGTAACATTTTAAAAATAGTTAAAGATGTTAAAACAATGTGTTATAAAAGAAAAAGAAAATATTATTTACAAAAATAAGTAATACTAAAAAATATTGGATGACTGTTGACTGCTTTGTCGTCTTTTCTGTTGTAATATGATTTCAAAAATTCTTCATATTTCAAATTTTCACCCTTTCAAATCCTTGACCGGATCAAAATTTAAACGAACTTTTGTTTGTTTTTTCAACTTGTAGAAATTTAATTATGACACGTTTTTCGTAATATACTATTTCTACCCGGTAGAAAACCTATTGTTATATAACGTGGTTTGTTGCTAAATAAAATCGTTCTAAATTTGAACTTCATAAATATCCAAACTAATAGACTGTATATTATTTAAGATGACATCATCACTTGTGGTGGGGCATATTCGTAATCGTCCCACCATGAAGAGATTATCGTGTAGACACCATTATGATAAATAGTTTGCAATAGTAACTAATCTTAGACAGTGGTCGAATCCTAACAATGTTTACAACAGTCTTAGCAATACGGGCTCGGTGTACATACTAATAAAAATAAGTCATTTATTTCACCGTAAATACGAGAGATTTCATGTAGGTTTATTTTTTGTGTTAAAGTTTTAAATAATTGTCTTCTACGCGGTTTTCTATAACAGACATATATCTTGAATTCTTTTAAAAGTAATTTCAACGCTTCATTCCTCATAATTTGTTTTACAGTTGTTTCTGCGTCAACGATATGTAGTTTTAAGGCTTTGGTGTACTATTATTTCTCTGTATTTTTTATTGGTTTATATATAATAGATACACAAGATTCAGTATATTATGATTCTGATAGATTCAGATACAGTATAGTATGTTTTCGTAAGTCTTCTTGCTCATCCTCTGAATGGTCTGAGATATCAATATCATCAATGTTTTTATTTTTATTATTTTTCAATAGTTTTTGCTGTTCTTGAGTCCTAGATGTTCAATTTCATAACCATGATCATGATTTTTATCTTTACGATTCTGTATCCGTCGAATCTTTTTTTTTTAATTTTTGGACTCTTTTTAGGATAATAAGTTATTTATTGTAAGTTACGTCTTGCGTTCTTATTCATAAATATCCATACTAATAGACTGTATATTATTTAAGATGACATCATCACTTGTGGTGGGGCATATTCGTAATCGTATATGACACGTCCCACCATGAACAGATTATCGTGTAGACACCATTATGATAAATAGTTTGCAATAGTAACCATTGTAATGGGATCACCGGTTCCTAAGTTATTCAAGTACGAAATTTTTATTCATACATTTTTATATATTTTTTCATCATTTACGTTTATTATGAGAACAGATGATCCGATTTCGTGAACTAAACGTTAAATGATACACGAATTTCTGTAATTATGATGTGATTTCTGTATTATAAAACATTGTTACTGTTGATTAGTGCTGCGTTCTGATTATGATTAATTGAATTTCCAAAATGGTGGTCTAGATCAATCCATGATGGCGGATCAACCCCACTATCAAATTAATTTTGGCCGGTGGCATCTATTTTATTCTTACACCATCTCTTTTTTTTGCAGGATGTCAAAGGATGAATCGTTCCAGTAGTTTAATCATTAGTTGGAAAGGACGAAGTTAATTGTCTTATTCAAGTTCCAGGGGATTTTTATTACCTTTACATTTACCTGTTTGGCAAGACATTTGACACTATCATTTGATGACTTTAGAGAATGAATAGCCCTGAAAGATGCAGTCCTGAATCTTCACTTTTTATTTTCATTTAACATGTTTGATACAAACTGTCACTCCTTTATACTGATTGAAAACACCAAAATATTTTCTACATCATCTGGTTCTTATATTCTGATCACTATCTTCCTTTATTGATTTTGGCCTTTGTTTTTACCCCTAAATTTCTTTTCCCAGCAAAGCAATCCCAGGATGTCTTTAGCTAAAACCTACCATTCTTGTTTGTTTTTTTTATACACGTTTATGCTACTAACTTCTCTCTTTTCAAATTAATCTCAAAAAATCAATTTATTTTGAAATTTCTCTCGTCAATTTTTAACTAACTTTGTAATATCAGATTTAAAAGCCCACCGTTATTTTCCTTTTGTGCATGTTTCGTTACCATCGTTTTTAACAGTTCGTTCATTATACTTGCTTCATAATTTTTAATTACTCGCACTTTCCATTCTTTAAATATATATTTGATATCAGCTCATATTTATTCACAATTACATCGTTTTTTATATTGAAGATATAATGAATTGTCAGTAAAAGACTCCCTTTGTTTTATTAACATCCATTTAATATCTACTTTGTAATATTATTGCCTACTTTGGTCATTGTGGATAACACTTGATCGACACGTCACAAAGAAATTTATTTTTACTTAATTTATTATCCCTTTTTGGGAGCTTTAACCCAATCAGTTTACTAAAATTAGGGTCTATTTAAATGTTATTCTTGCTGTTTTGCCTTCATGAACGCTATCTGTATAGACGAATCACTTTACTTCTCTTATATATTCTTGTAATCCATCCTTACTGTTTCCACATCTTTTTTCCTTCTTTGCTATGGCAAATTCATGTTCGTTCGGTGTATTTATTTTCTTATCATCAATGTCTCGTTCATTTATTTTGTACATATTTCAAGATCTGCTAAAAATTCAAAGTTAAGGTAGAAAACTATCTTTCTTTTTTACCATATTTCATGTATTTTAAAGCTTAATGTCGTATGAGTTTTCTTGCATAGCCGTATTATTTTACCTTTTCATAATTTATTTTGAAAATATTCTTTTCTAATACATCTTCTAGTTGGAAACTGGTTGATGGTTTATAATTCAGATGGCTATTTCCCAACGCTACTACATTCTGCGAATATACAAGTCTTTCCAACAATGAAGTTTAATCTTAACCCATATATCGTTTTATCTAAAGTTTTCCAATTGATTAAGCACATTATTGCATCACATCTTTGAGCTGTTCATTGCAAAACTTTTATTAATAATGAACCCTTTCCATTTTACGTAAAGGTATTCCTATCTCCCAATGCATTGTGAGCGAGAGGATAATTAGCATTAAGGAGAAGTACACTTTTATTTACATTTTATTTCGTTCGTTTTAATTATTATTTGTGACCGCTGAGGTTAATTTGTCTCCTTTTCAGTACCCACCATTTTCCTTATCCATGATTCCTTAATGTTTTATTTAGATCGCTTAAATTTTGATTTTGGCTAAATGCTCAGGGAAGCCGGTCTGAGATCTTAACGATTCAACTGTTTTATTCTTATTTTATTTTATCCTAGTTAAATAACTAACTTCGCGTTTATAAAATATTTTTATAACTTAATTTAAAATTTACAAATTAATTCATCTTAAATACCATATATTATTTTTTTGTATCATAGAATAATGAATATAAAATGAAGTCCCTTATCTAATAAAAGGTGCAAATTTAAAAGTATTTTATATTTACTTTAGTTACAGGTAAAGTTACGATGCTGATTAGATTTGTTAAAAACGAGATTTCGACCAACAGCTAACTATACCGAAGTAGAAGTAGTAATAAAGACGTTAATGGTAGAATTTAATGAGAACAACGGTGTCCCCTCCTGTCTATGAGAACAATATTGGAATTTTCCAAGTCCTCACACAGGAATTTTCCTTCTATTATACTGATGGCTGGGAACAAAAAAGTTGAAAGTTTCATTACGACAGAACCTGCGAGGAAGCTCCTAAGCCGCTTAGCCTATACGAAGCAGCCCAAGTCTATTCTCATTATTTTACTCCAACAGAAATAATATTGGCGTCCCGTTTTATCAATAACCGACTTATTTCATTTAATTGTAAAATCTTTAATTAAATCTTCTCTTTGTAAAATATTTTAATATGAATAATATTCTTTATGCAAATATTATAATAAGTAATTCACTGAAACCACATAAAATAGACGACGGAGTAAAAAATTTTCTTTTATTACTTAATTTTTATCTTATTTCAGGCTATAAAAAACGTTTCAAATGCTGGAAATGTAAGAAAGATATCTAAAAGTTTTTAAATACCGACGTTTCTAACGTTTTTCATTTATCTAATGCATATTTTAATATAATAAATGAAGATTTAATTAAAGACTGCTGAACCTGGTTTTACTCGGATATGACACTAGTCTACCTCAAAAATGAAGTAAACATACTTCTTGCAAAATGTAATCTGTCTAATAATTTAATATACAAAATTAACATTGCAAATTTTTAAGGAAAACAACAACGTTTACAAGCAAATAAATATTTCTCAGTAAAATTATTTCAAAATTTTAATGAATTTTTATTACTCAATTGTTATTTGCAATTATAGAATTTATAAATAATTCTTATTGTTACCAGCGAATCGTAGGATATTATTAAGTGATAATTCCAATTTACAGCCTTGTTTTTTGGTGTCACCCATCGATCATTAGATAAACAAGAAGAAGAATAAATATAAAAGTCAAATCCTATAATATAGGCTATATTTAGTCAAATCCCATAATACGGGCTATATTTACTGTCTTGCTTTTCACTATTAAAGGAATTAAGATGATCAGAATTTAACGAGCACTTTGGTAATCAATCATATTATGCAACTACAGAAAGAGCTGTCTCTCCTCCAGCAGATGTCATCATCACGACTGCAATAGCTCTGGAGGTCCTGTCATACCATATACCTATAGGCGTGAAAGAATAGACCAAGGGTAAAGTTAAAGGGTTGATGGTAGGGATCAATCAATAGTAGAACTTTGATATGAGACAAGCCACTCGAGTGATATCTTTGAGGTACGCTCCAGGTAGGTGGCGCAATCCCTTTCACATCCCTTGCCCTATTTTTACCTAGGAATCAAACAGCATATTCCTCACAATAATTTTGCACTGAAACGTATATTATTTAAATAATAATTTATTTTTCATAGAAATTAGTAGCCCCAAGAACTAAAAGAATAAATAAATTATTTTTATTACTGACAAAAAGGAAGAAGAAAGCCATATGATTTCTGAGAGAAGAATTCTGTATTCTGAAAATTGCTATAAGAACAACAACAGTAATAAATTATATTTTTAAAATGTTAAAATATTTTTAGAAGCGTGATTTTTTTCTACCCTGTGTAATTTTTAAGGAACAATCAAATAGTCTAATTCTTCTTAGATGAAATAACATTTCTTGTTTTAAAATCAGTGTTCAAACTTATTTATTGATTTTGCTTTAATTTATCACATATAAAAATTTTTCATTTTATTTTCTACACTAAATTCTAGTTATTTTTCTAAAATATACAGTGATATAATTTACATTTATTTTAAATTAGCCATTCATATAAATTTTGATATGTAACTCGTTTGTTAATTAAATGATTTTCAAGTATAAATAACTGTTTTTAGTAATACTTACACACAATTTTTTTAACCTCCGGGACCACCGTCGGGGATTACTTCAGAAGATGAGATAAATGATTTGTAGCATGTATGAAAATGCCATGCCTGTCCGGGATTCGAACCCGGGGCCTCCGGATGAAAGGCCGAGACGCTACCAAGCAAGGCAATACTTACACGATTATTTCTAAATAAAAATACGTATTTAATTATATTTTATTGTTATTATCATTCGAAGAGAAAATGACGTTTACTTACAGCCGTATTGTTTTTATCACGTTATTAAGCTATATGGATTAACTGTTGCATAGCTTTGTTGTAATAAATCGTGCAGCGATTCTAAGAGTTGCAGGAACAGAAATTCAGAAACGAATGAAAATAGTATACCGATCAGATGTACTGCTATCTTTGCAATTTAGTCAAGTGATTGATTAGTTTTCATCACAATTTTAATATGTGGAACAAAAATTGGAACTATACATAATAGGTCCATAAGAAACTGATGTAGATTTTTTGAAGTAGATGAAAGTAAACTCAAGAAGGTAAATTCTGGGTTATTGATACTCTGATGGAGCTGGGTATATTCTTCACTCCGGATAGATATAGTTTTAAATCCAGTGTTCAGCAGCTAGACCGGATACTACATAAAACACAAACTGATTCTGAAGGTATTTATACTGAGCAAAAGAAACAGAATAAGAGCATTTAAAACCTGTTACACTGAATTTTTTATATTATAGTGTGTTTTTTTGGCGTAATTCTACATTTCGAATAAAGAGAGATTATTTTGAAAATTATATCGGACGAAGAAAAGAATTCATATCTTTTCTAATTAAAGGGGTGGAGCTTGCATTAAAGATTTAAAAAAAAATTCAATCAGCTCTTACGAATAAATGCTTACAAACTCCAAAAGAAATTCTCAAGAATTAATGAGCAAGTTCAAATTAATCTGAAATTTTATTGTCAGTTTCTTTGAAATTCGATCATTGGAATAAACGATGTCCATTAGATGTTAAAATGTTACAATTATGTCTTTCATGTAACGGTTTTTTTAATCGTTTTTTTTTTGTTCTTATTAAATTTAGAATAAAACTGGAAATATGAAGATCCAGAAATTCCTGAATTTCTAATTTCATTCAACTTTGTAAATATATCAACGGACATTACGTGATCATTGGTTAAGTTGATTTAGCCCAATTAGAATAACCCTCGGGTTGGTCTAATGGTGAACGCGTCTTCCCAAATCAGCTAATTTGAAAGTCGAGAGTTTCAGCGTTCAAGTCCTAGTAAAAAGGCAGTTACTTTTGTACGGATTTGAATACTAGATCGTGGATACCAGTGTTCTTTGGTGGTTACGTTTCAATTAACCACACATCTCAGGAACGGTCGAACTGAGACTGAACAAAGGTTACACTCATACATATCATCCTCATTCATACTCTAAAATCAAACGAATCAAATCAAAACCATGCTAATTTGTTTCTTCGATAGTAATGGCATTGTCCATAAGGGGTGTTTGCGTACAGGACAGACTATAAATCAATATGTTTACATAGAATTTCTTGAAAGACTGCGAAAAAGAGTTGTCCGCGTGAGAGCAGCCATCAAAGACAACTGGATACTGCATCATGACAATGCACCTTGTCTCACTGCACTCTCAACTAATGAGTTTTTGGCAAAGGAGAACATTCCTGTAGTTCCTCAACCACCTTATTGAGTTCTGGTGACTTTTCCCTGTTCCCGATTTTAAAAAAACACCTCAAGGAACACCATTTTGGAACAGCAGAAAACATTTAAAAAAAATGTAACCAACCATTTGAAGGATATTACGGTTTCTGAGTTCCAACATTGCTATGAAAAGTGGGAAAACCGTTTGAAAGCGTCGCGTGGCTTGCCAAGGGAGCTATTTCGAAGGTGTAGAGTCCATTGGATTGAGTCCGATTGGATTGTAAATAAAAAGTTTTTCTGAACCAGTCTCATTACTTAATTTAGATCTTGTATATATATATATATATATATATATATATATATATATATATATATATTTCATACTTTTAGAGGTCGAGTCGAGGTTTCTTCTTTCTTTTTTTTGAATGTTAGAGTAAATATTTTTGAAGATGATAAATGAAGCCTAGGAATGCGTACATTAATTGCTTTTTAATATTCTTATGACAAGTTTAAGAAAGGTTTTGTTGGAAGTCTCTTACCGTCCTGTACAGAATACTACAAATTCATAACTAAACAATTATACAATGCCTGCACTATATTTTTCTCTTACGTGAACGATCCTACTTTTTATAAGAATCTGTTTAAACTTCTACATTTTTATACACTAATTAATTTTCATCCAACTAAATGGTCAAATTTTTATCTTCTCAACTGTAAATTATTTACTAATAAAGCATTGAACTAAAATAAGATCTGATAAAGTACATTAATTTTAATTATATCATAATAATTATTTTTTTTTGGAATAATTTTACTTTTGTTCTCTATAAATAAGAAAACGTAAAAAAGAGGCATTTTTATAAAAATCCTTGATATTATTAGACTTTTAAAGGATTATTATTATTCTAAACCGTTGCTACTGGTATCACTGTCGAATTGTAAATAGTACAGTATTTAAAATTAAAATTATGTAAATATTAATTTTTTGTAATAAAAATATCAAAATTTACGTTCATGTTATCAAATTATTTCTTCATTACACTTTCCCATTTATATTACCCATTGCTACAACGCGATGATGACATTCTTCAAACACTGAGAAACCTGAATCGCTTCACAATTGCGAATAAAAATAAATACTAAGAACTCTTTTGACCACCCTTTGTTCGTAAGAGAAAAATTATAGTAGATTTTTTGTATTAAATGTGAGCCACATTAGCGGTCCTCATAAAAATAATACCAATTACGATCAATTAAAACCGATTTGATAAACTTTTGTTATACGTTAACAGAACTTGAGTAGTAACATTTTCCGGACAAAGTTTAATACAAGACCAATAAGTAGAATTTTCCACACGGATGTAAAAGTATTTATATAAAAATATAAAGGTATTATGTATATTTTACGCACAGTTTATATATACGTTGTTTAATCTAGATCTAAGCCTAAGTTTATATATTAAATTTTTTTTTAACTTATAAATTTATTAAGTAAAAGTCATCATCGTCGTTGTCGTCGTAATAATGTAAACACGTTTACAGGAACACGCCTCTCCTGTCAGGAACCGTTATTGATTTTTGAGGGTAACATGAACAGTTTAAGTGACGTAACTCACTTTTCTATCCACTTTCATTGACAGATTTTATTATAAATTTTATTTCTGTTATTATTAAATCTTGCTACTGCGGCAATATGAAATTGAAGCTAATGAGAATTTGGTAATTTATACTTTTATGGAAACCTTCATTATTAATTTTTTGTTTAAAATTAATGACTTACTTTCTTAATGAGTATTCCCTTCTTATTTACGAGTAATTGAATTTACACATTTAGTGTTTCCTAATTTAACATTTTGTACGACTTAACATATTTATCAGAAATTACATAATTTATGATAGTGAAATAAAAATTAATTTAATCTTTTACCCTAGAAATTATTTATTATTTAGTTATGTGGTGTGTGTGTGCGCGTGCGTGTGTGCGTGTGAGTTCGCATGCGCACGCTTCTGCACGCACGCACACGATACTATTAATTAATTTAATTACTTTAAATTTTATATAATTATTTTAATTGAATGTTCTTAAGGTGATACAATAGGGAGATTGATTAGGGTTGCTGAGAATGTAAATGGTAAATTGAGATGACACATATATTCATACCCCTTAGGTAGTAAGCAGCTGCATATGATGGATTTTTCCTCAGACACACTTAAAAGATAAAAATAAGTAAAATCCAATGTTACAAACCAGAATATTTCTATTAGATTAGGATTTAACGCTGAAATATTTTATAAATATTTACATAATAAAGGGAGTAATATTAAATTTGTTTAAAATTTTTCCTTAAGACCATTTCTTAATCGACTAAATGAGAGTTTTATGTCCGCAATCTTTCTGAAAATGTTGTAAATCGAAATTTGAGACAGATTATAGGTAATTCTTCCATTCAATGAGACTTCTAAATTTTGATTTATATTATAATTAAATCTATAACGATCGTTTAAGGATAGATGTCGTAGTTTGCATTCTGTAATTAACTGTAAATATATCCGGAAGATTGTTGAGACGTTGCAATGACCGCTAAAAGGTTGAATTACCATTGATTCTCTAATTATTGTATGTTTCTTATACGTTAAATAGAAACTGAAATTGACACTGTAATAACTATAAAATTCGATTAAAAACTATTTCAGGATTTCTCTTTAAACCGTCTTAAGATTGTAGAACTGGACAATGAGGTTTCGTTTTCCAATTAATATTCTACTCGTAACATTTAACAAAAGCATCATTTTGTACAGAATAGAAGCTAAACATGTGATCGTCATTAAAAAATCTCGTTCTTATTTACTTGATATTTCTTATGTACTTCATTACTTGATATTTCAATGGTATTTCATAAGAAACCTACCTATTGTAATGGGAACCATGATTCAACTTCCGGAAAATTTCGACATATGTTCTCGTTTCACATGCCCCAGACTCCAAAACCACCGTCAGCTCAAAAATTATATATATATATATTTCACTTTATTGTGGACACGATAACTGCCGTAATTTTGTGCGAATCACTTTCAAATTGTGGTTAAAAATAACTCGTCCCAAAATCTCGATCGAGTTCGTTAACGGCCAAAATGGGACCATGGGGTGAAAATGGGAGGGCTTTACCGAAAAAACAATATCGCTATAACTTTCTTATTAAGTAAAATATCGGATTCGTTTAAAGTTCCCACTATTTTTTGGTTAAGAGCCTAAAACATCTGCAAGTAAAATTTTTTATATCACCAACCATTGGCCCAGGGGATGGGAAAAATGGGGGTTTAAAGACAAAAAAATTAACCTCTCTTAATAGGCACAGTACCGAAACTGTTTAAAGTGGTCGTAACTCCTCTAAACTTTACCTAAAACGTTTGTATGAAATAATTTTAGATATGACCAACCCTTACGGCAAGGGGTGACCAAAATGTTGCTGGAATTGTAAGATGATGCTAAATTGTCGGTAATTGTCGTTTGCTAAACACGTGAAACTTTTTTTCACATGCAACCATTCTCGTACTGAGTAAATTAGAAGTTTTTTTTAACTTTAAGGTGGAAATCTTTTTTATCCCCTACTTAAGACCGGTGAAATCTACCTCCGCTTTCCGGCGTGCCAAAAGAGATATTTTCGATTTGTTATAAAAATCATTTTTTTCTTATAAATTAAGATTTTAGTGGTGTATTTGAGTACTTGTATCCAAGGTATTTCTTATGAACCAATCATTCGAATATTGAAAATAAAGGTTAAAGTAAAATAAATTAAAAAAAAAACAAACTTGAGTTTACATCATTCATGAATCAAGGGGAATCAGAATATAGGTTTCAATAAATTAGAAATAGCACAATAAAAAGTAATATTTTACATTTTTTAATCATTAGATTTTGAATCATAGTTGCGGAGGTAAAATTAACATGTCATTGCCTTGGACGCACTAACTTTACAATTGTTTTGATAGCCAGGCAGTAAGAATTGTATGATTTCCTTTTCCTTTACATACGTTGGGGTAAATATCCTAGTAAAACTTTCTTTCAGCTAGCAACGCGTAAAGGAATATTAATATTTGTATCACAATCTACACATTATCGTCATGTTACGTTACTAATGAAATATTGATTACTATTATTATTTGCATTACATTATTAATTATAAATTACTAAGCAGAAAAACCAACACGTAACGTAATCGTATGCTAATGCGAGCAAAGTACTACCTCTATTGAGGAGATGCAACTTCCTTTGTATGGTTTATTAGTTTAGTTTTTTTATTTCATTAATATTGTTTCCCTTAAATAATTTGTTTTTCAGTAGTATTTCAATAAATCTGGGAAGCATCTTACTCTTTCATAGATGATATTTCATTTGAAAGCATCCTTGGTAACGTTTTTCTAGTTTTCTTTTGTTTGTTTATAAATTTACACTAGCATCTACGCTGAAATTATTAATATACTACTAATTTTTGATAATTAAATTTTTATAAGATTCATTGTTTATTTTTCTTTTCATGGAAGATGCAATAAGAGCACTAAAAAGTATTTTTAGACTGGAGTAACGTAAAACAGAGTTAATAGAAATCTTATTAATTCTGAACAAGTTATTTTTTTGTTAAAAGTATGCATTATATGAAAAGATTTTCATAGATTTTGAGTAAAATTTTCATTTTAAACTTACAAAAACATATTTGTCTTGTTTGGAGTATAAGTAGGATTCACGATTTCACAATAACACTACAAACATTAAATAATCGTAAAAAATTAAGGTTTGATTTCCTTCCATATCTGGTATTTAGGCTGAATTTAACGTTCAGAAAAGTTTTTCGTACGCTCAAGAGTGAATGAAGGGCTCATTTCAAAACACACAATCTAATGAAATATGCTATGCAGTCATAGATGAAGAATAGGTCGTCAGATTTCGTTTCAATAAAAAAATATGAATCAAGTTAAAATGGTAAATATGTCAAAATTTTAGGACGTATTTTTATAATAGAAAAGTTACAATTTCTACTTTTTTTAAAAGCTCATGTTACAAACATGTATAGTTCTTTTCAGCTCACATCATTGCGTAAATATTTTTAACGATACAAGAAAGTATCACAACAATAAAACAAAAAAATAATTTTTATAAAATAAAAAAAACTTGCTTCATACAAAACTTTTTCAAATTCAATAAGTTGATCACTGAAGAGTGTCATGATATTAATTTGCAAATGGAAAACAACAAGCCTACCAAACCTGGTCTAGTGGTTAATTCGACATCGCAAATCAGTTGATTTCGAAATCAAGAGTTCTAAGGTTCAAATCCTAGTAAAGGCAGTTTACTTTTATACGGATTTAAATACTAGATCGTGGATACCGCTGTTCTTCGTTGGTTGGGTTTCAATTAACCACACATCTCGGGAATGGTCGAACTGAGACTGAACAAGAATACACTTCATTTATATCCGTTCATATAATCCTCTTAGGTAATACCTTTTGGTGGTTCCGGAGACTAAACAGAAAAAGAGAGAAGTGAAATACAGCGATTTGTGGGTGTCGACTGCAATATAACAGCGAAAGTTACATAAATCATAAGTAATATCACAAATTACACATTCACACACCTCACTCCAACAATTTCATTATTGTTTTTTCTTCATTAATTCTTTTGTTTTATTTTATTTTCATTTTCCCGGCTGTTATAATAGACAACGGAAGAAATTATTACAGTCTGTGAATATTGTAGCTATTGACCGTCTTGAGAACTTAAGATACACTAAAATGTAGGTTAAACTATTCGATGCGTGCAAACAAATACGTCTTGTCTGCCATAGTTACTCGTGCTTGCGCGTGTGCATGTACGTATACATTAGTCTTCATTTGATTTTTCAATGAAACCTAAAAACACGAAAATTTGGTATAAAAAATTCTGTATTTTGATCGTTTTTAATTTTTAGAAAAACAGAGATGTGGGGAATAATTTTGTAATTTTGAGGATGCTGTATTTCTGTATTTCGAACAGATAAATACATAATAAAAAGTGTTATTCGTATTTTAAATTTATAGAAAAATAATATTCGAAACAATACACGAAATAATAAAACTGACAAAAGTTTTATTTCCACCTGAAACATTTTTTTTTTTTATAAAAGTATTTTAAATGCTTCAGACTTGAAATCTCTAAATGAGATATCAATAGGGAAAAGTTTTCTGTATTTTTCAAAAAGTTAGTGTAGTACAACCTACCTTTAAAAATTGGAAAGTTATCGTATTTTTTCTTTTTCTATCCATTTACTTGAATTTATTCAATCTTTCTTTCTAAATTAATCATTTACAAGTTGGCAATAATTTTATAAGATTATATAAGGTGTTAAATAATTAAATGTCTACTCAGACACTTACATTTTTCTAACTTATTACTATTTCAACAAATCGACTGGAGATATTTTTTTGTTATATCCTTCAGAATGAGGTTTTTTTTAACGTGTAAATAATTTTAACTTTATAGCTAGACTGCAGAATAAATTTTAAAATATTTCTAAAAGTACTTTTTCCCTAACTATCTTGAAATATTGTCATCTGAGATTTTTCAAAATTATTTTGGTATACCACAAAATCTTTTTACCAGTTTAACAAAAAGACTATATTTTGATACAAAATAAATAATATAATTTTTTTTAAAGTAATAGTCATAAGTGTAATCGTAATTTTCACTTTTCAACACTAGAGCACTTTATTGATACTTCATAAAAGGTATGTAAGCTTAAATACTAGATAATTGTAACAACATCATTGCTACAATGTTTTATTTCGTATTAATAATAATAATAATAATAATATTAATAATAATAATAATACTCTAAAAAGGATGATTTTAAAATATATATGAGTATAATGATAATAAAAAAATACGGTACGGTTTTATATTTCAAAACTGAGGGATACTAAGACGTAGAAACAAGTGCGTAGAAACAACTACGTAGTTATAAAATCACTCCTTTATGGGTGACTGAAAATTTTGTGCGTCGTCTTGGATCCGCTATATTGAATCAAGTTATTCTTTTTATGTAGGTTGATGAACATGTATACGATATTTAAATGCAAAAGTTTAATCAAAAACAATGGCGAAATTCGTTTCATGATAAATGTCTTCGTTTTCGAGTTATAAGCAATCAAAAGTACAAAAACGGAAAAATCGTGGTAGTAATAAAACGAAACCCACCGGGTTGGTCTAGTGGTTAACGCGTCTTCCCAAATCAGCTGATTTGGAAGTCGAGAGTTACAGCATTCAAGTCCTAGTAAAGCCAGTTATTTTTATACGGATTTGAATTCTAGATCGTGGATACCGGTGTTCTTTGGTGGTTGGGTTTCAATTAACCACACATCTCAGGAATGGTCGAACTGAGAATGTACAAGACTACACTTCATTTACACTCATACATATCATCCTCATTCATCCTCTGAAGAATTATCTAAACGGTAGTTACCCGAGGCTAAACAGGAAAAAAAAAGAAAGAAAGTAATAAAACGAGGTAAAACGTCCCATCGTAGCTTTTTCTTTCGTATTATTTTCAGAATTACATTCAAAGGTAATATTGGAATTAAAGACCCAAACACTAATAATAACATTGTTATTATATTTATTCCATATCCACTCACCTTCATATTAAAAAAAAATAATAATAATTCAATATGGCGAACCCGAAATACGTTGACTAACAAAAATTTCAAACATACCATAATGTTGTAATTTCGTAACTATGTAGATCCGCACTTGTTTTTACCTCTAGCATCCCTCAGGTTTGAAATATGAAATCATCTCCATATTTTTACATTACTCGTATGAAGATAAAAGAAAAAAAATAATAATGATAAAGTACGCTCTTTGGCCCTGAACTCGCAATATCTGCAACTGATATATTTTTTTACATTTGATTGTTTCATCTGTTTTAATTGGAAATTTTCTACGTTACAAAAAGAGGAAAATTATTTTAAATTACATCATATAAGTAATCGTTAGATTAATTTTTTACTATATTTAGTTTTTCTTCAAAGTACACTTCCTTTTTATTTTTATATATTTTTTTTTTTACTTTACTTAACATTCAATTAAATTTAACTTCATGGAAACGAGAAAAGTGAACGGAAAAGAGATTCTGAGATTTAATTTAAAATTTCCCAATCCTAGCCTTTATTATATTTATGAAATGTAAATAATTAATACCATATTAGGAGTAGTTCTTAATTCCAAATCATAGTTTACTGATATTTTTCGTGGCAATATAAAAGGAATTATGTTGTCAATCAGTACATTCTATAGCACGTATTTTAAAAACAATATTTGATAAAAAATCTGTCATCTATTAATGTTATATCGCTATAATACAAATTTCATAAGAAATATAACGGGAAAGTATAATTCTTGCTACATTAGCATTTTCTAAACAAAAAACAATTAAGATAAAACAAATGTTTAAATCAGCAAAGGAGTAGTACCTCCAATAAAACTTTAACCAAAATATCAATTCTAATCGGAAAATTTAATCAGAAACACTACAATGCTGCCAAATAAATTTTGTGGTATTGTAAAACCAAATTACCTTTATGGCAAAATTTTCCCCATTGATAACTTTTTTGTAACAGCATGACACTCATTGTGTCATGCTATAAAAGATATTATTGATTTTAAGTAATTTCATGTTCCTTATCTGGCCATCTATCGACACCAATATAATTCTAATACTTCTACATTATGGCCAATAAATAAAGATTTAAATTGTAAATAAAGAAAGCATTTCTCAAGCACAGTTAATTCCATAAACCTTAGAGATAATTAGAATATTAACTTCTAATTAATCTTAGAGTCTTATAACCTTTTAATTTTGAAAATTTTAATTAATTTAAAGAAAAATTGAAGTAGGTGTTAATGGTAAACGGAAGGAAAGTTGTTAGAAAGTAATTCACATGAAATTTTTTTCCATGTTGCATAGTAACTTATGATCGTTGAATTTCAAAAAATGGTGTTTTCTAGATAATCGTCACTTTATTAATAAGTAAATAAAACCGTGTTTTGGTGATCGATCATTAATTGGTGATCTTTTACTTCTCTACAATATCTTTACCATGATCAATTATTTTTACCTGGAGAAAGTAACATTTTTCTCTCAATATCTATTCTTTTATAGCTGCCTAGAGTTACATTTCAAAAAATTAATAAAATAATTTTAATAAAATATCACACAATAATTTCTGAAACTTCGCTATGAACTTCATTTTTTTATATAAGAAATATATTTCAGAAATCATTTTTTTATATAAGGAATATATTTTAGAAATAATTTTTATTACTGAAGGCAATTTCAAGAAAAAAAGAACTTGAAACGAAAAAATGACTTACTCCAGTTCCAAGCGAAGGTAAAATTTTGTCGAAAATATATATCGAACAAATCATTGTTCAAATTTACAAAGAATAAAAATATTATTATTTTTGAACTATTTTATGAAAATTGATTGCAATGCTAAATCTTTTTTTTTTTTTTTTTTTTTTTAAATAAGAATTCTGCAAAAGATTACTTTCAAAATTAATACACTCTTTTCATGTTGAAAATAGCTAGGCTGGATATTTTTATCCTTCTAAACTAAGTGAAATATATGTGATGATTTTTCGAGTCTTATTGTAGAGTTTTACAAATCTTTATAAAATAATACCTATCAAACTAACCCGCCAGGTTGATCTAATGGTTAAACTTTTCATCGTAAAATCTGCTGATTTTCGAAGTCGAGAGTTCTAAGGTTCGAATCCTTGTAAAAACAGTTGCTTTTATATGGATATGAATGCTAGACTGTGGAATACCGGTATTCATTGGTGGTTGGATTTCAATTAGTCACACGTCTCAGGATTGGCCGACATGAGTGTGTTCAAGACTGTATGTTTACCGGTACATTTATACTTACATTGCACTACATCTGCTTACCTCAGGCAAGCTGGTAGCGGTGATTAGAGTTACAAATCTACACACACACACACACACCCACACACCCACACCCACACACACACACACACACACACACACACACACACACACAGATCCGGCAGTAGGGGAAAACTGGTTGGAGAAAAACAAAATATATCAAACCATCTGGTCTTATTAAGGGTTTAGTTTGCATGAAAATTTGTCAAAACTAAAATATAAATAAAACTAGCATCCCCATCGGGCTTCGCTCGTGCTATATGGTTACTTGCGTTTCCCGTCGCGATCACGGGATTTTTAGTCGGTCAGGGCTCGCTTCACTCACCCTTCACCTCTATAGCCAGGGAGCTCTGCTTCCTGGTGTTCTCTGTGTTCATTAAACCCATGCTTGTGAGATTAATAATAATAAATAATGATTAAAGTCTGTTCAATTTATAAAAACTATCAGTGCATTGTAATTTCTTCACAGCAACAGTTTGGTCAGTACAGGCCTTAACTTTAAGTGATCTAAGAATGTGGTTTTTAAAACTATCAGCCTCCATCTTAAAAATATTAGTTATAACTGGTTATCCGTCCTTCGTACGGATAAAAATATTTTTTACCTAGTTCTTGGCGTTACCCGACAAACACTACTAAGTGACTGTACTTCGTTTCTCATTTTTAAAAGTAACTTTTGATTGTTTTTTTAATTTATGTTTTTTAGTCAAGTAACTGGAGGCAGGCGCAGCCAGACGCAAAGAACTTACAGTAACAGTGCCTGTGTTGGTTGAGTCGCCGCGCTGTACACCGTCGTACTCCTTAAAAAAAATATCTAAATTCAAAAAACCCGAAAATATTTGTTTATCTGAAGAGTATTTGCAAGCCGCAAGCTTACGCAAAATAACCATACTGATTACTTGGAAAAGCAAATAACCATATAGCGCGGCGAAACCGCGACGGGGATGCTCTATTTTATTGGGCTCATTCTTCAAGTATATATTTAAAAACCATTTTCGAAGTTTTTTGAATTTCGATTTTTTAAAGGGTGCAACGAACGGTTCACGGCTCGGCGGCTCAACCAGTACACCGACTGCCACTGTTACTACTCGTATATGTGCAACACGACTGGCGCACCTGCCAGTTACTTTCCTATTAAACATAAAATAAACAAAAAATTGACCGCGACGGGGAAAAAAATATATATATATATTTTTTTTTTAATTTTAAAGTTAATTATAATTATGGGATCCTCTTAAATCATTATTTTACATTTTATAGACAAAAAACTCCTTTATCATTGATCGTTGATCTTGAAATTTTAAAACTATTGTGAAATGTTCATAGTTTTTCAATATTAGGATACTAATATTATGGTGGTTTTTATATATAAAATAAATTTAATGCAGGTCTGGACAAATGAAATATCACTTTTTGGGACAGTAAACCTCGTTTAAGCGCAAATAGTTTAAGTTTTAGAAAATATAAATTACTCTTTAAGACTCTTTGTCTTAATATTAGTACACTAATATTGGACAGATTTGAACATTTCACAATGGTGTTAAAATTTCAAAATCAACGATCAGTGATAAAGGGCGAGATAATCCTATAATTATCCTTCAAATTTTAAAACAGCATCAATATCATACCACACCTAAGGTGTTATATTTACCTAAAACATAAAAACTTCCTTTTAACTAAATGCAACCATCATAGGACTTAAATACTAATATTTACCTGTTAATAGATATCTTCGAATGAAATAAAACGTCCATACAAACGGTACAACATCTTTAAAGTTAGAATGGTCGTAAAATGCTCCTTATGTTAACAAATTTATATAAAAAAAAGAATATCGTATGTAAAAATTATTTATTAAACCAACTACTACAGTGATTTTACAAAAAATGTAAAATGAATTTTCTTTCCAGATAGTGGGATGGACACTACAAAATTAGTTTGGATGCAACTATTTCTCTAATCCGATGATTTATTTTGTTGTATACAATGTAATTTTTTTTTTACCTGATAATATGAAACAACTACAACTACATATTGTAACCAATTATTGTAATTCTCTTTTGCGGTGAGAGAGACCACAAACAATACCACAAAATACTTCCCCTAAAAATTATAGTACCTTGTTTAAAAATAGTTTTTTTTTTATATCTTATTTTATGTAGATAATTCTTAATCAAAATTCTAGCTGGTTTAAAATAAACAATCATTGTTTAGTTTTAGAATACTGTATATATTTCCTGTTATTATATCACTATATATAAAAAAACACATTCCAGAATGGTGTATACATGTACTTTATTATTATTGTGTTAACCCTCTTATGAATTATTCGCAAATTTCATTTGTAATATTTTTTTTAAATGTACGGTTTCTTACTCGATACATGATATTGTCAATGTTATTGTATTTTCTATTTCACAAAAGTTTAGGAAATGGTGCTGTACCCAATAAACACTTCAGCCATTAGGCTTTTTGTGATGCCATCGAACAGTAAACAAGATTGATTGAATTGATTCCTAGATAACCGCTTGCAAAGGGTGGCAGCGGTTGAAGTATTTGCGAATATATAATATTATTTACAATAAATCGTAAATATGTTATATATCATTTATATTACTGTAATTTCTAAATATTTTTGCACTAAGAACATATGGGAAGATATCCCTTACAAATGGTGTTATATTTATGTTTTAATTACATTTGTAACATGTATTCCCAGAAAATGTATCCGAAATAATGGCAATTTTTCGTTTATCAACAGTTGTAATATTTTCATATAAGTTTTATAATTTAAAATAAAAAGAAATAGGCGTCGAGATACATGAAAACAAAATTAAGCTCAAAAACCGTTTACTAAAATTATATTTAAAATCTAAGGCAGAACGCCGTGTTGATGGTAAACAATAATTATCAATGGACACTGTAAAAGTACGCACTATAGGGAAAAAATAAACAAGTAAATGAAAAAATAACTTTTCAAAAGGCAAAGAAACTCCTACCGTTGAAAAGGGAGGTGGAGTTTTTTATGAAAGGGTTATTTAAAATAAATTTTTGGGCCAAAAAAAAATTTTTAGTAGGGGTTTTCGAATGTAATAAAAACAACTGTTAATTTTTTTATACAACTCTAATAGCATAAATAAAATCATTTAAGCCACTCCAATTCATATTTTCCTCAGCGACTTCTTTTGAACAGGTTGAATAATTAAACTTATCACAAGAATGATAGCATGAACCTTAAACCAAACTGATATCCCCGCTGCAAACAGTAAATTTAAAATTCTAGAGATATTAGTTATTGATTGATAAATAATGATATTACTGCATCATTATTAATAAAGTAACCTTCTGTCGAATTCTTTATGCATCTTTTCTGATAAACTAATTTTGTAACCAGTTTCCAAATACAAGTCGATTTCTCATGTCTTTTATATTTATTGCAACTCAAATTTTACGTTATTCTAATTCGAATTTTGTTTTAATTTTTTGTATGCTTCCTTTATTGCAATTATTGTCTTTAAAAAAAATTCATAGATGCCTGTTCTTTCAAATAGGTTTAGATTTATCATTTTCATAGAAGAGAGTTTCTTAAGAAACGATCGCGTTGTAGTCACGATAACGATAAAATTATGATCGAAGAATTTTTTACCTTGCCATTATAAGGAGAGCAGTATGCAATTCTTGTCATGATTTATCCTATTCCTGTTTCTCTATTGTTATGAAGTATGGTTGTTTTATTAAATTTTTTGTCGATTCTTTTCTGCATGCTGTCAATGATCTGTTCTAAAAAAAAAAACTACTAAACTTAGCCTAATCTTTATAAAATTTATTTCTCTGCAATAAATTTCCAAATCAACTGGCAACTGTAACCATAGAATTAAAAACTGACATCTTATGTTCCATAAGTTGAAAAGAATATTTGAAGATATATTTATCATTAGGGGTACTTTTTTGGAATTTCATTTTTTTAATAAATTAATTTTAAATCCAGAAATCGTAACATTATTTAATTGCATTAACTAGGTAAATTTATTTTTTTAACAAAATTTGCAATTCACGATAAAATAATAAAAACACAGCAAAAATATACACAGATCTCAACCAATTTCCATCAGATGTGAATATTTTTCGCCTTCGGTATAAAATTAATTTTTTTTTGAAAAGAGTTTTAGATCTTTTTATTTATTTATTTCTTTTTAATTAACATAGTTTGTTTTTATATGTATGGGAACACTTTAATTTTCTATAAGCATGAAACTATGTTAACTGAATGCTTCGGTTATTAAAGTGGCCTGGCCTCTCTTTTTACGTTTTAGTTACTTTTTTCCAAATTTACAAATGTGTATATTTTTAATTACTGGCGTAATACCTATAAATTTCTGAATGTTACTACCAATCACTTAATAATTTTTAAAACTTTATTTTTATTTAATAATGTAATTGACTGTATAAAAAACCCACTGTTGCTAAACATACAAGAATAAAATAAATAATCAAATACATATGGGTATTATAATCATAAGAATATGCCATATGGATATTATAACCATATAAGTGTGGATGAATGTTATAAGCATAAGTGTACATGCTCAAACCACCGCTCTTAATTCATCTGACCTTTATATTTTTTTCCACTTCTTCACTACTCATAATCATATGTTATCTTACAAATTATTGCATACAACGTAATGTGATAAATTTTGTTATACTCGTAATATAAAAGAAAAAAGATAAGGCTGTTCTAAAAGGTAATAAAAAAATATGCATTTTTGAAAACCTAAAAAATTTTGTTTTGTCAGTTGATAATTGTATCTATTTGTAATTATAGTGTCCCTAGATACATTTTTCAAAACTATGTCAAATTATCTTTTTGCTTTGGTATAATACATACTGCTGAAAATTTGATATTAAAATATTTATAAGAGAAGGGAATAAGTTAAATCTAATTACCATTTTAATGTAATATCATTATTGATTTAATTAAAACTGAACGTAGCGTAATTTCTAACGAGTTAAATTTTTGTTTGAAAATTTATTTAATTTTTAAAAAAATTGTTTATTTTTTTCTTAAATGCATGTGAATTAATTTTAATGTTTGTTTTACGTTTTCTTTATTAATTTAATACTGCGTAATAATAATTTATATAATTATTATTAATATTAAATTTTTATTACTAATAAACTATTAAAAATAGCTTAACTGTTCGTACATTTTAGCCATTTATTCCATTTTAGCCATTTGTTAGTACATTTTAACCATAAGTAGTAGGTATCATCTAATGAGCTGATGTGGTAAGGCCTAAAGACGGGATAAAGTTAAAACAGCGCTCGCTCAAAGTGACACTAACGGCCAACTCGATTACAGACCAATTTCTCCGGAATTAGGTTTTATTCCTTAATTGATTATTTTCTTGCCTACTCTTTACAGTGTTGTTAACAAAGTTATTATGACAACCTATTTAAATTAACAAGCTGCATTTCTGCAGTTTAAATATTTATCAATTTCATTAATATATTTTTCTGTTTCTTTTTTTTAACCAAATCACTGTTATTTATTTTTATTTCATGTAATTTATTCGTGTTACCTTTTTATTTATATTTACTTGTGTAATTGAAATGTACTGTAATATAATTCGTAATTCAACAATTGTGAATAACCATTTCAAAGTTTTTTCTTATTTATTTTTCTGAATAATTTCAATAGAAAAAATTCGTTTGACTAGATCATTTAATTAATGAACAAGACAAAATTTAATTACCTCTTTTTGTTTTTTTTTTCTTGCTAAAACTCACTTATTTCTAATATAGGTTATTCTGTTTTCAAAGACTTCAGAAACAACAAATATGAATTACTATTTGAATTCTATGTATTTGTTTTAAAAATTTATTTTCAATAAATAAAGGGGATTAGTAAACTGTTGGTAGTAATCGATTTCTACAATTAAACAAAAGAAAATTAAAACATTGATAATTAATTTTTATTTATTTCTCTTTTAAAAAGTATATTTGTTATATTAAATTTTTATTTTATTATTTTGAACATTGGATTCCAGAATAAGTGTCTTATTAACATCTAAAGGAATATCAGTTGAAAAATAAATGATAAACCTTAAATATCTTATGTATAATTTTATGATTATTTTTTTATTTGACATGATTTCCTCAAAAATGAAGAAATCATGTCCTGTTTAAGTCGACTAATTTACTGTTGTAATCAATTTATTTTTACGGGAATATTTTTGGAATGTTTTCCCACTGAAATAGAGCAAATTAATTTTGATTAAACTATATTACTTAAATTTAAAAAATAATAAATTTAGATAACAATTACTTTAAATAACAAAGTAAACAAGTTGTTTTCCCACGTCCATTTTACTAGTTTTCGGGAGATTGTTAAGATTGGCTCCAAAAAAAAAGGGATTACTATTTTAATATACAATAAAATTAATAAAATCTTCAATGAGCTATTTTAATGAATAAGAGAATAATTAATGTTATTTTTTTACAATATTACCAAGTAAAATCGTTTTATATATCAACCCTTTTCATTTAACATTACCTGTAATAAATAAACATGTATGTTGAGAAAGTTAAATTAGGTTTTTTTTTCTAATTAGGAAAATGAAATACAATGGTAAAAAATAATTTTATCATTTTATTTTTCATCCGGAGGTCCCGAGTTCGAATCCCGCTCAGGCATGCCATTTTACATACGCTACAATATTTAATTTCCGTACCCTATGCACAAGCATCAAGCTTAGGTGATATCATCAAGCAAAAGAAAAAGTCTACTGTTCATATATTCAAACTTTTACTATGTAATAATTATTCTGAGTAGAATCATATATGTTTTCATACCCGTTATTGTTAATTTTTCATAATAGGGAAAGTTAGATGCAAATAAAAAATATACGGCAAGTAAGTTTGTACTGAATAATCTTTAAATCTGTCTCTTTCTGATGTTTACGTGTCTTTAGAAACGTTAAATTTGGCAGTAATTTACATACACAAGCAGACAGAACTGCTGCAAAAAATCTCACGTAGATATTTAGCAGATTAGTAGACAGTTCTACACCGTATTCCATTAAATGAACATGGTAAAAACTGTTCAATTAGTGAATAATAAGCAACTCTTCCCGCACGGCTCATTTACAAGAGGATGACATGTAGATGAAGTGTAGTCTTGTACAGACTCAGGCGGACATTCCTGAGAAGTATGTTAATTGAACCCCATCCACAAACTACGCCGATAGTTACAATCTAGTATTCAAAACCGTATAAAAGTCACTAAGTTTTACTAGGATTTCAACCTCAGAACGTTCGACTTCGAAAATCAACTGTTAAGCAACTGATTTCAGACTACCAGTTAACCACTATGTCAGACGGTGGGCTGTATTACATATTATACACGCTGGATTTTGGAGCAAATATTTGACCCGATATAATTGTCAGGTCTCAGTATACTCACTTTAGTAATTAATTAAGTTAAATAAATTTCTATTCTATTTTCTAACATTTCTCAGTATATTTATATTGTAGTTTAAATTTTAACCGTAAATTATTAAACTTGCAGCTCATTTAACTTTGAATAAATTTATTTTATAAAGTTAGTTAAGTTAAGATATTACAAACATATACGAGTACTCTCATTTCTTTACTAGCTTTTCTTTTATTAAGAAAGCTTTGTGTTTTATTGTAATATGTGCATCATACATTCTGAGTGATTCAGGAAGAAAGAAAAATAATTTGGAAACTGATTCTAGAGCTTGAAATAAGGAAAAAAGTTCATACACACACGTATCTCCGAAAACGCTTTGTCATAGGGTTACGGCTAGCAAAAAATTTCGTCTGGATTTCAGTCCCGTGGTGAAATGAGGTCATACTGAAATTTTTAAAGCGTTCGCCACCTAAATCACTGGATCTTACTCCCTTAAATTACTGTTTATGGAGATGGATGAAGTATGAGGGGGGATGGATGAAATGCGAGATGTAGAAACAGAAAATTTCTACATCGTGATGCAATCTGCAGGAGATCGCTCGGATTCTCATTGCTGCTACCCTCATTAAGGAATGCAAAGATATCATAAAGTTGGCAACAGAAAATGTTAAGGAAACGAGTTGAAATGTGTATCGATATAAACCACAGTGAGTTGTTCTTTTAAAAGTAAATTAAATTAAAATTTTCATAGGTCTAATTTTATTGTACTAAAAACAGCCGTTTTCAATTTTTACAAATTCGTAACATTTTTCTACCAAGATTTTAACAATAAATCATTTTTAACAATAAAGATTGACCTTTTTTTTATTTTTATAGACTGTATTACATCAATTTTCTCAGCCTTAATTTTTTTTCAAGTACGCGTTTGTTAGTCATTTAACAAAGTTATTGTACATCAAACCTAAAAAACGTTTTTGGTCACCGTTTCTTTTTTACGCTGGGTATAGTAAAATTTACGGGAGATACAGTGCTGAGATCTATTTTATTCAATTTTTCAGGTCAAAACATAAGAAACCAACAGGTTTATTCCTTATATAACGCTTAAACATTTCAGTATGACCTTATTTAACCGGGGAAACTGAAATCCAGGAGTAATTTTTCGTTAGCTAACTCGCTAACATATTTTTATATGAATTTTTTCTCTCATTTCTAACTTCCCAAATTATTTTACTTTCCCCCTAATCACTCTGTAGATTTTAATTTTCTTTTACAATTTCCTTAAAAAATTGTTAATTTATTTATTTTTTTAATTCTTCACTACGATAGATACTAGCCGTTGCATGTAAATAAATATTTAACTATTAGTTTTGATTGATTAATAGAACTTATAAAACAATTCTCAAAAATTAGGGATTCTTTTTTTGTAGTAACCTTTTCCGAGTTTCAGGTTCGATTCCCGGCATGTGTATTTTTCACCTTTCTTCCATTTTATCTTTTTCGATAAAACACAACGGAATCATTTCCAAGGTCGTAAAACTCCCATCATGTTCAAATTTTTATTTGTCTTGTGATTTCCATACTGTTATCGATATTAATACTTAGAGTAACTAAGGAGTAGATTCTAATAACCTTCATTATAACACAGCAAAAGGCTCTACTATTTATTTACCTGTCGCTACATCATGTATTATTGGATAAATTATCAATATCAGAATCATGGCTTTCTCTATATAAATTTGCTAAAATATGAATTTAGTATTTTCCTATTAGTTTCGCGTCCGAGTTTATTGTTACTTTTGGCAAATTATTACGGGCCACATGTTTTTTGTTCATTCCGATAGCAGAATAAGAAAAAGAACTGAAATATTACGGTATACTGCTCATATTGGACACCAGATATGTTGGCATTTCCTTAGTACGATAAGAGTTTATCATATTTAATAACAAATCGTTAAAAATTCTCGTAAATATCCAGCCAGTCTGTTAGACACAACTTCAACTAAAACGCCAAATTTTGCATGTAGTACTCCTGAGCATACTTTAACCTTACCTGTTTGTCAATCTCTGTCATGTGTCTCAGTCAGCTTATCATAATTTTTCGACCAATTCGCGTTGACTCCTGCAGAAAACTTATCTGATAATTAACTCCGACCAAAATCTTCGTCGTGGTTTATCTTTACAGCATCAATAAATGAAGAATGATAAAAATAAAGAAAAAAGTTCATATAAACCATACGTTTGGATACGTTTCGTTATCGAGTATCGGCCGTCGAATGATTTTTACGCCTTCAGTTAAATTAATCCAGACTAAATTCTTCGGATCAAATTAAGGGGTATAAATTTAGCAGTTTATTAAATTTTTATCTGAAAATTTAAACAAATTGGTCTCAGAACTGTATCTTTAGTAAAAATTAATCTGGAATAAAGGATATAAAATAAAATTGTGTGTTTATCAACCCCAATCTTATGTTTAGCGTAAAATAACTTTGTTAAATGGGTAATAAATAAATAAAAGTGTTAAAACATGTAGAAAATTTGATTCTTAATAAAATTGTATGAAAAAGTCCGCAGAAACTAAAATTCAAACTTAAAAAATTGAAAATTATTAAAAACTAAACATATCATAATGTAGCAGATTTTAACTACTTATTAAATGAAACAAATTTTCAATATTATAAACCAAAAAAATTAAATATTTTTGAAAAATGAATACAATCACAAACAGCAAAATCAAGTTACAAAACTGTTTTTTTTTTCATACAGAATAAAATGTCCAGTTTTATTTAATATTTTTACTGGCTTAATTATGTATTGTGGAATTAATTTTATTATTTTTCATACTTAAAAATATATTAAAAGTATACTTAAAAAAAGGTCTTAAAGGTGAACATAATTATTAACTTTGTCATTGAGGAAAATTGTACATTTTAATGTATACGCAAAACCCTTATAATCAAAATGTTCTTCATAATCATTGAAAGCTTTTTTAATTTTTATTTTATTATCAATTTTATCTAATTTTTATTCATTAATTAAACGAAAACCTAAAATATTGTGTATTTTCTGAATCAGTGAACGTTATTTTAGATTTTTATTTTTTTAAAGAAAGAGATTTGTGTTAAATCATCCCAAAATGAGTATCAATAATAAGATTAAACTAAGAATCTGAAGTAAAGTTTTAATCATGAAAAATATCCATTTATTCTTTAGTGTATTTTTTCTTCTCATGAGATTGAAGTTTCCTTCTATGTCGATAGAGCCTGTATTAGAGAAAGAAGCAAGTAGAATGCGAAATGAACAGATCAGTTCATGGAAAGACTTAATACTGAATTGAGTCTATGCGAACGAAGAACCTTGACTATCAGACTATTTGGTTGTCCCTTTTGTTATTAACGAATGATTTGGTCTGTATAAAAGAGAAAGAAAAAAACTAAAATAAGAAAAAAGTGAAAGGCTAAAACCACCTCCGTTCAAGAAATATATCCATCGTCAAAGAAAAAGAAAAGAAATCATCAGAAGGGATGAATAAAAATGGGATTCTCTTCCCTGCTTTCCAATTCCGCCTTGTCGGAATATTAAGGAATGCCTGTGCCGGTATAATGCAGTAGATATAGATTCTCTCGTTTGATCATCTTACGTCTCGGTGGATCTGTACGAATTTCCCTCTCCCTGCGTGCTACCTTAAATACACGGATTATCTTATTCTAAGCTGATAGTGAAATACTGTTTATTCAGCGGTTACTTTCATTTCCATAACAAACTTAATGCTTTGCAATAAATTCTATCTTAAACGAAGTTTCATGTACGAGTACCGACGTAATGTAATAATAATTACAAGGTTTTCCAAAATTAGATTTTCCAAAATATTATTTTTTTCTCCTCGTTCTTTACATTCTATTACGTCAACATACTTTAAATAAACATATTTTTTATGCGAAATTAAAATACTTGGAACTGGTCCACCGAATATTTAATCTTGGATTTATATAATATCGTTGGTTGGACTGTTACTTGAGATGTAATTCATCATTGTAGTTTTTGAAATCGATCGTGCTAAACTGTGATCATTTTTGTTGTATCTCACGGTAGTACGTTATTTACTTATCAAATGTAATATAATTAACGTACCCGACACACACTGCAATACCGTTCTTGGAGCGCATTCCAGGAATCATTTAAAACAAAAATTTTTAAATAAGTATCTGTCCAGAAAGGGTTTGTTTTCAAGTTATGAAAAAAAAGTGATAGAAAACAATAAAATCAGAAAACTTCTAGTAGCAATTAAAAATATAGTATCATTTTTTGTTTTACAAGAATTATTGTGCAGATTGTTTTGTATAACGTTTCCCCTGATAAAAATAAAATGGTGTCTCACGAAATGTAACTTCAGTAGTTTCGAAGAAAATTGTTAAGTTTTGAAAATGAATTCGAAAATACACTTCATTTAATTTGACGTAAAATAACTTTGTTGAATTTGATAACAGACAGATAAAACTTTGTAAACCGAATTTTTAAAGAAATTTATTCTGAAAAATTGTTCTAAATAAAAGTCTTAGGAAACGAAAGTTTAAAAAAGTTTACTTTTATTAAAAACAAACAGAATATAATCATGACAGGAAATTATACATTTAAAAACCGTACAAAAATCAATATTGCTTAACATTCTACCAACTAAAAATTGTATTTTTTTTACCTTAATGTTATTGTTTAAAATGATCTCCTTTATTGTTTATACTACACCTACGCCATGTAGAATACAGTACACATATATATTTATAATAATAATATTATTGTAATAAGTATTATAATTATGTTATTATAATATTAATATTTATAATTATTAATAACAAATTAAAATGCGTGAAAATAGTGGTACTATTTAGTTATAGTTTAATAATTAACACTAGAATTAATAACATAATTAGTAATAAAATTAAATTTTAAAATAAGCATATGTAACTTTTTTTTTAAATAAAAATAAGAACATTCTTCTACCTCTTGCAAAATCTTATTAACATTCCCTTCTTCTCTACTAACATGTATTAACGACTACATTTCGCTAAACTCCACTTAAGATTCCAGGAATTTTCTTCAATTAATTTAGACTAATTATATTGACTATAATATATAATATAGACTAATTATATACTAGTTCATTATATTTAGTAAAATATTATAAAATAATAAATAGATAAATTCCGGATGTTAGTGTAAATTATTAAACATAAATTGTTCAATCAACCTGCCTTTTTTGATTGTATTTTTTGAATAGTATTATAATACTTAATAAAATTAATATTATAAATCTAATCTCAACATTAAAAAAAAAGATTTAATATTATTTTACGTTTAGAGCAGAAATTAAAGTGAAATGTTTTAGGAGCCGTAATAAAAACAAACTATTTTCGACAAAGATTTAACAACATTGAATTGTTTTAAACAGACAACTTTCGAGAAAATTCTCTTTCAGATGATTCCTATAAACACTTCTAATGAATGACCATAATTAATGGTTGCACATAATAAACATTATATATATAAACATAATATCGGTCGTTTTGTGTTGTTTCCGCAGGTCTTAGATGAGTCCCTACATATCCCTAGCAAAATTATAAGGCAGTATAAAAATATATTCAGCACTTTGTTAGGACTACTCAAATAATAATAATAAAAGAAAAAATAAAGTGGGATTTCCAAATTGGTGTTTAATTTTTTTTTTAATAATCCACGACAGTGTGATTGTTTTTGAAGCTATTACGCTGTAGTATATAATCTATATATTGAGATATTAGGGTTAATGTAGAGTGTGGTATACTTTTTCACACCCTGCTGCTTTGTTGTTTAAATTATAAAATGTTTATACATATTTATGTTTATTTTTTTTTATGTTTACATTTTTCAGTAGGGTAATATAGAATTTCCAAAAACATTTTGATCAATATTGTAATATAAATCAAAGTAATATTTGAATTTAAATTTGTTTAGGACTTAAGGTGAAATTTGTTATTTTATTAATTATAATATAGGTTTTGGGACGGTATGCTTCTCATTTTTAGTTTAAAATCCGATTTCCCTAACATATGTGGAGGAGGGACAAGTGATGTCATAATTTTCGGCTAAAATTTTAATTTCTTTAATAGTTCTCAACACGTTATCAGTTAAATAGTAAGGGAGATAATAACATTTGTGTAAGTTCTGAAGACTTACATATTTATCATTCTTTGGAAAAGTCGAAAAAATCAGTCTCGGTCCATTCTTTCTATTTACCAGAAAAGGATGGAAAGGATATTTCTGGAACCTAGATATTACCAAAAAGGTCCTTAGGTGGCTGGGAAATGGCATGATGTTGAGTAGATAAATTTTTGGTAGAACGAGTGCGGTTAATTTTAGCTCCAAGAGCGTAAAACCTATCTTCGAAAGCATTGGGCTACGATTTATTCTGCATAGTCTCCATCGGTAATATTGGCTAGTATTTCGGACTGAACAGCGTTTCAGACCAACATTCTTCAAATTTATTAAAACGGATGCTTAAATCTAAATATCTGCTTATATAAAGCCTAAAAGTATCAACAAATATTACTTCGAGTTACCCTACTACTAACATATCCTCATTTAGGTCGTAATTCGGTAATTTTATCCGCCTCAACCATTGTTAAAGAAATTGTCTCTTAAACAAGTGTAGGGAATTCCAAAAGTTTAACTCTTAATAAACTAGAAAGTGAAAATAATTAAAATTGTTTACAAAGAAAATCAAATAAGAATAGTATTGTTAAAAACACACCCAGTTCGTTTAAACTATTGATTCTCAAACTTTTTCGCCCACAACCCACATTGAGAATAGAACATTTTCTAGCGCCCCCCCAAAAGCCCACCCACTTTCTGCTTAATCCAAGATGATAAAGGTAAGAGCGGGTGACACATGTTGCAGTTTCAATCTTTAAAGATTTCAATACCTCGGCACAAAATGAACAAAAGCCAAGAATATCAACGCTACATTAAAAATCTCACACTTAGTCATTAAAGCTATATCAAAACTCTTTAATTTCCATATTTATTTGTATGTTTATGTTATTTATTTATGTTCATGTTATTTGTGTTTATTTGTTTGTGTGCTTAATTGGGAGATATGCAGCCCTAAAAACAAAAGTAGCCTTTTCTCTTTAAAGTGGAATATTTCGATTCGAAAAAATCGTAGATATGCAAAAAAAAGAAATTAAAGCTAGAGTCTTAAGCTTTTAAACGATTTTAATGCAGTTTACTGAAAACATTTCGTTTCCCCCCTTGAACTCGATCAAACATGAAGAAAAACTGTCATTTTTTTTTAATTTGATAATTTTGAAATCTGAAGTATGCTGTCAAAAAGTAGAGTATTCAAGCTTTAATTTTTTTCATTCGTCTCTCTAAGCTTCTTGGTTGCAGAGTTAAATTAAGTTGAATTCAATAATTTTTTATTGTAAAGTATAGGTGTACTTTTAATTTTTTGTTTTTAATTTTAGTTTGAAATATCAGGAAAACATAATTTTTTCTCTTTTTTTTAATCAGCCTAGACGGTCTTAACGCCCCCAATTTTCTGTGGGCCTTCTACCGTCCTCCCCTGAAGACCTCAAGTACCCACAAGGGGGACGTTATCCCCCACTTTGAGAACGAATGCTGGTAGAGCAAGCTCACCCTCAGTATCTCAATTTTTCGCTTAATTTTGTTTTTCATGGGCATATTGGTTAACAATTGAAAAATAATATCGCAAAAAAGTTTTTTTCAAAATCACATCCCCACCCCCAAAAAATGCTCTAAATCTTTGGTAAAGTAGGTATACTGCTTCAATACTATCTCACCTGTCACCACTAGTGTAGCGTATAGTCTACATAGCTTGTAGTCTATACTCGATTCATTTTAAAAGCTATCACGTTTTAAACAAACGCGTAGCGTTGTAATAGACTGTCTCGAAAGTAAAGCGTACAAATTATATGTTTTAATTTTTTTGTTTGATTTATGATCAGATTTATGTTTTTTTTTTGTTTTTTTTTTCATTTAGGCCGACTGAATAAATTTATTTACGATTTAATTACACGGCTGCTATATGTAAAGTTATATCACTGTCGACAAAAACACAATGGACGATAAAGTATTTATTATAAATACTGGAGAGGACTAATAAACAAATAGACTCACCTGGTACATTACTGCATTAACACAATTGCACAAGCTGTAGTAAAATCTCATTACTACCAACTGCTAGGATAGATCATAAGCTGAACAAAGTGAATTAGTTTATATTTTATTAGCGTTTACCTTTTACACGGATTTGAATACTAGATCGTGAATACCTTAGTTTTTTGGTAGTTGGGTTTCAATTAACCACACATCTCAGGAATGGTCGAATTGAAACTGTACAAGACTACAGTTCATTCACATTCACATATATCATTCATCCTCTGAAGTAATACCTGAACGGTAATTCCCGGAGGCTAAACAGGAAAAAGAAAATAGTTTACCTTGGTTCGTTTGTATGCTTTTTAACACTGAAAATCTGAATTTATTACGTTTAAAATTTATGTAAGCATGAATTTTAATAGTGTATAAAATTTGAATCACTGATATTGTCACTGTTTTCTCGTCGGTGTTACCAAAAAATGTTGAGAATAAAAGCAAGGTGAAATACATCTATGCAGAATATTTAATAAATGAAGGTTAAATTAATAATTTAAGTTTTATAATACAAAATGAACAGTATAATCCATTAACGAACAGTTAAAATACATTCATGAACAGTTTAGTACATTAGTAAACAGTTTAAGATTCATTAATGAATGGGTTTACAACACACAATGCACTGTTTAATAATAAAAAACAAAAAACTGAGATATTGTAGTTTAAACATATGACATAAAATATTAACCTTTAATTAGCAATAATAACTCAAACAGGTAACTTAAAATGCAGCAGAAACAATGTTGCTACGCAGAAATAGGTTTCTGTTAAATAGATTTCTATCGGTTTAATTTTAAAACCTGAAAAAGAGTTATAATAATCTATTAATATTGTATCTCAAAAATAATAATAATAATATTAAGGACAATATCTTTTACAAAATTAATTAACTGTGGTGTGTAACGTTCGACATTTTTATTTTATAATATAGCGTTACTTTGGAAACGGTTTACAGATTTAGATATAGTTATTTGTTTTCAGGAACATGCGACTAGTTAAACAATTACTCGTTGTCCAGCAACCAATACAAAAATTTTAACACCATTTTAAAATCCCCTGGGTTTTAAAGAACCGTTATAAATCTGTCTTTTAAAATCACCATTTCGTAGTTACTATTCATTTTATTTAAAGACGGTAGTAATGCTCACTTTACTCGAAACTGATATCTATTTTCGACTTTTTGCTTCCTCTGCGTGATGCAGAATGAGAGCGCAAACGCACTCATCGTGATGAGGAAAGCAAAAAGTCGAAACATAAATTGATTTTGGTCTTAATTTTTGTTTCATTAACTTATTTTAAAAGAGATTTACAGATATTTTTTTTTTACTGTTGTTTTGAGAATTGAGATATATCTTACAAATATATTTGAAAAAAATATATTCAGTATTTATGGTGAGACTTGAACAAATAATTCATTCTGATATATATTGCAGTGCACACAGTTTTTATTTTCTACTCGAATGTTACAGAGAACGATGATACTGTAGACGGAATCAAACAGATTAGACTACTTACTGAACAGTGACCTAGATATCCTTCTTACGTGTTTTATAATTCAAATAAAACAATACACATTTAAATCCACATGAAGTAAAGAAATAACTAAACATAATTTTTCACAAAAATAATCTGGCTGATTTAAAGCTGTGTATTACCACCGTACGTAAGATTTTATTTTTAACTTTATTTTATGATTTTTCAGAAATTAAAAATTAAAAACATGTTCATTAGCTCGTATAATTTTATTTATGTAGATATATTGTTTATTATTTTAGATTTTATTTTGAGATTCGTAATTAAGCATTCACATTTGTGTTGTTTTAATAATTATATTTTATCCTAGTGAAGCCTCGAGAAATCTTGTGTATTGGGATATTAAATTACTTATAACACACTATATTAAGATATTGTGAATCATGTTACACGAACATTACCGCATTGAATTTAATATCTCTCAACATAATCTATACAATAACTCCGCTATAAGGTTATTATTTGACAGGCTTATGTTGTTTATAATAATACCATATTAATGCAAAAACCATATTAGTTCAAATCTTATATGTTGTGTAATACAAGGTCAGTAAATAAGAAAAAAAAATTAAGTTGAATAAATAATATACAACAAAAATTATAAAACTATAAACGAAGTAAGAGAAAATTATAAATTATAAGATGAACTAAAATACAAATATTAAATAATACAGATAATTAAATAAAACTTTTGTCCAGTCGATTGCGATCAAAATGGGAGGTGCACAACTAGATGTTACAGCAGTCCTAAATGCAAAATTTCAACATCCTACGGCTAATCGTTTTTGAGTTATGCGAGGTACAGACACATATACGTACGCACAGACTTCACGCCGAAACTAGTCAAAATGGATTCAGGGATGATCAAAATGGATATTTCCGTTGAAATCTGAAAACCGATATTTTTCGCGATCAAAATACTTCCTTTAGCTCATACAAGGAAGTAAAAAACCGATGAAATTCATCTTAATGCTAAAAAATTGTCGAAATATAAATTTTTCCCATTCTACATTGTCAAATCCATTATCCAGATATACAACTGTCACATTTACATGGCATCTAGAAAATTAATGCCAGGCGGTTTTAATCTTCTTCTAAGGTTTGTCTTCTATGGTTAACCTCCCGTGTGCCCAAGTTCCATATGAAATCAAAGTGGTTTTCATTACGAATAATAGATACTGTTAATTTATTTTTTCATTTTAATTAAAATGTAAAAGTAATTCTCTTCATTAAGGAACTGAAATATATCTACTGCTAAAATTAATTTTCAAAATCTGCGTAAATTGAGAGGATATGTATTCAAAATATTAAATTTTATTTTTAGTTACCTTATTACCCTTTTTAAGTTAGTGAGAGTTCTTTAATTTAGATATAGATAAATCCATCTTTCAATTTATAATTAAAAGAAATAATAGATTAGTTATTAAATATTCCTAAAATATTTTCCCAACTCCATACCAAACTGCACATATATATATATATATATATATATATATATATAAAACATAGCATTGCAACTAAATACCCTCTGACCGCAACGGGAAATAATATACAAGTGTATAATATATATATATATATATATATGTTGAAAATTGATTGATCACAGAAGTCAAAACGGCAAAACGGGCAAAGTACAACATAATGCAAATAATAAACACAAAAAACCAGTCGTAATAAATTCAGTTTATATTTATATTAAAATTTCAATTCAATAAAAATCAGTTACTAAAATATAATAAAACCGACTTGTTTTTCTGAAATATATTACAAAAAAAAAAAAAAAAATAGTATTAAATTAAAGTCTTTTACAATTATTATGAAAGGAGAAAAACTGTTGAGCTGGGTTTCATTTGTTAGCTCAAAGACTGTAAAACAGGCGTCGGGTAAAGTAATAAATGAAATGAAAAGAGACTTAGCAGGATAATTCTTAGACGTTACTCAATTATAATTTCTTAAAATATTTTTTTAATTTTACATAAATTAACGTTTTTTTAATCAATCATCAAAGCATAATCAAATTCTCTTTGTTTATTGTAATGCATTAAATATTATAAGGTCGTTTAAAAAAATTAAAAAACAGCATTTTAATGTGTATATATAACTAACTTGTTTACGCAAAATATAGTTTTTTTCATATTTCAAAATTCCAACAAGAAAAAATCTGAAACTAAAAAAAAAAATGATAACACATCATATCATTATGAAAATTAGACGTTTAAGTTATTTTCTTCAGTAGCCGAATGGAAAGAGGGATGAGAGGTCGCATAAGATCGGAAAGAATGTACTCTACTGGTTCGTATCCAAATGTAGCGCATCAAAAAAACAGTTACACATCAGACGTACACTCTATTCGTATACTAAGGTAATTAGTCAAATGAGTGTATAAATCAGTTAATTTAATAATTACATTTAGGTAATTTAAGTATATTATGTCTTGTAATTACATTCAAGCGGACGCGCAAAAGTTTCGCTACATGAAAACACAGCTAACAATAATTTAACTTTACATATTTGCAATGATTGCAATATACATATGGCTGGTAACGTTGGCAACTGGACGCATCAATGGCCGAGTGAAAAATTTTTGAATTTTAAGTAATTTTTTGCACTTTCAACACTTTTTTACTTTCTTTTTCGTCTCAAATCTGTTTGATGCACAGCCAAGGGAGTGTTTCCCTACCCAGCAAAGCCACATTTATGGGAGTTTGTGTTGATGGCATCTGATAAATAGTGCCCCATCGTTTTCTTTCCTTAGCGTAATTTATATAGCAAGATATTAAATTTGGGTGTCTATTAACATATCCTGGTTTAGAATTTTACCCGGTAAGGATTATATTTATGACGCTTTAATTATTTAGTTTTGGTTTTTGGAAAATTATCCAAAATTACTCCAGTTTCATCTTCTCATTTCTCAGAATTGGTTTCTTATAGTATCATTGAGTTTCGTTTAAAGTTTACCCTAAAGAATTAATTTAAGTACTTTTAACGCATTAATTGCTGTCGCATCTTGGCCAAAAAAGATTCCTTTTGACATTATCTTAATCAATATACTTTTTACAAAAACACATAACAGGACAACACTTAATCAAATTTAGCAATTCATTAACGAAGTATTTTTTTTTTAATTTTGATGCGAGATCCCACCTTTTCCAGTAAAAACGTTTGTTAATTCTATTTACGTTTTGAAGGTACATTCAAACAAAATTTGGTAGGGAATAACAATTTACAAAAAATAGCTTATTTCAAAAAAAGCTTTTGAAATTTAATTTATTTTTCTGAAATTAAAAGTTTTTCTATCTCTGCTGGATCCTAAGGAGTTTTTCTAATTATACGATCATAAGATATTTCCTTAACTCACAACGGAATAATTTACAAAATATAAAATCTTGTAATATTTTGACTTCAAAATAAAGGAGATTCTCAATTCATTCGCATGTAATTCTTTTACGTACGTTCAAGTCTTACTTTTTATCAAGTACATTGGTTTTAATGACTCCTTTTTATTTTCAAGTGGACATTCCTCTGCTTTTCTATTATTAAGACGTTTTCAGATAAGTGAAATGGATGATTTTTAATATAAAATGCAATATGTTATACGTAAACGTTTTGATGACTACTTCCTTGCATCCACAATTGCTTGCCTCAAAATGACCTACAGATCATGACGTGATGACATATCTGCAGGCCGTTCTGGGCCAGAATAAGATAAATTCAGCTCGATCCGTCTAGTAGAACGCTCAGACGGAATGGTAATATGTTTTCAACCCATACTTTAATATTTCAGTTGTGTGTGTGTGTGTGTGTGTGACGTACTCAAACAAGTGTCGTAAATTCTTTAATATATTTAGGTACGAACTATTTTTTCAATATAACTAGAATTATTTTAACCAGAACGTTGGTCTAGGTTAAATTCTGTATATTTGTAAATAATTCTATTTATACCTTTTTACGTTCATTTTTTTTGGTTAATCCCAATCTTATCAAATATTGTTCATCAATATCGTTATTGTTATTATTATCATTATTATTATCATCATCACCATCATCCAACCATAGAAGCAGTAACCACTTAGTAGGTAATGTCTTGAAGGCATACCAGGTGTTGTGATGGACACCTGTTAAGATATTTGGCTTGCTTGCTTACCACATGTTTTTTATTATAATTTCCTATGTAATTCACTAACTTAAAACGAGAAGCAACATATTATTACCGGATTAGAGCAGACCAATTTAAGTTTTTTTTCTTCTATCCTTGATCTTGCAGAGCTGTTTATTACACTAGCTAATATATCAAACAGTATCGTTCGTAGTTACGTTTAATAGGTTATTGAACCTTTTTAAACTCGAGCGGTTGAGTACCAATTCATCTAATTTTTAGTTAGTGGACCTTTTTCTTGATTATAATTATTCTTTTACAGATATTTTTCTACACTACATTTTTATTAAATATTAAGTTTCTGGATTTAGCTCCAGTTTCATTTATTTTATTTTGTATAATAGTATGCAACACAAAATAACATTATTTTCTTTAAATAATTACGAATATATCTTATGAAGCACTAGGTGGGAAAAAAATTAAATTAATCTTATGTTGTAATAAAAATATTCTTTTTAGCACTAGTTTTAGAATGTTAAGTCTCAGTTTGTTTTAAAACAGCCTGTAAAAATTATGAATAAGATATATCGAGTTTTTGATTTTTTTGCTATCATTTATCATTGTTACATACGAGTACCTTCGTTAAAAAGAAACATAAAAGCCTGGCAAATGGTTTCATAATTTTTCCGTTCAGTAAACAAATTTGGGTCCCAGTTGACCTTCTAGAACAAATGAAGTTTTTTCGTCAAAATTATGTTCAAATTATAATAATTTACATTTAGAGTATAATTACTAAAATAAAAATTAGTAAAATAATTTGGTCCTAATTGACTACTTACTCGACAACGAGCTCATAAAACCTTTAATGACAACCACTACTTGTAAAACAAATAAAATTTTAGAAATTATAAAAAATGCAAAAATGAATAAGCTGTTTTATTTTTTTGTTTCCTTTATAAGACTAGATTTTAAATAAATTTCGCTGTTTAACACAAAATCTGTTTAGTCGTATTAGAAAAACAAAATTTGAAATCGTGTTCAACCTTACCCACTTGTCACTAGGGGTGAATACTGTAAATTATACAGCTGATAATTTGGTGCCTGTTATCACGTAAAGTTTTGCGATCCACTTAAACAATTTCAAAGCCATATCTCAACTTTTGTCAACCGATATGAAGAATTAAAGTGTCATTTTGATTGCAATAAAAGGCTTAACAATTTACCTAATAAAACATAATTCGATAAAACTAATATTTATACAGTCATTAATATTGAAAACATTTAAATGACCACCATTTATTATTTCCAAAGGTAAATTTTCACTCTATTTTTTTTGTTTTTGAAGAAAATATTCTTGGCTAGATATAAATAAAAAAAATTTATTTATATATCTCAGTCCGTTCTTAAAATATAAATTTTTATTGAAAAAACACAAAATTGTGGACAGACCGAAAAAAGCAAGATAATCATTTGCGTACATGAATTTTTTATTTATTTCGATGATTTCAATCAATCCCTAACTTTTAGTCAATACTTTCAACAACACATTCTACAGTATTTTATCGTGGTAGGAGGGAAATATGTGTACCATGATGCCTCTTTGCCCGATGGTGTTGTAAATGAGGCCAAAGGTTGGATACATGTACCCAAATATTTCTGTCAAATTTAAACGTTTTTGTGTAACGGGTTTTCGAGATATGGAGCAAAACCTGTTTAGAGATAATAATGAATTTCACGAATGAATGAGATTACCAAAACTGTTGGTTTTTTTAAATAACTTAGTACTTTCTACGTACTAAAGCTTACATTTCTACGACCATTACACAAAGAGTCAAAAATTCAAAATGGTGAAAACTACTCCTCCTTTTTTTAATTTTGTCCAAAATTTAATACTATCAGTTTTCAATATATAGAAAAATTTGAGCCATTTTTGAAGAGTTTATGTTGAGCCAATCAAAATACAGGACAACACACATACGTACTAACGTACATACATTTTCGTACATATTCCCGAAATTTATATGGTGTTTTACTTATTTTTTTTAATTCAAGGGGGTGTGAAACAAAGAAAATCGCAAACAGCCCAACCTCAAAATTTTGGATCGAATTATAAATTTTCCCTTAAAAAACGAATTTCCTTTAAAACGGTATGACTTTTGACTCTCTCTTAGAAAAGAGTAAAGTACTTTCAAAATCCTTTAAGAAAGATCAGCCTACTAACAAAGAGCTATACTAAACTGTTGTAGAAAGAAATTTGACCAAACCATTCACAAAAGATTATAAAAAATTTACATTTAATTAGTCGATTTATTTTTGAATGAAATATCATTTTATCTTTGGCCAGTTTGGTTTTGAATTCTTTCTTGCTTCACCACTGACAATTATTTTACTTCTTCTTACATAATGAATTTCTGAATTTACGTTTTCTTATTTATTTTAATTTATAATATCATTATTTCTTTTTTTAATATTTCATTGTGGTTGCTTTTAAAAATCAAATGCATTTGATAAAATCATTTTAAAAAATCAAATTGTTTTTCAAATAATAAAGTTAAACTATTTATTATTATTTCTTCAACTTATTCCTTGTATCTAGCAAAAAAACAATTTCGCTAGGCTATCTTACATTTATTTATTTTTTTTTGACATTTACCATCAACAGATTTTTATTCAGTTACTTCAACGTATCTTTCGTTCACCACCTAAAAAGCAATGTGAATAAGCAACATCATTGCCTTACCCTTTTTTACGGGATAGGTAATTTTTCATTTAATTATTTTTTTCTCTTATCAAATGAGCTACAATTAGTTTTGTATAAAGATAGCAAATTTTCTTCTTTTTAGACATTTAAAATTTATTATTCTAAACACAATAGATCAATTCGTACGTTGAAAATTTTAAAGATGTACAAATTCAAGACAAAAAGGTTTGATTTCTTTTTTGCTTTCTTCCTTGGTTAATCTGAAAGTTTCATTTATGTGAATTGCATGGGACAATTCAGATAAATGAAACTGATCTTCTTATGTATTCCAATAACTGATCTTCTTTCATAATTCATCTGTAGTTCAATTCTTCAAACAAATCATTTCAGTTTGTAATCTAGTATTACCGGATATTTGTGTCCGAAGATTCAAACTATTAAAGTTTTTTTTTATTTTTCTCTTTGTTTGATGGTTAAATTTAATGTCATGCAACTAAATAAAATGGGGGTAAGAATAACATGATTTTTTGGACTATGTTCGCTTAAAACCTGATCAATTTCTACTACAATTGTTCTAGATAATCAAGAGGCATTGTTTCAGGATACAAAAAGTTAGTCACGATTTGAAATTTAATATTACATCTAAATTTAGTGAAAAATTAATAACAAAATGAAAAATAAAATAACATAATTAGAAAAAGATTTCAATTTATGATATGTAGATGAAATACTATTGCGTAAAATGAAATTGTCTGTTTCAGTTTTTAATTGAATCCATTGGTTCAACATTTCAAATACACATAACGCACAATGAGATAGTAAACAACCATTCAAATTTATTTCTAATAAATAGTGTAATATTAAGTTGACTAATACTCACCTAAGTGAGTGATAATTTGGTCGAATTATCCCAAAGGTTGGGTCTTTATACATTAAATTATGTATTAATGATTTTTTTCTGATCGGTTCATACTATATTATTGAATTTCGTACTTGTTTTCTTTAGATGCTAAAAAGCCATCCTTGGTTACACTGAAGAAAACCCCCTTCTCTTCGTTCAATGTTTATATTTGTTACATGAACTTATTACTTTTACTTATGGATTTAAGTGCAGTACATGAACACAAGAACATGCGCTAAATAGAAGTAATAAATATAAATGTAGCTTATGTGAAGCAAGTGATTTTAAAGAAGAATTCACGAATCGGTGGTTGGTTCTCTAAGGTGAAGTCCGTTCTACTGTTCTTCCCTGTGGTGAAAAGCTCAAAGGTTGAGTGTAATATTACCAGTATTTGCGTGGGTTTGATATATTTTAAGTATTATATTTAGTTCAATCAGAGGAAATCAACAAAAAACTACATCATCCCTCAGTATCTGTAGTATTCCTGGCAATAGATCTTAATTAAAACCTTAGCTCTTTTTTCGAGTAAATTTAAAAATGTATTCATATGGATTAAATTTACTTTTATAGGTTGAATTTTATCGCTATATCGGTAAAGTTTTAATATTAATTCATAATTAATCTTTGTCTTTTATAACAAAGGCTAAATTATTTAAAATTAATATCCGATTAAAATAAACCGATTTTAACTTTTAAAACTACCTTCTAATTAATGTAAAACTTTTGTACGCTATTGTATACCGTGTTTTAAGTGGTAATAAAAGTTTAAGACCACTGTCGAGTCGATTGAAGTAAAAATCGATTAATCATTTACCGTGAGCCGAAGTTAGATACAATTCAACTGATATAATTAAAGTAGTGGTGGTGCTAGAGGATTTTATTTGACTCAACTGTTTGATGTATTCTTACTGCCACTCGGTTCGTTCACTAAAATATTCGTAGTAGTTAACGTTTTAATCAAACTTAAAATTTTAAGTTTTATAATTTAATTTGGTAAAATTTATAACCTTTTAAAAGATTTAACATTTGAGGGTAGAAACTTTAAATTCTTTCTGTAAATATTGTGATGTAAAATATGTATAATTAGTGTAAGGTTATATAATATAATTACATACGGAGCATAATGTTTATTGCTTGTAGGCATGTTTCAACATATTTTAACCTGGATTATCCACATAAAGATGTAGCAACTGTTGATAATCTAACTTGGCGTAAAATCTATGTGAAATTATCAAAATTAAAAAAAAAAATGAATTTTACATATTTTCTGATTTTTAATGTAATTCTAATAATTTGCAGAAGTTTAGCGTTTTTATGTAATTGATTTTCTAATAGTAAAGTAAAATGGATAATATCTTGAAATATCGATATTATAGAATGTAGATTTACAATAAAGTGGAATTATAAATAAAAACATTAATACCATAAAATATGGGGTGAGTTTATATCCGTTAAAAAAATCCTCAATTTCCTGCTGAACATTCCCGGTATTTTCATAGAGCACAAGAATTTATCCCTTCCTCCTCATTCAATGATTATTATTACTTTTATTCTTGCCACCTTTCTTATTTCCTTTACTACATATTTACCTATTTTTAAAAATAAGGCTAAATAGAATTGTCATAGATAGATTTGTCAATTTAAAAAAAATAAACATTCCACTTTACTACTTCCACTTTTGTAGAGGAATTCTGTTCAATAAATTACAGTTTAAACTCCTAAAATTATACTTTATAATATTAAAAATTAAGATTTTTTATGAAAATTAATTTTTTTTTACAGTAACCTACTTAAAAAAAGTAATGTAATCTAAGTAAATTTTACGCTACATCATAAAAACATGGTAAAGCCAATCAGGAAAATAACAAAATCCTATGTTAGAGATTTCAAGAAACGCAAAGGGTGAAGTGGTTTCCCATCACATTATTCATTGAGCTGAATATACTGATGCATATCAACTTGTCATTCCCTTTTCAATTCAGGTGTTATTCAACTCTTCATCTTCATGCGACACCTTGTTGCTTACCGAATATCAATACTCTCTAAAGAGACTATTATGAATCTCAAATATTTTATGTGTATCACAAAAGTAAGTAAAGATTTGAAAATACAACACAAATCAATCGAATCTAAACTACCCTTTTTGAGGGGAAAAAGAAGTTAGATATATATATATAACATACCCACCGGAAAAAAAAACAATAAAAGTAAATTTTTTGAAAACAAATTTGGCAGTATTAATTTACTCGTCTAAATTTAAAATAATATCTAAACCAATAATTTTTAAAAATCAGCGGAGGCTTCTTTTTTGCTTTACAGCCACTTTGCAAACTGTATTTTCATTTCAATTAATTATACACTTTTCAAAAAATTCACTGCTTTTAAATGCTGAATTGTCTTAACTTTCATTTAAGTGCAGTGCTGATAACCTTTTCTTATTATCCTATCTTCCATACGTCAACAATAAAATTTTTGCTATAAATTTGGATTTTACCAGTCTTCTAAAAAAATACCCAAGAAGAAGCTTGAATTTCATTTTAAAGACATGAATGGTTGTTGTCAGCTCCATTCCTTGTTATATGTCTGTTACTGGATAACGATGAATTAATTTCATTAGATGAAAAAATATGATACAAAATTTATGAGATTTTCTTATTTTATTATAATTCTTATACGTCTTATAATTAGTTATGAGTTAATCACGCTGTTATTAATTAGCTAGGGTTGTATGAGAGAAGATTGAGAATGTGTGATATTTATTTATACCTCGTAAAATACGAGGAATACACTTCTCGCTCGCTCTCTCTCTCTCTCTCTCTCTCTCTCTCTCTCTCTATATATATATATATATATATATATATCCTTCACGGTATTCAAAATTGCACTTCCCTATTAAATTATTGAAAAATAATTATCTACAAAAATATAATTAATTCTTAACTTAATAAAGAACAAACAGTTGGATGAAAAAACTGTCGTTAATTATCTCTGATAAAATTCTATCAGAAAATTAACCGTTTACTCAGCTACTTTTACACCATTTGGTATCATCACTTTGAAGTTAATAATTTTCCATTCAGCGAAGCAGATTTAAATCATCTTCTTTCAAGAATAATTACTGTTTATTGTTCTAATTAATTATTTTTTAATTATTCGCCAAAAAGAGAAATCTAATTTAAATGAGAATAAATATTAAAAAAAATACAGTAATAATCCCAAACCTATATCTGCGTAAGTTTTTAAGTTATGAATTTTAGTTAAGTAAAAACGAAGTTAATTGAAAATTTAAACGTTTAATTAAAAAAAATTATTGAAATTGATATTAATAATCTAACAATAATTTAATTTAATGTGTGATGTGTTCAGCGCGAACGCGAGAGCAAAATCCATAACTTATCCATATATGCAATGAAGGCGAACAACATTCTCTCATCTTAAAAAAAAAAATTTACTGCGTAACAACCTAATTAAAATATCACCTCAACTTATAAAGCCTACTTCTTAAGCTCATTACTTTAATAAAAAGATACTTTATTAGATTAAAAAAAGAATATATTTCAGTACCGCACAATATTTCGTACACAAATGGTGTATGGTGTTAATTTACTCATAATTAAAAATTTACTTTTTTTTTGTTTAATCTCCGGGTCTACTGTTAGTTCTGCTTCAGAAGATGAGATGAATAATTTGCAGCGTGTGTGAAAATCCCATGCCTAACCGGGATTCAAACCCGGGACCTCCGGATGAAAGGCCAAGACGCTATCACTCGCGCCACGGAGGCCGGCTACTTAATACTGTTTACTTAAAAAGTAAACCAACGTATAACGTTCAGGGGATTTTTCTGTGAATTTCGAGTATAATACCTATAGTATTCATCCGTTAACGTTATGAAATTAGTCCAGGTATTTCGTTTTACCAAGATGGAAAACACAAGTGTTTATTAAACTTTCGACTAAGACCCCCACCTAGAACGTGGATACCGGAATTCTTTGGTGGTTGGGTTTCAATTAACCACTCACCTCAGGTATGGTCGACATAAAACTGTACAAGTTCATTTATATTCATACATATCATCCTCATTCATCCTCTGAAATAATACCTTACGGTGGTTCCGGAGCCTAAACAGAAAAAGAGAAAGAAAAATCTCCCCGAAAAATAGCATAATTCAATTTTTTTTTTTTTTTTACTTTAAATAATTAAATTAATCGTTCTTTTTAATGTTCAGTTATATTTTGTGTACTGTAATTATAATTACTTTAGAAATTGGAATGGTTAAAAATTAAACTGCCGTTACTCACCTCCATAACTATAAATCCGTAATTGTGCATTCACATACAAATGCGGACGCCGCCGTTATGTTTTAATAATTTTAAACCCGAGTTTGTTCATGAAGTTTTATATCTATGCATCTTTAATTTCATAAATAAATTACTGCATATTTTCTATCTTCTAGTGTAATTATTTAATCTTACATTTTAATTTAAATACCTGACATGACGTCCCCGCAGTTTTTTCATTACGGAATTTCTTTTCTTCTTTTTTTAAAGGTTATGTTGTTATTCGATTAATATTATAAAGACAGAGCTATCATTTATGACAGTTTTACTAATTTAAATATTCTTCTTTCTCTCTTTCCGACGTTCTAAAATTCTGAGCTGCCGTAAATTTTAAATATTTTCCTTTACGAACATTGCATAGCAATTTGATGAGATAAAGAATTTCATAACTAGCACCGCAGCAGATACGATTTTAAATGCGTGAACTTTCTTTCCGGTTTTGTGTATTATTTGTTTTCAGTGGCGGTAATTTTACTAAAAGTAAATATGAAAGTGGCATATGTATTGGTGAGCCTCTTTTCTGCTGCTACTGTGTCTAAATAATTATAATTGTTTCAATTTACACAGGTAATGAGTGCGTATTGCAATCTGTTAAAATACTGTAAGCCGATTCAATTTGTACATCAGCCCTATTCACATACCGTCCTCTCTGTTCGCGTGGCTTTCATTTGCGATTATTAATAATAATTTTTGCGATTTGCGATTACTAATAGCTGTAGAAAATATTATTATATAATCATTACTTGCAACTTATTCATATTGGTATAGTTGGAATAAAAGCAGATAAAAAAATGGTTTCCAAATCAGCTAATTTAGATCTAGAGAAAAAGAAAAGGAAGAATTTCACACCATCTTTAAAAGTTAAATGGCGATATTGTCTTCACTCAATCAACAATATAGCAGTAGACAAGATTTTCTCATTTAAATTGTTCTTATTTTGTCTACATCCGAAATCCTTTTTTCAAAACAACGAAAATCATAAAATATACAAAATTCGGCTTTCGAAAGCTCATGCTGCTAATCACTTATCCAAAAAATTTAAATTAAGAATACTTTTTTTCTTCTTATGAACGAATGAATTTCATTGCCCCATTTTTTGAATTTTTTTTTATTATGTAAAACCTTGGAAGTAGAGTCAGAGTTATTAAAGTTTTGAGCAAGAGATACGAAGAACAAGAGATACAAGATATATGAACTTAGAACAAGCAAGAGATGTATACTTTATTTTCAAGGTCTATTAATTAAATAATCATGAAACAACATAATTGATGAGTACCATTAAAAAAAATAAAACGAAACTACAGATGGATAAAGTAATTTTGACCGTTATGTTTTTTAGAAAGTTTAAAACAAATTCAATAAAAAGGAATATAAAGTTTGATAGTCTAAACTTTTTATTGATAATTAATTATTTAAAAACTAACAATTATCCGTAACTGGAATTATATTATTTTAATATCTGTACATGCGATATGTAATAACATAACATTGATGTATACTTGTAGATATATAATTTTACATGTAATTATTAATTATATTGTTTTTCTTGCATTCAGGAATGGCTAATCATCGGACAATAATGGACATCGGATATAATGACATATCGGATGTAGTGACCAGAAACTTGTCTCTTGGTTAGTTTGTTATGCTGTTAATACCAGTAAGTATCGTTTATAGTGGCCAAAAACTTGTGTCTTGGTTGGTTTGGTATGTTGTTAATACAAAATTACAGTATGTATATTGTTTATAATTACATCAGTTATAGTGACATATCGGTTATAATGACTTATTTTTACTACTGCAATGCAATATTTTATCGCTTATAATGAAGGATGACAGTGATTCTTCAGTAACGAAACATATCTACATTGAAGTTACATAAATATTTTGACGGTTAAAACGAGTCACATTTCCTTTTCACCTGCATATTTACTATAGTTCTTGTCTTTCTTATTTTTTTCCTGTACCAGATTATTTTAAACTGAAACAGCCAAATTCTGGCTGTAAAAAATTGCTTTCTACATACAGGATTTTTACAACAGTCTGGCGAAGTTTCTGACGTCGCATGCAAAGAAGAATCTTTAGCGGAATGAGGAAAATAATCTACAAAACAAATCTTTGTTAAATGCATTGTTTGAAGATATCAGAAGATTGATAAAGATTTAGAAACGCATGAAACTGTAAAAGATGATGATGTAGTGGCTTCAATACTAGCACAAATAGACGGGGACGAAGGTAATGACAACGAAGGTAACGATAGCGACAAAGATGAAGATATCAACCCGCCAAATCTTCCAGAGGATTTAGCGGCATTGAAAACCGTTTCCCGGTTTCTCATTTTTACAGAAATTGATAATGAAGAAACTAATGCTGATGAAACTAATGAAGAAGCTAATGAAGAATGTTTGTTTTGGTTTAGAAAAGAATCTTCAATAACTGTATTACAACACGAAATCTTCGAAACAAAGCAAAATCGACTTTTTGCAGAAAAAATCATTTTTACGATTTCTCTCTATATTCTTTTATTCTACCGTATTTGTATTTCTTATTGAATATTTTTTATTTATTTTTTATTTTTATTACTTTATTAAGGAAATAAATTATTATTATTTTTTACGATTATTAATATTTTACTGTATTAAAATATCCGCGTAGATAGCATATTAATACTACCTGAACATCGTTTATAGTGACTATCGGTTATAATGATCTAAAGTCGCTGGTTCCTTGAAGGACACTATAAACGATGTTTACTATATTTATGTATAAAATTCGATTCTATGTTACGTTTAAGGTTGCCATGTGGTTGTCGTGTTGTCGCTTATGCTAGCGACATGCTGCTACTAATTGAAGGGGATTCGCATAACGAGGTAGAGTTCCGAGCTGCTCATGCTTATGAGACACTCCGACTGTGGAGTCTCCAACATAAGATGATTTTCAGCCCAGAGAAAACCATAATGATGTTGCTTAAAACCTTTTCCCATCACAATGATCCGCGGTTGATTAGCGCTCCGCGAAAATATGTTGGTATCTGATTGCCTCCCTTCATAGTCTTATGCTACGCTCTTGTGAAAAAAATTTCAAAAAATTACAGTATATTAAATAGATTTAACAGATTCTGACAACAAAAAACCCGTTGCGATTGGATATTTTTTATGCCTGTAACAACAAAAAAATTGAAACAGTAAAAAATTTACGATAATTTAATTGCAGAATTTTTTGCGCATTCCTACCGCGTTTTTTATTAGCGAAATTATTTTTTTTTGCTTTGTGTTTATGAAACATAGTTTGTTGATTTTAAAAATAATACTTTCAAGCAAATCGGTTGAAAATTGGGCAAAATATAATGAAAAACCAGTATCATAAATCACAGTTAGTAACATATGTTAGTTAGTATAAGTGAAAGATTCTGAAAACTACGTTTTATAAAACTCACCACCACTCAAAAGGCTATTCAGATTGACAAAAAACCATTTTTACTGTATACTGTTATTCATTACGAATCGATGTGTGTTATCATGTGTACCGATATCATTTGTCAGAAATGATATTTATAGACCTCAAGTAAAAGTGACGTATTTATGACCACAAATTCCTTTTTTTTTGCGTGCCGTAATCGATATGTTGCTATTTTTGTAAATAATAAGATAAGCTATTTTTGTAAATAATAAATAAATCCGTAATCCTCATAGCAATTATAATACACAAATCACACATCCACACACACACACACACACATTTCTAAGAAAAAAATGGTCATATTCTTTCTAGTCTAAATAAAACATTTTACATCGTATAAACGTCGTTCAAATTGTCTAATAAAACTGATTCCTTTTTGAATATAAAAAAATACGACTTAGATCCCATATAAAATGATTTTGTAACAGCATTTTAAAACTGACGCCGCTCATAACCAGTTCCAAGGCTACATGATCTGAAAAGGTTAAGACCCGATTGGCTTCTTCCCGACGAATCCGAGATCGGATTGCTGGTCTCCCTATTCGATACGTTACTTCTCAAAAATAGTGTTAGCCTTGATAAGTATTTTCGGTTCAAGGAACATCTACAGTATGTTGCAAAAAAGGCCACTGATGCTTTTTATGGAATTCTTAGTCATTCATCCCGATTGGGGGTTGAATTACCGTATGATGTGTATCCTTTACAAAGGTGTCAGCGAAGCTACTATGCTCTATGCTGCGCCTGTCTGGGCTCACCGCATGGCTTTTAGGTATTGCGCGGATACTTTCCTACGGCTTCTGTTGTTGGCTGTTACAGGCGGTTACAGAACAGTTTCACGGGAGGCAGTATGTGTTATAGCCGGAATCAAACAAATAGATATCTTGGCTAATGAGCGTAAGGATCGTTACATTTCCAACGTAAATAACCTATTGACGTCAGAACGAAAGCAACAGATTAAAGACCTTGCGTCTTTAATCTCTTGGGGTCTTGCGTCTTGACAGGTCAGGTGGGACGAATCCCCCACAGGTCGCTACACGCAAGGTATATTTCCTATAGTGTCTAATTTAGGTTTGATTGGATGGGTCTCCCCCAATCGGTGTATCACACAGTTTCTCTCCGGCCATAGTGCCTTTCAGGGAGCTTGACTACGTTTCGTTTGGTGGATTCGAGTCAATGATTGCGGGACTGATGATACAGTGGACCATATCCTCTACGTCTGTCCCCGATACGAGATCGAACGTTCACGAGCTGTTAAGGAACTTGAGAAAATACATTCCTATCTGGATTTCCGTATTAACTGGATCCGCGAGGAGTGGTCTACAGTGGCTGGTTTTCTTCGCGCCCTTGCGGTGGGTAGGTCTGCAGAGGGCGTTTGATCGAGGTACTCGATCGTGGTAGGATCCCGGGTGGCTAGGGTTCCAGCTTAGGCATTAGATTGGTTGGTAGGCGCATTGGCATCGTGGCATGGTGCCATTAGTATTGTTTGTGATTCGATTTAGGGCTCCCGCTGGTGAAGGTGGCCACCGGGGTATGGTAATCCGTGTGACTGGGAACGTGGCTTCCCTCCGCCGGTGGCGGTCTTGATCGTGACTTGGTAATGCCACGCGAGACACCATGATGGGATCGGGTGGGAGTGCGGGGTTTGTCCCCGGCTCCTGTGCGGACCAGAATGAGGTTGCGTTCCCCTTATTAGGTGACCTAAATCGGTCGACTTATTTGGGTGTAGGTTGAATTTCTATGTTGCGTAAGACATAATTTTGATCGATATGAATGTAGCACTGATTTAACTTTAAACTCGTTCGTTTTCTGAGGCATTCACCGTCACGAACGGTGCTGTGAAATCTGAACTAGGCGCAAATCTGATCTTCCGCGTTTTCGGTCAGTTAGTTTGAGGGAATAATGTTAGGTTGAATGTGAAGAAGCCTTATGTTTGAGGCCTACTTGAAGGCGAAATCTGATATATTTTATTAATACAAATATCTCCCGAGGCATTTACATCGGTGGCATCCCGACCGAGATCTGGCTGATGACTGTGAGATGTAATCAGTTGGAGGGTCTAAGACGACTTCCGGTAAAACCCCTCAGGGTTCGGAACGGAGGGGATGGTGTTGCGACCGGTAACGTCACAAGGTGGGGAGGTCTTCTCCCTAAACACCCACCTCGGGGTGGAATGAATTTATATATATATATATATATATAATATTTTATAAATTAATTATTTAAAATAAAGAAGTCTTTTTTGAATCATGACTATTAGTGCTGTGATAGAAAATCGTAGATATATGAATCCGAATTAGTTTAAAAAAGCATATTTATTGAATGATTGTGGGTGATGATCTATTTATTATGTTTTAATAATAATAAAATATTAAAAATAAGAATTAATATTTATTACGGCGAAGAAATATTAACGCGGTAAATTTTACTATTTAATATTAATATTTTCATAAAATATAAAAGTTATGTATAACTTAAGTTTCAGAACTTTTCTTTCTTCTAAAATTGGCGTGCTAGGCTTGGAAGTAGGTTTAAGTGGTAGGACTTCGAACGTAGAAGCTTGTGATGAGAAAATTACAGCTGTGTCCCCTATTCTCCGGAAATTAATTTCTGGCTTTACCTGAAGTTTAAAGTATTTATATTTTATTTTATCGCTATATAAGTTTCTTGAAGGGAAAGAATCCGAGTTTCTTTGAACAGCTCTCAAGAAAGCGTCACAGGTTTTGCATTATAAGACCGCACCGCGAAGCAGTTTCGAAATAATTTGTTGCATTCATTATGCAGAGAATTAACAACGGAAACACTGAATTCATTTGTCTTTCATTGTACTTTATTCATTTTCTGCTTATCAATATAGTTATAACCTAAATTTTGTTTTTTAAAACTGGTTATTCAAATTATACTTTATTATTTGTTTTGGAATTCAGAATCATTTTCATTAAAACATTAACTTTATCAATAATTACAAGTAATATTTTATGGAATTAAAATTAAATGTAATACAAGTTACTTTGTTAAATATTGATTTATGTTGTCGTAAAAACGATTAAAATCGTTCTATCATACGATACAAGTCACTCTGGGAAATAACATAATCGTTCTCAAAAATAAAGAGCATCACATATTACACTTAGAAAGGAAAATGAAGAGTGAAATAGTTTCCTTTCTCACTATGCCGCATATATCAACGCACACCAACATTCATGTTGTATTCAGCTTTAAACTTGTTTTATTCATACATTGACTAACTGTATAATGAACATCAGTGCTTCGAAAAGTTAGCTCCAATTAGTCCCAGTTGCACCTCAGATGACTCTTAGTCATAAAAAGTACTGAGAGAGAACAAAAATTAATTAATTTGCCTTTTCTGATGTAAATAGTGCATAAAGACTTATTGTGTCATCGTTCATCAGAGAAAATATTTCTTACCGAAAACGTTATTACGATATGAAAACTATTAAATTGGTATATTACAAAAAAAGATAAAGTAAAATTTTAATTTTTGATTTAAATTTCAATGCCAATAGTAGTTGAAGGTTGAAATATAAACGATCTGTATCTGTAATATCTTAAAATTTTATCATTTGAAAAAAGAAAATAATTATTATTTTTTTTTAACTTTCTATTTGGTAAGACAAAGACGACCATTACTCCTCTATATGCGGATGGAAAAAATGTTTATATAATGGGAAAGGATGAAATGAGTTTATATTGAACTTACAGTTTTTCTCCCAGTTAAAAAGTTGAGAATAGTTAAAAGGAATAATACTAGAACAGTAAATAGGAATAATAACAATAGAAACAATTTCTATGTTCTTATTTATTTTCTTATTAATTTCTATATTTTAAAAGAATAATTTTTAAAAATCCAGAATACTCAAAAGTAAAATTTACTAATATTAAAACCCGTGTAATAGTTATATTATTTTTAATAAATACAAAACAGTTAAATTAATTAAGCCCAATTGTTAAGCAAATGACAGACAGTATGAATGAAGTTATATGATCATAAATCATCATTTTAGGGAATCATTTACAAAAAAAAAATTTTATAATTTTAAAAATTACCTTCCACTTCTTGAAAAAACATTTGAAGCTATTTTATTCTGATAATTTATTTATTTTTTAAATTCATATAAATTTTCAAGTTGATTTATTTCATGTAAATGTTAGAAAATTATGATAACTTTCAAAGTTAATTATACTTATTTAATTCTAATCTTAAGAGGCTATCTTATCTCATCGATAAAACTTTATTCTGAAACTTATTTTAAAAAATTACATTTTGTTCAATGAAAGAATCAAAGTTAAAAAAATTGTTTAATAAAATTTTTATGAAAAATTTTACATTTTGTTTCTTTGTATGAAATCTTATGAAATTTTTCAAGGTAAAAAGCATGCACAAGCTAATTTTTTACAAACTCCCAATCATTTTCAAAAATAGGAGCTTCTATTTAACTCCCTTTCCCACATATAATATTTTCTAAAATTTAATAGCATTATTATTTAAGAAAAAAATAATAAAATAAAAAAAAAGTATTATGTTGGATTCCATTTATTACGTACTTATTTTTTTTTTATCCAGTAGTATACAATAATACTCATTTTAAAATACACCACATATATTTTCCTTTATTTGAATAAATGTTACTGGAAGAAGTTAAAATATCGATTTTATGATTTGTTACTCCATATATTATATTTCATACATTGCACGGTAATGTAATTTTAGAATGATTAATTGATTTAATATACAGAAAGCCATATTATTCACTTTATAAAAAATATTATTTCTTTACGTAAATTATCTCATGTAAATATTTCCCATTCTAGTAGGAATTTAAAGGATTCATATCTTGGACCGTTTTTGTTACATTACAATATATGTATTTCAATGTATTAGTTTCTTTTATATATCGAAGGAACTGTTATATCACGCTAAAAATAAACATCTTTTTTGTAATCTACAAAAGTAATATAAATTAATTTAAAAAATAATAATAATTATAAAATAGATAAATTTTATTTAGAAACGCAAATACATTTTTCAAAAGCGGAATTATCAGTTTGATTAACGAATCGGAAAGAAACGTTTAAAGGAAATTAATTTGAAGACCACTTTAAAGTGTATATGTATTTTTAGGAACTGGGAAGGTGGTTTACTACAATAAAAGGAAAGTGGGGTTAAGGGAGTTATCGGTAATTTAGGTGCAACCAATACGGAGACTAGATAGTAGCGTATCGTGCGTGATAAGAAAGGCCAGGAGAGGTACAACTAGGGGGTTACAGCCGCTACTCAATCTGTTGTGTTGAATTAAGTGAAACCAATTCACCAGTCACGAGTTGAAACAGCTCTGAGCGTGACTCGTCCTCAATCAACGTCTCTCAGTTTTATTCTTTCGCTCTCTCAGCCGCACAACGCAATACTGTACCCGTAGACTTGCATCCGTCTTAAATTTTCTTTTTTCCCTAGAATCTTTATCTCTTTCATATACACAAACACACACGCACGCTAAATGTACGTTGAGGTCGTGACCGAAACGACTGAAAAAAACCAATTTATTTTGCTGGAATTCCAAGAGTCCATCGGTATTATGTCTTATAAAATGACCGCAACTGTGACCCACACCTGAACCTGACTTTATAATATAAAAAACAAACAGATGAACGTGATTCATTCGTCGTAATAAAACCGGTTGTATGTGCTGTTTATACATTTTTAGCTATGTACATTTTTATTACTATTACTATTTACTTTTTTTATTTTATTTTTTATCTTAACAGCATTGACTGTCTAGTCTAACTAATTCAGACTCCTTACACTATTTAAGACGTTACGGTTTTTGTAGTATCGTTCTGAATCCTAAAAAATAAATATGTTTCTCATGATTAACTGTTATAATTAATTCCAAGAAATTGGTGTACAAATTTGTTTAACGAAATTAAAAAATCAACAAGGAAGACATCACGCGAGAAGATTATCAATCAGTAGAGCTGTATCTGCCGATTAAAATTTGTAACAAAATTTACAGTTTAGAAAACTTTTGAGCACTCTAATGCTTAGGCAATTTCAAATTACATCTATTTGTTGTTTATGAAATTTATAACTAAGTAACTTATATTCAGTACTGTAATTTGCTATTTTACTAATGAGTGGAGGCAGTACGTACGTAAAGTATATACATTACTTCTGAGCAGAAAAGTTATACATTAATCTGCTTGCTTCACTCCAACAGTGTAAATATTTCTTAGGACTGTTAAACCTATAAAGCACATATGAGGTCTAAATCCCGTAAGCTAATACACTAATTTGCTTTCTATGAAAGTAATAATCACTATCATACATTATACATTGTGGTAAATGTATGCTACAGTGACAATTTCAATTTTAAGAGTGAATATCACTTACAATCTGGGGATTTCGTCAAAAATTTGTGGAAAAATTTGGATATTTTACAATTTTGAGATCTAAAAACTTGTATTCATATCAGAAAAAAACTTTTGGGAAACCAATCGTTTCTCACTTTCATCAATAATTGTGGTTTGAAATACGTATTATTCTTGCTCCGAAAATGAATGGGATTAAAGATTATCTAAAATATTCCTTTATTGAAATACCTGTTCTTGAAAACCTAACTTTTACTATTGTGAATTCGGGAATGTAAGGATTTGATTTAATATGTATGAATTAATAACTTAATTTTACTTAGATTACGTTAAACATTCTACTTTTATGTGTGTCACGCTCGCTTTCCTTATTCTATTAAATGAACAAAGGTTTATGAGACTTCACTCCTGTAGTGTACGATAACAACGTAGATTTTATATCGAATGGATGTAGTTCATTGTAGTAAACAACCCTAAAAATAGCAGAAAACTTTAGGCTTTCTTTTTGACAAGGCACTTGTCAGTTAATAAAAAGGCCAAATGGTTATTGTAATTGGTATTATTATTTTTTTTTATTCTTAAATAATATCACTTGTAATCTGAAAAACAAAAATTGTTTTTAGTAGTTAATCGAAATTTTAACAAGACTCTTGCTTGGTCAAACGAATACTCCTAAGAAAGCCCTTTTCTATTATCCAAAATATTCTTTTTTTTATTCTAATTGTAAAAAGGTTTATTTATATTTACATATTTTAATTCTTGGCTTTTTATGAAATAGAATGATCTGGATGATTTTGTTTTTAATTTTATCGAATTCCTTTCCAGAAGTCTTTCTAGAATTCTAGAATCTAGAATTCTTTTTGAAAGCATTTCCAAAGTATTTTGCGGGTTTATTTAAAGGAAAAAAATTACAATTGTCTTTATTTTATAATAGACAATATAAATATACCGCCATAGATAATATAAAGAATTTTATTTAATCACCGTTGATAATACTAATTGTTATTGTGTGGAATCTGATGTCAATCCGATTTTCAACGTTTTTTCACAACAAATTGAAGAAAGTTAATTAAAAAAATTTTAGGTAAAAAAATTTTTTACATATATGCAATCAAGACTCAGTAATGGTTAACTTAAAATCGTTTCTCAGCTTATACGTACTTTTATATCAAAGATAGATGTCTCACATTATATGTTTCTTGCGAGCATATTTTCATACGGTTGCAATTTTTGTAGCTCTACTGTATTTTAAATTAAATAGATTTGTAGAAAAACTAAATTGATTTAAAAACACTCAAAAAATAATTATTTGAATTTTTGTAAAATCCGGCACAAATTATTGTTTCGTATGTTGTTCTTTATTAATTTTATGCCGATTTGAAAATAGTAATTGATAGAATTGATTAGTGTTATATTAATTCTATTTTTTATGATAAAAAGAAATATATACTTTATGTGCTGATAAAATTATAAAACGTACTTTATATAATTTACAAAAATGCTTGAATTTAATATTTAAAATTAGGCTGTTTAAATTTTATTGTGTGTGATGAATAATAATGAATTATGATGATAACGACGAAATTTGTTTTAATTTTGTGGAATTGAAAATACTTTTAAAATATGAAGCTTCTGCTCTCGGATTATAACAAGATACACTAACATAGCTTATATTATAATGAAATATTAAAATTGGCACCATTTGTTAATTTTTAATGAATCGAAGTACATAGCGTCTGTAAATTTCGAATGTATACTTGGCATGTGAAATTTTTATCTAACTAAAAAAATCTTATTTCTGGAGGATAATTTTTGGATTATATACTAGTCTACGAATTTCAAGTTATCTGAAAGATTATTTACTTTAGGAAGGCTTCATATTTCTGCTCAATTTTTTAATGAAAAGTTGTGGTCGCTCGTGAATGTACTGTATTATTTATGTGGTTACTGTCCTTGATACAGAACCCACTAATCTTAATTAAAAGTGTGAGGCTTCATCCAGTAAAGATGTGATTTAATAGATAACAAAGTGTATATGTGATTCTATTGTAAATAATTCCAAATAAGTAACCAAGAAAACACACACATCTATACAAACACATAAATTTAATATAGTTATTTATTTTTTGTAACCCTTAAATATATAAGATTCAATATAGATAACCGAATAAAATCTCATTATTTTCTAAAACATCAGTAAAAAAATGAAATAAAAATGTAATCACTGTAGATTTCATTACCAGGATATTATAACACAATGTTAGAATTAACATTATATTTATAACTCAAGCTAAGCTCTTTTAAAGAAAAAGAGTAAAAATTTTATTTACAAATTTCATTATTATCACGTTTCAACTCACTCAAATATTGACGAATTATGACTTCATTCGATGAATGACAAATTACGATTTATTACGATTATTTAAAAATATTAGAGTCAAAAAACTCATACTCTTTTAGGATTTTTGTTCTCAGCTAAGAAAGTGTTATCTAGATCCAAAAAGAATCCAAAAGAATATTGCCTTTTGTTTTTTGTTAAAGTTGAGAAGTCTCAATCAAGGAGATCCTGTTTTTAAGCTTCATAGTTCTGTCTAAATTTATTTCAATTTACCAATTGAAAATTGTCTTTTTCATCTGCTTACCGTATATGTTAATGATGACAATAGTTCCATCATTCTTCAGTCGCTGTTAATTCTCAAGTAGAAATTTTTTGTTGCTGAAGATTAATGGTAGGTAGTAAATCATTTTAATAAAAACGATTACTATGTGTGTCAACTACTTAAAATATTACTTCTAATGAAGTTGTTATCATTTATAATTTATTAGGATTCATTAACAACTCCCATTAAAAATTTGATGATATTTTTCTAGAATTTGTACTCTATAGAGGGTGTAAGAAAGTTAAATGAGCAGTATACAAAAAAACAGTTTAATATATATATATTAAACTGTTTAAGAACTTTTTAATTTCAAGAAATACAATTAATTTTTAGTCGTTTTCACAAAGAAAATATGAGAATTAAGAAAATATTTGAATCGATAAGAGATCGAAATATAATTTAATTTAGCAAAAATTACATGGATAATCTAGAACCGGAACTAATCAAGTTAAAAGTTGAAAATATGTGACCTATTTTGGAGCAGTTACACTATTGAGTAAACACACAGATTTGTTTACGTCACCAGCAGAAAATTACAGGAGACGAGATATTCGGGAGCCTTCTTAGATGTTCTGAAGGCCTATGACAAGGTCTGGCTGCTTGGACTTTTACACAAATTGAAAACGAACCTTCCTCAAACATTTTGAAGAATTTTGCAAAACGTTGACAATGACACATTAAAACAAAAGGTTAAATGGGCATGAGGTTTATACCGAGTTTACTGATCCAGCACGTCGTAATAAGATGAAATTATCTTAATGTAGAAAATGGTAGAACTTTGAAAATCCAAAAATTTATGGCATTTTTTCTTTGTTTTATTTTTACTAATTTGGATATATTTTATCATGTATCTGATGAGCTGAATGAAACAATAGGTGAAAATATTTCAAATCCATACCGGGAACCAACTCGAAGATTATTCAGTTTGTCATTCTCATTTACTCTGCCGCAAGCAAATAAATTGTAATTAATTATTATTTAATAGTGTAAACATAGCTAGTTTAATTATCTTATCACCATTCTGAATTAGATTATTCTGTAATTACTGTTCTAGTAAAAAATAACTATTAATACAACTATTAATAAATAATAGAAGGGTGTATTTGCTAGCAAGAAAAAGTAAAGAAATTATGTAATAAATAAATAAAAGTTGAATTACATAAGTGGCTGATAGTAAAAACATAGAAGAAGAATAAAAGCAAAAATTATCTGTGTAATTTCTGTACTGATGTATTATTATTTGCTATCGACGTAAAGTATATAGTTGGTTTTCTTCTTTTCAAGTTATAATTTTTATTGTTTACATATTAATGATTTATTTTATGCAGCGCATGTAAAATTTTCCTCTTCCAATATTTTATTTATTACTACTTCCTTGTACGAAGTAAAAAAAAGTATTGTGATCGCATCGGTTCGAATCAGACTTCATCTCCATTTTTTTTAATTTAAATATATTGATTTACTAATAATTATTAATCTCCGATTGTAAAAAAATGTGTACAACAAATTATAATTCAATAATAACAATAAAAAAAGAAAATATGAAACTAATCAAAAGTTATTAATGAAATGAAATAAAATGTTACGTACTTTTCATTTTAAAAAAAATATTTGTATGTAATTTAATAGGCGTACAAGAAAGTCATGTGTTGTCCACATTAGATTTTATTTTGTTTACGTTTCATATTTCATTAAAATTATTATATTACCCATTTATTTTACACTATTTGTGGCAATTACTGATCAGACTTCAAATTACCATAACTCCTGTGGCGATGAAAGTGATATATATCAATGATATAACTCTTGTAAAAATGAGGATATAACAGTTCTTTGTTAAAATTTTAATTCGAGGCCAATCATTTTTATAAAAAAATCTGCCAACTGATCATTATACTAACTAGCCAGCCATTGGATTTATTTTTATAATATTTCACTTATTTTTTAAAAATATTAACGTATTCACATATTGCTGTGTAACTACATAGAAATATGTCTGTAGCAATTATTTTTAATATTGCAATCCAGTCCTGCCTCAGTAATACAGCAGATTTCGCTTTAGTTAACAGTACTAAAAAAAAAAAAAATCTGTTATAAAAGCAAATATTTTATAATACACTGTAGGTGCATATTTTATTATGCAATGAAAGTCTCATTTCTTGATGCTGGTCTACAAACTACGTTATTTCTTTGAAATTTTTGTGGGAAAAAAATCTTATGTCGATTAGAACTGGTACTCGCACAAATCGATAAATAAAAACGAGAGAGAAAATCTTTTTAAATTCATCCAATTAAGTAAATGAATAAAAGAGTGTTCGCTGAATAACCAATATTTCTATGGATTTTAATCTTAAAAATTTATATTCATAATACATTTTTAAGTTATTTCTACTCAATACTCGGAAGAGAAACCTCTGTCAAAATGCCGAATAATGGTCTTGTCGCGGTTTATTGAATATTAGTTAATATAATATTGGAATCTTTTTGGTTCCAACACTAAAATAAGAAAATAAAAAATAGAATTCGAAGTAGAACAAATTTTTTCAAATTCCATTTTCTAATAAGTGTTTCTAATGATATATTACCTTAAGTGCAACAGGATTTTTTTTCATTTTCCTCTGTAGGAGTTGAGGATCTTTTTAAAATTATGTAAAATTTTTCACAAGAAGTTATTTCAAATGAGCATGTAGGTAAAGGAAAATTAGTTCCCAGTTTTTTACCTTTAAAAAAGCTTAACTTTCTTGTTTAAAAGTTCAAAAATCGTTTTGTGAAAAAATTTTATTATTTAATTTAAGTCGTTAATAATTTAACATCTTATGTTAAAATATATAGTCAGAAAAAAAAATTACATAAAAACCATTTTACAAGAGAATACAAATTTCAAAACACTGAAAAAAAAAATCAAAAGAGGTTTCCTGAATAAATTTTGAATATTTTTTTCAGCATGATTTATTACTCAGCAATATGTGTGAGGATAGTTCATCTGAGGAAGTAGTATCAAAAGATTGTTTTCTCTTCTTGATGGAAGGACAGTGAAAACATTTTAAGAAACCAAACAATTACAGTCAGAAAAGCCGAAAGAAACATCAATCCTAGTTGAGAATGCTTCATTCCGTACACTTAATTAAAATCAATTTGGCTATTCTTAATTGTATATCAATTTGGCTTTATTTGTAAACCAATTTGGCTATTCTTAATTGCCTAGAAATACAAGGAAAATTAGTAATGCATTAATATATCTTTCGATGTTTTGTGATGCCCAAAAAATATATTTTAGTTGTACTGCATAATCTAAGAGCTTTAAGTGATCTAACACAACGATCGTAAACGAGATGGCAGATACAGTAATTTCCAAGAGTAACGAGTTCCCTGCCAAACTTAACTGTTAGAAGCGGAGAGATTTTCTGTTGCCTTCACTAAATATCGCTTGGACGTCTAACAAACCCTTTGAAATGAAAGCAAACAAATCTTATTTTCTGTAGATTTTTTTTTAAATATGTGAAATTTTTTAATAAAAATTGCAGTTTGCATGAATACATTCAACCAGAATTATAGTTTTACTACAAGTAGCACTTATAGCGAAATTTATTAACTCGGTTAAATCTATTCTTTATATATATCTGTCCAGTGCTAAGTAGACGTTTCCTCTACGATATCTAAAGCTATAAACTACTACTTGGATTATTAACTATATACACTGCATTAAAAGTAACCAATAAAATTTAATTTTTACTCATAACGTTATCTCCTAAATCATAACAAGTGTAAATAGATCTTAAAATATTACGATTAAATTACCTCCTAAATATTAATGTAAAATTTCTTTAAATACATTTTAAATTGTAAATAAATTCTGACTACTAACAGATGAAGTCGTTTCAGAATTAATTTTGACAATTTAATCAGTTAAGATAATGTTATAATAGCCAGACTGTGAAATTATTAAACCGGATCTGAGAAGGGAGCGTTTCAACCATACTAAGTGCATATATGTTGGCTATATGTCTCTCATGTATATCTACTCTATATGTGCTTCGTAATTGCCTAGATGAACAGCAGCTGTTTATTTAAACCATTTGGTAACAGACTAGTAAATTGTAGTAAATTGACCTTTACAGTTTTTTTTTTGTATTTCGTTTTTTTGTTTTTTACAATTTTTAACAGTCGTTTTAATATATAATAGAAATAAAAATATACTCGTAAATAAAAATGAATTTCAATGAATTGAAAAATGAAAAAATGCATTTCAATGAAAAATGAATTAAATTTCAATGGGGATAAAATCCTTGTTAGAGAAGAAATAATCTCAATTATTGGTCAATAATTGATAATATTTTTGAACATCTAATGCAAAGAGATTATGATAAAACCATTAAAATATGACTGGGACAAAGCTATATTAACAATTCCAAAATTGTTTTTGTAGTAGTCATATATTATCGCTTAATTTTTTATTTATTTTTTATTTCTCTGGTTAAAATATTTAATTTTTAATAACTTCTAATTTGAGTATAACCACTAATCTTGGGAACGTACTTTTGATTTTATATACGCAGGAGATTAGTTGTCAGAACGAAAGCTGGTGATGAAAGTCTCTATAAAGATTCCTTAAATGAACATTTGAAGCTTCAAATAACCGTTTTATGAAAAATGTGGGCTATTAACATTTTATAACTCCGTCCGTTTTTTCAACTTGAAGAAATTACGGCAGAGTTTTTCTAAAACATCTATACCATCCGAACAATGCTTTAAAAAATAACGAATTCCATAACGTCTCTCTTACTCCTCTTTCCAAAAATTTATTGATGAAGTTACAAATTTTGTTGATATGAATACTTAAAATAGCTTTAATTGGATTGAGCATTCAGAAATTAGCGTAGCGACAGCGTAATAATAATTTTTGTATGAAACATGTAAAATATCAGCTGTGAATACGTAGTTGACAGCATTATACGGATATACTCTGTCTTAGATGATGATTGGTACTATAATTTGAAAAATATGTCACCCAATTTAAATATATTTAAACGCAAATTTAAATTTCACGGAAACGGAATAATCTTTACTTCCTTGTACGAAGTAAAGGAACCTCCCCTGTGCATCTCCCCTTTGATTGCAATCAACTGGACCAAAAGTGTCCAAAAAAGACCAAAATCCCCCCAAAAAATTGATTTTTGATTTTTTCTTAACTGCAGTAATAAGCCCTTATTGACAGCTTTTCAACGATATTTCATAAGTGGTAGTTATTTTCATTAGTTCCAGAGATATAGCAAAATAAAATTTTAATTAATGAAATATTTTGATCTTACAAGGGGAAGGCACATCTGTTCAAATCCGACTTCATTTCCTTTTTTGTTTAATTAATAATAATAATTTAATCATATTAATTTTTATAATAATTAATAATTTAAATATTATTAATAATTATTAACCTCCGATTGTAAAAAAAAAAATTACTACAAATAATAATTCAATAATAATAATAAATATATGAAAAAATATCAGAAGTTATAAATGAAATAAAATTTTACGTACTTTTCATTTTAAAAAATAGTATATGTTATTTAACAGGCGTACAAGGAAGTCATGTGGGGTCCACATCAGATTTTTTTCTTAAACTTCCGATGCAGATGCACAATATGGTTGGAACATTGACAGAATACTAATCTAACACATGCAATTAATTTCATTAGAAATGTTTCAAATTCAGCCTATGTAAAAACTGTAGAAAAAATTAGATAATTTTTCATTGTTGTTAACTGGAAATTGGCCTAATCGTCTTATTACTATAATAGTTATAAATTAATTTAAAAAATAAAAAATAAGGCTTAAAAATTGTCATTAATCGCTTTTTATATCTTTCCACTGATGATATATATGGATTGCAAAGCCAGCTTAGTCTTTCTTTTTACGCAGTATGGCAAAATGTTTCATTCTTGACACTTCTGTAACCTAGCGTGAGGCTATTATTATGTTGCCTCAGGCTAAATCGGTGACTGACTGTATTTCACATATACCAGTTTGGTTACTACTGGTACAGCGTAAAAATAGTTTTTAAAAATTGATCTCATTTCAATACTGGCATGTGCCAAAAATTAATCATCCGGTTAAACCTATTATTACAATCATTATTCTTCACACATTGAAATGCATAAGAGATAATCATTATCAGAAAACTCGTAATAAAGACATTAATGAATAATTTAAAAAAAATAATTTTAATAATAATAATTAAATGAAAATATGTCACAAAAAATATGTTTATTGTTCCTCTTATAATTTTATCAAATTATTTCATAATATTAATATTAATATAATAATTAATATTACATCTTGGTAATATTAATTATTATTGTATATTTTTCAATACACTAATCTAAAAAAAAAATTAAATCCTGGTGAATAAGTTGACACTGATTTTTATTAAATATGATTTTGGTTACAAATTTTTTACCTAAAATGCTTATATATCAAAAATGTTTTTTTAAAAATCAATCCCCCCCTCTTCCAATTGAAAAATATATTTTTTTGCTCTATCTCTATCTTGATAACAATCTCTTCCGTATTTTTTCTTATTACTTAGGGTTCAGCAGTACAATATTTACAAGTATTTACAGTATTTAAATATTTTTTAAAATTAATATGTTTAAATATTTTAATAATAATCTTAATGTTTTATATTAATGTTTTTTAATAAATAGAAATCTGATGAGGACACCACCATGACTTCCTTGTACGCCTGTTAAATTACATATATTTTTTATTACTTTTTTTTTCATATATTGTTTTATTATTATTATTTATTGTAAAATATTTTTCCAATCACAGGTTAATAATTATTATTATATCAATACATTTAAATTAAAAAAAAAGATGTTAAAAAGGAAAAAGTCGGATTCTCGCTGATGTGCCTTTATAAGATCCAAATATTTCATTAACTAAATGTTTATTGGGCTATAGCTCTGGAACAATTGAAAATAAGTACAACTGAAAAATAAGTACATCGCTGAAAACCTCTCAATGAGAACTTATTACTGCAGTTAAAAAAAGTCCAAAATTCAAATTTTTAGGATTTTGGGCTTTTTTGGACACTTTTGTTCCAGTCGATTGCAATCAAAAGGGAGGTGCACAACTAGATGTTACAACAGTCCAAAATTCAAAATGTCAACATTCTACGGCTAATCGTTATTTAGTACGTACGTACGTACAGAGATCATACCGAAACTAGTCAAAATGGATACTTCCTTTACAATGAAATAAAAATGATTAAAAATTTTCCAAAAAATTATTGAAATTTTATTTTTCATATATAGAGCTATCAAGAAATGTTTGCAATTTTTTGTTTTTAATTGTAGATCCCATACCTAAAACGTAGAAAAGGTTTTTGAAAATTTTCTTTTTCTTATTTTAGCCTCTACTGTAGGAGAACATTGCTACATTTAGAGAAAACTTTATTTATGGAAATTTGTTAAGCTTAACCTATATATGAATATTTTTAGAAAAGGTTTTCTTAAAATTTATTCCCCACCTTTAAAAAAATATATCACTTACGGCCTATTAAAATTAAAATAGCTTTAGCATCTATATTATATTCCGGATCCAAAATGAGAAACTTTTTTTATTATTTTCGTAAAAATTATACTTAATTTTTTAAATATTTTAAAAATATTGTCTTTTAAATTAATTTTTTATGGGGATCACTTTTTATAAATAATTTTTTCCTTGTTTTTCTTCGCAGAATAAATTAAAAAAAAAAGTATTCGAGATTTGAGAATATGAAATCCTCAAAAACATAAAAAATTCTGACAATGGTTATTTATAAAATTTGTCCATTATATCAGTTTTCTTGGTTAGGTTCTGGATATCAGTGAATGGTGCTTCACAAGAAACAGAATGATCATTTTTAAAAATGCACACTTGACCTAAGGAAAACCCACATGAGATTTCCACTACGCATTTCTAACATACTTACGTTTAATTTATGGAGTGGTAATCTTCATTACAATCTCTTCGGTATTTTTTTCTCATTACTTAGGGTTCAGCAGTACGGTATTTACATTTCTTACAAATAACCTTCATTGAAATCTTTGAAGATAATTCAGGTGTAGATAAATAAGAAGCGGTTTATGGATGACGGAGCATTGTCTAACTTCTCTTATTTAAATAATACTTACGACAGCCGATGCCAGTAAAATTTTCATCATGATCTCCCGATGTCAAAAATAAGATTATTTTATTAGGTTGTATGAAGTCGTTTGTTTATTCTACACTTATCCGTACACAAAACGCTGAAAGAAATTGCATCATAGAAGCGGCAACAACCATTATTATTCTTTGCGTCTAAGACGTGCTCGAAAAGAATGGACTCACCATGCTGAATTTAACAAAATGGCAGCCACATTGAACAACTGCATGTTAACGGTATGTTAATACCTTTCATTATAAACAAGGTAATAAAAAATTTCCAAAAAATCTGATGTGGGCTTCACATGACTTCCTTTTTTTTTTTCTTTCTCTACTCCCCTGGGCCGGACCGACTTGATGGTATTACGCCACCCAGGGGAGTGTCCGTTACTCTAATAGGCCCTCCCCGCCTACCGGCTATATACCGGCATGGCAGGTCAGGCCTACCGGTGGCTCTTTTGAGATTTTTTATTCTCTATTATGTCCTCTATGGAACCACATCGTACCCACAAGTCGTGATGTGATCCCCGGAACTTTCATAATACTCTCTTGTCCCTACAGCACACCCCAAGGAGTCCTCAGCGGATCATTGAAACCAGCACACCTAAGCATGCTGGCTCTCACCGCTGAGGCTATCCACCCAACCTAACATACTAGAAACCCATACTTCTTTCATCTTCATTCTTCTGTTTTAGTACTGTCTTTATATAATCAGCGACCTTCCTCCAGTTCTCCTTACTGCTGAGCATGAAATCCATGGTTTCCTTCGACGTTTTTCCATGAATACCCGCGTCGTGTCTTAGTCTTATCCATTTATTACATACTAAAAACGTATGCTCAGAATCATCGTCCTGTTCGCAGTACATGCACGTGGGTTCTTCCTTCTTCCCATCTTATGGAGATAACCATTGAAACACCTATGTCCCGTCAGGAACTGGGTGATCCAATAGTCATTTTCTCCATGCCGCCTGTTTATCCATCCTGTTAATTCTGGAATTAAGGTTCTTGTCCATCCAGTTACTCCAGCCTCCGCCCATCTGTCCTGCCAGATTCCCTGCCTTGTTTTCCCTGACTTAATTTTCTGCTCTCCCTAAAAACCTGTCAGTTCTATATCTGGCGATAAGGTCAATCGGTAACATTCCCGAGAGCACACAGAGGGCCTCGTAAGAAACAGTTCTATAGGCAGATACTACTCCCAGTAGTATCCCTCTGTGTGCTCTCTTCAACCTGTCTCTATTTCTGCTAATAGTGAGAGCACAACTCCATGCCGGCACGGCATACATCATTGTTGACACTACGGTTATCGCTAAAACTCTTCTTTTTGATGCCCGAGGAGCGCTCTGCTTTGACAACATTATATTTAGGCATTTAGTCAGTTTCTCCGCACTCTGACAGACACTTAGTACCTGCTCAGTAAATCTGCAGTTTTTCTGTAAGATGACTCCAAGATATTTTAATACTGTTACTTCCTCAATATTATAGTCTCCAATTCGTATATCTACTGGCTGCAATACACGTTTTCCAGTGAATTTAATATATTTACATTTTTCAATCGAAAGCTGCAATCCCCTATCAATGAGCCATCTGCTAACTGTCTCTAATGCAGCGTTTGCCTTGTTTCTAACTTCATCGATCGTTCTGGCCTGCACAAGGATTGCCAGATCATCTGCGTATGCTATAATTTGTACACCCTCAGGAAATGTTAGCCGAAGTACACCATCAGAGGCAATGACCCATAAAAGTGGTCCAAGGACTGAGCCCTGCGGTACTCCGGCGCTCATACTAAAGGATATCTCTTGCTCTTGCGCCTTGACTTTACAGCTGCGACTTTTGAGGTATTCCTCTACTTGCCTTCTCAAGTACGGGCTAATTCCCTTTTCAACCATGGCCGCATTAATATGTTTCCATGGAATCGACCCGAAAGCATTCTTCACGTCTAAAGAGACAAGCAAAGGAATGTTTGTTGTCCGCCAAGTACCTCTTCTAGTTTCGTTAGCCCATCTAATCACCTTACTAATTGCCTGAACTGTTGGCCTGCCTTTCCAAAAACCAAACTGATTAGCACTTATTTTCGCACCATCTTCCACCTCCTGCACTATGCGGCCAGCCAACATTTTTTCAACCACTTTTCCCATCGTGTTGAGGAGGCTCAACGGTCTATATGTCAATTGTCCTGTATCATTTGTGCCTTTAGGCAAAAACACAACTTTTGCCTCCTTCCAACACTCCGGGAAAGTCTTGTGAATCAGGCTGTAGCTGGCCACCTCGAGTATCTCCCAAGGTGCTTTCTTGATGAGATTCTTAATTAATGCAGCTGGTATTTGGTCCGGTCCGGGGCTATTCTTAGTCGCAAGCATGCTGCCAGCACATTGCAACTCGCATAAGGCAAATCTTCTGCCATCGCATTCAGTGGGGTTGCGCTTCTCAACAGTTATATGCGGGAAAAGACTAGATACTTGTGTTTCAGCCCAATCCTTGGAGAGTATCGGAAGCCTTCTGCCAAACCTCTTTGTAACAATTTTAAAAGCCATGCCCCATGGGTCACTGTCTAGTTCAGCACACAACCTTGACCAGTGTATTCTCTTCTCTTTCTTTATAGCTTTATTGAGAGCTCTTCTAGCCTCTTTATAGTTGCTAACTGCCTCCTGATATCTCGAGTCAGCCGCGGGTCTGAGCCTTTGCATTACACGTCTCTTCGTTTGTAGCGTCTGTCTAAGGAGCGCTATTTCACCTGTCCACCAATAGACCATGTGTTTCCTGAGGCCATTGCGCGATTCTCTATCCATCTCTTGCATAACAATATTGGTCAAAGTATCTGGCGTAAGATGTTCAGCCGCCTCTAGTCTTGTAGCCACTCTATTGGTAATTACTTCTATTTGGTACGCCGAAAATCTAATCAACGAGGGTTGTTCATTCGTCTTAAAACTGACATCGTTAAATGATATCATCGTGGCATAATGGTCGCTAGCTATATCATGTGGTATCACCTCCCAATACCACTGCTAACTCCTCCATCTATTGTCAAGTATGGTGAGGTCCAGGATAGAGGTATGTCCCCTGGCCTCGAATGTAGGCGTCTCATCATTAACGCAATGGCAGCCAACGGTCTCCATCAAGTCTGTTAATAATTTACCTCTCTTATTCGTACATCGACCGCCAGCCGCCACCAGCCTACTGTTGAAATCTCCTACCATGATGATCTTCTTATCCGTGTTACTAATTAGCTCTTGTATCGTATCAAGGGTGCTAGTGAATTCACTAAGTGCCACATTGGGAGATATATATACGCCAATTATCAATGTTTTGGACGTTTCTAGCGCTACTGTGCCTTTGCTTCTAAAATTTATTCTACTTGCCACTCTTTTACTGACATCTTTAATCACTACGTCACCCTCAGTGTCTGCATACCAGCCAGACCTAGCTGCCTCATAAATATCTGGCTCGGTAACAACCAATATGTCAACTTTCTTCTGTACAACCAATCTAGATACCATGCTGTGTGATAGCGTGCTCCTGTTCACATTTGCTTGTAATACTCTAATCATTTTTATTAATATAGCATTGCCAAGCACCTGTCCTATGCTCATGGCTGTTACACGTCAGACATTTCTTGGGCTCCTGACAATTCGAAATAATTTCCTTGTTCGCCTATTAAATTACATTTACACATTATTTTAAAATGAAAAGTACAGAAAATTTTATTTCATTAATAACTTCTGATATTTTTTTTTGTTAATTTTTTTTTTTTATTATTGAATTATTTATCGTAAAACCTTTTTACAATCTGAAGTTAATAATTATTAATAAATAAATATATTTAAATTAAAAAAGTCAAAAAAAGAGATGAAGTCAAGAGATGATTCAAACCGATGTGCCTTCCCCTTCTAAAAATCCAAATATTTCATTAATTAAAATTTCATTTGGCAATAACTCTGGAACAAATTAAAATAAGTACCACATACAGTATAAGTGCATATATCGTTGAAAAACTCTCAGTGAGGGCTACTGCAGTTAAGATAAAGTCCAAAATCCAAATTTGTAGGGATTTTGGACTTTTATGGACATTTTTGGTTCAGTCGATTGCAATCAAAAGGGGAGTTCCGCAACTAGATGTTGTAACAATCCTAAATCCAAAATTTCAACATCATACGGCTAATCGTTTATTAGTTATGCAAGATACATACGTACATACATCAGGGATGGTCAAAATGGATATTTCCGTTGAAATCTGAAAACCGAAATTTTTTGCGATCACAATACTTCCTTTACTTTGTAAAAGGAAGTAAAAAGGTAATAATATAATTAATAATGTTTTTAAAATTTTATTTTATTTATTTTAAATCAATATTTTTTATTCATTATTCTGTCCTTTTTTGACATATTTAAAATTTTAACTTTTTTCCACATTTTGATCTGTTCTGCTTTTAATTAAAGTCAAATTTATTTTACTGAACTTTTAAATTTTATTGGTTTCGTATTAACTATTTACATCAATTTTCTCAGTATTAAATTCTCAACATATGATGTTATTAAAACTTATTTGTTTATTGGCAATTTAGCGAAAGTAAATTGATATGTAAGTTAAATAATGACATGACACATTTGACGATAGTTATCTCTTTTTTGATTTATTAGAAACCAATATCACGTAAGTACTAAAACTTGAAACAAACTGTAGGAATTTTTAATTGTTGTTTTCACTTCCATGATGTATTCAGTACCGTAGTCGTAGAAGTACTGTTGAAAATTTCTCAAACATTACAAAAAAATGTATCATCCATTCAACAAATTAGTAAGAGTGTACAGAATTACCTATACTTTATATTATTTATACTCTACCCAAGTGTTTTTGTATATGCTTCTGTCATCTAGTTAACTAAACATTTATTATTATAATAATTGTCACCCAGAAAGACAGAAGACACCTTATATATTGAGGGCACTTTTATTAAATTAGCTGCCCGGAGAATCAATAGTATTGACTGATACAGGTGTCATCCACTTTCAAAGAATGGACCAAAATGAGGTGAGATTAGTCTGTAAACCTCCTTAGCTGGCTACATCAACTTCTGAGCCAGTGTGTGTATATATATATATATATATATATATATATATAGTACAACATATAAGTATATAAGTATATATATATATACTTATATGTAATTCATTCATTATGGTAAATTTTTAACTTATTTCTGTGATATTTCATCTTGTTTAAACATAAGATCTTGGTTTTATTAACATAAGGGCACTTTTATTAAATTAGCTGCCCGGAGAATCAATAGTATTGACTGATACAGGTGTCATCCACTTTCAAAGAATGGACCAAAATGAGGTGAGATTAGTCTGTAAACCTCCTTAGCTGGCTACATCAACTTCTGAGCCAGTGTGTGTATATATATATATATATATATATATATATATATATATATATATATATATATATATAGTACAACATATAAGTATATAAGTATATATATATATACTTATATGTAATTCATTCATTATGGTAAATTTTTAACTTATTTCTGTGATATTTCATCTTGTTTAAACATAAGATCTTGGTCTAGACATAGGATAAACCTATGTCTTCAGCATAGGTTTATTCTTTTCGGTTTTTTCTTTATATCATAAAAATACCTTAAGACAAAAAAAGAAGTTAATTGATTATTTGAAAATTTTATTATAAATTAATTATCTAGAAGATTCTAAATCCTCTTTCAGGGTTCTAGTAAGACTATATAATAATTATATCAGATCTTCTGAATTAGTAAATTTTTTTTCCAAAAAAACCTCCCAGTAACTGGAATGGATTCTTAAAAGAGCCTTGTTGGCTAGCTATCACAGTTGAAAGCCTGGTCTTACAGCCCTAAAAGTATGCTTTTTTTTACTTATTTTTAAAAAACCGTTAAAGCTTGTTCAACAGGCCTTAGTAAAGAAGCGGCCTAGAATCTTTATGTAAGGAGTTTGGTTTATCATCATAATTTATTTATTCTCTTCTTTCTGTTCTTCTTGTTGAGATGTCGTTCAGTCTATAGACAACTCTCTCTCGTGAAATATATAATCAGAATTACAAACATTAATTACCATTGCTATGTTACCAAAACTCATAAAGATTGTATTCAAAACAGCGGTAGCATGAAACGACTAAAAAAAATGTAAAAATCATCTTATATTTTTTTTACCACTTAAAATATTAAAATTAAAAAACCCGAAAATGATTTTTTTAGGTTTTATCTGAAGAGTATGTGCAGTCACAATCTAGTGTGAATATCTCGTTTAGTATAGTCAGAGATGGGGAAACATTGCTATCATTTTTCAAAATTACTTTACCTTTCTCTTCCCCTGTCATTTAAAATTAGTTTTTCAGATATTTAGATAAAAATATTACCCACCAACGATCAGGTTTATACCATCTTTTGTTACCGAGAAATTAAAATTAATAGCCGGGTTTCAATTAAAAATTAAAAATCCATTTTAACCCTCTTAACTTGAAATTTCAAAAAATCCTTTCTTAGTGTGCACTTACACCATAAGAAAAATATTTATACGAATTTTCATCCATTTATCTTCAATAGTTTTTGCTGGGCATTGATGAATCAGTTAGTCACTCAGGGCAAGTTGTTTTGTAGGTAAAGGTATAAAGTATAGTCTAAATCAGCGGTCAGCAACGCGGCGCCTGCGGGTGCCATGGCGCTCTCATGGCGCCCTCGATGAGAATTTTATACGCCCTCACTATATTACACACCACTAAGCCAATAACCGTATCGGCATGGTGTGTATATATAAGACAGTATAATTGCGCAAGCTTAATGTCAGTAAATAGCAATCAAGGTCATACACTGACACACTTGCTACTTAGCATGTAGGAATATTCTCGCTTCTGATAAATTTGGTAGTATGTTCCGTATTCTGAGTGCTACGTATTTTGAGTGTACTGACTATATTTTATTATTTACGTATTATTAGTAACCATATCACGTAAAATAGTTGCGCTTTTCAGTATCAAATACGTATCGTACGGGGTTAAATGGATTTTATAAATAACTCATCTTGAATAATTGTAAAAGAAAAAGAATTGTTTTAATGTTGAGTGGAAGACCAATTTTGTTTTATTGAATTTAAAGGAAAATGTGTGATAGTGTAGTAATAGTGTGGTGCCCCCAATAACTTTTCATGAGCCCCGAATAACTTTTAAATTTATTTTACGCCCTTACTGACAAAAAGGTTGCCGACTTCTGGTCTAGATTATCTTTTTAGGATAATACAATGCACTGAACCACTATAAAAGCTTGCCTATAGAAATTAGACACTTGATAAAAATTATACGATTCTTTTACGTAACATTGTAGTCCACTATGTAGTGATATTACTCTGGCTATGTAAGCAGTTTTTTGTATAATTATGGAACCGATTGATAGTAGATAGTAAATTCATGATTGGCTGTGTTGGCGCGTTTGGAATTGTTCGGAATAACAACCTTTGTGATCGATTGGCTAAGCTCACGACTGGTCAAAATAACGATTCTCCCCATTCCTTACTTCGATCAGCTGGTTGCACCATACGTTCAGTGATAACAGTATCCTAGGCATTATAGTAGTTCATTTTTTACATTTATTTTATTTTGATATATAATTTTGTGCGGAAATAAATTAAAGTAAATAAATATTGGATCATATTTCATTGAAACAAAACAAATTAGATTCCTAGTCATTGAAAAGCATTGAGAAAAGCTTGTTGAGAAAGTACGTATTTTGTTAGATATGAAAAATAATAATTTAAATAAATTTCTTATGAAATCCTGATTTGCTTAACGAATTAAATATATCTATATTTGCTCTGACTTGTGTCATACAGTTATTACGCATTAGTAATGTGATGCGTTACATTTACAACGATCATGTACGTCTATTTGTTTACGCAATATAATACCCTATTAGTAAATGATACCCTTGAGACTGTATTCACAGTCTCAATAAAATGTTAAAATCAATATAATACTATTGCACCATTATTCAGAACCATAAAGATGGGTTTGCACGTGTAATTCGTCAACTGCCAAACCCTATTTATAAAAGATACTAATTTTATTTATTTTTTTCGGTTTTTATTGTCCGTGTTATTTTTTTTAGAGTTTGAGTTTAGAATTTCCTATAATCGTATATTTCCATTTAGCGCTTTCTTAACCAAAATTAAACAGAAAGGAATTTTTGCATTTTATCCGTATTATATTTGTAATTTTTAAATATGTATTTGGATATCGGCTTCTCCGGAAGGTGCATCTGCTACTAAACTTAAAGTGTATTCAGAAAACAGAAAAGAGTGGTCGCAGATCGATCCACTGGTTGCAGAGTAATTCACTCCAACAGTCTGTAAATGTACAGATATTTATTTTCTCTGCTCGTGCCTGGATTTCGATATTGATTTTAATGTCGAACCTACAACCACAGAACATAATATGAGAGGAAGGATTCGAGGTCAAGGAAAAGGATAATATGATCACAAAAGACCATAAAATACTGAAAAATTCGATAAAAAATCTAATCCAAAGGAAAATTCAAGAGTGTGTTTTTGTAGTCAACGCCAATTCAACTCATACCCCTTTGCAAGATGAAATCTTTTTTTGCCAGGATGAAGCAGTCCATTTATTCATCAACATTTTGCGTTGACCAGCTTTAATATATGCTCCAACATAAAAAAAAGAAAAAAACATTGTTCTCTTACTGGATTAAAATGAGTTACGTGAAAACAGATCTTAGCTTCAAAATAATTAATTCATTCATCAATCCTAGGAAGCAACTTGATTTCGCATATAGTTCTTTTATTACCTTCAAAAATCCTCAAATCAACTAAAGTTTCAAACAAAACGTTTCTATTATTTAACATAAATCCAGAACAATACTTAAAAGTTTAATTCAGTGCTAATTTAAGTTATCGCCTTACTACCAAATTTATCTGTTTCCAACTCCTTCAATTTACTTGCTTTATACCGGTTTTAATGAAATAAGTTGACAAACGCAAACTCTGCAGAACTAATTATCCAACCAGCAGGCTATTATCCACATTTCCCGGTATTGGTAAGTTCCCTAATTTTCAACAACATAAAGTAAGAGCCATTAAAGTTTTTATAAATCTTTTTCCTTATAATACAATTATATCATTTTTCTATTTTTTTTTATTTCGCATCTGCCATTTTTTTCTTTTCATTACTTTTGCTGCCTCATTTGTTTATTTATTCATACAATTTTTATTTTTTTGTGTTTTGTTTCAAATACTCCCTGTATTTTTTTACTTTTCTCTTGTTTATATTCTCAAATATTTATTAAATATACAACAAAATTTGGTCTTGAAAAACATTTAATTATTGTTGTCTTAAAAATCTTCCTGAACTTGAACTTGTAGGTAACATTGAATTTCTCCTTTTATTTTCGAAAGATAAATTTTTCCATATATTTTAATCTTTAATTTATTTCTGTGTCGCTTTTCCAGCTTGTTTTAACAGATATTCGTGTCTATAAACTTACTAACGACTTTGGACCAACAGCATTCAGCCAACAGCCTACAGCACAGGTATATTCTTTCAGAACTTTTTCTGTATATCATAAAAATATCCTAAGACACTAAAGATCATAAGATCAAAAAAATATAAGTTTGTTGATTATCTGAAAGTTTTATTACAAATTAATTATCGTAGATGGATAGATGGGGTTATTCTTTTCAGTGTCCTGGTAAGACTACACCATAATGATTTCAGAATTTCTTCTGAATTATATAGATACGTTTCCAAAAAAACTTTACAGCTATACGTTAAAATATTATTTCTTTGGATACGCTGATCTCCAAATTTTTTAAAATCTGTTTCTTTAATAATCTGCTTTAATATTTTAACTTTCTCCATTCCATTCCCACCTTAAAACTTCATTTTAACCATAGAACTTCACATTAACTGGCATAAGTTTTTATTTACATAATATAATTCAATGTGTCGCCTTTTTTATCTTTCTGTTGTCCATTCTTCGTCGCTATACATATGTTATATCTTGAAAGCTATTATTTTAACTTATTTGTAAAATTAACTAGATTAAAATCTCTTGACTTCGTAAAGGGTCTCATTTTAGTAAACATATTTTTAATATTTTAATTCCGTCGTAATTCTTTGAAATTTTAACGATTAAATAACCAATTTCTTTGATTTATAGTTATAATATTCATTTACTTTAATTCGCTGTTATCTTACTTCCTGGAAATTTCATAACCTTAATTTTATCCTTATTTCTTAAATTAAATTTCGCTCAATTAATGAATTCTCTTTATTAATATGTAAATAATCATTATAAAAAAACTTATAATCTTTCATTTAATCTTGGTTTTTAACTTTCTGTAACAAAAAATATGGCTTTGTTTTTTTTATTATTATTGTTTACTACTTTTTTTTTCTAATAAGAAATTATGTAATAAAATTTCAAAATTTATTCTTTTTATCTTACAAATGTTAAATATTTACATTTAGCTTGACATGTTAATTAATAATGTGTGGCGTTGTACTCCCTTAGGTATTTTTTGTTTTGTTTATCGAGATTTGGTTGTCCATAAACTAATGCAAATCAAGCTGTACATTGTAGCATACTGTGCCAGGTAGCCTCTCATTTTACGGTTGAAAACCGGTTAATCCATACACGGGTGTATGGTATCTATAAGTATTAATTAGATACAGATATATACTATATTACATTTTGAATGTTACTGCCGACAGAATGTTTAATAAATTTTGGGTGTGGTCCATAGAAACTCATATAGGAATAAAAATATTTAATTTTTAACTTTTTTTTGATTTAGTGTTTTTATTTCTTTTTTTTTTTTTATAATTTAATTCATATAATTTGATTGCCCTGCAAAGTAGTAAAAAAACGATTACATTTTTTCCTTAACAAATACACAATCGAATGAAGTTGTGTTAAATTTTATTTAAATTAATTTTTAAAAATTCAGTGTGACTAACTTATACCAAATACAATTCATGAGTATGTAAACATTAATTAACGAAATTTCGATTTAAGTAAGAGAAAAATATATTTTCAATAATAAAAGAGAATATACTTTCTTACGTTTCTTTATACAAAGTAATTTTATTATTATTTTTCATTATAAAGTAAGTCCTAGCACATATTCAACGTCCATTTGGTCAGGAGTATTGTTTCTTCTATGTGTATTTAAAAGTTTTAAATTATTTTCCCGTAAAATTGTAAAACTTTTACGTAATTTTTAAAAATTATAATTATGTAATTTATATCATAAAGTTATTGAATAAATAATAGTATTATTATTGTTGTTGTTACTTCTACAGTTGTCTTAATTATTTTTTTTTATTTACTATTTTTGCATTATATGGGCATCCATCTCTAAGGTCGTTTAGCCCTCGTCACATTGTTAAAAAAAGGATTAAATCACCAGCAAGTTCGTCAGATATAAGGGTGTAAGGAACCTTTAATAAAACACAAAAATAAAAACATGATACATTTAAACAAAACGCATACAGCTATTAAACTTACATGGTGGAAAAGGTCCTAAAATTTACATAAAACAAAAATAAAATTAAAACATTAAACATAAAGTAAAATGAAATACAGAAAAATAATGACCAATAATACCATGTAAATTTGAGAAACCCAAGTTCAGGTGCAAAACGCCTACACATCGAGGACTCTCAGTCAAACATATCTACATTCTCGTGCATTCTGACTTCGTCAAAGACTTACTATAAACGCGTTAGTAATACGCTCGCAAGTAGGTAAGCAAAAACTACTTTTTTCTTTGGCATTTTCTAAATCAGCAGCAATATTATTTCTTAGTCCGTACCTCTTTCTGAGATTTTTCATATATTGTACAGTCTTCCAGTAGTTGCTTAACAATATGTGGTTTATTGCACACAGTGCACATTGATTTTTCTTCACAGTTTAAAATTAATGAATTTGTTAATTTTTATGTGACCGAATCTAAGTCTGATCAAGGCCACCTGTTCCCGGCGAGTCAGTTTCGCGTCTCTCTTTCATTTATATGGAGAAATTTTAATCGCATTTAGTTTTGTGTTCATTCTTCTCCATTTATTACTCCACCTAGTTCTGATAGTCATGGTTAGACAATTTTTAACACCTGCGACTCGAATAGGAATCTTGTCAATATTCTTAAAAATTGATGCCATTCTGGCAGCTTCGTCAACGTTTTCATTTCCTGAGATACCTGCGCGCCCTGGGGTCCATACAAAACACATCGTTGTTCCATTCGATCTAGAACGGACAGGATGTTTGCGATAAGGACATCTTCAAAGTTCATATTCCGAACAGCAGATAGTGGACTTAAATAATTGGAATATTTAAGCACTTTCTCTTCGAAGAAACGTTCTGTGTAGCGAAGAGGTTGCTACATAGCAATGATCTCTGCAATGTTAAAGCACTTGCTATTTCTTCGGCAATTTCGTTTGGATTACAATAACAAAATCATCCTCATGATTGAAGGCAAGTTGTGGGAGTAAACTTTGTAAGTCCACAGATATCCTTTACTTTCTTCCAAACCTCTGCACCAGTCGTATTTCTGTTAATAAATGATACGTATTGTTGATGGGTTGGTTTTTTTGAAATTGTTATAAGTTTTTTTGTGTACGCTCTCTGTTTTTAAAGACAATTAAATTTTCTGATGTTGGACGTTTCTTAAAACCATTGTATACTTTTTCCTTAATTTTTATCGCTTCAGTAACCTCATCACCACCATGAAAGATGTTCTTGAGTACATCTCGGCGGAAACGTGTTTCTTACAGACATGTACAATTTGGATCCACACCTTTACTAAGCGTTGGAGCTTAAGGATGTTCAGTTAAAACATCTACTCATTTATATTAGGCGGTTAATTTCGGAGTATATACTTTGGCCAACCCTCTTTTCTCTTCTTTTCCATTCTTTGAACTGCTTCGTGTTCTAGAAGCATGTAATCGCTCGTGAATCTTCCAACCTCCGAGCGGAGACCGAGGAAACTGCAGACGAGGACGGGCAAGGCTCGGTGCTCTCTGTAGGCGCCAATTCAGGAGCGGCGAAAACTGGAGCTAACACACGACAGTGTCACAACGGCCACCGCCTAGGAAATAGGGTTTGCTGGAGTTTTACGTCAGACTGTTAGGGATGGAAACCGTTTTGGATTCAGATTTTTATTTATTTATTTTCTCATTCGTAAGTATTTTATATAAGTACTGACACAGTGAAAAACGTTCTTTCGAATTTCGACAAATATTGATGTTTTGGGAATTCCTCATTCACAAAACTAATAATATTTATTTTAAATACAAAATAACATTTTTTATGTAGATGCCCTTTCCAGGTAGCAAACGTCTATCTTGCTTAAAGTATCTTAAAAGATCGAGTTAATTTACTTACGATTAAAGTAGCAAATTAATTTATTAATGACTAGGCGTTAAACGCATTAAAAACAGGATGCCAAAAATTCGCTTTCCCATTAGAAATGAATCGTAGGCTCAGGCTTCTCTTATGAAAATACATCGTTCCTTCTAAGAATTATTAACATATGCAAGAATCAAAATAAACTAAACGTTCAGCCTGTCTCTCACGGGTAGTACCGAGATTAGTGTATTAAAATAAATTTTGTTAACTCTTTGATTACCTTTCTTTTAATGATTTTAACTACAAAAAATAATATTTCTTGAATTATAAGATTTTAACTTATCACTTCAGCTCTTATTTTTAATGATAATTTAAACATCTTTAACAAATATAAGTCGTCTAATGTTTCAGTTATTAAATCATTATAACCAGAAATGAATGCATCCCACGAAAAACTGTTATTCAGATAAGCAGTAAACAGATAAGTAGTAGTTTATTTTTTGAAGATATTTATTGGAATGGCAAATCCTATGTATATATTTACTTTTACAGATCGGTGTGTAATTGCATTTAACGCTACAGCAATTTTACTTTAATTTATTCTTTTAATATTGGATTGGTAACCAATTTAACATACTAATAGTCCTATTTAACGTTTAAAACGTTTTTTTGATAGATCCAAACATATTCTTTAACTGATAGATAAAGTTGCACGAACTGCTTATACAATTTCTTATTTTTATATCCACTTATAATGATTTGATTACCTGACTGGTAAACTAGCTGCTATATGAATTTTGAACAAAAACGATTTTGTATATTTTAATATTACATTATAGAAGCTGTTAATATGCTTACTTGCATAAAAATTTTTAATCCGTGAGAAAGTTTATAATGCTTTTTCTCACTTTAAATAAAATTTAGTAGGTTTTTGACGTAAAACGTTTTTAAAATCACACCGAACATACGGGTACCAGAACAAAAATTTGTAGCGTAACGAAAAGGTCTATATCGTTCTGCCTTAATAACCCTAACTATTAGTCTCAGAGACGAAAATGGAGTGTCATTTTATAACTTACATGGTCAGCTCGCCGATACGACTTGACAGCGTCACTGAAGAGCTAGTTGGCGAGGTCATTTTATAACTTACATGGTCAGCTCGCCGATACGACTTGACAGCGTCACTGACGAGCTAGTTGGCGAGGTGGGGGCACAGTGAAGATCGACCAAAACTGACGCTCTCGCTCATTTCCATTCAGTGTAGCTCACGACGTAGACGTGATAGCGCGGTGATTCGTGCGTTTGTGTTTAGATTTTGTCGAGATAGATCGATTTTAAGTAATAATAAGTCAATTTTGGACAATATTTATGTGTAAAGAGTTAAAGTAAGCGTGTACAAAAGTTTAAAAATTCAATTTGTCAGCCTCAGACCGCGCAAAAGCCAGACAGAAATATAGATTACGCATATTGTTGAAAAGGGAAGGTTATGGGCCGCGTACAGGTATCCCAACGTCCAGTGCCGAGCGAGCGAGACTGTTGTGGAGCGTCGCAAAGCTGACACGGCGCGCTCAGTGAACGACGCCGACGAAACGTGCACCTCTACCGCTGCTTATTATGCCTTATGTCTTATATTTATTACATCACAGACCATTGTTGAACAAAATTCTCGTCGAATGTTAGTCGAAATAGATATCATGTACAATTTAAATTTAGTACGCAGTCAATGCCTCGTTTTTATTTCAATCCAATACACTGAAAGTGCAAGGAGACGTGAAAACGTAACAGTAAGTAAGGAGTGAAGTAGTTTTCGGTTGCCTTCTTCAATAAACCAATTATATTCCATATCGATACGTCAAGATCATCCAAAATCCATATAACTTTTAGTCCTACTAGTAACATTGTCAGTTTATTTACTATTGGCACTGGCTGTATATTAAATATTACGCTCACTGATATCATCTGCACCTTATTGATTGTGTAATTCAGTGAATTAGTATATCCTCTGTAGAGGATATAACGTTGGATTACAGTGTAAACAGTGGATTACATATATTGTCTCCACTCAGTAAGGATAAAGATAATGTATATTTTCTAATCTCGTAATTTTCTGAAACTTTATATTTATATACATACTACCATCTCTCGTTGCGGCTTCGCTCGCGAAATATATAATCAGAATTACAAACATTAATTACCATTGCTATGTTACCAAAACTCATAAAGATTGTATTCAAAATAGCGGTAGCATAAAACGTCAAAAAAAAAGTAAAAATCATCTTATATTTTTTTACCCCTTAAAATATTAAAATTTAAAAAACCCGAAATTAATTTTTTGGGTTTTATCTGAAGAGTATGTACAGTCACCAATCTAGTGTGAATATCTCGTTTAGTATAGTCAGAGATGGGGAAAATTTGCTATCATTTTTCAAAATTACTTTACCTTTCTCTTCCCCTGTCATTTAAAATTAGTTTTTCAGATATTTAGATAAAAATATTACCCACCAACGATCAGGTTTATACCATCTTTTGTTACCGAGAAATTAAAATTAATAGCCAGGTTTCAATTAAAAATTCAAAATCCATTTTAACCCTCTTAACTTGAAATTTCAAAACATCCTTTCTTAGTGTGCACTTATAGCATAAGAAAAATATTTATACGAATTTTCATCCATTTATCTTCAATAGTTTTTGCTGGGCATTGATGAATCAGTTAGTCACTCAGGGCAAGTTGTTTTGTAGGTAAAGGTATAAAGTATAGTCTAAATCAGGGGTCAGCAACGCGGCGCCTGCGGGTGCCATGGCGCTCTCATGGCGCCCTCGATGAGAATTTTATACGCCCTCACTATATTACACACCACTAAGCCAATAACCGTATCGGCATGGTGTGTATATAAGACAGTATAATTGCTTAATGTCAGTAAATAGCAATCAAGGTCATACACTGATACACTTGCTACTTAGCTAGTAGGAATATTCTCGCTTATGAAAAATTTGGTAGTATGTTCCGTATTCTGAGTGCTACGTATTTTGAGTGTACTGACTATATTTTATTATTTACGTATTATTAGTAACCATATCACGTAAAATAGTTGCGCTTTTCACTATCAAATACGTATCGTACGGGGTTAAATGGATTTTATAAATAACTCATCTTGAATAATTGTAAAAGAAAAAGAATTGTTTTAATGTTGAGTGGAAGACCAATTTTGTTTTATTGAATTTAAAGGAAAATGTATGATTGTGTAGTAATAGTGTGGTGCCCCCAATAACTTTTCATGAGCCCCGAATAACTTTTAAATTTATTTTACGCCCTTACTGACAAAAAGGTTGCCGACTTCTGGTCTAGATTATCTTTTTAGGATAATACAATGCACTGAACCACTATAAAAGCTTGCCTATAGAAATTAGACACTTGATACAAATTATACGATTCTTTTACGTAACATTGTAGTCCACTATGTAGTGATGTTTTCGCGTTGTGATTATTTTTAGTAAAAAATCAAAAATTTAGACTCAAATGAAATTAAATCTTTCTTTTTCAGTTTCTTATTCGACCATCTATCAACTGAGAATGTAAATATAATTATCATTTATCAACGAAGAAATTTTTGTAGATTTATATTTAATAGCAGTTATCAAAAAATTTATTTTAAAAGTTACTATAAAACAAAAAATTAAATAATAATAAATATAATGCAAGTAACACAATAGTGTTACTGCCTCATTATTTTTCTTTTAAAATATTTTTTCTTTACTCGTTTTTACTGTTTTTAAAGAAAGCATAAATTAATATAATTCTGAGGGATAAGTCCACTTCTTCCAACGAAAACGAAGTTGGAACCTACATTCACATGGTAGGTGAGTGACTATGTGTGAGTTCCTATTTTTTTTTTTTGTTTTATTTAGATTTTACGCATCTCCTTCTATCAGAGTAAATTATGTACGATACTCATTAGTCCCTTAAATGTATTAATGGTCTTAAGTATATTTTTAACTTGTTTTGATATGGTAACAGCCTTAAGGCACGTCCCTCTGCATTCTTCTGTATATTCTACTAAAAATTTACTATTTTGATGCCTCCCTTTTCTTTTACAACGTGTATATTTTTTTTCCGCCACCTCTTTTTTGCACTTCTACGTATTCTTCTAGTGTTGTTTTAATTTATCCCTCTCCTTTTACTCTATGTCCTAGCCAGTTGGAATCCCTGTTTTATTTTAGTATTACCAAGCAGGATACATGCATATCCGTATTTTAATGAAACGATATTGATGAAATAATAGGTGAAGGAAAATTTATACATTCGCCGTGAAAATCTAAAGCTAAACACAATACCTTAGCCAAATACAGAAAATCTAAACTTCAGCGTGCTAATTGCTATACCAAAAGCTACCTGGTTTTATTAGTTGTATGTTACGTTCAATAATCCATACTCAGTTTCGCCAACAAGATATTACACACGATTTACTAAATTAGAAATTATTTACAATAATTACTGCAATTAGCACCTATTCTTTTGGATTCACCATGCAGTTGACTATATGATGCTGTTTTCCATTCCTCTTTGTTCTGCGTGAAACATGGAATATTTATTTTACATGAGAATATTCCAATGGAATATTTACGACACCTAAACATGAAATATTTACTGTATCTGACGTCTTCGATTATCTATTTTATCCAGCCTTTTTTATTCCTATTTATTTTTGCAATCACTTTCTTCTTCTACAGATTTACTTTTAAACAAAAATATTTTGTCAAATAATCAATTCAAGGATGTTATTAATACACGGACGACCAACGTTTTTCGTCTGTTTCTAATACAGTCTTTGCTACCTCCTACAAAGAACCAATCTAAATCTCCTCAACAAACCAACCAATCTCCTCTTTGAACCAATCTAAATTTATACATATTCTTGTTACACCATATTTCAAACACTGATGTTACACGAATATTTAAATATTTGAATTCTTATTTATGTGTTTCTTGCGTCCTTGTTTCTCTACAATGAAGTACTACATCCCATACAGATATTTTTAAGAATGTATTTGATATTACTTGACTTATTTTTTCTTACGAAAGCTAGTAGTTCCATTATTGGCTTATGGTAGAGAAATAGGCTTGGGTCTTGAGTAACAAGAAGAATTAGATGAAACTGCAGAAACGAAGTTCTTAAAATCCGCTTAATGTTTGACAATTCAGAACTAACGTTCAGTCTTTAAATTGATAATTCAAACAGTACAGAAAACATTGGAAGAAACACGTGGAAAAATTGCCATCTGAAAGAATTCCCTACAAATATTTAGAGTAAACACCGTGAAGTGTCAGAAGAGTTGAACCACGAATGAACTGGATGGTTATAATTTGTTTTGGACCGGGCAAAGCACTTAAATTTTGAAAGCAAAACTATTAATAACGTACATACTTAAGCCAACATTACCTATATGACACGTACATATTTTTCGTTTTCAAAATTCCAAATGGCAGTCATGTTAATAATTACATCTCGAATTGTTTTTTTAGTAAAATTATGTTTTGATATCGATGAACTGTTTTTATTGCGAAAAAAGTTGTTACTTCATTTGTTAAGTACGATTTCAAAAACCAGGTTATGTTGATAACTTTCATAATGACGCATATATTCCATAAAAAAAATAATAAAAATAAAATAATGATTACCTCAGTCTGATGAAATAACTTTAAGTCAGATTTTGTATCACCCATAACCATTATTTAAAAAAAAAAAATTAATGTAGTTGGAAAGTGCTAGAAATTTTCATGAAAAGTTTTTAAATGTAATAATCATATTGCTAATTAAGGTCACTTAATTGGGAGACTGTTAGGTAGTACTTATTTTATAAATTCATTGTTTAGAAAAATGTCTATCTATTATGCTGTCCTAAAACGTTGTTATAATTTAGAATGTTATTCGGATTAAATAGTACAATCGATATTGGTAAAATTATTTCAAAATTAAAGAGTATTACGGTAAATTAGAAAACTGATAATTAGCCTACGATGGGCTGATTAACGCTGATGGATTATCGGTGGAGCTTTATTGAACATTTGAAAAGTGAATGATGGGTTGACATAAAAAGAGTTTCATCAGTTGTAATTAGGTTATGGTTGTCAAATAATTTCGTGGATTTTGTTCCTAGCTATAGATTTTTCTTTTTAATGTAGAAATGAATTGTATTAATTTTTAATTTCCTACTATAGTCGTAAATAACGTTACAATTTTTTATTCAATTTTTATTTTATAATTCTACTTTTGAAACGTACTTTTAAATTCTAATAAAAAACTAAAGCTCTTATGAGAACATTTGGCGAGAAGTTTAATTATACATTAATTTCTAAGCAAAGTAGAAAATAATCAAGTATTTTAAAATCTGTAAAAATTATAAACTAGAAAATTTTAATAAATATCTCTTACCAAAAGTGCTTAGATGAATTAAAACTAAAAATAACAAAGGAGTTACAATAATAATGGTTAAGTGCAATACGGTAGCTGCCTTGACATGCGAGTAGAAACGGATTCAGTTTTTTTTTGTTTTTTTTATAATGGAAAACCTACTCGCTCCTTCCTCCTACATTTTTAGACTAAAAAAAAGATCTTTTACTACAAAAAAATATTATCGTTATTCCATAAACGCTATTCAAAGCATAAATAATTTAGCTTTTAGTTGTACTTAATTCATAAAAAACTGAATTTTCCAGTTTAAACCTTGATTCATTCACATTATTTATTCACATATCTATTTATTGGGATTCTATATTATTATTATATTTATTTATTTATTATTATTCATTATTTAGAAGGAATAACGTTTTATGCTTTGCTTTAGATATGTTACATTAATTTAGTGTTAAATGTTAAAATAAATTATTTTAGGTTATTTTATAATTCAAATATTTGTAAATTAATAAATACAGTTCTTTTTTTCAAATCAGTACTAATAAATTCTTAAAACTTTAGATGTTGAATATTCATGAATGAATTTCCAATTAGATTTTTTTGGTAAGAATTTCGTCGAGTAAGTTGCGTAAGCTGAAAAATTTAACTCAAGAGGCAGGATTTTCAGTTGTAAATTTCTGTTAAATTTTTTTCGTAGGCTAAATCGAAAATTCTTTTAGACCTAGAAATTTTACCTCTGACCAGTAGAAAACATTTTAAAAGTAATTCCCTGTTTGTTACAAATGATTTAAATTATACGGTCTATTTTTTTTTTTTTTTTTGTACTTATATAAAACAATAAATAATGAAATGTGTATCATTTTAGATTGAACAATATTCTTTAACGTATAGAATTTCAAAAAAAAATTATGGAATACAAAAGTTAGGTTTTAATCAATATTGATAATAAAATAACGAGAAATATTAGAATTACGCGATTATTTGAATGGAAACATAAACAAAATATTTTATACTACGCTGATTAAATATATATATAACTGAAAAAAACATATATTCCTGAGGTACTCCTTTTAGTTCCAGATGTGAAACTCTGGTTTATCTTTTTTTTTCTCACATCTAAAATTTATTTTATTACTAGCAAACAGTGAAGAAAATCTTTTTTGAAGTTAACCAATTTTTTATTTTATGTTTCATTCTAAAGGTCTTAAAAGTCAGTAGTAGCTACTACTATAAAGAAATTAACAAAACTGATAATGGAATATTTTATAATCAATCAGAATGATATACATTAATATATATTTTTTTATCCAAATAACGTATAATAATAAGATAATGTAGATTAAATTAATTTGTATGGTTCTGACATATAGTAAAAGCATTGATAATGGCTGGTTAATTAATGATCCTTTTTTCCTACAAATTCTGTTGGTTATGGAGTAATTTGTAATTAAATTAAAAAAAGCATGAATTGGTTAATTACCCATCACTTCAGTGAGATTATGCTAACACACTAACCATTATCAATACCCATATATGTTTATTAGTTCGTATAAACAAGGACTTTTTAACAGTACGCTACCTCAACTATTTCACACAAAATGGTATTATAAAATATTTTTATTTATTTATTTTTTTTTTAACTACTACTCATTTGAATAATGTTTATTTCACTAATCTAATGGTATCTATGACTTTACAATGCTGTGATAAGTTTACCCATTTGAACTTAAATAACAGCTGATGTTAGTCTCAATATAACTATAAAGTATAAACCTATTTACAAATGCAATTATTTTAAGTCTGTAATAATTATTTTTTCTGGTGAGAGTTTTCGTTTTAGGTAGTATTACCGATTTTTATAACACTGTTTCATGAAAACTTATTCAAAATTCAACTAAGATGTAAAAATTACGCCGTTATTATTTTCTCATTCAGAAAAAATATACGAGTTTGAAACAACCATTGCACCTTCTCTAGATACGTTAATAAAATATAAGTAAAATAAAATTAATGTTTTAAGATAAACTAATAAAGTAACGAATAAAGTAAAATGTGATAAATTTACTTTCTAAATATTTCAATTGTTCTTGCGGCCATCCTCAGTAACTTTGGTGTTGTTCTTTCTCACCGTGCTGTTATCTGATATTATTGTCGATAGGTACTTTGGTGATAGGATTTCCGTTAACCACTCATCTCAAGAATGATCGACCTGAGAATGTAAAAGACTACACTTTATTTACATTCATACATATCATCTTCACTCATCCTCTGAAGTAATACCTTACATAGTTCCGGAGGCTAAACAGAAAAAGAAAGATCCTGATAGATAAATGAAGAGAATCCTGGCACCAGTGGATTTCGTCATCCAGTAAATCCTTGATGTGTTATAAGGGGTGTTGCCTGTAGACTAATTTGGGAACTGTATGTTCCCAAAATTCTGGAAGCTGCGTAGTAAGTTAATAAGTAAAGGTCCTATCAAATAAAACCAAGTTTCTCAACCTATCTTAAAATACAAATACAAAAAATGTTATTAAAGGACCTGAAGTATACCAGCCACTAGAGTTCCTTTTTTTATAAATAAAAAATAGTAGTTCGCTAAACAGTCATTTGGTAAACATAATAAACACACCACGTGAAGACTAAATATCCCATCCATTTTGAAGTGTATTTACTCTCTTTCTTATACGTGATAGTGCATTCAGATCAATGAGTAAAAAAGCGGAAAATCCAGTCACCTAATTTTAATGTTGCTTGGCACGATAAGCTTATTGTTTTCAATATTGATCAGATTCCCTCTTAACACTAAGAAAAATTCAACGTATGAAATGATTCGCATCAGAAAATTTCTGTATTACCCAAATAAAATAATACTACCATTTTAATTTGATTTTTAATACACTATTTATTTTTATTTCATATCTAGAAAATAATCCTGCTATGGTTATTTACATAATTATTTTCTTATTTTTGCTTCAGCTTTTTAACGAGATGTAAATGAAAACATTCGTTATGTTTGTTTCTAATATTTGTATCCTGTTTACTTCACTACATTAACGTAAAATAAATGTCGAATTTACTTCGTTATTGAATTTACGGCATGAGGTTTAAACACATTTATATATGCAACACTGACACACATTTATATACATATATATAAATGTATTCAACTGCGACGCTTAATACATTTAAAGTACTTCTACATCCCATACCAACAGGTTATGAACTAAAGCCTCTCTGTTTGTTCTGTAAATTGCTGATGATTAATGTAACACTGAACAACATAAATCATCAGCAATTTTAACACTCGCAGTCTATGATGCGATATAGTTGAAACTTTGTAGCTGGAGTTTATTATCAGAAAGTACCATAACGACCTGGCAAAATACAGTTACTCTGAATATAACTAGTATCCCACATTGCAACCCTTTATAATATATTGCATCTGACTCTCATTCACTTATATGTAGTCTATATATGCGATTTGAATAACAACCTAAATAATGAAATAGTAGGTTATTATATAATAATATTAAATCGATTTATATTCTTCTCTTTGTTCTTACATTCTTATTATAATATTTAAGTAATACAATTTTATAATTTTTTTTACTTATTACAATTGATTATTTTTGTTATGTAAATGGTTCTAATTAATTATCGTTTACAATTTTGACTTGATTAGGTCATGCATATTTTTGTTTATTGCAGATTATAAAAAGTTAATCAAGAACATTCCAGTTTTCACAAAAAAATATCTGGCCCATTTTAAACTTTTTTGGCGTTTGGAAATCTCCAAGTGAACACTAAACTAATGAGCTAAATTCCCATTTGAGAGTATTTTAATGGATCTTTCTTCTTTTTCTAAAATACTTCATTGAAACTACCTTCCTTTCATTTTTTCCAAATATTCATAAATAAAAAAATTAAAAAAATCAAAATATTAACTGTATAAGATTATAACAACTTTCAAACATACTTTTAGTTTTTTTCAGATTTTTTTTGTTAAAAAAATTATTATACTTACACTGATAGGCCAAAAAAGCGTTTTTAATCTTTCTCTAAGCGTGATACCATTTCTTGAATTGATTTTTTGCGTACATTACAGATCTGTAAATACAGTTTTTCTATCACCCTTAATTTTAAAGAAATTACGCTTCAAAAATTAAGGGAAAATATAATTAAAAATGTATAATTTTGCGTGGCAATACCTGTTTTAAAATGATTTCACTGATGCTTCTCTTTTATAAATAGCCTCAGACACATCCCGAATTACATCCAACAGTAATAGGCTAGCATGTTGGTATTCCATTTACCTTTATAGCGGCTTTCCATCACCGAAATATCTTGGGGGAAACGTTCACCGTGTTCGTCACTTACGTTTTCGAGGTTGTCCGGGAAAAACCCAGGTGTGAGTGGAGGAAATATATTTTCAAATACATATTACATCCCATAGCTCTGTATGAAGTAAGAAGTTGATTAACAATATCGTGGTAATTGTCGGAGTTTTGTTTGCCGAGAAAGTTTTTGTAAACGTCTTTAAATGAAGCCCAAGCTCCACTTTCTACATTATTTAACATTGAGTTAAATACATCATCTTTGACCGACTCTCTTATCTGAGGACCAACAAATATGCCTTCTTTAATTTTTCCTTCACTTACATTCGGAAATTTCTGCCTGATGTACAAAAATTCGGGACTCTCATTCTTCATTGGTTTTATAAAATTTTTCATTAGTCCTAGCTTGATATGGAGAGGGGGTAAAAATATTTTTTTAGGTTCAAGTAAGGGTTCATTAATAATATAGCCTAACTGCATACCTAACAAAATAGTTATAACTTTCAAATCACCACATATGTTCCAGCTATGTGTTTTATAATTTATTTTTTTAAGAAAGTCTTTATCACCTCGTATGTCTCTTTCAAATTAATATCATATGCGATTTGTATCGAAAGATATTTTTTACCGTTGTGTAGAACCACCATTCCGTTACCGTTGTGTTGTAGAACCACTTTTAAACTATACTTGGACGAATCTATGAAAAGGCTTCATTCCTCAGGTTTATGGACTTGTGCTAAGTGCAACATAAGCTCATCAGTATTTGTGAAACAAACTAGATTATGTTCATCAATAAAGTACTGAGAAAGTTCTTTTCGTCGGTTTCGAAAGCCCGAAATTTTTGTATTTTCTTTAAGTAAATTTCAACCTAGCAGTCTTGATCCTAACAGTTCAGCTTAATTTTTTTATAAATTTAAATCCCTAACCAAGTCATTTAATTCACTTTCTGATATATGATGTGGCTTATTGGAAAATAATTGAGAATCAAAAACATTGTTGTCTTCTTTAGTACTACCTGATACCTCATCGGTGCTTTCGAAACGTACATTCACAGGTGGCGCAGGAACTGCAATAATTTCACTGTGATGTACAGGCCTGATTGTAGTTTGCAAAGAAGGATATTTTACAGTATGTTTAGATTTTTTAGAAATTCCAGACACACTTGTTAAACAAAAGTAACAATCGGTTACAAGATCCTTTGGTTCACGCCAGACTATAGGTACACCAAATGACAAAGCCTTCCGTGTATCTTTTAGCCAAATTCTTACTGTTACAATACTGTTATAATATACAGTACAATTAGTGCATACTATAAGAGGAACCCACGTCTTATCCTGATCACCAATTTTACACTGAAAGTACCAATGATACCCTTTTTTAATTAATGTAATGTAATGTTTTTTCTATTTGATTTTATGGTAAACTCACCACATACATAACAAAAGGCATCCACATCATTTGCAATTTTGAGACATTATGACACTGCACTGTTAACAAACTTAAGACAGCAATAAGACTGAACATAATAAAAAATGAGCCAAAAAATACAATATAGGAGCTTAAAATGCTAACTAAACGTTGAGAAATGAAAAATATCCTTTAACTAACATTTAAAAACTTTTCAAAACTGGTGGCTGATAGAAAGATTCTGATTTCATATTCGTTTTCAGCATCAAAAAATCATGTACTGCATGTTAGGAAACAAAAATTATATTTATCAGTGTTATAAATAAAAATCCTTTTAACGATGAAAAAGATGGGTTACAATTCCTCGAGTTGCGGTCTAACAGAATTTATTGATTTCTTATACTTAAGTGTGTTTATTGTTTATTTGAATACTCCCCCGTGTCAAACATTTACTTTCACGATTTAGTTATGTTATCCTTACGGAGACCTGAGCTTTTTCAAATAACATTTTATTATCTGAATAAAAAACAATCTACTCATATGTATATGTTCCTGAGATGATTCTGAAAAATTGTTAATATGTAGCATCCTCAGTCTTTCGAGAGAGAGATTCAACAGGCATCAAACCATGCTTATTGTTAGAGGAAGCTTTGAAGCAGTCATTGTGTACAGTTACCCTTTTCCAAACTATCCCTTTTTTTCAGTAACTTTTAGTAAGTGATGGTTATATTCCTGGTGCAAAGACTTCGCGTATGGTTTGATAGAAATAATTCAATCCATGGACTTATTCTTAGTCTCTGTTTTCAATTAAATGGCTATAAAATGTTCACACTGGGAATAACGTATTTGTAGGATAAAGCTAAACCTTTTTAATTCCTTCTAATACAATGTATGTTTTAAAATAACTGTCAAATTTCAAATTTCTCCGTACCTTTCGCAGTTGGTGAGATAAAGGAATATAAAACTTATTTAAAAAAAAAATATAATAATTTAAAAAATTAACAGGCATTAAAAGTTGAATTATTTAAAATAAAAGTATGCATAAGTCTCTTCTAAAATTGACTTTATACGAACTTATATTATTTAATTCTATCTGATATATGATTTGGCTTTCAGGTTTTCTTTGCCATGTTCATATTTTTCTTATCAAGGTTTTAATTTAGCTTTTTCTGAAATTCTAGCATCTGGATGCTCGTTTTTTTAATAAAAGAAACTAAAATAATTTTTTTTTGTCTGAGAAACACCCAATTATTCAAATGTTTTTAATTCCTCTTGTTCTCTAATAAAATTACAATCACTTCTACAGATTTTTATTTCTGAAGTCACATAAAATATCTATAAGACCATGTGATTACAACCTTAATTACAGTTTTAAATATCTGAAAAATTAATGCCTAAATATTGACATTTTAATTCCTGTAACGTGTATTAAATTCAATATTAAATATTGACGAAACCTAAAGCAATGTATTAGTTGCTAATTAAATATATGATGAAATATTGGTAATTGTTGGAGACATATAATTTTATTTGAATCATAAATAAATTTTTTGATTGACAATATTGTGAATAATATAATAAAATTCCAGAAATCTATTTAGTTCAGAAATTTCTCAACTTTAAATGTATACAATTTTTAGCCCCTTTAATAATTTTTAGTAGTAAAGTAAAGTAGGAATCACAATGATACATCCATATTTTGAAGGACGATATTTGATTACAATAAAGACGTATTTGGTTACAAAATGACGTGACATTAATATTCATAATGCTGGAGCATTTTATGTCGTTTTAATCAAATTATTTTCCCTGCATTCAATATTTTCATATTAGTTATATATCTGTTTCGTCGTTCTAATCATTCTTATTGTCTATGTAAATATTTATGAAATATATTTCCGTTTGAGATACACACTAGGAAATATAGAAATTGTTCTAGTTATTTAAAATTTAATTATATAAAAATAATGCTTTCAAAGTAACACCAAAAAAACTTTAGAGATGATGAGGGTACCGATGATGAAGAAAATGAATAGTGATTTGACAACTGTTGAAACGAGGAATAATCAAACCACCGGATTAATCCGCCAAAGAAAATTCATTCTTACATACACTATCTATATATTTAAAAATATTTAAAAAATAGCAAATCAGTCATGATAATAAAAAGCTTCAGTCGTATACTTTGTTTGTATCTAAATGATGCATTATGCATTATCCTGTTAACAACGTTCTACCTGCCTTCTGATTCTGACATTTCCTTTGGATAAAAAAAGGATTTTTAATTTATTTAAATAAACGAATATAAAGTAAATAATATTTAGGAAAAACACTCAATGATCTACCAGTAAATTAGACGGAAAATAGCAACATTAAATAAGGAGAGGCATTACACTGAAATGTGTCAACAAAATATAAGCACGAAAAACTTACCTTAATTTATTTTTAATATTGACCATGACCGGTGAAGAAAACCATTTAAAATTTTTATTATTTTTTTTTTTAAAGAAATCCTGCCCAGTACAAAAGCTACCTGTCTCAATGTTTTTGTTCAATTAACTCAAATGTAAAGTTTTTTTATCCAATTAACGGGCTATATTATTGTTTTTTAAATTGTAAAATCCTGTTTTTGTTTATGTTCAGGTTCTCTAATCAATAAACAATAACAGGTGTTAAAAAGTTATGGTTGCATTCAATATGCAAAGACATTATGCAAAAAAAATTCCACAAGTTTTTAGATTTGTCAAACATTTTTTTAATAATATGAAATCTGAACCCTAACTCCATTTTATAATTCTTGGCGAGAAACGGTATAAAATAAAGTTTATGAAAAATTCAATACGTAATGAGGAGGTTTATAACTATAGAATCTTTCTCCATGAAACCATGAAAGGTGGGAGATGAGCTGTCATTCACTTATTATCTGATGCACAGGATGATTAGCTTTAAACATCACACCCATATATGTTTTCAAAATCTTTATTTAGTTAAAATAATGTTTAATTTATTTACTAAATATCAAATATTTTATTTAGGGTAGAAAAAACAAAGCATATATATTTATAGAGAAAAAGAAACAAAAGATTACTTTAAAAATCTATAGTTTTTTAATATAAATGAAATAAAAATTTTCAGGAGTGATAATCAAAAACTGGACAAGACCGACTGATCCTGTAAAACAAATGACAGTTTAAACTGTCATCTTCATTAAACGGGAAGCAGTTTTATCCCAAAACAATATAAAAAATTAGATAGTACAATAAAACCAAACATATCACTAATGCGGTCTACTCAACATGTATGAAGAAAACAATGTGAGATCACGAATTACATTATAAAAAAGGATTACATTCTATAATTATATTGTCATGCATTTATTTTAGAAAAAAACCATACCACTTCAAAGATGGGAAAGACTTCTTAAGAAAATGCTGTTCGTGTAAATATTAAATTACTTTAATAGGATATTCATTAGCTGGGAATGAATATTTAAACTCGTAAGCAACATCCAAATTTGGACAGACCAGTCAATGTTTTTATTTCTGACTAATTTAACACAGAACCAATTTCTTTAAAAACTCTCACTTCATCATGTGTTACTTCCAAACAACATAAATACACTTACACGTTACCTGTAAAGTTCTCACTACGTTATTTAGAACACTTCCTGAATCAAAACCTTTTTTTATGTTTCGATCTACGAAGTTTAATAATTTCGTAATAGTGAGTTCTGTAATTTTTAATATTAGTGTCTTGGTAAGCTTTCTTCTTTAGGAAGGCGTTTTTAATTTCCAAAATAAACAAATTTAAATTACGAATAAATTATGTTTGTTACGGTAAAAAAAGTGTGATATTATTGTAACATAATTTCTGTTGATAATTATCCAATAAAGAATAAATTTAATATTATAAAACGGTATTATTACTTCAATTAAAATTTTGGATATATGTATATATTCATAATTTGTACGTTAGTTTGTTCAACTAGTGAACAATAAGTAACCCTCTCCCACGACACAATGTGATGAGGTGATGAGGAGGATAAGTATGACATGTAAATGAGTAGTCTAAACTCAAGGAGTTTAGTACAGAATCAGATCGACCATTCCTGAGTCATGTAATTAATTGAACCCGAATCACCAAAGTTGACCTGTATCCACTGTCTAGTATTCAAATCCGTATAAAAGCAACACGTTTACTAGAATTCGAACCACAAACTCGTCGACTTCGAAAATCATCCACTGATTTGCGACTATGAGTCAACCAATAGACCAACCCGCTGGGCTAAATAACATTTGTTTAATAATAATTTATTTTCACTATGATTTACATTTATCCAAAAAATATCAGTAAAAAAAATAAGTTAATTTTGTTACGTCGTCCAAAAGTTGAATTATTCAAATCGCATCAGTCGTAAAGTTAAATATAACTTGCTTTTCTTCATTAAAATATTTTTGCCAAATTAAAGCCATTTTATAAACTGTAGTTACCTGATTAGTTCTAGATCTGTTGTTTATGAATGGTCGATGTTGAAATGTTTGATAGTCTAATTAATTAACAAAACAATTATTTCCAAGCATTGCGGTGTATTTTTATGTAGGTACTTTTCAATCTCTTTTTTGTTTAACTTTGCAATTATTATTGTAAGTTTAAAATTATCTCATTAAAAAATGTTTTAAAATGAAATTTTTTATTTATTAATAAAACAAATTTAAAAATCCACAATGCATTCTGCCTGCATAATGTGTATAATAAGAATTTGTTTTTTATAATCAGTTCGAACCTTTTTTTATGACTGTTTCATGTTGAATACCTCAGAAAAAGTCATAATTGTTTTCTTTAAAGATATAGATGTTCAGAAATCGCCAATTGCTGCGGTGAACTTTGTGAAGGTTTCACTTTCTAGGCTAAATACTCCACCTGCATTTAATATTACTGCCATACCGATGAGCGCTATTATGCTTGAGTAGTTGAAAAAGGAAGAGAAATTATTTCCCCACTAGTAGTTTCTATTTCCCTAATGTTAAGTTTATCATAGTGTTCTTGGTTTTCTTAAAAAATAGTTACGACGATTTTTGGATTGGTTTGTTTTGTATCAGATCCCCGATAATTTTTTTTCGGGTTATTGCACGTAAGATAAAAAATAATAAATTACAGAGCTGTAGAGGTGTGATTAATTTAAAGTGAACACTAAAACAGGTTCTTTTTTCTATATTACTTTATTTACAATCAGTTTCCTGAATAGTGAAATTTTAAGATTAAACAAAGTACAGTTCTATAAAAACTATAATGAATAAAAATATAACTAAGCGTAACAGTGTACACACAATTCGACAATTAACTGTAAAGAGTAACAAAGTTAAAAGTTAACATAAAACATAACATAGGTCTAAACATAACATAGAACAATAAAGTTAAATGGTTAAAAGAAAAGCAAGCAATTGAGTTGAAAAACAATTGTCACACAAGTCGTATATGAGAAACAAAGAAAATATATAATATATTAACACTGGTCACATATAACAAACAAAGTCGAAACCACAAAACAAAATAATTCAATGTATTTAAACAATCAATTCATAAACTATAGAACAACAAAAATTATTCTGTTGTTCAGAATTACAGAAAATTTATGAACAACAGAATTCATATTACTAAACTAACATAATTCATAATTAGTATCAGAAAAATTTCAGTAACAAAAGAATGATATTCAACGCACAACAGCCTCTAGATTCAATTTATGCAGCCTCTTCAGTCGTCTCACAACTTCACCATTATCCAAAAGGTCAGTCAGATGGTTTTCATGCGCGTTATACTTAAGTACATTCTTTGAACTAAATTAGGGGATCTCTTCACAAATAGATGGCATCCCTAGGTAATCATGGATCTCCGTATTCTTCGCAAACAATGGCGCCTCCGATATGTCTCTCAGCACTTTGTTCTGGAATCTTATTATTATTGTTATTGCTGTTCCTTGCTGTACCCCAAATTTGTATCCCGTAGGCCCATATTGGCTTAAAAAACGCGTTAGAAAACAACAGTTTGTTATTTAGCAGCACGGATATCTTGCTAATAACCAGTTCAACCGCCTAAACTTGATATTTAATTGCTTTCTATTTTCTTTCAAGTGATATTCCCACGTTAGGCAGTGTTCCAAATGAAGTTTAAGGTATCGTACGTTGTCGGAATGAGTGATGTGAACTCCATCTAAACAGACTCGTAAGCAGACTCCCCTTCCCATCGCAAACGTCACATGACTTGACATTGCAGTATTAACAAGTACTTTGGCTAGTCATTTGATAAGAAGTTCTAACTCTGATTGCTTTTGTATCTTCGACGCTACCATTGGGTCAACCGCCATAATCGCCGTAACATTAGCAAAGGACACAAGGGTGATATTTCCGTGCTCGGAAGATCAGCAGAGTAAATTGCACTTTCCTCATAGTATTTGAACTTCCCGTTCTGAATAGACTTTATCAGCTTTTTTTAACTTACGAGGACACATATTCATAGCTGTCCTACCGTCAGGCCTCCTGTATAAGCTTCTCCGAAATTTTCAGTGATAAGATTGTACCTAGCTTGGGTATTGATTTAGTTGACATTTCTCTCGCCACCACTGGTCGCCCTAAAACCTAAGACCGAATGTCTGTGCCACAAACGGCTACTGAGCCTCAAAACAGTTTAGCGACCAGTGTCCTAAATAGCTCCTAGAGCTTACCTAACAGCCTGAACGGACTAAGCGCGGTGACATACCCCACCGCCTTACGTGTCCCAACCGCTTACTTGTCATATATTTACTAAAATGGGTAGGCGCACCCCATCAACTACGAAAAATATAAATAATAAATATAAATCCATAAATTAAAATTTACTTCGTCTAGACAGCAATTCGTTGCCACGCCTAGATCGCCAGCAAATACCTGTCCACCATATTAAAGCGGTTGGAGCCTTAATTGGCTTGTGGTCAGCCATATATCTCTAGGTTAGCTTCCAACAGCATTGCGGTAAGAGTCTTTCCCTTAAGTAAACGAAGTGAACATAGCAACCGCATCAAGGAACTCCCACACGGTCCGACAATGCGGCTCTCGCCACATTGTCAATGAGTGGCCAATTTTCCCCTTGACCTCTAAGTTGCAGGGTGGCCCGGTCTATGCCCCCCCCCCCCCCAAATGTAGGGAGTCAAACATCAGGTGTTCATTTCACTGGACCTCCCCGCAGACGCACAGCTCATCAGCTGCCAGGCGGAACCGAAACAGATTTTGGCTTAAATTAACAAGATTGGTGAACAACTGGGCACCCGTTGATCTTAAAAACGAAGGAGACGCATACCATCCCCCAGATCCCGTATAAACTAGTACAGTGATCTTCGCTTAGTCGTGGTGTCCCATTCCAGCTGCTATGCTTCCATCGCGAGGCTCTGCAGCCTCTTCCGCAGGCGGGAGATGGGCAACTGAACCAGATTTAAATCCGGTGCATTGTGATCACCGTTTCGTTCCGGTAGTGGCTCGGCCTGAAACCGCATCCCAAATACCTCGGCCTCCCGGCCTCTTCGCAATCTCCACATTGCTGCCCGAACTTTCACCACTAAACCAATTGGGCGAGCCTTTCCCAATACGGTGGTAGCCTTGTAGGAGGTGTTTTAAAAACACCAGTTCATACAGTCTCTGCGCTGGGCACTCCTTAAATTTTGAAGAACTGCTCTATTCGTATCCAGTCTATGCGCCCAAAAGGGCGCCGCGTATGAGGTCATGCTTTTGAAGACACCTCGGTCCACCATGTACATTCTAGCCTAGCTATCTTAGCTTGGATAGTCTACGCCTTCCCGAGTCCCATGCTTCCCCTCGGAAGTCGAACGCCAAGCTGCCTCTTGCATAATCAAGGTCAGTCGTCGGGACGCATCATCGATGTCATTTTGGCATTTCAAAGTAACCACTCTAGGTAGCCTGTCTTCCACTCAGCTTCGATATGATTCCTAGTCTGTTTAGTTATTATGCATTATTAAGGATTCCTTCTTCTTTATAACCACCGCTAAAACAAGTGAAAAAATAATATTACTTCTTTTTTGCCTTCAAGTTAAATAACAATCTTTCAATTAAAATTACTGTTAAATTAAAATTTAAAATAAACTATCTCGTTGTATCGGTTCCAGTTATTTATCTGAAATGTAAACATTTACATACTGATATCGCTGAAGATGACATTTTTTAAATTCCAAAAATGTTTTAATCGAAGCTTGAAACTTCATTTTTGGAGCGTTGTCATCACTGTGTACCAGCCAATGTATTTAGATCGAATTACTTATTATGTGATCATTGCGTTCAATGAAAGATTCCGCAGAGATCTAGCCAGAACCTAGACCTCTACAGATGTGAGAGAAGTTTGACCTGGTTTTATTGTTTAAATAACTATGAAATTGTAATTCTTTGAAATACATATTTCTGAAAGAATATAAACATAATACATATTCTTATTTAAGTACTAACTATGCAAAAATAACTTAAATAAAATAGCCAGTTAAAATAAGTAAAAACTAAAGTCTATTCCAATATACTTAAGTATATTTTTAAGTTATCTACAAATAATTATAGACGATGACATTTTTACGGACATCTGCGCTTGTATAGTATTTTAAAAATCATACCTTGTTGACTCTTTCTGTGTAATTTTTATTTTATTTGTACATAAATTCTTCAATACAACTAGGCAATGTTTTGTTACATGTCAAAAAATGACCCACAATAATTTCTCCGTTTCTCTACACTTCGAGCTCCTTAAAACACAAAATTACAGGCATGATAAAAAATTCTATTTGTGGGTGTCTCTATTTCCTTTTTATCTTAGAAATGATTTGATATGAAATTATGAAGCTTAGTCAGAAGGCTTCTTCATTATAGAAATTTATTCTATAAAGTTTTCAGTAAAAAATCGAATAAATGGATTAAAGAATTACTGATGTAGTGAGTCGTATATATCTCAGAGTAGAATTAAAAATTTTTAGATGCATCTATCACTGAAGATTAAAGTTTTATTTATTTACTATTTTAATTTTTTACAGTTTCAGTTAAGAAATATTTTATTACATACCTCTAAATTTGACGTTATAAGGAAGTAGCGGTTCCATTATACTGTATTTAGTTCAACAATTGCTTAAAATATAATAATTTGAGACAATTACCTATATTTTATCGTAACCTAGGGCAGCGTACTTAAGGTAATTTTTATAAACTTTTAATGATTAAAGAATAAATTGTTATCGATTGTTATAATTTTTATAAGATAAAAATTAAATTAAATTAAATTTCTATTTTAAGATAGAAAAACAATTTTCAAATGATATCTTTTACAAAGATGTTAAATTTAAGATTTATAAAACTAAGAAAAATGTTTTGCAACATCATTACCACTCTTTTCCAGTTATTTAACTCTTTTAAACAATCATATGAATGTTTTGTTAAGTTATTTTATGTAGAAATATGCCATTATAAAATCATTAATTTTTTTCTTGTTTTTTTTAATTGAATGAATAAATGAAATTCAGTTCTCATAACATGTGCACTGGCCGATAATGAATATTTGCAATTAAAAGTTGTTAGTTGAGATTTCAGTTTCGTTAAACAGAACATTGAAACTAAACAATTGGGTTGAGGTGTCATAATTGTTAAACAGATTAATAGTAGTTATAATCAAGATTAGATTAATAGTAGTAGTATATAATCAAAAATTATTGATAAAATCAAAATTTTGTTAAAATTAAATTAAAATTTACAAATGAGATTCAAAAATTAATTTCAAAACAAAAACGATATAAATAATATTTAGTTTAAATAACTAGCAGAAATAAAAATGTAATTGTAAGAATTTATAATGAAACTATAATTACAGTTATAATTTATTATTATTATTATTGGGACGATGGACCGCAAGGTTTATCCCTCTGGTCAGACTGTGGACGGAGCGACGCATGGAGAGGTGGAGTACTACATGACCCAATTTTTAACCGGTCACGGGTACTTCCGCGCTTACCTACATGTCATAGGGAAAGCGCCGTTCCCCGACTGCCGGTATTGCCCCGGTGTAGGGACGACGCTGACTGAGCACACCTTTTTCAATTGTGCTCGGTGGGCGGCAGATCGAGGGACACTAGAGGCGGATCTCGGAGCGCTGAGTCTCCACAACGTGGTTGCGATGATGCTCCGTGACCTGAGCAGCTGGGAAAGTGTAGCCCGATTTGTCGGCAACATTCTCAGGGCCAAAAAGGTTGACCTGGATAGTCCTGAAAATTAGGTAGCACCTAATCAGGCTAGTAGGCAATAGGAGGAATCGACCAGAAGTAATGTGTTAAACGGTTCCGGGTCGAGTCCTGGTAGAAAGGGGGGTAGTTTTAGTCGGTAGTCTGCTGATAGTGATTGGATAATACCATCAGCGGGAGCCCTACACTCAGTGCGTAAATACATTTCCACCTCCCTCCGCAAAAAAAAAAAAAAAAAAAAATTATTATAGTATATCGTGTATATTTTTCTTTTAATTTCCTCTGACTATCTTTTTCTCCCTTTTAGCATTATCCATCTCGGTTTAGGATATTTCTCTTAAGGATCTTCGGAAATTTAGCTATCTAATACTAGATAATGTGGTAAAAGCGTATAAGAATAAAGTTGTAAGAATAAATATAGAAATATTAGAGTTGTAAGTTGTAAGAGAAAATATAAATTCATAAACAATACATTGACCTAAATTTTATTTAATTTGATATAAATATTTTGACTCAATAGAACTGAGCTTGATTTCAGTTTAGATAATACGTATTGTAATTTCCGCGATTATGTACGAGTAGTTCTTCCTACAAAGTAGCACACGCTTGGAAGTGATTGACAGATAGAAAATAAATTGTTTATAAAGATTTAATATCACTTAACAACCATTAACGTAGTAGGCGTGTTGAACTGCTAGTAATTTTAGAGGGAGTGGAGAAACGGGAAACATTTGTTCTTCAAACCTTTATTCTTCTAGTTAGGAAGTCACGTGTATCTCTGCAACGTTGGTTTTCCTTATTGATGTTCGTTAATAGACTGTATAACACGCTTATTTGTAGATAATATAACCAACCAGTTTCGCTCAGTTGATCCTCCTCCATGGTTGGGAAATATTACTTCAAAAACATTTCTGGGAAATTGTAATATATAAATATGTTATCTTGAACATGTTATTTTAACTTTAGCCTTGTATTAAAGCCTGTTTATGATTAAAAAAATGACATGTTTCGTTAAAATCAGTTCTATGTTTTTGAATTATCTCCAAAAAAAAAAAAATTAATATTTTAATTTGAGTCTGTAACAAAATTAATGTCTAGGAAAAAAATTTAAACAGTTTCTTCTGGAGATACGAATTTATTTACACGTTAGTAGTAAGCCTATAGATAAATTGGAATTATTAAAGGTTATAGCGTTTTGTTCTCAGTTTATTTTTACATCCAACAAACAATTTGATGTGTTTGAATTTATTTAACCTAATCTAATCTATAATTATACTATCAGGAATATTATTTTTTTTCAGTATTCCATTCCTGTTTCATGATATTAATTTCTCATTAAGTAGACTTACAGACTGTTACATAAAAGGCATGCAACTTATAAAGCTGTACCTTATGAAAAAATGCAGCGAGAAAAGGAAACTTAAATAAGGTACCCATTCAGATAGAACACATAGATATATATATATATATATTGAATAGTATATTTAATACTTTGTATGAAATACATAGTATTAAATGCTCTAATCTGGCTTATAACTATTTGTGTCATTTGAAATTGTTTATCTTTCCATTTTAATTCTGCAACATTTAACAGAATTATGACAACTGACTTTATTTGCTAAGTCTTTACATTGATAGTACCTTAAGTCTGAAGTTGCGTTGTTTTTACAGTCACGGAAGTTGGAATAAATCCATAGACAGAGCTTTAATCACTAAATAATTTTAATGGCCACAATAGCTGAAAAGATTCTAGGTAAAATTGATGAAACGGCTTCAGTGAGGTCTTTTTAGAAACACAGAGGCTCAAGCACAGAACCAGTAATAGAATAATATGAATGAACATTCTACCCGAAGATGTTCGGAATAATAAAGATTTTACACCGAAAAGCGTAACTGTAACTAAGCTACAAAAAAACTAATTTTTCTTAAGATACTAAAGATCTTATTAAGAAAACGTTCAGGTTATCTGAAAGAAATTATAAACTTTTCCCCAGAATTTTACAGCGTTTAGAAGTATCCGAATGAACTATAAACCATCAGTTAAATCCCCAGTAAAGAATTTTCATTCCATTAATGTTATAACTATAATTAAAAATTAAAAACAAATCTCACTTTCAGTATCTCGAACTTTCAGGTGGCACCAACATTATAAATGACAGTTAAATTCAGATCAATTTAATTGAAATTAACTTTAGCTTATTAAAAATTATCTACAAGAAAATTAAAAAAAAATCTTTATCTTATTACACAATAGATTTTTTAAATAATTAACTGTTCAGGTATTAAATATTTCTTTCTCACTTTATCTCTCTGTAACCAATCCTTTTTAATTTTCTCTCTTTACGCTCATTAAGAAAATAAGAGGGTTTACTTTATTCCTTTTCCCCTTTCTTGTCGTTGATGCGATTGTAAAAATAACAATTGAATATTTTAAGAATTCAATGAAAGTAAATATTTACTTTCAGATATATCTTGTATTATAGTCAATTTTTTTTTCTTAGATATTGTATGTTTAGGCCGGGTTAGGCCTTATACTTATCAGTCCTCGGTAGTATAGTGGTCAGTATCCCCGCCTGTCACGCGGGAGACCGGGGTTCGATTCTCCGCCGGGGAGGTAAATTTTTTTTGGGAGTCCGAAATTACCGGGTTTCAATGGGCTGAGTCCCAAACAAAACAGGAAGGGTGTAAAAACCAATACAGGCCTTATACATAAAACATATGACTAATTAATAAACAAAAAGTAAAAACATTAGAGTGGAAAAAGTAATATTAGTAGAATTTTTTTTTGTCTTTTGATAATGTCTCATACTTATATTTTTCATAAAAAATTTTTTTTTAATTGAGAAATCTTGATTGTCACTTCAAAAAATATAAAACATTCGGGAATTCAAAAACTTCCTTCGGTAAGCCTACTTACCCAAACTCTATATGTTTTTCTACTTGCAGAAATGTATGAATCTAACAATAAATCTTTTCTTTTAAATCATTTAAAATTATTTTTGTTGAAATAAATTTTTTAAAACAAGAATTTAAACTACATACCCCCTAAAAATTATATTTCTAAAAGTTAAGCTGACAATGAGAAGTATTTTAAATTCATTAATGCATTTAAACATTTTTTGTAGAAATTACGTTTTAAAAATTACTGAAAAATGACTACTGCATGCAACAATTTGGGTTTAAATTTTATCAGAATAATATTGACAGTTTTTAAGAAATTCAATTTTGAGATTTAGCTGCCTGTACGTTTTTTGCAAGGTTCTGTAAAGAAAATAATAGAACCATTTAAGAAATTTAGGAAGAATTAAAAAAGTCTTACATATACATGCTATAATATTAGTAACTAAACTATAATAAATATCATTACTATTATTATTATTACCACAAAATTTAATAAGTAATTAATATAACAAACCTAACAGTTGTATTAATAAATTATCGTATATTAAATAGAATACATAATTAATTAAGATAATTATTTATTTGAAAATGAAACCAACGTAAAATTCATTCAAATTAGTCTTATACGATTTATTTTTAAATTTCCTATTTGAATACGTGCCATATAAATTAAAAAAACTGCAATCATCTCTTACTAATCCTTAATTTGTCAGAAAAACTATAAATATATATATATAAAACTATATATATATATATATTTAAATGTATATTTGTAATTGGAATTGGTCAATTTGACAAGGAGTAAGGCATGAAAATTCATTAAAGAATAAGTTATATGAGAATCGAGCTTGATTCTCCTATTTTGATTCTCTCTTTTTTTTAGAGGAAGTGTCATTTTTCACATTCTTTTGTCCTGAAATTCGAAAGTCATTACAATTTTTTTTAATGCCTATTCTAAAATAAAAAAATCATTGTGCATAATTTAATCAAAACATATCAGTAGGACTGAAAATGTTTTTCATTTGTTGAAATCGATTAAAAAGTGTCTTTAATGCTCTTAGAATGATATTTCACCATAAAATATTTTTTTTATTTGTATATATTTTATAAATTGTATTCTTTAAAATTAATATTGTCATTATTCCTTATATTACTATGATGAATATTATTGTACTTTATTACAGTTACATACATAACATAAAATTGCCCACCTATATGCATAAATATATAGATATTTTATTTTGTATTTATATCGCATAAATACATACCGTTTCAATCATAAAAACAGATTGGACGCATTCTGTCAGTAAACTTTGAAACATAAAAACTTTATAAAATTATTTATTTCACATTTATTAAAGATCTAATGACAATCATTTATTCTATTTAATCATTTTAAATGACAAAATGATGAGGCCCCACAAAACCAATCGATATTTCATATTTGATACGAGACCGTGATAAACTGTTGTGATCGTAATGTGATTAAATAATAATTACAATATATCTAAAAAATTATTTCGTTAAAATAATTTGCAGATTTTTAAGATATATGCAGAAATTTGGTATCTTAAACCGTATCCTAGTTTTTAACTACTTTGAAAATGTTTTAAAAATTGTTTTACATTTTCAAATTAGTGATCATTCCAGTAATCCAGTGTACCCAATATTTGCATTCAATTTCCGCTAATTTATTACCAGTTTTGTTTTTGTTAGGGAAATAACTTTCAAATACACATTATGAAAATTGGTCATTTGCTAATTTTGTTGCCACATTTGTCAACATTAATATATTGTTTCCTTACTAGAACAAGAAGTACAAATACGTATAAAAATGATTAATTTAATTTCTTTTCATAAGCTGTACAAAATTCGTTGTGTTTAGTGGGATACTTAACAATAAAAAAAGTATTGAAATATTTAATTATAACTTAAGTGATATATTTTTTCTAGTTTACAATTAAATACACATTTATTTAAAAAAACGTATACAATATCAGAAAAAAGGAAAATCAATTTACTCCAACTATTTTGTCTCTCTTGAAATCAAAAGCTTTAAAGAGAAGAATTAGCTTATAATACTATTGTCGGGCAAAATAATGAATTACCTAGAGGCCTACGTATAAATACACGATTACGTATTACTTACGCCCCAATTTACACAAAATTTAATGGTTTCTGTAAAAATTATTCCCTCGAATTTAATACCGGCAGAATAATGAATATTAAGGGAAGTTAGACACAGAAAAGTTTTCAGATGAAGTAGAATATTACAAAAGTAGCTTACATTTTCAACGTTAAACATAACAAGCACACGTTTTTAGGAGCACAATAATAGTAGTTATAATAATAATAATAATAAATGAATATTACTTGCATAGTATTAATCATTCTTAGCATTCCATATTAACTAAACATTTCAGTTTTTCAAAATTTTTTTCTAACATTACTTGTACTTATCACATTATTATCAATATAATAAGACAACCGTGCTAGATATATATAATATATTTTTTTTAAACTATTGACAAAACTAGACTTTATGATTAAATATTAACGTTATAAATACTTAGCAGCTAGCGAGGTTAATCAGAACCATTCGCTGCCTATAAAATTATCGTTCAGCTAATTACAAAACAGACGTAAGTTATAAGAATCTTTAGAGCGAGTGTAAAAACACGCTGAGTTATTTATTACGACGTTTTTCTCCTGCAATTTTAGTGGAAGTAACTATTTCTACGATATATGAAATGTATAAAGACCAAGAAGTTAAAAATCATATAGTTTTCTTAATGATATATTTTTATGTACATATATCACATCACATATGTAGTGATTTTGAGTTACAGGTGTTTTATTATCGAAAATAATGGGTATATATATATACTAAGAAGATCCTGTAGTTTCATGACTGTAAGCAGGAGCATTGTAAAAATTGACCTGGTTTTAATTTTAGTTTATATTTTTAAATATATAGGAAAATAGGTTTGCAAAAATACAAATAAATACTTTTATGTATAATTTGAGTAATGATTTTAGGATGTAGTTAAGATATATATCTTAGTTAAAAGATCTTAATTAAGATATTTAGTCAATTAAAACTATAACAGTTCGGTAAGTTGACTCAAGATTTATAATCTAACATACTTGGCTTTTCGGAAGGGCAGACAGATTTTATTCAAAGTCCACTGTTTGATCCTATTTGTCAATCTGTGACAATATGTTAAACTATCTTTAAATTGTAGTTCTAGGCACAGGCTGGTGTTGGTAATATTTCAATTACTGCGATATTTTGTTGAACTGAATGTGGTCGGTCCATCCTGTTTATTTTCGATGAATTTTATATGGCCTGAGGGATTTTGCATCCTTCATACTGGAGTAATACGATCCTCTATTAGAATCATCCGATCTGAATCACCAAATCTCCAGTCCTGTTTGTATATCTGTCAAAAGAATGGGGAGGGTTCTATAACCGCGTTTACGTAGTCGCATTCTAGATGATAATCTATCTTCGATGTTTATGATTTCGATGGTGGGAAGTTTTTCTCTGCAGCTTGCCCAGTGGTTCACACTCTTGCAGCCCCTATATCCACGTAGGTGGGGGGACGAATTCATTCTCCTCGAGTTGAAGAGATAGATAATAATAATGGTTATTCTGATAGCACAATTAAACTTACGTATTAAGTTATATTATTACATAACAATTTATGTTATACAGAATTAAACTACCCATGTAGCATGTAATTATAATTAGGAAAAATAAAATCAAAACTATATTAATACCCAGTGTTGAATGTCTGTGAATGCACATGACGACCTGTCTGTGAATGAATAAATATTTTCATAAAATACCAAGAATTACTACCGATATTACAGGAGTTAGAAGAAACAATAACTTTCTAACAAAATGCATGTAAACGAACCTACTCTAATCGTCCAGTGAACGAGATTAAAGTCTAAAAAGTCTGTTTCAGGTTTGGGTAAATGAATGGAAAGTTCACACAAATTTAAGATTTATTTGATGTGTTTAGTAAAACATAAATCACAACTTGGCTATTTATATATATATATTATTTACAGTAACAGAATAAATAGATAAAAAAAAGAAACAGAGTTGTGCATAAATTATTATAAAAGATGTTATAATAATACACTAAATATTATTGACTATGGATTTGCAAAACAAATTTCATGTTTAAGAAAAATAAATTAATTTAAAAAGCAGTTAAGCTACAAATATAATTGCTCAAAGAAGTAGGTTGCTATTTGATGTAGGTCAATTAAAATTTATGGAATTAGACTGAAGGTAAAAAAATGATTAAATACAAAAATAAAGTCTTATCTTCCTAATTGGTAAAATAGACAGGAAATATATTTTTAATGTTTTTTTTTGAAAATAATTTTGTGAGAAATTGAATTTATCAAACCCACTTAATCATGCTATAAAAGAACTTGTCAATATTTTGCATTTTTTATATAGGGCATTTGATATTTATAGAAATTCGTCTTAAATATTAAAACGGTGCCTAGACTGTACGTTATGACACTTTTGGTTATGCAACGGTAATCTGTTTCTTTTTTTTTTAAGAAAACTTCATTTATAGAATTCTGCATTAATTATATATTTCCATATTTTTAATATATATAAATTATCTCATGACTCTATTTTACAGTTAATATTAGCTTAAATTCTGTGTTCATTTGATTACTTTTACTTATATATTAACAGTCGTTACATCGGCTTCATCATGGTCATCCAAATGAGATGGGATGGGTGTCCATAAAATAAATTTTTAATTAAACTTCAAATTTAATAAATTTTATTACTTTTCTCATAAAATTCAGAAGTTTTAACCAAGATCATAGTAATCGGAAAAAAAATTGATCGATACTAAGTAGGATCAATTGAAAATGCTTAAATATATATATAATTATAATTATAACCTTTTATTTTTCAAGAATTTTGAAAATACTTTTATTTATTTCTCCGATATCGGATTGGTGAAATTAAATTTCAACGTATATAAAATAGTAATGATGACTTTCTAAATGTCTGAAATTGATTCCAGATCTTTAATAGTTATAATCCTGAAAGATGTTATGGAAACCTATTTCTAGGTTAGTTAGAAATGTTAGTCGAGATTAAGTTAATATTTTATAAAGTAAATAAATATGATAAATGATTCTGATAAAATATTTTAATTTTCAAGAAGATTTAAATACTTTTTTGAAGGAAATATCGAATAGTTTTTTTCACTGTAAAAATACTCTTTTAGTGTTCATAAACTGCTTATAAATATCATCGATCTAGAACATCTTGCCATTAAAAATCATTATAAGAATTTAATTAAAAAATAAGATGACGGAAAATCTAAGCATAAAAGTGAGAAAAAAGACATATCTGACCGAGTGAAGGCGATAGTTTTTAAATACTGTACAATTTAAGTTTGAATAGAGTTAAGACGAGATTTACTTGCAAGTCTGAAATTAAATTTTAAATAGACAAAAAGGAAGTTCTCAAACTTTAAAAAAAGTTTTCACTTCACCAGTGTTTTTTTTTATACGTATGTTTAATAGTACATTATGCAACGAGTTTATAATGATAGCCATTAATGCACGAACGCGAAGTAAGTTATGACACGAGCCTTGGCAAGTGTCGTAAACTTCACAAGAGTGCACTAATGGCCATTATATAGATTTATATACCGTATTCTTTGTACGGCTGAGAAAATATTGAGATTATTGATTTAAATCAATGATAGAATACATTGTTTATGGAATATTTTAAAATTTTTCAAAAAATACCACAAACAATACATTTCTGTGTGGCAATAGGTTATTAGTCATAAGTTCTGCTTTTTGTTTAATATCGATCGATGTTAAAAATATTTCTTCCTCAGAATCCAACATAATTAACAAAAGCATAAACAGTGTAATATATAAACTTCGTTACCTATCGGTGAATTATTAATCTCTGCTTGATAACTAAGTCGGATTAAAATCAAAGTAAAAAGCTGACAAATTAATGTTAAAAGCTGATACACTTGCTTCTGATTTTTCAGAGGTTGAAAAAAGCAAATTTTTGACTGGACGAATACCTGTTTCATAATAAACATCTGTATCATAATTATCCTCTTTATGATACAGGTTCCAGCCACGTAATTCAAACATTATAATAGAGATTTAAAAAAACTATTTATTTATTTTTTTATCAAATATATCGGTAGAAGAAGTATCGGCAGAATTCTGGTGGTCCCACAAGTTTCTTCCTACGAAATCGTGGAAATTTATTTTTTACTTGACACTCTAAGGTCAGAATGATGATTTAAAAAGCTTTTGTTAGACGTTAATAATAATTAGTCTTGAGCAGTTATATTGCACGTGTTGTAAAGTATTTTCCCTTTTCAAAAAAATGTAATAAACAAACATAATTATACATATACATACTTCACAAATTCCAGACAACCTTATCACATGCTAGTTGGTTTTGCTTAATTCGTTTCCCTTGGATAAATTTCTTATTTTTTCAAACCGCTAAATTTTTATAATTTTGCTATGATTTTTTTTCCAGAGTATCATTTTTTTATGTCGATCCATTTTTTACTTCCTTGTACGAAGTAAAGGAAGTATTATGATCTCGAAAAATTTCAGATTTCGACCATCCCTGAATCCATTTTGACTAGTTTCGGCGTGACGTATATACGTATGTATCTTGCATAACTAAAATTAGCCGTAGGATGTTGAAATTTTGGATTTAGGACTTCTGTAACATTTAGTTGTGTAACTTCCCTTTTGATTGCAATCGACTGGACCAAAAGTGTCCAAAATCAAAAAAAAATGGATGTATGATTTTTTATTAACTGCGGTAATAAGCCCTCATTGACAGCATTTCAACGATACTTCATTAGTAGTAGTTATTTTCATTAGTTCCAGAGTTATAGCCAAATAAAATTTTAATTAATGAAATATTTGGATCTTACAACGGAAAGGCACTCGGTTTGAATCCGACTTCATCTGCTTTTTTTTTAATGTTAATATATTTATTAATTATTAATAGTATTAACTGCTGTTAATAAAAAAAAAAAAAAAAAAAAAAAAAAAAAAAAAATAGAATAAACAATAATTTACTAATGAAATAAAACTTTATGTCCTTTTCATTTTAAAAAAAAATGTGTGTATGTATTTTAATAGCCGTACAAGGAAGTCATGTGTTTTCAACATCAGATTTTTATATAGAAGTAAAACTAAACAAAATCAGTAAGAAACAAATAAAATAGACTTCAAAAATTACAATTTTTTTTTTACCTATTTAACTTTTGATTTTAGTCGGTATCTATCTCACGGCTATTAGGTCGTGTGGACTTCAAAATTGAAAGAAGAATTTAATAGAAGTTTTCCCTTTTTATACGTTTTTTGAAAGTGGTTTTATTTATTTGAAATCGCTTAATAGGTAAGCGATTTAATTTTGAGCTACTCCGTCTTGAATAGTTTCACCAAGAACACTATTCAGATCAATAATAATGGATATGGTTAAGAAAACTTTTAACCTTTTATTTGGTCAACTACTGAATACAACAAAAATTAATTCTCCTCGAAGAGAGGGGGCTAAAAAAATAGCTTAAAGCATACTAGGTTTCAGTGCAATTATTACTCATGCACTGTTTTCTTTTAAGTTCAACTACTTTCGCGTGATTCAGGTAAAAAATCTAAATAATTATTTTTTATATATATATATATATATATATATATATATATAATTATATTATATATTTCTCTTATGAGTGTGTGTGTGAGCTGGGGAGGGTCTAAATAAATATTCCTACAATTTAATAAACATCGGCTTAATCTTCTTCACTTTGGTTTAGTATTATAAGAGATGGAAAAATGTATTAAAATATACTCTGTGCAATGTGCGGTGTAACCTTAGATTAGAAAAATAATGTTTGTAATTACTGTAATCATTCTAACAAATTTTACATGTACAAAATTGCAAAGTTACTTCATTTTTGTATATCTGATTATAAAAAATGTTTAATTATGATGAACTGTCCAGTAGATTTTAAAAATTCCACAATATTTCACTGTTAATTATTTTTGGAATATTGCTAATTTGATATTTTTTTGAAAATTAGTTTTGACTAATTCATTTCTTGACTATTCGTGACTTAAGCAAATTAAAGCAAAGGAACGAGACCTTTTATCAAATAGCTTTATTTTTGATACCGAATAGAAAATTTGTGAATAAACTGTTCTCCTTACTATATAAAGATACTATAAATTTGTCGCATTGGTGTTGCGTCATATTTTTAGCGGTTTAATGATGTTACTTTTTAGATTATTGTGAAATATCAATATTCTTTCTTGGGTTGAATGAACTTTGTGTGTACGGTATATAAGTACGAACTTTTAATCTGTCTTGAATTATTGTTGCGAAAATAACTTAATATTAGTTTATAAAAGCAACAGCATAATAAGTAAATGCCTGCAGGTGCGAAATTTAACACATTTGGTGAGTAAACTTCGACATTATGAATTTGGTAAATTTGATGTAATTCGATATTTTATCTTTAAATTGGTTTTCTAAGTATTCTAACATATAATTAATTTTTCTGTAGATGTGCTTCTTCTCAGGGTAAATTACAAAATTTGGTGCTTAAAGTATAACACCTTCATACACCTTGTCTTTTTATTATTTTGTTTTTTTTACTCTGCCTCAGTTTATTAAAAAAAAAAAATAATAAACTGAAATATTTAACAATTTTAATCCTAAAAGGTAAATAAAATCTTTGAAATAACTAAACATGCCTTTACTTATTTTTTAAAATATGGCAAAAAACAATAAAGCTACAAAAAGGTATTTCTGTAATAAAGTAATTAAAAAGAGGCTGTTTAATAACCTTCATAAGCAAAGTATTTTTTGTTTTGTAAAGTATTAAAATAAGATATTTGTTTGGTTAAATCGAGCAACGTTATATTAAAATTTATAATATGAGTTTTGTTCAATGACAAGAGACACGTTTATTAAAGTTTATTTCATATTTATGAGGTTCCTACAATATAATAAATATATAATGTTAATATAATTGAAAAGTAACGTGAATTAATGGTAAAATGACAAAGGATCGGAAAAAATGTATTTCTAATTTTTCCGTTAAATAGGTTACAAGATTACAATCAAAGTTAATTTGGATTTTAATTAAATTAATAATATGTATGTGAAAGATAGATAGATAGATAGATAGATAGATAGATAGATAGAGAGAGAGAGAGAGAGCGAGGGAGAGAGAGAGAGAGAGAGAGTGAGAGAGAGAGAGAGAGAGAGAGAGAGAGAGAGCGAGAGGATTGATTAAGAAGAAATTTATTATAAGACAGATTTAATGAAATAATTAATAATAGTATGATTTACAAAAATTAATTTTATGATAAAACAAATAGATAATTTAAAAAGTCCCACTCTACAGTCGATATTTACAAAATTATATTAAAAAAATCATCTATTAATTAAAAAAAGTTATTTTAATTATGACAAAAGAAACTATTATGGCTAATTTGAAATATTTTGATTTGCTTGTAAATGTCTAAGCAGGTTTACAAATACTAAATCAAACCGTAAATCATAACGCAGTTAATTATCATGTAGCCGAAATAACTTATAAGAGATGTGAAGAAGTTTGATAACTTATTCATGAATGTTCAAAAATGTTACAGGTAGTTAGTAAACCTAAATATTGTAATAATTTATATTAATTTAATTTGAACCTTTGTCAGGTGCCATAACTGAAACTGTTATAGGCGGGCGACTTGATGTGAGATATAAATCACTTTTGAAATAACATACTTATAATCAAGAACAGACACTAAGGTAAATACCAGGCTTACTAAGGAAGGAGAAAAATTAATTTATTTCCCGTTTCATTTTTCATTGAGTCAAGCACGCTGTTCGATATCATTATGTCAACCTCACCGAAATGCAGGATATGTATGTATTTTATAAGGTACACTTTGACTCTGTTCACCACAGGAATGTGTAACATCATTACTTTCAGAGAAAAGAAAATGCTGATTAATGCCTCTAGTACGTTAGTGTTTATATGCGTTGAGGGAAGCCACAAACTAGGATATGTATAAAGCACCAAATTGATGGTGCCTATCCTCACAGATGTTAAATACAAAACTAAACGCACAAAAAAGCAGGCTTTTAAAGTTTGATGTCTAAAGAATTTAGAATAATCAAAACTAAAAGAAAGATTGAAACTAGAATTCTAAATATAAAAGAAAATCGGCGGTAGCCTCGAAGGTAGTCATAAAATTATTTTATTAGAACAAAGATCTTAAAAACTGTCCGTAATAATAATCAGGAATTAGAAATTGGAAAACTGAATTATCAGTAATGACCCTAAGTCTTAATGGTTTAAGGTATCAATAACCATTAGAATCTTAAATTTATAAAAAAATATTTTTTTGCGAAATTTTGTCATATAGAATTATCTTTCTCCTAAAATTTATTTGGAGAAAATGTATTTGGTTTCAGAATCATACTATTTTAATTTTCTAGAGATAAATCTATTTATTTTTCTTATCCGATCGGATAAGGGACGTTCATTTCGTTAGGATAGCGGTCTGAGTTTAGGCATAAATGTTTTTAAGTTGTTTTTACACTACGATTGTGATTGTTTAAAGGGATAACAGAGTGTATTTTTAAATTTTATTCTATAAAAGTCAAAATCACTCGTGTTTTGTATTATTTGTTAATTGATTTTTATTATCTTCAATATTTTTTTTTTTTTTAAATTGGTTAATCTCTTTTATTTAAATTTTTTCATATACCATTTCCTTAGTATTTACCGATAGTGAATATTTTACAATTAAATTTTTAATTAGAATTAGATTTTGTATGTATTTCATACAACAATAGAAACAATATTAATTAGTTTCAATTAATTTTTGTAGAAGATTAATTTCTGTCTTGAAGAAGCTGGGGCACTGGTTACCGGCTATAATTTTGTCTATTAAGTCGTATTGTTTGATGGTAGTCTACGAAATTCACCGCGGCCATTCACAAGTTACAGTTACAGGGAGATAAACAAAACATACATACCACTCAAACATATTCTTCGACTCTGTATGTATATGTACACGCCACACACGTAATTAAATTAGATTAATATGAATTATTCAATGCAGACATTGTATCTAATAAGTTTATTTAGGTAGAGATTTACAGTAGAAAAATTCTACCCGTATTCGCAAACTAACGAGTATTTAGTTGACGTATTTTGCACCAATTTCCAATAGCTAACTGTATGGTGAAGTGTCTGTTAACTTGATGGCAAGCCTCGGTTTCGCCGGCTGATAAGTTAACAGGTGAAGAGAGAGATGTATGTCTATTGCGCACGCGTGTTGCGCAGCTAGAACAGTATTGTTGAAAATGAACTGTGAGGTTCAGCTTGTCTATCAGTGTGCTACGCACCGTCGTTGTAGTTGGTATTGGTGGGGAGTCGTGCTCCTCTCTTTCGCTTATTGACGTGATATTTACAAATCAATCTGTCGTACTAAATTTATTACATTATTTTACATCAGATGTTAATTTTACTCTATAAACTGTGAATGAAAAATTTAAGTACAAATAAAACTGTTTGTTTTTATCATTTATAAAAGATACTGTTTGTTAAATTTCAATAATTTTAGTTAATTATTTGAACTAATTTTTTTATAGTGGTATCAAAATGGGGACGCCGAAGCCGTTGCAGTCCATATTGTTGATTCTATCAATGACTACACTGCTGGAATTTCAGCTAGTATCAGGTAAAAAATTTGAAGTTTTTCATGTGTTAACTATAAAATTTATTGCTTAATTTGTAGAAAAAATGTGTCTTAATTCGTCGTATTTACAAATAATTATAATGCAGTCATTAAACCTGTCCAGTTCCTGTAATAATTATTTATCTGCTGTTTATTCGTAGGTATTTGATTATTAAACGAAATATTGGTGTCAATTAACATTGGAATACATAATCTAACTAGTCTATAAGAAGTAAATTTACATGAGTAACACACACACTTTAATGTGGTGTTGTTATGGTTAAATAATAAAACTGGTATTAAATGAACTTACCCTGCCGTTTTATATAATCTCCACATTTTATTACTGCTGTAAATGTACAAGTCGTGATAACCATACATTTAATACAGAATTTTTTACTATAAATATACTCTTTTTTTAAGCTTTTGTGTTACATATATTATTCTATTCAAAAAATTCTGTAATTATTCTAAAAAAAATAACTGGTCATAAATATTTCATTTCAGTTTACTAAATAAATCTTTAATTGTTTTACGTAAATACCTGCGTGTGCATATATATATTTTCCAACAACCTTTCCTTAACACAATCTAAATTTGGGTACCATTACACTACCAAAATAGAGTAACTAAAAGCCGAAAATGGAACCAACCGATATGATCTTATTTACTATATTTTTGATTAAAATGCAAAAATTTCTCTAAAATTGATAATTGACATTTTTGAAATTATATTGCTGATGCTAATTCCAATTAAAAACTATTTATTGAAAATAATTATTTTTTAATAAAACTGTTATTATTAACTACTATTTATTTAAAACTATTATAAATTTTATTAATAAAAAATGTCTGCACTATTTTCTAAACCTGTATTTATTAAGATAGGAAAAAAAATTAATGTAATAAAAGTAGAATTAATATATTTGTTAAAATTAGCAAAAAGATACGTACGATTACGATATATACCGATGTTCGAATAAAACCCGTGAACCGCCATGCCCTCGTGAAAAATTCTTTAACCGTTGATTTACTGTACTTTGAGAACGATTGTAGGTTTTAAATTGATTAAAATGACAATATTATTAAATATACAGAAATATTAAGCAGAGAATGCGTTATATTTTATTTATTTCGTTGTAATTATTTAGCTTCTTACTAAATCACGTTGTGTAAGATTTACTTTCATATCTTCTTAAAAGCAATTTTATAAACACATTAAACTTTATTTATCTATTTTTGTTATTAATCTATTTAAACTGACTGTCATCCCGATATCTAGATAACTATCCTTTAGTAGAACATTTTATTACTTATTTATTATACTTAAAATATTTATTTGAAATTTATTAAATTGAAATAGAAAAAAGGTTTAATTTGTTCTCTTTCCGATGACTCATTCTAATTTACACCCACAATTTTTTTTTCTTTTTTTTTAATAGAAACGTTCAATAAAACGAAAATTAAAATAACTCCTTTGGAGGTTTATTTTTATACCAATTTCCGTGACTCCGTCGTTGGATTTACTTAGTTTTTTAATTTTATTTATTTCTTTTTTTTAACAAAAAAAAAAACTGTTTTTGTGTCGGGGCATAACTTAAATTATTAAGGTAGGAAAAAAGCTCTGGTTTATTGACAAAAAAGGCATTAATTATGCGTACGTATTTTAATTACGTATTTTTTTAAAATAAATATATATATATTACAATTGTTCAATGTATTTTAATTAATAGTGCAAAAATAAGTCTTTTTTTCAATATTATTTGAAGTTCATCAGTAAGTATTTTAGTGAAAAATTATATATATTGTTAACGTATTTTAGAAAAAAAAATCTCTGGAGACAAGAGTTTCGGCAAATTTGTAAAGATTATGTTACGATATTTAATGAGTTTCCTTCCGCTTAATAAATGAGTATTAATTGGAGGAGTACCGCTTATTAGTTTATTGAAAATATTTCAGTGTTTGGAAATATTTTTTAATATACTGTATTTTATTCCATTGTTTTAAAAATATTTTCCCTTAAAATTTAATTTGTGTTTATGATGTATATTATGATTTTAATTTAATTATCACCATTTATTATCTTCAAAATGAATTATATTTCAAGCTAATTATTGTGAAGAATTTAAATTGCGTTAAAATGATATAACATCAAATCAAACAAGTAACTGGGCATGAAAAACTCGCCTGCGAAATCAATGATTATGGCTTTTAAATGGCCACTACGCTCGAAAATAATCTTGGAAAGGTAAATCTTGGAGCAAGTACGAGTTTTTAATTATCTTGGTTGTGATCTATCATAAAACAGAAATACAGATGTCTATAAGAAGCTTAGCCGATTTGGGGTCTGTGGTTTAATACGCAGTACGTTAGGGAAACAGGCCAGACGGGAGATTCTGTTAAGATTCTACAAAACAATGGCCATGCCTATTCTTACTTATGGTAGAGAAGTGTGGGTTTTACGGAGTCGGGATGAGTCAGGTATTCAGGCTGCTGAGATGAGGTTTTTGAGAGCGGTCAAAGGATGTACTCGAGTAGACCGAATAAGGAATGAGGAGATAAGAAGACAGCTAAGCGTGATGCCACTATTGGGTACGTTAAAAGAATATCGTAACAAATGGATTGACCATTTGATGCGTATGCCGCTTTGTAGACTTCCGTCACAAGTATTGAGGTACAAACTGAAGGGATGAAGGATGTAGGACGCGCAAGAAAGCGATGGATTCGAAACAGGCCAATGTGCCTAATCCATAACGGATGATGGTGAAATAACATCGGATTATTTATTTTATGCTTCGGTATTTTATTCATATTTGTTTTCGTCAATGGATTGTCTCGGCAGTTTTAGTTACTTTTAAACATTTGTGTAGACTTGTTTTTTTGTTATACTTTTATTTGTAGTCGCATCAACAATTAAAGTCATTAGCGACTTTAGACTTGTTAATCATGATTATGATGTAATATTATTTACTAGTAGCGGTTGACTGTACCAATTAATTACTATTATTAAGTATCTTGTTTATTTATGTTATGAATGTTTTATTAGCATGTAATATATTTTTAATAATTTATTTAGTTGATTAAAGTTTTTTCAATACGATTAATTTAATTTGATGGTTAATCCTCAACAATTTGTTAAACGTTTTAGAATATGCTAATTTTTTTCAACCCATGTATATTCTAAAAAATTATTTTACTGTCATCTAAAATTGGATGAATTAATTTGATAACCTCTTGATAATGGAGAATAGTAAATAAAAAAAAATCAAATTGATTACGTTATTTGTAATGTTGTTCTTTATTAAAATTAAAAATAAAAATTTTTCATGATTTTGGTTGCATATAAATTTTTGGGTTTTAAGTAAATAAAATTAATAATCTGAGTAATTATTTTTTTGGTTAAAAATGCAGGAATATTCGGTGTTAGTAGACACTTTTTGCGTGAAATTATTTATTTGATTTACTCTAATAGCAGACCTATGTATTGTTATTTTTTACTATAAATACTGCGCGAAAATTTTTGCTTTTATTGTGCATCTGTTATTCTCAATTATCATGTTTCGTAAGTTTTTTTTAAATAAACGTATTAATTCGAAAAAAAAAATACTCTTTTTAAAGTAAAATATAGCAAAATAGTACAATTAAAAAAAAAGAAATAATTTATAATGAATAGAATTTTCCCAAATCGTATTCCATTATATTTTTGCAAATAGTTTATTTTTGTTATTCATATTTACTTGTATTAAGTATACTTAATTTTAGTAAATAATACAGACAGACATAAAATGTTATATTGTAGTTTCACTGTAGCATTTTATTGGCTAATTCAGATTAAAAAGTAATATTTTGATTCTTCTTAACCGTTATTAAATTTTTTCCTAGATTGACTGAAACAAAATAGCGTGTGAATTTTTTTATCACTTTTTAGTTAGTTATATTGGAATGAAATTTCATGTAAAAATAAAAACATTGCTATTATATAAAAAAAATACTCCGACAAAAAAACAACTTTGAATCATTTGATAAAAACCATGAGTTTAATCAAATTTTATTGTGATTGAACTACATATTATTTAAAACTAAATTTTAATGTAACAGTTTAACAAATCTCTACTCTTGTTAGAAAATTTAATGATTCTTATTGTAAAAATGTTTTTTTGCAAAACTGTATTGCCGTAAAAACCGTTTTTTCCCAGTTCATATTACTTTTGTATATTGTAAATAACTTACAAACAAGAAAATGTATTTTGCGCTAAAATATTTTCCCCGATAAAATTTGTATTATTTACGCAGTACTCTACTGTTTTTCTTCAACCCGTATTTTAGTTTTATTGGCTTTTCTTTTATCCTTATTAACCACCCCGGGGTAACCGGCATCACTTCTCAGCATTACCTCATAGTTACACCCGTAGTGACGTGGAAGCAGATTGCCCCACCATAGCTTAGCCCCGTTCTGGTGCCCCCATCGGTGTCTTCCGTGCCTCATCAAGATGCACCAACCTTCACTTCTGGATGGTCAAAACACCTCTCCACAGGGATTAGTTTTATTGGCTAATGAAAAGATTCTTCACCTAAAGATTCAAATTTTCTAATACTAATTAAATATTTTATATTTAATATTATATTGTAATTATTTAGTATTATATTTAGTATTTTTTTCTAATACTAATTAAATATGAAACCGTATTTATCAAAGAATATTACATGAGGCTCTAATAATGCAAAAATCAATTGTACCTTCTTTTTCAAAAGAATTTGCATGTTGATGGTATAATATTTTGCAATGGATACGTCCTAGTATATATAAAATAAAACATATTTTTTCAATTTCCTGATTTTGAGGTTGAAATTGATTAATCAAAAACTACCATCAACTTTCTTACAAACTTGGGCTTCATTAAATTGACGTCATCATGGAGGAGTTATAGGGTGTAGCTAGTTCCTTTCCTTTAAATATCGCTTGTAATTTTTTCCATTGACCAAGTAAAGATGTAACGAATAGTTGCAATTTAAATAAATTTAGAAATAAGTTATAAACGGGAATTTACACATTGCTACAATTTTATTATACTTTATAATGGTTAAAGTAATGTGTTTAACTTTTAACTGTTATGTTATACAACACAGTATTAACTATGTTTATTTTTAAACATATTCTGTGTTTAATATGAAGTATTAAGTGTTACATAAAATTTCACCGTATTAGAATATATTATTTGTTCAAAGATTTTGCATATTTGTTTGATTATGCTACAAAATATCTGTTTAATGCAGATATTTAAAATTTTAAATATGAAAATATTTGCTGTGAAATGTTTTCGTTTAGCTTCTTTTTGCCTTTTACATTCACCATTCTTTAAGGATTGTAAAAAATTATAATAAACTACAGATTTATGTAAATTATCCAAGTAATGAAGAATTTTCGCTTTTTTTTCTTGTATTATGCAGAATATAGTGAATTTAATACTAATAGTATTAGCAAGGAAACTGTATGTAAAGATTAGCGTTTGTAAAATACAACGCTCGTTTGTTTGTTAATGCTTTTAAATTCCGGAATTTAAATGTAATATTTCACTTCCCCTTTCTAAATGGTCTTTATAATAATTAATTTTGCTGTTTTTTTTCGTTCCTTTTATAATATCTAACTTTAAACGGAATCTTCTCCACCCTTCACCGTACCGATGTTTTAACTTACAACGGGGTTTAAACAAGATGAAATAATTTTTATTATCATTTATTTTTGAATTTACGTATAACATTACCAAATCAAAGTATGGTTTAATGATGCAGTTATTTTCTCATAAAGCTAAGAAAAACTAATGAAGGGTAAGTAAACTACTACGTCAGTTTCTTTTCCTAGTTTATGTAATTTTGATAATTATTTAGTTCGTATTAATAAATTAGGATATTAAAATTTTAATTTTTTAATGAACAACAATAATATTATAATTTTATAAAGATAAAGTTTAATAGTTTTATAAAGATAAAGTAAACGACTTCAAATTAAACGCATGAGACGTATAAAAATAATACTGTGTTTACCAAAGTTTGAATTTTGATGTCGAGGCCAAATTAAAATTAGTCGTTTGTTTTTAGTTTGTTACAGACTTCTAAAAGACGAATTGTATTGAAAAATTAACAGTATTAACAGTATTGAGTATTATTAACAATTTTAATTTTTACTGCTCTTTCTGCTCAAAATTAAATGCTTCCAGTATTGGTGTAATTATTCCACTTTTCTTAAAACCAAATTTTACATACATCATAACATTTTACCAGACCGTAATGCTTACTTGATCTTTATTGTTATTCAATATTTTTATTTTGGTTTCAATTTTGCAATTTTCTATTGACACGTACTTAGTAGGTATGTTGTCAACAGAAAATTGCATTATGCTTAGGTATACCTTACGAGTCTAACTCTTCCTTTTTTGGTAAAAACTTCATTGTTAATTGACACTTACCCGAAATGTCGATTGATTATCGTACCAAAATAAAAAAAAAATACAAATGGCATCTGCTACTTTTATATATTTTTTGATTCCTTCGTCTTCTACGATATTTTTAATCATATCAACAACCAATCGATCATCAGATTATGGAAGGCAGTATACATGCCTTATTCGTTTTTCTAAGGCTTTTTCTGTATTTTCATAGCCATTTCATTCAGGAACAATTTTATTTTAATTAACTTTCTCTATCCAGTCTAAGTAAACATTTTACTCGTTCACTAAAGTATGTGTGAGAGTGTATTATTCTCTCCAGAGAAAGATACGTTGTTATATTCGTTTTCTAAATGAGTAAAAACTCCTCATTTTAATATTTCGAAAGGAAATGTTATTGGATTGGTAATTGCATAAAAATGTCAATGTTCCTATTTGCTCCTCTCACTCAGTCAATCTCTCTCTCTCTCTCTATGTATGTATATATTATGTATACCCTGTATTTTGTGCGTCAATTAAATTATTTTTTCAGTTTTATTTTTTGTTTGAATTCCCACTTACATAATGTAAAATGTAATGCAGTTTATCGTATTTTGAAAACCTTAATTTTCTACCCCTAAAAAAAAAGAAACCAACTGAAATCAAAGTTAATTATGTTACAAGTACAAATTTAGATGTTATTTATTTTAGTCACTTCTGGAATGTTAATTATTAACAAAAAATTAATTCAAAAGTAATTCTGCAGATTATACCGTCATTACTTATAATTATTATATTGAGATCAAAGTTAAAATTTTCCTATCGATTTTTAAAGAGTCGTATTTAAAAATCTGAGGGCGATAGAGAAAGGTTGATTGATTTATTTTAAAATCAGTCTTAAAAGTAGATTTAGGTTTACATACATTTATTTCTGAATTTTATGACCAGTCTAATTAATGAATAGGAAAAAAATAGTACGGAATAACTGTAATATCAGGGATTTTCACAGTAGAGCTTTTTCTATTGTATATTTTCTCATAATTGACATTCATACAAGTGAAATTAATTATAGGCTTACATTTAAAGTAAACATTTAGCATTTAAAGTTAAATTGTAGCATATCTATGAATAAACATTTATCTAAATTAATTGTATTGTTTTAAACTTAAAATCTCATTAAAATATCTCGTATTAGAGTAGTATATATTATTTGTAGAATAAGTAAGACTTGTTAGTTTATCATACAGTTGTTTTTTATTTTCTATAAATACTGTCTGTAATTATGTGTAACATTAGTTATCACGTTTTATTTCCCAAATTTTTCAGTTTCTAACAATAATGAAGAAACAATTTTTTTTTAAGGCTGGTTATACCGTTGTAGAATTAGTAGCAAAAAGATGCAGGGGATATTATTTTTAATTAAGTAAAATATAGTATTTTTGAATTTGAAATGATAATGGAAAATTATGTTGGAATTAAATTTTATCTAAAGTTGAAGACAGTTTATTTGAAGTAAGAATAACCAATTATGGTGAATTTAGGGCGAGAGTAGCTTAACTATAGCCTTACCAATACTAGTAATAGTCTCATTGTTACATTATCACTACCCTCGGTTATGATTAATAATATATAATTCTATACTTTTATATAGATACTGCTTTTAGGAATAAAACTACTACATACAAATGAAATTGTTGCTGGTATAAATAATATAATTTTTTTAATGCAGCTTTAGTACTTGATCAAAAACATACTAACAAACACAGTCGGTAATGAAAAAAGTATAATTAGTGAATTTATACGAAAATCCGATGTGGGTACTATACGATTTCCTTGTACGCCTATTAAATTACATATACACATTTTTTTTAAAGAAAAAGTTCTTCAAATTTTATTTCATTAATCACTTCTGATATTTTTTCATATTTTTTTATTGCTATTATTGAATTATTATTTATTGTAATTTTTTTTTACAATCGGAGGTTAATAATTATTAATAAATCAATATATTTAAATAAAAAAAAGTTAAAAAAAGGAGATGAAATCGGATTCGAACCGACATCCCTTCGGCTTGTAAGATACAAATATTTCATTAATTAAATTTTCTTTGGCTATAACTCTGGAACCAATGAAAATTACTATATATCAAATATGTATATATCAGTGAAAAACTCTCAATGAGGGTTTATTACTGCAGTTAAGAAAAAGTCCAAAATCCAAATATTTTTGATTTTTGACACTTTTGGTTCAGTCAATTGCCATCAAAAGAGGAGGTGCACAACTAGATGTTACAACAATCCTAAATCCAACATTTCAACACTCTACGGCTAATAGTTTTCGAGTTATGCGAGATACATACGTACGTACGTACAGGCGCCACGCCGAAACTAATCAAAATGGATATTTCCATTGAAATATGAAAACCGAAAATTTTTGCGATCACAATACTTCCTTTACTTGTAACACGAACAAGGAAGTAACAAATGAAACGGAAAAAAGAAAAACATTTTTTACTACATAATTTAGAATGAAAATGCGCCTGTTTATGTATATGAACTAATTGCTTACAATTTTAGATCCTCCGGGTTTTAATCTGAATGTATTTACTAAACTTTGATAAAGGTTTTAGGCTGGTTACATTATCCATGTAGTACAATTTTTTAGTTAGCTTTAAACGAGTAAGATTTGAATGGAAAGCTTGACTTGTTTTTACAGTACTTTTTATTTTGTTAAATTGTAAATCGATGAGCTTCAAACTGATTTATTCAGAGAAATTTCAGTAAATGTATACGTATTTTACTATATATAATCCTATATTTAAATTAAATTATTTCATTATTGGGTGGTAAGTTCTATAACTTGGTAAATATTCCAGACTAATCTCTAAATATATAGGCGACTGTTTCTAAAAATTAAAAATAAAGAAGTAAAGAAAGCACATTATAAAAGTTTATATTTAATAAAAAAATATTTAATTATAAAGTGTTTTTCAGTAATAAAATAATGTAGTGAAACCATATTATATTGAGAAAAAAAATCATTATTAGTTTTATAACGTAAATGTTTTAAGTGAGATGACCGAGTGGATTGACCTGAGATAAACAGCTTAAACTGAAAAATTAAATTGTAGCCGATTATGTATTCTTAGTCGATTTATCTTCACATTTGCATGGTCCTTACAATCTATCAAGACGTACAGGAATGTTCGTTGTAACATGAATATAATTTAAAACTATTTAACGCTAACGTTTGCTGAAATAAAATTCAAGAAGCATTTAATCCACTTTCACTATCAAATATTATGATGGGAACAGAAGGGGTAGAATTGAAAGTCTAGATTTTACGAATGAAAGGCTGAGATGATAATATACTATTCTGTAGAGGTCGGCAATATTTTTCTATTCTGTATTTATTCTTTTAATACTTATTACCGTTTGAATATGTTTGCTTGCGGTTTTTATGTCCCGATTGTAATATTTAAATGTTGAAATTAGGCAAATTTTCTGTTAGTTACTGTTAGTAATTAAAAACTCCGACGCGGCAGCACGAACCGTTAAGATGTTATTTTACAAAATAAAAAAGTGTAAAATATTATGTATATGGACTAACAATCAGGCAAATGGTAACTCAATTTAAATCGATTGAAAAGTACGCATTGAATGAAATATAAATTTTTTACCTTTTTACAAAAGCTAATTTTAAAAATATAATAATAATGTTATTTATTGAAAAATAATGTAACATATTGTTAAAATATTGAAAAAATTACCCATGATTGCTACAAAAGAAGACAAAAAAAACTCTTTATCCTATACCAAATTAATTAAATTATTTATTTAATTTTAATTGAATTAAAATAATTTTCATTTGTAGCCTGTCTGAGTTTCTAAGTAATTATCTATTGAAAATGTGCATTTATTCTAGTATTTTATTAGATATTTATGCAGTGATTGCAATTTAATTTCTACAGTCCTGAGTTACTTTTATAGTTCACAGATTATCATAAAAAACGCACCGGGTTGGTCTAGTGGTGTACGCGCCTTCTCAAATCAGCTGATTTGGAAAACGAAAGTTCCAGTATTCAAGTTCTAGTAAAAGCTTTTATACCGATTTGAATACTAGATCGTGGGTACCGGTATTCTTTTGTGGTTGGGTTTCAGTTAACCACACATCTCAGGAATGATCGAACAGAGACTATACAAAACTACACTTCATTTACACTCATACATGTCATCCTCTGTTGTATTACCTGGCGGTAAAGCGAAATAGGAAAAAAATATTATCATAAAAAACGTTTCTTCATTAAATCATTCGCGAAGCGTATAAAAAGCGTTAAAGTATTTTTAGAGGCATGTAAACAATTTTTGTTTACAGTTTTCTTGATCACGGAATATTTTTAATATTTTAAAGGAGACTTCTGAAACTGTAATGGAATATAAATTTTTAGAGGCTTAATTTAGTTTTTTTTTTTTTTTGTAGAAGCAAAATAAAAGATAATTTTTTATCTACAGTTAAGATTGTATTGTTTTTTGTTTCATAAAAACGGAGATGTTATTTATAGCTTTATAACATAAATATTATATTGCACATATTTGTACTAAACGCATATCAGTATTGATAAATATCTGAACGTAAATGGTATTCTTTGGGGAACTTTTTACTCTGACAATTTTAGGTATTAATTTATTTCATATGACAAAAAGTGAATTAACTGTGAAAGGTTTTTTCGATAAAATCGGGTTTATGATATTTTAAAATGTATTTTTCATTCGGTTTATTTTGTTTAATGCATTTAAAACACGAATAACACTACTAGTATATATTGCAAAAGAATAGAGAAATCAATACAAAAAAAAAATTATTAATAATTTTATTGAGTTTTGTATTGCGTTGATTCTTGAACGATTTAAATTACGAATTTCAGCTTACTTTGTTCCATTGTTATAGTCATTATTGAGTTATTTTATTTGTAACGTTACTTTTTATCAGAGCGGTAATTTTTCAAGTTTTTATTCATTAGACTTTTGTTTTTAATCCTTTTTAAATTACCTGTTAGATCCGTTTTTAAATTTTCAGATATTTTTCAACCGTATTTGCTTTGCTTATAAAATTTTTAATATGATAAAAATCATATGGTAAGATTTTAATTGGTTTATAATTGTTTTTTTTTTTTTAATTAACCGTATACATATTTGCGCGCGCGCAGGCGTATTATAATAATATTTATATCAGCTAATGTAGTTCATAGAAAGTAGGAACACTTACCTACTTGTCTGAAGTACTTTCAGAGCATCAAACATCGACAAATTAATTTATTAAATTTTCAAAATTAAAATATGGAAATTAAAAATATTACTTTTAAAATATTATATATAGTCAGAAGTATTTAAAAACATCTTATATCCGTCATGGGGAACGAATTGATCACGGTGTGATTTCTATATCGTACCGTGTTGGATATATAAAGTTTTTAAATATGACAACAGTATATACATGCTGATATCTTTAATTTTGATTAGATATCATTTTAAAAGTAATATTTTAATTTTCATATTTTAAATATGTATATTTTTTTAAATAAGTCTGCTGATGATGGAGCTGATACTCTGAATGTACTTCAGACAAATAGAAGTAAGTGTTCTTACTTTTTATAAGCAATATTTGGTAGTATAAATATTATATAATAATTATTTAATACAGTGGTTGTAATGTTAGATTATATATATATATATATATATATATATATATATATATATATATATATATATATATGAAATTAAATTTATAAGATAATGTTAAAATGGCGTAGATGACGTTTACCTTTTCCTGTGAGACTTAAATTTGACTGGGCCAGTTATATTCAAACGCTGACCGTTTCTCGATATTGTATCCCATTTGCTATTTTATTATCCAGATCTAATTAACAATATTTCCTGGCATGATGGAGGTCCAGAGACGTAACTAGGTACCACTTTTTCAGACAATCGCGAACAAAAACCACAGCAGATTACGGGCCGCGTAGTGAAGAAAACTCTTCAAATAACAATATTAATCGATCAACCTGAGAAAACAAACAGCAGGTTGCATAAAATACTTTCGAGTATGGTTGATTTCAGTCTTAGAACAAAGTTGTACTTAGTATTGAACTGTGTTTACATCTAAATTATGCGTTATAAGGTGTAACTGATCAATTAATATGACCAAACTGCTCAGAAGATGATCAAATACAGCTCGAAGTCGATTCGTATCCAAAGTGCTTTTTTCAAAAGTTAAAAATAAAATCATTAAACTTTATATATGTGTAAATTCTATTTTTTAAATTTAATTGGTGTAATAACTAGCTGTTCTTTAGAGAATGATAATACAGTGGGGAAATTGGGCATTGTAAAATGATTACAGTAATGCTTATTTACTGGTATACTGAAACCGTATTTTCGTTTCTTTTTATATAAATTCAAGTAAAGTATAATAATTTCTAATAAGTGCAGTTATAAGTTTTGGGATTATTGTTGTTCAGTTTGTTTTTTTTGAGAATTAATTATTATTAAGAGTAATTAGCATTCTACTTGAAAAAAATTAATTTTTTTTGTCGACGTTTGTTCGACTAATTTTTACTTGGTGTAAAAGACAAAAACCACGATAATATAATAATGTAAAAAAGAATCTTATTAAGAAAAAAAAATTACAAAAAATATTATACCTGTTAGATAATAGAAATTAAAAATATATTAGTAAATAATTTATTATAATTTCATATTTACGAATGAACTCCTAGGTGAAGTTGTAATTTTTCTGAAATTTTTTGGAAATTTGCAACAAAGAAAAATACTTAAATTTGTTAGGAAAAAAATTATGATTTTTATTTCCGGTTTCCTTCCCCCCCTTTTTTTTAAAGAAAAAAAAAGAATTGAATAAAGTTGACTTTAGTGGAATTATTTTGAACGTAGTGAACTTTCTTTGAAGAAAATCTACCTATAAATTCTTAGTTTCCTAGTAGAGGCCCACAAATTCTTAGTTTTCCTGAACATTTTTAACTTTCATAAATTTTCACGAGGTTTCTTATCGACTTCTTGCAAGCATCTGTGTAGTAACTTATTAGTTGCATAATTACTTTGGAATAATTAAAGTAATTAGATTTCAATATAAATTCATGTGCATTATAATAATACATTTTTCCACTGTAATCTTCTAGTCGCTAGTTGTAAATTAGTTAACTATGTTAGAGAAACATCTTATCAAAAAGATATGCAACATTTGTTGAACTGTGGCAACAGCTAGATACTTTCATCAAGAACCTTTATTTCGCTAACAAAGTTTTGTTGGTTTATGTCGTTTCTTGTAGGGTATTTGACCGTCTCATACCGTTCACATGACAATTTGAAATTCTTTATTAACAGGTATATGTATTGTTTTCTGTTTTATTATAATTTTTATGTGTACAAGAAAAATCCAGTTTAACATTTTACTTTCCGCAATTTAAATAAAAGTTTTAATTAAATATTTGTATTTGTAAGACTGGGAACAGTGGTAAAAAGTGATTATTAAAAATGAATTCACTTCATTTACTGGTTTACGTTTAGGATTCAATGTTTTAAAACTTTGTGTTTTTTTATACTAAAACTTTTAGGTATTGAAAATTAAGTAGGCATGTTTCGATGCAAAATTTTTTTTATAGCTTAAAACGTTATGAATTTATTGGAAAAATATCATGGGGATAAGAGGACATACAAACTGACCAAAAATATTATTCAGTACGCTTTACAATTAAGTTTGTTTGAATATTTTAAAAACCACTTAAAGTATTTTTATAAAATTCCATATGTATGTTGGAATGCATGTGTGAATTGATGGTCTATTGACAAAAAATATTCTTCAACCTTTTTTATTTGTTTTTAAATTCTGTCGCAGTAAAATTTTTGTCAATCAGTGTTGAAGTTAACATTTATTTTTTTACTGTTTTTATAAAGAATCTGAGTAATTATATTTTCCGTTCATTTTATTTAATAATTCCATTAGATTTTAATATTTAATAATTCATCTGTTAAAATCTCTTTACAATGGGATTTCAAATGTTTGAAAGTTTTTGTTTTTGTAAAATAAATTTTATATAAAACTAAAAATTAATTTTTTTAATCGTTCGTAAACAAAAACTGTTAATTTATTCATGAAAATTTACATTTATCTTTTATGTATAAAAGTTTGTTGAACAGCATCACGCGAGAACCAACTGACCGATTATTTTCAAATTTTCAGAATACATTCGTCGTATCTCAGGGAAGGGTTTAAGCCATAGATCAAGGTCCTAGCCCCCTTGGGGGTTAATACATTAATGATATTCCTTAAAGAAACAAAAATTAATACTTTTACTTCATTATAATTTTGTTATCATGCCAACAGAAATATAATTAAGTAAAATGACTAATTCATTTTTCTTTAAAGAATATTCTCACAGTCATGAAAAATATTTAATTTTCTCAGAATCACGAAGAAAACGAACGCGTCGGGTGTCCAAGTGGCTTACTGGGAGTCCCGTGACTAGTATTTTTTATTATTAATTCCTTCAATACAAAAAATATATACTCATTTCCAGCTTATCAAACTTAAAAGTTTTACCTAATTGTACTTGTTCTGCATGGAATATATTTCAGTAAATTTGAGTTTATTCTAAATTAATAAATAAATATCGAGATTAAAATATTGGGAAAAACTTCTCATTATGAAAATATTTTTCAAATCTTTTATTCGGAATTTTATTTATCCGTTTGAGATTTCAAACGGGTATTCTGTATTAGTAGAAAGTATTTATTTTTTACTTTAGCAGGCATGTTTTATTGTTCGATTTTTAATTGGATATCAAAATATTCATTTGTTAATTAAAGTTTTGTCTTTTTTTTTAAAAATGTATTTCAATATTTTTAAATATGTTTTAAGCCATTTTCTTGCGTTATTGTTTTGTGATCTAATAAGTTGTCGCTAACAATACAAGACGAATTACTACAACAATACTGAGACGAATTTGCTAATAAGCGAATTAAATGTTTTTTTTTTAATAGAGAATAATTATATTATTATTATATATTATAAAAAGATTGGTTAACTTGTAATAGTGATTTAAACGACTATTTTTTGTTGTGGTAAACGACCATACTTTTACAACCGTTGTAATTTACTTAAATATATATATATATATATATATATATATATATAAATATATATATATATATATATAATTTTTTTTTCAAACACCATTTGATACCTTTTAAGAAAGATTTCTTTTCATTACTATATATATGGATTATATTCATTTTACCAAAACAAAACATACCAGTATTTTCGTCGCCAATAATAATCACTCTTGACTGAAATGGCTGCTACTTGGAATATAACAGAAAAATCATTGGTTCGAAAACGAAAAAGTCAGTCTGGTACAACGGAAAAAGTTAGTTACTTATTAGGATGTTTACAGGAAAAACGTTTACAAAATTTGGAGTGTTTCACACGGACGTATAATAGAGAAACGTTTAATGGAATTGCATGAGTTAATATAAAAGAATGCAGTAATTTCTAAATCCAGAACTCAAATATTTATTGATTGTATTGCAATTTATTTTTGAATGATTTTGAGTGCTACAAGAAGTAATAAAAAACTAATTACGAGCAATTTTAATAAGAACACTTTGTTTAAATTAAAATTGAGTTTGTTAAATTACAAACAACTAGTACTATGTGTCTTTCTGGGTGGGGGGTTAATCTATATTTTTCTTAAAAAAGGGGGTTTTGTGTAATCTGCCCAAAACCAATCTTTATTATGGGTGTGACATACTTAAAACATTTTAAGTACAAGGTCTGTCAGTCAATTTTGCTTTTCTTGAAGGTAATGTTCATTATATTGCTATGTGAATTTTGCTGAATACAAACTGAATTTCTTTGTGCTTAACATGTTAATGTACAAAAGGATGATATTTGGTTCAGGGGAGAAACTAACATTAAACTACACTGTTTACTTAGCGTTTCTTCTTGTAATTCTTTATGGAAATTTAAGTTAATTTCCATAATTTCCAAAACAATTTTTCTTCAATCAAGTTTCATTTACAGTTTTCCATGTAGATAATCTAATTTGTGTAAATAATTTTCTGTGGTTTTTTCCTAAGCCTATTTTGTAATTTTATTTTTAAAAATGCTTTTATTAAGAATTTTTTTTAAATAAATTTTATTTTGAGAAAATGTTTTGTTTAATTTTTCATAAAATTTGAGAAAAGATGTTTTAATTTTTAACTACTGGCGTGGATGTTACCTTGTTATAATAATTAATTTAAATGTAAAAATAATCCCGTAATTATAATTAAATAATTAAATTTTAAAATATTTATAATTTAATTTGTTCACAGTTAATTTTCTGTCATCATTAATGCTCCTTAAAAAAAAAATATTTTAAAGTATCATCTAATTAGATAGTTTCAATATTACCTGCCTTAACAGTTTTCTACCCAAACGTTACAAAGTAAATTCAATTATGTTTAATGAAGATTTTCTGGCTTCTGATAATTTGCAACCTTATTGGATGCCTCAGTTTCCAACAGATTGCAAAGCAAATGTAATCATTCTATAATTGAGAAAGCCGGGTCTCTCAGCAGCAGTTGCGAATTAAATTCTCACCAGGCTGAAATGCCGCTTCATAGAGGGAAATTTATTATCAACTTCTGTCTCTAAGGAATTGTCCCTCGTTAAGTCAAAAAATATTATAATATTTTCAATAAATTCTGATTGTTGCAAATTAATGAATTTTTTCATAAAATAAAAGAAACCGAGTTACTTTTTTTCTATTTTATTTTTTTTTTGTTTTTTTACTGTATTTGCATAATTTATTTTTTTTTTTCATTTTAATTACATTTAAAAAATTCTATTAGCGCTTAGGAAAAATACAACTGAGAATACATATGCAAAATTCATTCTGGGATTAATTTATTAGTTTTAAAAGTATAATATAATAAACTTATTTTATATTTTGATATGTTTATTCATTTTTTTTACTTATTTTCTGGCCTTTTAATCAGAGAAGAGAATAGTGTGTGTGAATCATCTGTAAGTTACATATCGCATACCTTTAACTCTTGTGGTGGCTTAATTTTGTGATAGTGGCGTTAATTTAACCCCAGTAAATCAACAGATCAGTAAGGTGTACATTGAAAATAATTTTAAAAAATTTGACTTAACTATTCTTGAATTTATATCATTTACCATCCCAAAGAATTCGATTGGTGACAATGAAATCTTACGCTAGATCAAACACTTTTTTTCTGTTTAGCCTCCGAAACCACCGTAAGGTATTACTTCAGAGGATAAATGAGGATGATATGTATGAATGTAATTGAAGTGTAGTCTTGTACAGTCTCAGGTCGAACATTCCTGAGATGTGTGGGTAATTGAAAACCAACCACCAAATAACACTGGCATCTGCGATCTAGTATTCAAATATGTATAAAAGTTGCCTTTACTAGAATTTGAACCTTAGAACTCTCGACTTCCAAACGAGATGACTTGCGATGACGAGTTCACCACCATACTAACCCGGTGGGCAGATCAAACCCGAGAAGTAGTAAAGTGATCGAAAGGAAGGAAAAGTAAAAAATACTGAAATGCGGTTTTCCTATGTGGTAGGAAGGAAATACAATCGATCATTTCCCTTCACACAAAATATATAATCTTAATTTAATGAAGAAACCAACAAAAAAAAATATTTCTCCATCCTTTGAAAGAAAAAGTTTGTTTTGTGAATTCTTTATTACTATTCTTAGAAGTGAAGTAAAATATTTGAGAACAAAAACTTGACTAATGGTTGACTTTCTATAAACTAAGTGTGTAAAAGTGATTCTTTCCTTGTACTATCTGGTGTAAATCGTTTAATTTTACATGCAATGGTTACCCATATAATTTAGCGAAATTGTTTTCATCAGTTTTTATATTTAACCGTTTTTAATTGAACCTGTTTGTTTTCATTCTGTTTTATTTGTTTAGAAGTTGTGCAAGTATTATGTTGGATTATTAACAATATTATTGTTTAGACAGAATTAATCTCAATATTATTTTCTCAGCCAAATATTAATTCAAAAAGGGATGACATTGTCGAGGAGGAAGTTAGTGAATTCTTAAATAGCCCGATTCCTTTGTGTCTCCCTTCGAGGCCCTTTTCTAAGGTGGAGATAGCGCAAGAGGTGAAGAGGATTGGGGTGCGTTCGAAAGGCTCCAGAGATTGACTGTATTATGCATAAGATGATATCTGCACTATCATCTCGGGCCGTTTCTTACATACGGTATCTCTAATGCAGTCCTCAGGACAACTCACTACCCTTCGGAATGGAAGGTGTCGCAGATACGATGGTCTTTGAAACCTGGGAAGCCTTCAGAGGAGGTGTCCTTGTATAGGCCTATAAGCCTGCTACCGGTTTTATCCAAGATCTATGAGAAGCGCAGATTGTGGCCACTGTTGGAAAGTGAAGGGGTGATACACGATAATCAATTCAGCTTTAGGAGTGGTCACTCGACAGTGGAACAAACACACAGAATTACTGATGTTATCTTCAGGTGTCTGGAAGAGAAGCTGTATTGTTCGGCGGCTTTTTGGACATAGAGCAGGCATTTGACAAAGTTTGGATACCAGGTTTTCTTTTCAAATTGAAATCGTGTCTACCACAACCGTACATTTTAATTATGCGCAGCTTCTAGAAGTTCGCTTCTCGCGCGTTAATTACACTCAAGAGATGTCAGCGTTTATCGATACAACTCGGCGGTTCCGCAGGGCTTAGTTCTGGGGCCCATTCTGTTCCTGGTCTACACTTCTGACCTGCCTACTCCAGCCAATGTCACGGTTGCGTCGTACGCAGATGACACGGCGATCTTGGCGGTTGACGATAGTCCGGCTACTGCCTCTGAGAAATTGCAATCTGCAGTGGATGCTATCAGCGTTTGGCCGGCGAAGTCCAGCCACTTGACGTTCACGATGAGGAGGAAAGATTGCCTTGTTCGGTTAAACGGTGTCAGGATACCTCAAGTCAGTACGGTACGGTACGGTACCTGGGCTTTTACCTTGATCGCCGTTTGACGTGGAGGATTCGTATTAGGGAGAAGAGAAAGTTGCTTGAAAGTAAGCTTAAGAAGATGTACTTGGTGTTGGGTAAGAGATCACAACTTTCTTTGTCCAACAAGTTCTGCTCTACAAGGCTTTCTTGAAATCGATATAGACGTACGGGTTAGAACTCTGGGGAGCGGCCATTGACAGCAACGTGGAGGTCATTCAACGGTGTCACAACAAACTTCTATGGGACGTACGCCACGCACTGTGGTTCGCGAGGAATGCTGAGATACACGATTATTTAGGCATTCCATACGTTCGAGAGGAAGTTGGACGTCTAGTTTCAAGGTATGTGTCCAGGTTGGTTAAGCATATTAATCATCTCACTTTTAATTTGATAGCTTTGCATTATAATGATCCGGTTTGGCGGCTTTGTGCTCACGTTTATTGTTTGTTGGCTGCTTCGAAACTACTGTTTCGTTTACTGTTCTATTTAAAGTTATTAATTTTGTTGTTTTATTGTTAATGTTCACTGGACATTAGAATAGATTTCAAAGGTACAACCAAATGTTATATTATTTATGTTATACTATTGTTTGTTATGTTATGATGTTGTTTTTGTATTACTTGAGGATTATCATTGGGTGGTCCTCTTTCACGTGATAGTTACACGACTTGCCTATAGCTTCATTGTAGAAGCGCTGATTGTAAGTAAATAAAGGAATTGAGCAAAAAAAAAAAAAAAACAGGGATTACTAGCGCGACAATTGCTATGAAGTTAAGACAATTTGCTTGAACTCGTACTGTGTTACATACCTGTTATTGCTTTCACTAGTTGTAAATAATAGGTGTACAAAAAACATTGATTTTTAGCTTGGCCAATACAAATTCCATCTACAGGGCATGCGGCATACCTTGGCAATTGCCGCCTACAATGCAAGGGGCAGTGTATTATACATTCTACTAAATATCTTCCTACATCATCGCAAATGCGACATATATCACATATATCATATATCATAAATGCAAATGAAACGGTTTATAGACCGCAAACATTTATGTTATAAATAACAATTCATGATACACCGAAACTGCAAGAGGAAATTTACCTACCGAAAGAAAATCAAAATAAATTAATTAAAATGTAATTGTAATTTGTAATAACTTTACAAAAATTTATGACATAAAAAAAATCTACAGAAAAAATACATAAATTACTATTAAAAACCGCGAATGTGTTATTTATTTATTGCAATGTTTTAATTATTCAAATAATCTAATTTTTATAGATTAAATATTTCATTAACATTTGAATCAAGTTAAATCAAACTTTCCGATTTGTATTCTGTATTCAGACTGTATGAATCCATTTCGTCAACTCCCGATAGTAGTATCTCTTATGGAACCTCATCTTCAGTATCGTTCGCTGTTTCATCAGTAGAAGTTTTACCATTTAGCTTTATGATTAGGTTGTCAATTTCAATATCCATGGCACATTCTTAATGCCAGTAGGCGTTTTCAATAACTTTCTCGCAACATTTTAGTTATATACTTTTTTTTTTCGTCCTTTTTTAAACACCCCCAACATCCCTGGCCTCTGCCGTTAGGCTTTGCGCAGGAATGTCAGGGTGTCGTGGCAGTAGACTGCCCCCCTGTCTTGCCAGTTACGGCTACCCATCGGGGTCCTTCCAGCCTCATCAAGACGCAGTTGCCCCCCTCTTCTGGGCGACCGCTACATCCCTCAGCTGAAAGGCTACCCTTCCCGTCCCTTTTAGTTATATACTAGCATCACTAAAAGAAACTTTTGTTCAACAAGGGCAATAATATCTGCTGCTTTAAATGTTAAGTTTCAATCTCCCACCTATTCTTTTATTATTCCCCAAATTACTTCTATTGAATTTAAATCCAGGTGATACAGGGGTAATCTAAGAACTACCTGACCCTCCGCATTTAAAATAGTATCGAGATAATAAGTTACAACCGGATTTGACGCTTGTATTAACTGAAGTAACTCTCTCTTAGTCATTGGTTTATCGAAGGAAATATTCCGTCTCTTTAGCCACTCCTGAATTTTTGCTTTAAGAGTTCCCATACTTGAAATTCTTCTAGTTTGCAACAACGGTATGGTGCATTATCGAGGATTACTATAGAATTCGGTTTCAATTTTCCCAAAGGTTTTGGGGAAACCCGTTTTCGAAGTTCCTGTGGTTCATATTATTGTAGCAGTCGCCTGGTTTTGAGCTAGTGGTGTATGTCAATAAGGCATTTGGAACAAACGCGTGTTTCCTCCAGCATGGGTTATGATGATCCTCCTTTAGAAATAGGTGGATGAAGTCCCTCCCTGCTGCCGTTATCCCACAAATTAGCGGATGAATGCGAAGTTAAAACGTAACTTTCATCTAAATATATAATCTGTCTATTTTTCTCCCGAAATTACTTATTGGCTTTCAAATAAAAAATACTGTTCATAGCAATACCGTGTTATCTGTCAACAATTTTTAGTTATTTGTTATTTTCACCCACTTAAATCCTAAATCGTGTAATACAGTTCTTAAACATGTTTTCCTCCTTGCCAACCAAGATCATCTTGAAGTTTTTTTCTTATACGATGTAAAGGAAGTATTGTGATCGCGATAAATTTCAGTTTTAAGATTTCAACGGAAATATCCATTTTGACCATCCCTGAATCCATTTTAACCAGTTTCAGCGTGAAATCTGTACGTACGTATGTATGTATATGTACGTACGCATATCGCGTTACTCAAAAAGGATTAGCCGTAGGGTGTTGAAATTTTGCAGTTATGGCTGTTGTTACATCTAGTTGTGCATCTCCCATTTTGATTGCAATCGACTGAACCAAAAGTTTCCAACATTAAGCTTAAAGAAGTAAAAGAGGTAATTTAATAGGAATTATTTATTACATATGTGTATTGTAATAGATTTGGTGAAATATCTGATTAGTTACTATTAACTAAAAATTATAATTTAGAATTGTATTATTTTTGGATTTTCTAGTTTAATTTCTGGTTAATTTTATTTAATTATTCTGAAATTTCTGTTTAATTTTATCTACATTAATGTTAACTGCAGATTGTCTGAAAAATAGACCCTTACAAGAACAACATATGCCCTGAGGCATACATGCCCGATCTTAATCGAGCATTTATTCTTTGCAAAGAATGTTTATCTTTTAGTTCATTACTCCTCTGATATTGTCGGAAAACATTCTCCCTAAGTAGGAGTTGATCATCATTTTATTTGGTTTTTTTTTCAATATTTTAATTGCTCTTTGGTTTGATATAACTCTTCTGAACTTAATTTGTGTACACGTTCTCTAGTTTTCAAATTTTCTTCCTCTTTATATTTATCGTCTTCTCTTAATGTTTTTATTCTTTCTTTGTTTGCAACATTTTCTTCGTGTTTATTTTTTTTGGTATTTTCTTCCTTTCTATTCTTTCTTTGGTTTTACATTTTCTTCCTCTTTGATAATGTTTATCATCATCTTCTCTTAGTTTTTTTATTCTTCCCTTGTTCTTAACATTTTCTTCCTCTTCATATTCATCTTCGTTGTTTTTTTGATATACCTGTTCATGTTATCTTTCTTTTTCCGGTATGATTTCTTTTTATATTTTTTATTATTCACCAATTAATCCAGTAATAAAAACTGGATATCTTACACCGTAAGTTTGAAATTAACATTTGCAACAGTATACAGGAGTTCATTAAACGGAGTAGTTTAATTATTATAAACGTTTATTTATACGACACCAGAAATCTAAAACTTTTGTTAATCAGGAAGTCACGAAGATACGAATAATGCTGATCTAGTAACACGAGTAATATTGGGTCTTTTACTCTATCCTAATATTTCATGTAAGATTGTTGGATTAATAATCGTATAAATATTTGATGTTAATAAAAACTAATGCTTCAGCAATTGTGTAATTCACTTTCAAATGAAGGTAGTTTAATGAACTGCAGCAAAAAATATGTATATGTAATTTAATAGGCGTTCAAGAAAATCATGTGGTGTCCACATCAGATTTTTTTTTAATTTTTTGACTGTAGGTAGTTTTATCGGTCAAGTAAAAATTGTGAACGATTCTTCTAAAAGCTGAACAATTACAATTGTCAATCATTGTAACAGGTTTTTGTCTGTTGCGATTTTTGAACAGCGTACAGAAACTTGGCACATCGATTTCATTTGAAAACACATCTCCAACTTCCCTTTTTGTACGCGTTGTTGCACTGAAGGGTACACCAAGTATCTTTACTATAACGAAGCGAACTTGTCGCAAGGGAATAAGATAACTGTCGTTGGATTTGTTGAGCTTAGCTTCTTCCACAAAATTTAACAGTTTATATTCAATTTCTTCACTTTGCCCATGTAATTTTTTAATTTTTACTTTGCTTTTAATTAGTAAAAGAAACTACAATCCGTTTTGAAAACCGGATAATATAGTTAGTTACAAACAGAAAATAGTTATATTCTTGAAAACATTTCACTTAATAAATTTAAATAAAAAGCGCACAAATAAATTTATTGAACTTACCTTGTCACAGTTCAAAATTTGAGATACTACTATCCGGTAAGAGGATACTAAATGGTTCTTATTTATAGTTGTTTATAAATCCAATGACCTACATGGTCATAAATAGGTACTGGATATCATAAATCGTTGTTTAAACATAACTTTAAATGCAAATAATTATACAGTAATTAGACGATGAGTAATTGTACATATGATTTCTTAATATTATTTTTGTAATAACGATATTTTTGGAACTTACGCTTAACAGATGCGTAAGTTCACAAGTTAAGTTAAGTTCACTGCCCGGGGGTTGAACTAACCCCCGGGTAGTCAACTAACTCACCATCATCTCGACAATCGTCATTTTATAGCGCGGACCATGTACGTATAACACTGTTACTTTTTATTATCACGGAATATTTTTTAACAGTTAATTAACCTTAACCTCTAAAATATAGTCACAGGCATTTTTAATTATAAATTCAACTCAATAACGTTGTCGTCTTAGTATCATTATTCAAGAATAACTGTCAGAAAATTATTAAAAACGTTTATACGTTGGTAGATAAGTAGATGTAAGAATAATGTATTACACAATACTGTAGCGATAGTATAATACTAAAGCCGCTTAGCTTGGTTTCATATAGCATAATGTACTTTATTATCACAGTTCATACTAATGAAACCGTATTGATTTGAAGAAATAAACTTTTATTTTAATCGTTAAAAAATTACTGAATTTCATAAAAATTTTGTAATGTTTATATCTGTTTTGATTATCATGTTTATAACTGTGTTTTGATTAATCTTCAGACGTAGGAAATAACTTTATTAACAGTTTTTTGCTAAGTTCAATGAAATTTGATTTCGAATATTTAAAGATTAATAAAATTTTAACTTCTTGTTAATGTTTATCACGATAGATCATCTACGTGTAAGTCGATTAAAGAAAAAATCGAATTTCAATTTTTATTCAAAATACTTTCGTTTATTGCAAAATTATCAAATTTATTTAATGACACGTGTATTCTCTTATTAATTTAAATTAAAAACTTCATTAGATTTTTCGTTTAGAAAATAATTGGATTAGGTGAGGAAGTTGGCTATATATTTTCGACCTTTAGTACATTAACCGTAGAGAATTCGTATACTATGCGTGTTTTGTATTTGCGTGTACTTTGAGCGCGTGAACAATCTATGTATCCCTCCGAACAAGGGTGAATAGAAAAGTTTTGCCGGTATTAGTGGTGCGGTAAGGTCTCCTCCATTGTCATCAGAAATATTGTCGTCCAACGTGTACAAAAGGACCCTATTGTCCATAAACAATTCTTGAAACGATAAAAAGAACTTATATATAAGCAATATTGTAAAACAAAATAACGTACTAAGTTATAATATCTCTTCTGTTTATGTTGATATTTACGATATAGAATTCGTTGGTGGGATTCATAGTTTGAAGTGCTTGTCTTATTAATATAGTTTGGAATATTGATTATTCGTGAACTGATTTTTTGTTATTTTATGTCAATCGACGTTTGTTAATGCATAATAACCAAAATTGAGTTTTAATTGGCCAACTACAAAGGATGTAATTGTTTTGTTGTTTTTTTTAACAATTAATTTCGAAATTTATTCTACCGACTTCGAAAGTTTGTAAATTTGTGTTCAAATTAAACAACGAGATTTTTTTTAATTTTGGGCTCGTTCACGGCTAACAAGATAACTAAGTACTAAAATAAAAAACAGTTAAGAATTATAAATATTTTTGTGGAGAATATATAGACAGAGCAACTTTTCGTTAATAGTTGAAAAATTATCCAGGATAGTTTAATAAAAATTACAGAATATTTTAAGCACAATAATTATTTTTTAATGAATTGTTTTAGTTTTTGAGATGCATAAGTAGATTGAAGCCTTCATTTTTCAATATTTTCTCAGTCGTTATTCATTGATTGAAAAAAATAAAAAATAAATAAGTGTTTGTTCCCATATACATTTTTTTTTTACTTTTCTTAGACTTAGATTTTAAAAGGTAATTATTTAACAGACAACTTATTTTATTAAGAAGTTGTATCAATATTATGTATCTGTTAGTACCTTACAAATTTTCGTGTTGAATTTATAATTATCAATTCATTGAAAAGTGAATTCGACGAAATAATATCTTTCGAATTTATATCGGAAATCACTATTATCTAACGTAACTATTATTTAAATGTTTTATTACAATTAAGAACTAATTTTTATTCGTTGTCACAAACTTATTTCCTCAGAAAATGTTACCAGATTAATAAAATTTTGAAATATTCGTATAAAAAAAAAAGCTCGTAACTTAAAATTTATCCTATTAAAAAGATCACTTTAATAAACATTTTTGTAATTATGAAATTGTGTGTAAATAATTGATTTTGATAAAATTCCAGTAACAGGAATTTTTTATAGAGCAAATGAAAATCAGTTTCAAATGTAAATAATTGGCTTGAAAATAAACATAATGTATAATATAGTGAAACAACTGTCAACTGGACAAGGAAATAAATATCAAATCTAATTTTAACTGTGTTTCAAACATATGCATGTTGTTTTAGTGTTTAAATAAGTATTATTAATTAGTGTTTTCTTAGAGAGTTTACTTCTTTTATGGTACATTGTGTAAAGACAAATTTGAATGAAATTTTGCTTAAAAAAAAAAGGCCAAAACATAAGCGATAAAAAATTCATCTTTTTTCAGTGTATAAATTAAATGCAGAGATTCCAAAATAAAATTCCGTGCCGATCTCGACAGAGTGTAGCGTCTTAGTGTTTCATCCGGTAGGTGTCCGATTCAAACCTAAGTGAGATTTGTTATTTTTCGTACGCTAAAAAATTTACATTCCATATTCCCACCACATGCTTCGATCTGAAGTTTTTAGATTAATCATCAACAAAAAAATAGTATAGAAATATGGTTCAACAACACAGGACGGTTTTAATTTCTGTAACTTGTGATAGCACGATAAAAAAATACGATTTTTTGATTTTGTAATCAAAGTGTTTTAAAACAGGATTTACTAAGGTGGCAATTTTGTTTTTATATGACGGAAAATTTATGCTTTATGATGTTTTTTTGTTGTAAGTGAAATTTCAGCCAAGTCGATCGGTAAATAAAATATTTGCAATCAACCCAACATGTTAATCTTTTACAAGAGACTACACGATTCATCGACTATTTTTGTCGTTAATGCGTAAAATAATGATTACATTAAATATTATGTTAGATCCTGTTATTTTGTTGATAGTTTTTCGCAAAAATTTAACAGGAAAATATTAATGATAAAAAGCTGACAACTTAGTTGTAGGACTTTCCCACCACGCGGGTTTTTTCTGATTCACGGCTTACACACATATACACAAAAAAATTAATTAAAAATATTTATAATTTTATTTAAATATAATATTTTTTGTTTATTTAATTCAATGATTCTACCTAAGGCGCGCGCGCATACCGCATTTTATTCCGCGCGGGTGTGGTGGTACTAGCGGCCACTTCAGATACCTTTTCACACTTTAAATATTATTCATTTATTTAATTTTAGCACTCACCTGTGACGTTCTACCATATTCGGAAGATAAACACCCCACTGGGCTCTTCTATTGACTAACTCGTCATCGTAAATCAGCTGATTTCGAAGTTGAGAGTTCTACGGTTCAAGTCCTAGTAAAGGCAGTTACTTTTATACAGAATTGAATACTAGATTATGGATACCGGTGTACTTTGGCGATTCGGTTTCAATTAACCACGAATATCAGGAATTGTCGACCTGAGACTGTAGAGGACTACACTTCATTTACATTCATACATATCACCCTCTGAAGTAATATCTTACGGTGGTTCCAGAGGCTAAACAGAAAAATAGAGAGAGAGAGAGAGAGAGAGAGACGTCAATGCTACACTAGCTCTCCTTGTTATTTATTTATTTAGCGTATGGTACTAAAACATAACACCAATTACAGTCAAAATTATAAACAAAGATTTAACAAACTATTATATGCTATCGATTCTGGAATCGCCACCAGGAAATCTTCAGGGTTTCCTTCATAAGCTCTCCTTGTGTTGAGTGGAGATACTAACGACACGCTATATATCCACTTAACCATTAGCTTATTTAGAGCATTTATGCTGTGGAAGGGCAATTTTGCAAAGATTCTTTTGGAAACTATTATTTTTTTGTTGCTAACAATCATGCCTAAGAAAAATAAGACTTTAATTAGGTGAATTCCGAGATACTGAGGGTGACCTTGAACTACAGCCTCACTCTATTGACCTCTTAAGTTGAAAATTTAATAGTATTAATACCCCATATAGAGAAGTAATCTGACCAAGTTTGGTCAAAATCGGTCGTGTAGTCTGGAGATATAAAATATGATTTAGGGTGCGACACCTAACATCGAACACACACACGTATATTCAAACATCCGGAAAATTTTCATTCGGTTTTTTTGGGATCCTTATAAGAAAGTCAACTTATAAGGAAAATCATAAAAGGGTAATTTCCCTTAACTCTCTATTTCTTTAAAATTATTGCACAGTTTACCACAAAACGATTTGAAAATACTAGTCTCGATATTTTTTTATTATTACTAACCTCAAATTCAGTGGTAAAGGTGTACGCGACTAATTCGCACTTGCTTGTTATTTAGATTCCCTTCCTATTAATAATTTATGTGGATGTTATATCTTGCTAAGAATTACATTATTAAGTAACATATTTTAGTTAATTGCCAATATTAAATAGGGTATAGTGACTTTTATATATATAATAAATGAAGAATTCGTTCAAATGTAATCAATGAGAAATTATTATAACGTAAGGAATATTTATATAAACCGGATTACGGAATTAAACTCTATAGTACAATCTTTATGGTAATTGAATTCTTAAGAATTTATGAGTATTAAGTTTTGTTCTGAAATTTCCTTTATTTAATGGGTTTTTTAATTCTATTGTTCAATAATCTCTTTTGTTATATTAAATTATAGACTGTTGACTGTCATTATGTTTTAATATTAATTATTTATAAAAGTCTCTTTTGACATCCTGACTTATGAAGTTTATTTGAAGAATAATAATACAAGCAGGTAATAGTTTTCATTAGTTGCACGCAACTGTAAATGGTTATGATTTCTTCACTGCCGGAATGCATGCGACAGTATTAGGTTGGACTGTGCAGTTACCATAGTTAGTTGTACCAGTCATTCAGTGGTTTGTATATTTTACATTTTTTGTTTGTTTGTTTGTTTTAAAGTGTATCAAATTGGTTTTTACTTTTAATTGTCCCTCTATTATGTTGTATTTTAATAATGTCAGTACACTGATAATTATAAATTTACATTGGTATAAACTGTTAATTTTAAAGGTTTATTATTTATTTTAGTTCATAGAGGCACATTCCACAATGAGTGTATGGAATGTCAGTAAATAAAAATAAATAAATGTCCGAATCAAACAAAGCAATTGAAAATTCATGATCTAGTACAAATATTTTTGTTTCTGTAATTTCATAAATGTAAAACAAACACTATCTCTTTGCGGTAAAAATGTATTCCTAATGTATACTATAAATCTATTAAAAATTCAGGACGGGTGATCCCTTCGTTCAATTTATTGTACAGTTTTTTTTTTAAATTTGATTTTTCATTCTCAGATATCATAACTGTGACTGACTGATTAACAGGGTGGATAACAAGGCTTCAGCCAGTACAGTATACAGTAGGTTTAAACATATTTGAACGTATCCAAACGAGAATATTAACAGTTGTTTTCTTATAACAGGTATTAGAACCAGTCCCTTAGTTATCATGAGACTTTTTAGTTATCGTATTGACAAATATCTTGTAAACACGTTCAAGTGTATGGCTAGATTTTTTCTGGAATAAACCACTTTTCTTGTTTCATATTGAATAATATGAGGAACGAACAATAATGCTTGAGGAAAAATTCTAAAAGAACAAGTGGTGAGAAGGATATATGTAGCAAGAGAGAGCCAGTGAATTCAGTGAGAGAGATTGATAAGACATCATTTGATATGGAGGTAGTACATGCATTATAGATGGAGGCCTGCAGGTGTCAGTAGATTGATTGACTGACTAGACTTAGAGAGCTTGGCTGGCTTTCCCGTATCTTCCTTCAGTTTGAATGTTATTATATATTCGCACACCCTTTACTATGTTTACCTTTATACTAAATATAATCCATCATTGAAATTAAATTGTAATTACTTTACCTCATTAACAATTACGATTTTCATTAACATTAGTTGCATCTGTATAAAATATATAATTTAAACAATTCTGTAATTTATAAAACAATTTAAAGAAAGAATTTTTTAAGTTATGTAGAAGTAGGAATATTCCCGTTATTTCCTCATTAAACTTATTTTTTTATTTTTACAGTTATAGTAAGTACAGTAGTGTTGAATTCTTACCACCATCTCTATTTCCTGTGTATTATGTTAATAAAATAAGTATTTACATTAGGTTTTCGGCTGCATAGCCACCAAACAGGAAAATGTGTTATCAAATCCGCCCTCAGACAGTGGATTCGTCCTCTGTTGTCACTAAACAGTTGTGGGCTCTCTCCCCGGGATCATCAGTAGACATAGAAGGCCCATACCGAGGAAGTTTCTGATGTCCGATTAACATCGCGGAACCCAAAGTGCTAAAGAAGAATGAAGGATAAGGAAAACAGGCAAATGAAGATCGAATCACAACGGTAAAAACGCAACACAGGAAAAACAACCCTAAATTGAACGCTTTATCCAAAGGATAGCTGAAAGTCTCCTCAGGAGATTGAGTGCTTCTTATCCAAAATAGGAGAAGCGTTTTATTATAATTGGTTCACATTTTTACGTCATCCAACCTAAATATCTACTGCAAAAATGCACTTTCTTCCAGTCTGAAATAGTCATCCAAGAATAAATACAAGATTCCTAAAGGATACTCCTCCGTAACCCTAGAATCAATACAGTATATTGATGATGTAATTGAATTATGAACCGTTCATACAGAATATTACTAGGGAGTGTCGATTAATAAATATAAACTTAAAGTTAAAAATCTTAAACTTAAACTTAAAATCCATACTACTCTTTCAGCCTTATATCTAACCATTTTAACTTCAGTTCCCAGTAGAAAGTGGAAAAATGTTGGGTTGAAAAAGAGTAAAAATTATAGGCGATTTAAAAATAAATGAAACTCAAAAGTCCAGCGATTTGAATGGATGTCAATATAATGCAAGGGATCTGTCATAGGATTCATAATTATAAGATTTGATTCCCTTCATCTTCTAAAAGTTTAGCCTATTTTTCTTACTTTATTTTATCCATCTCGTTTTCCCTTCACATTTCGTTAACTGTAAATATTATAGCCCAGAGAAAATATGGTTTGTATGATCATTTATTTGTTTTGCTTTTATTATTTCAATGAGTTTTAATTATCTATTTATTTGATTACCTTTTATCTTTTCTAAATTGGCCTAGTAAGTCCTTGACAATTTTCTGATATTTTACGAATATTTACTATTAACTGTTCTTCTAAAATATCTGATGTTGTAAACCCGAAAATATTTGCAGGATTTACTCTTGAATTAAGAAAATGACTCTGTACACAGAAAAGTTTCCCGAAGGTTTGAACAATCGTTTTTCTGAATATTTGTCCATAAACAGAAATTCCAATATTTCGATCGGTATGAGTTTGTCGTAGGAAATGAGTTATTTAAAAGTAGCGTAATATTTTATAAAATAAACAAACATTGAAGAGGGATGATCAACTATGGAGAAAATGCAACACAGAAAAAATAAACTTAAATCGGTAACTTTGAAGCAAAGGATAGCTTAAACTTTCCTCTTGATAGTAGGCATCCATTCCGTAATATATTGTAGATGAAATATGTTTTTTAAATAATTTATGTGTATTTTAAATATAATATATTGCAAATATATTAGCCTGATCTATTATTTTACAGAATATAATCTAATACTTACGAATGATCTCTAATTTATTCACATATAAAAATATAATTTTGTACATGTATACTTCACAGACGAATTATAATAAGGACACGCTGTTTTCTTTGAACTAAGTCGGGAGTTTCTCAAGGCTCGATTTTAGGACCTGTTTTATATTCCACCTTCCAACACCGGTCTATGTCACTTTGCTTCTTTTGCAGTTGAAACAGCTGCCCAGACTGCCGATGTTGACCCAACTCTAGCTTCAAGGAAATTGCAAAATGAGTTGGATAAAACCAACGGATTTATCGTTATGATTGTTTCTGTTTTTTGTTGAGCTACCAATGGTACTGTTCTCTGATTTAACTTTATGCGTGTACTTGCATTGAATGTTCTGTATAGGAATATTAGTGTGTAATTTTTGAAGAGCTTCGATGGAAGCCTATCTACATGTGGTATGGTATGTGCTCATATTTATTTATGCTTTCTTTAGTATTGTAACCGATTGTAAATTTTATTTTGAGGCAAAATATATAATATAAATAAGAATGTTTACTTAACTGCATTAAACATCTTGCAGATTTACTATTGGTAATTTTTTTCTCCAATAGCTTTTGATTTAAAATTATTGCATTCAGTTTCTAAATTTTATGTTTTAATTTGTAATGCTATTTTAATTTCCAATTTAAATTAATTTTCAATTACCGTAGTTTTTGTGCTTGTTTGCGTGCGGTTCTTGTAGGTACCATTTGTTTAATATTTATTTTAATTCAGCAATATAAATATTGTAATGATATATAGCATGAATTTTGGTCAATGCGCTAGGGGGACATATGCGAAATATAAGTGTAATTTATTAAAATTAATTCGGAATTGCGATTTATCTTTGTCGTATTACTACTGATACAACAAACTATTATTTATTAATTCATTTATTTAAATAGATGAGATTTATTTACAAATTTATTTAAAATAATCGTAAAACATATTATTTGCATATAACACGGTTTAAAATTTGTACACCAGTGGTTTTATATGGTATTGAGAAGTGGGTGCGTTAACAGTGGACGCAGATCCAGAACAAGAAGTGTCAAGAGCATTCGGTTCCTAATATATCTTTGCTTTGCCGCCGGTGACTACAAAACTTTCCTGTACGCCTAACATTTGCATTTTCAGCTTTATTCTTAATTACGACTACCTCTGCTCCAAACTCAATTAATTTGTACAATTTGATAATTTGTGTTATGTCCAGATAATATGTATTAGGGTTATTTTAAATAAATTTGTAAATAAATAATTTGTTTTATCAATACCAGTACGACAAAGATAAATCGTAACTGAATTAATTTTAATAATTAAAAATATTTATAATAAATTAATTATCCGATCAAAAATCTTTGTCATCTAATGTTAGTGAAATTAGTTTCATATACGTTTTATTATAACGTTTAATTTGTTAAGGTTGACTATTATTTATTTATGTACGTCAGGAGATAAATTTTATTTGCCCACGTAAACCTATAGGCGGTTAGATTCTGTTTCATTTTTGTCACTTTTTAAAGTTAATTATTGGTTATTTATGTTGCTAGTTAGTTTATTTGTTGAATAATCTCAGTTTTTAATAATATATACATATCCAAAACTGAAACTTGTTTATTTTTCAGTAAAAGATAAATGTAAACGTTTCTAGACGTAGATAAATACGGTATGAACTTGTTGCTGACAAGTGCGTTAAATCACACACACACACACACACACACTCACATCCGTAACACACGTCATGCAGCCCTTCACTGTCTAGTTAATCTGCATATTAAGTTCATTACTATTGATTTCGGAGTTAATTCTCAGAGGAAATTTTAAATTATTTTTATACGATAACGTTTATTTTTTTCAAAAACAAAAAAAAAAAAACGGAGCGCGTAAAATAAATTTGAGATATTTTTTACTTAATTGGAGTAAGTCATAAATTAATGATTTTTACTGTTTCACTCTCATATAACAGAGATTTCGTTGATAAGGATCGATTATAACACTATAGAAAAAACGACTGTTTTTTTTTTCTAAGAAAAAATATCAAGTTTTGACTTTTCATCTTTGTAAATTGAATGAACAAAAATCCGATGTGGACACCACATGACTTCCGTGTACGCCTATTTTAAATTGCATATGCACATTTTTCGAAATGTAATAAAAAGTACGTAAAATTTTATTTCATTAATAACTTCTGATATTTTCTCATATTTTTAAAATTATTATTGAATTATTATTTATTGTAATTTTTTTACAGAGTTAAATAATTATTAATAAATCAAAATATGTAATTAAAAAAAGAACGTTAAAAAAGGATAGAAGTCTGATTCGAACTGATGTTCCTTCTCTTTGTAAATTCCAAAAATTTCATTAATTACAATTTTATTTGGCTGTAACTCTGGAACCAATAAAAATAAGTACTACTTATGATACGTCGTTGAAAAGTTTTTAATGAGGGTTTAATACTGCAGGTAAGAAAACGTCCAAAATCCAAATGTTTTGGATTTTGGGCTTTTTTGGACACTTTTGGTACAGTTGATGGCAATCAAAAGGGAAAGTGCACAACTTGATATTACATAATATTCCTAAATTCAAAATTTCAACATACTTCAACTAATCGTTAATGTATACGAGATACATTAATATTGACGTCACGCCGAAATTAGTCAAAATGGATTCAAAGATGGTCAAAATGGGTATTTCCGTTGAAATCTGAAAATTTTCGCAATCACAATACTTCCTTTATTTCGTACAAGGATTTAAATGGGACTTAACCCGTTTAGGTATTACTTCAGAGACTGTGATCAATGACAATTTTTGTAGCGTGTAAAAAAGTGGGATTCGAACCTCGGACTTTCAGATGAAAGGCCGAGACGCTGCCACATGTGCTAATATCCTATGACACTTAATACAAATTATCTATACGAATTCTGTGGTCGTAATTTGACTTGGTTTTAAAAAATAAATAGTTTTATGTGAATACGCTTTTGAACATTGGCTGACAGAAGAAGTAATTGTTACGTTGCAATTCACAGGTAAATCCACCGTAAACAGTAGTAAATAAACCAAAACGGGAAATAATCTCCTTGTATCAGTAATCCTATTGAATTTTATTTATTTTCATGATGTTCGGCAATGTTCGATAAAAAGAGTAGGTCGTCTGTTTTGTAATTTTATTTTGTTATATTTGAATAGTATGACTTATACACTGGTAATGAATCAAATTAAATGAGAAATCCTAGGTAGAAATTTGTTTGAAATTACTTGTAAGGAAATATTTATGTTATTGGAAAAACTGATTTTTTGCTATAATTATTTACTTATTACAAAGTATAGGTAATTTGGTTATTTTCAGTTGTCAGGTACCGTTGTAGACACTTATCATCTGATTTTAACGTCATTAGTAATAAGTAATAATTGCGAAACATTCGGCGTTGAAAAACTACTAGTATCAATAAAATAGAATCATCATAAGAGAATAACTTTAATAAGAAAAAAATGAATTGATAACTCTCGTTAAATTCTCTCTAAGTGACAGGATTTGACTCAGATTACTTCATAAAACATTTTTTTTTCCTGTAATTACTAATGGATTAATAAAAGATAAATAATTATTTTTAGCACATTAATAAATAAAAATATGTCCGTTAAAATAGTTGTGTGCAGTTACCGATCTGCCACATAACATTAAATGAAGTTTTCAGTGTTGGATAACTTGTTTGGTACTCATATAACCGTGTAAAAATTAAGTCCCGTGTCAGTTCATTGTAAAATTTGATAGCGAGTGTACAATGTTTATATATATTTTGACATGTAATTATTTTTTGACGATATCCTATATTTACATTCGAAAATGAAACTAAACTAGGGATTTTAGTTGACAATGATTATTTCATTTTAACAACTTAACATATTGCGAACTTTACGCAGAAAGGTGGCAGCGATACTGTTGAACTTTTCCGTCATTTACTTAAAGCTTAAAATTTAACCCTTTCCCAGGAGGTAAAGATTAAATTTACCATTACTCTTACGGGCTATCTGAAGCTTATATAATCGTATTTTCATACGAAAATGAATACGTAGGAATTATTTTAAATAACTGCTGTGTAAGTACACCTAGGTAGAAAATAAAGCATTGTATAATGATTTGTTGAAGAAGTTTAATATTATCACAAAGTAAATTATATGCTTAAGGTATTATTGATATTATAAATTTACTTAAAACGTTCTGAATGGAAGTTTTCGTATCATTTGAAAAAATATCTTCTAAACCTGTAATAAGGAGTAAAAAATATTTCCACCCTGATAACACCGAATATTATATCGTTTTCTGTATTTTGTTTACGAAAAAAAACCTTATTTTTACATATTTTGTGAAAATTGATCTATTATTTGAATTAAATGTTTTTAAATCACTCAGTCTTTTATTTAACCTTCCCGTATTAGTATTTTTTTACGATTTGGATGAGAATTGGATTGAATCTATTTTTAATTGGTATACGATAGTATGATAAATTCACTTGCCTACAGTTTCCATTAATAGGAAAAATTTTTATCATCATAATGTAACCATCGTTTTTTTTATCAGGTAGGACATTAAAATGTATATAATAATTAGTTTATTATAATTTTAAATTTCATTTATATCTACTGATTTGTTTAGTTTTGGGATATAGTTAGACAACCTTTTAAAAACTTATTCTATTTAAAATATTAACTTTTTAATTAAATTAAAAAAATGATATTTGATTGTTATATCTTGTATTGGAAAAATGAGCTATTATTTTTTTCTTTTTTTATCTAGATTGCTCAACAATTAAATAGCCCATAATTGTCCACGTAAAGATAAAAATATCAGTCATTCTTAGAGTAGTTATTAATATGGGAAGGGTTGAATGTTTTAAGTTGTATGAAAATGTTCGGAAAATTCAGTAATACTTTTCAAAAAATACAAAAAAAATATTATAGATTAACTGAGATTGTTTTTTTAAAATTATATCAGGTAAAATATGTTTCGCTGATTAATCAAAGAAATTTTCAATTTTCATCGACTTATATTTGATGTATTTTGTTATCCTCTTCTTATTTATGTAAAACTTTTTATTGGTTTTAAAACTTTTTGTATATTTATTATATACTTTTTTAAGTAGGAAGCGGGGAAAAATACTGTTGTATCATATCTATTCTCCTCTTTTGTGGTTGTGTACACGCATGCCCATGGTCTTATACTGCTAATATGTTGGCGTGTATAATCCTACAAATATATATTTTTTATACAGAATTTCATTTTGGAGGGAATCCATTGCGTGGGTGTACGCGTGCGTGAGAGAGTGAGTGTGCGTGTGCGCTTGTGTGTGTAGATGATAAATCGTAGGAGGCTGTGTGTACCCAACGAAGAGTTAGCTTGTGTCCACCGAATAGTTATTTGTGGAGAGTCTGAGGTGTGGTTGGCTTTGCAAAATTAGTTGAAGTAATCGGTTTATGTAAATGGTGTTCGTTATATTCTCTACTGCCACAGGGATTTGATGGAAATAATGCAAATACAACAATAATGCATAACGTTATTTAAATAAAGACTATTCTGTACGATTTGGAATAGACTACTAAATGTATGTTTATATTAGCAAATACAGTACAGCGATTGTATCATTTCTTTATGGAAACGTATCCTGAAGTTTAATTAACTTCGGTTTTGTTTAAATATGCTTAAAATGATAGAAATAAATCGTGGATACTAAATTACGGTTATTGCTATTGTAGAAAACTATTTCTTAAAATCGATATCACCATTACATTCTTACTTTTGTTCTAAATTACAATCTCTTTGTTTATGTACTTTATACCGCTGTCTGAGAACTGTGTAAAGATGTGTCTGTTCTTATTTAAAGATTTAAACTTATCCGTTTGTACAATAAAAAATCTTTAAAGACTGAATTGATTTAATTTGTTACGTAATAATTTATTAATAGAGGGTTCTGATAAAAATTCAAGATTTTTTTTAAATTCTCACTTACAATTTTTTTATAGAAAATGTCGGGTACACCCTTACACCAAACTTCGTTAAAATATGTAATTCCTTTTTTAAAATGAATTTTTATTTTTAGAGTTTTATGTTAATACTATTAGTATGTAAATTTTTCTGTGTCAACTCGAAATTTTTTTGATTACATTTTTTTTGGTCAAAAATCTTGCTAAAAATATTCATTATTAGAATATTTAAATAAACAGAAATTAAAATATTATACAAACTTATCGTAATAGCATAATTTTTTTTTTTTATTAATAGAATGCGAAGTTACAAATGATTTTTTTCGATAAATGGTTACGTAAAAAAAGAACCTACGTATATTTTATCCAGACTATATGAACTTTTTACTAGGTGTTCTACTTTGATATTTTATGTAATAAACAATTTTTTCTCTAAATAATATTATTTAGTGGTAAAAAGAACCTTGTTATAAAATTATTTTCGAAGTAAAAATAGAATACCTTCTTAGTGTGAGCAATATTTATGGAAAAAAAATGTTTCCGACTGATTTGTATCTTTTTAGCCAAGCAGTTATTTACCTGCAGATATTTTAACTCATACAAGGGCCTGATTTTTTTTTCTTCACAACTGATTTAAACAGTGGCTTTTAAATGACAAAAAAATGTTGATAATTTTTTTTGTAACTTTCTGCTTTGTTAATTTTAAAAATTATTCCAACGTTGTAGTTTTATCATCTGTATTTCCATTATGATGGTGATTTGGGAGAGATTTTCCGCTGGTATCAACAGTGAACTGATTTAAACATAACTATTTAGAATTTTTGAAACGTCCGAAGCTAAATAAAAAATATGTATGTGTTGTTTTTAAAAGCAATCTGATGTAATAAATCTATAGTTGTAGGAAAAAGATGTGAGCAAAAAAAAATAATATCCACTTGCTTTAGACAAAGGTCATACATATAAATACAATAAAAGAACACAAATAAATTAATGGTAAATAAATTTAAATTAGATTTGTCAAATAAAATATTAATTAATTATTAAAATGTATTTGTTTTGGTTCCTTAACAATTTGACGAGTTTAATGTTATTTTTCATTACTTTTTTTTATGTGCTAGTCTTTTAATTTCAACATAAGTAATCCATCTATGCACATCCTTATGTGTATGTACGTCTTATGTATGCTGATTCAAGTTTTGTTTTCCGTTACTGTTTTTATCTTCCTACCTAACCATCCCCTGTTTATTATAAAAATAATTATGTATAAAAATGTAAGACGAACCCGCTGGGTTAGTGTAAGGCATTGATTCTCAAGCTTTTTCGCCCACCGCCCACATTGAGAATCAAAATTGTTTTAGCGCCCCCAAAATGTTTAAACTTACCATATGTTAAAAATAATAATTGCAATTGCTGTTTTAAAGATAGCTTTAGTGACAGATTGTGAGGTCTTTAATGTAGCGTTGCATTTTTTGGATTTTGGTCATTTTGTACCGAGATAATGAAATCTTTAAAGATTTCAATACCTCAGCGCCAAATGAACTGCAACGCTACGTTAAAGATCTCAGTATTTGTCATTAAATCAAGATCAAAACCCTTTAATTTCCATATTTAAAGCTTTTAAACGATTTTATTGGTTTACTGAAAAAAATCTTGTTTCCCCCATGCGCTCGATCAAACAAGAGGAAAACTTTCAAATTTTTAAAACTTTTCTGCTCACAGATTTTTTTTTTAATTTGGTGACGGCTGAATCTGAAATATATTGTCATTAATTAGAGAAGTAAAGCTTTTTTTTTTCTCTAGAGAAATTCTTCTCTAAGCCACTTGGTTGCAAAGTGAAAGTAATTTGAATACTATAATTTTTTATCATAAAGTATTGGTATCCTTTAATTTTTTTTGTGCTAGTGTAGTAGGTATTTAATTTTAGTTTGAAATATCAGAACATAATTTTAGCCATTTTTTTTTTTTAATCAGCCATCGCCTTCCGAGACTGTTTGAACGCCCCCAATTTTCTGTGGGTCTTCTACCGCCCCTCTGAAGGCCTCCAGCGCTCACAAGGGGGTGTTATCACCCACTTTGAGAAGGAATGGTTTAGTGGTTAAACTCAACATCATAAAATCCGCTGATTTTCGAAGTCGAGAGTTCTAAGGTTCAAGTCCTTGTAAAGGCAGTTGCTTTTGTATGGATTTCAGTACTAGACTGTGGATACCGATGTTCTTTAGTGGTTGGGTTTCAATTAACCACATTAAGTAGGCAATGGCAAAACAACCGTAAAAATGTCAGGAAAAGTGAAATTTTGCCATACTGTCATTTTCGACCCTCGGTGATAACTTTTTATGAAATAGCCAAGGGTTGGACACGACTGTATGGCAAATGTTTTTTTTTTTTATAAATGCCATTATTATTTATTTATCTGTTGTTTGATGTCTTCATGACTACTGCGAATAAAACTAAGAAAAACATTTTTATCATTAGTTTATATGACAATCTTTTTTAAAGAATAAAACTCAAGAAATTCCTTGTCTGTAATGATATTCTTTAGGCATAAGGGATTTCTTACTAGTTTAGTTTAATCTACATTGAAACATTCAAGAAACTCCTTAAAAATGATTAAATAAAGTGTGGGCTCTGTTTATTAGGAAAAAGAAAATCTTAACTAATTGTCACGGCAACGTTCGAATTGACTTGCATTTACAGTTATATACATGTAAAATGACCATATTTATGAATATTTGTGAATTATGGGTTGCTCTTTCAGCATTAAGAAAAAGGATTTTTTTAATTCCTTGTATGAAATAAAGGAAGTATTGTGATCGCGAAAAATTTTGGTTTCGAGATTTCAACGGAAATATCCATTTTGACCATCGCCGAATCCATTCTGACTAGTTTCGGCATGACATCTGTACGTACGTACGAATGTATGTATGTACGTACGTACGTTTTTTGCATAACTTAAAAACGATTAGACGTAGGATGTTGACTTTTTGGATTTAGGAGTGTTGTAATGTCTAGTTGTGCACCGCCCCTTTTTATTGCAATCGACTGAACCAAAAGTGTCCAAAAAAGCTGAAAAAAAAAAAAATTGGGATTTTGGAATTTTTCTTTACTGCAGTAATAAGCTCTCATTGAGAGCTTTTCAACCATATATCATAGGTGGCAGTTATTGTCATTGGTTGCAGAGCTATAGCCAAATGAAATTTTAATTAATGAAGTATTTTGGTCTTAGGTGAAGGTACATCGGTTCGAATGTCGCTTTATCTTTAACTTTTTTTTTAAATTTAAATATTTTGATTTATTAATAGTTATGAACCTCTGGTTGAAAAAAAATTACAATAAATAATAATTCAATAATAACAATAAAAAATAAAAAAAAAAAATATATATATATATATAATAAAATATCAGAAGTTATTAATGAAATAAAATTTTATGTACTTTTCATTTAAAAAAAAAAAAGGGTAATTTAAAGGCGTCATGTAAGTCATGTGGCTCCAAATCAGATTTTGTGAAACTTCTGATATTCGTTTTTGTTTTTATTTTGTTGAAGATTCATAATAATTTAAAATACATAGTGTTAGATAGATAATGACTTCGTTGATTAAAAGAGACTTATAAAGGGACTTGCTCTATCCTAATTTTCAGGTAAGATTGTTGGTTTAATAATTGTATAAATATTTGATGTTAATAAAATTGTGAAACTGTTCACTTTATTAAAGAATTGGAACATCGCATCTCACTTTCAAATAAATAAATTTAAATAAAGCGCAGAAAAAAATGAGTATTTGTAACTTAATGGGCGCACAAGCAAGTCATGTGGTGTCCACATCAGATTTTTTACCATGTATAAGCGATCGTGGTTTTCAAAGAAATTTCGCTGTAGACTTAGGAGTACCTTATTCAACAGTATGTAAAACCTGCTATATAAAAATTATGAATAATTTGTTTTTATCAAACATTTTGTGTTTATTTTTTAATATAAAGGTTAATCATCACGCATAACTTTATTTAAAAACATGACTAGTTTATGTGGTCCTCTGTGTATATAAATTACATATTACTGTTTTGTTTTTGAAAGAAAATAAGGTTAGTGTTAATTTTTATTGTCTTTTAGAATAAACTATAAAAAATAATAGAGGAAATATTTGATAGAGGAAAACAAGATTACATTACTTGTAGTATGAATAAATATTTTGCTTATAGTATGTATATTATTTTATATTTTGAATAAATACTTACACACTCAACTCCTGATTATGTGCTAGGAATTTCCTTTGCTAGCGCAAAGGAAAAAATAAAGTTTTAAAACTTATAGTGAAGCTAAAAATTAAATGTTTTTTCGTCGTCCTGCGATAGGTTTCACTCTGTCATTCACTTGCTATTTGAATGTGTGCTTGTCTTGTATATGACAATGTTGTACTGTAGTTCATCCTGGATATGACAGGATGATATTTCATTGTGCGATGTTACTGTGTTATACAAACTACGAAGTTCAATTAAAAGAAAATGTTTTCAGTCATATATCAGTGAATCTCGTCTTATTTAAAAAAAAAAATCTGAGAGTAAAATGCATAATTTTTTCACTTGCTTTTTAATCTCTAAACATTTTTACTTTTGTTAGCTACCGTAGTTTTAATAAGTGTTTGTTACTGCATTACGTAGTACATACACTACTTTAAATAAAATTTATTTACGTACTATATTAACGATAGTGAAAATTTGTTACATGTTAATACATATTTTCAATAAACTTCCAGATATTATTTTTACCAGGAACGTAATGGTGTAGTGCATTGTAATGTATTATATTTTATTATTTACCGTTAACCTTAATATAACAGTGCATATAAGAACTGAACTGCAGCACAGAATTAGGTCATCTTTACAGATATTATTTGTGGGACAACCGCAATTTTGCTATGATTTTGGATTATCCACGATCCTTTTCTCCGTTGTCGCGGATAATCGAGAGTTAACTATATATTAAGTTATTTTCATCCAATATGTTGAATCTTACATTTTTATTTCTTTTTTAATCAATTAGTAATGAATTTTTGTTTGTTTTGAACGTTGTTTTGATACTTAAACCATTTTACGCACGCGTGTTTAGTTTAATATGTATCGAGTTCCCTGGTCTCCAGTTACTATGCTGTATGGGGCATCTGTTCAGACTTGAATTGTACTCGAGATGTTAGATAAGCAGATTTGTTATATTATCAATAAGAAAAGGTATACTTGTACTAAAAAATTGTCCAATTAGTTCTACGCATATTTATATGAAGTAAGTTTTATAAATCGGAGGTTTTCCTTTTTATTTCTGTTTACACATAACATTAATTTAGAAGATTGAAAGATGTCAATGCTTTTTGTACTGAGGATCGATTGAGTAGCGAACCTAGGCGCTATACTTAGGCTAATCGGTAAATAAAACGTTAGTAGCTTGACTATTATAAATTTGTAAAAAATAAAATTATAACATTGTAAGAAAATATCGCAAAATAATTATTTTTTACTAAATTATTATTTTTTCAACGCATGTATATTTTACGTATATTACGTATACGAGTACATAATTTTCTTAAACAGAAACGGATTTAAATTTTTATCAAATCGCAAATGATCTTTTTTCCGTTATTTGTCAAGAAAAGTTATTAATCTAGTAGTATTGAATTTATTTATCTCTTCTTTTAGTATTAGCAATTCTGCGTTTGTTTTCCAGTGACTTTACACTGCTTTTACTCTCCACAATCCATATGAAATGGCATTATCTATATCTTTATCTGACTACTGATTAATCAATAATTATTCATTGTCCAGGCTTATTTTTGCTTTTCTTTGTCTATCATAAATTTTATGCGTTTAGTTGAACGCGTTAGAAATAAAAAAGATGTCTTTTTTTTCTATTAACATTCCACACAACCTGCGTAAATGTGAAAGGGAGCACGACATGATTTTACGGATGGTTGTGCGGGACCGGTGAACGTGTTCCAAAAGAGGGGTGTTCAGAATTTAAACAGTTGCGCTAAAATACATTTCTAATCGGTTATAAATTACGATTTTGGATTCTTTATTTACGTTTGGACAAAGGGCCTAGAATCGCTCAAGTTTCGTGAACACGAGTTACCACAACGCTTTTGTAGACTGGAATAAATATACGTGAGGTTTGTGCGTACGATATCATTGACAATCCGCTGGTAATCGACGGACCGGATATGACAATTGAAATTGAGATTATGTCCTCGCGAAGTGCACATACTGCCTCAACAATGGGTCTTCGATGGTATCATGGAGAAAGTAAAGAATGTTTTTTGGCTACGGTATCGGACAGAAGCGCGCAAACCTTAATGCCTTACTAAATAATTACATAAAAGCGGGACCTACAATTAATTCGGACGAATTGCGGACATATCGGGGATCTATAAACCTGCCGGGAAATTATGTCCATCAAACGGTTATTATTATTATTCGCAAGATTTTGTAGACTCACAAACATGAGCCCGAACAAAAAGTATAGAAAATATACGGATATTAACAAAACACGGTAACAAACTGCGGTGTGATACCGATAGAGGAATAATAGATTTGTATCTTGCAGAATCATGTTGCATCATCGTCATACAGATCACAATTTGCTTTAGAAAACCTTCCCTGACATACCCGCTTATTGGCCTTCCGAATAAAAAGTAAGTCAGTATTTAAAATAACACGATAAATAAAGAAAGGGATTAGCCAGAAAACCATAATTTTGAATACCTTAACACGCAACACAAGTTGAAAACTGACATTAATTTTTCTTGACACAACGGAAAAGTACTAACCTTCAAATATAAATCTTAAATTGAAGAACTTTAATAAAACGATTCCCAAAAAAAAATACGTAATTAATACAAAGAATTTTAACGTCGTCACCTTTAATATATTTTTGCTTGTCCTTCGTTAACCTACCCTCACCTGTTTTGTGTGTATTTCTGGCAGAAAATTGCATTAGCATTTTGGGAAATGCTAAAAAAATTCGTAGATTTTACTTTACATTTTTTTTTAATTAATAAAAAATGTGTGAATAAAAAAATTCACAAAAAATTTGAAAGTTTAAATTGTTAAATATAAAATAATTAAATCTGAAACTGGATAATAATATTTGAAACATTGAATACTTATAGACAGAAAACAGCTAAAAGGCAGTAATAACTTCCAGAATTGCTTGAAACACATCTTATCTTAAACTTAGCAATATGTTAAACTCAAACAGACGAGAATAAACATGAACTTGAGTTATTAATTTTGTTAATACACCCTTTTACACGTGCAACAGTAAATTTTATATTAATCGTGGTGTAATGACATTCGACAGACTGACAGACTGGAAGGATGATAACGGAGGACGATAATATTCTCGTCAATCATTTCGGCAATAATAATTTTTTTTTTTTAATCTATAAACTAGCATCTCTGTCGCGGCTTCGTCCGCGCTGTATCGTTATTTGTGATTATCGTCGCGGTCAAATTTATTTATTTTATGTTTTTTAATCAAATAAAACTGGTGGTAGGGTTCTGTCAGTCGCGTTGCACATACAGTAACAGTGGCAGTGGCTATTGGTTGAACTGCCGCGCCGTACAACTCGCACCCATTAAATAATCGAAATTAAAAAAAAAAACCGAAAATAGTTTTTAGTTATTTATCTGCAAGTCCAAATTTACCGAATATCCTATTAAGTGTAGTCTGAAATTGATAAAATTTGCAATCTTACAATCTTTTACCTTTCTTTTCACCCCTTTTAAGGTCGAATTTCGAAAAAATATAGAAATTCCTTTTTAGGTAATCACATGAAAATCATGTGATTTCCTTCACATGAAGGAATCACACACCAAAAATCATGTTGGTATCTTCATTTGTTACACAAAAATTAAAAAAGTTGCAGAGTTTAAAAAAAAATTCAAAAATCCATTTTAACACATTAAACTCAGAATTTCAAAAAACCTAAAATCTTTTTAGATTTCTAAAAGTCTTTTGGATATTAACATGAAGATTACACATACACCAAAAATCAAGTTATATCTGTCATTTGTTACTGAGAAATTAAAAAAAAAATTAAATTTATAAATATATATAAATTTTATTGTTTCTCCATTTTAGCCTTTAAACTCGGAATTTCAATAAATCTTTTTTTTTTAGTGTGGACTTATCTCTGTAGGAAGAATTTGTATATAAATTTCCATCCACTTATGTTTAGAATTTTTTGCTGGACGTTGATTGTGAATCACTCACGACGTGTAATATGTATATGTATAGGTTTTTTCTCCGAACCAAGATCGTAAAAAATGTTTTTCAGTAATAAAGAATTTTATAATAGAATTAAAAAATGCCATCCGTAAAATTAGAATATTATAAAAAAGTAGTGAAAAATTTAATTTAAAAAAATATCCGTTCTAAGTTTTGTTTGGATACAGGAGAAAATGAAGTACCAGCGTGACATCGTAAACATGGTGATAAAATCCCACTTAAGTAGGTTTGTGCATGTGTGTTTAAAAAAGCAGCATTTATATAACACTGAATAGTGACTGATTATATATAGTGTAGTACTCAATGTTCTACGGCTCAGTAGTTGGTGCTAGCTTTTAAATGATTTCTTTTTCTAACTTAAATCCTCTATTTTCTATCTGCAGTACAAATTAATAAATCTTTACTTATTTTCTTAAAATATATCAATTACTTCTTTTTTACTAACTTGTACGAAGTAAAGGAGGTGTTGTAAGCATGTAAAAGTTCGGTTTTCAGATTTCAGTAAAGATTTCGACCATCCCTGAATCAATTTTGACTAGTTTCGTCGTGACGTTTGTACATATGTATCTCGCATAACTTAAAAACGATTAGTTGTAGGATGTTGAAATTTTGTATTTAGGACTGTTGTAACATCTAGTTGTGCACCTCCTCTTTTGATTGCAATCGACTGGACCAAAAGTGTCCAAAAAAGCAATTTGGATTTTGAAATTTTTCTTAACTGCAGTAATAAGTTCTCATTGAGAGCTTTTCAACGATATATCATAAGTTACATATTTTCATTGCTTCCATAGTTATAGCCAAATAAAATTTTTATTAATGAAATTTTTTGATCTTACAAGGGGAAGGACATCGGTTCGAATCCGACTTCATATACATATATTTTTAAGTTTTTTTTTTTTTTTTAATTTAAAAATATTGATTTATTTATAATTATTAACCTCTGATTGTAAAAAAACATTTTACAATAAATAATTCAATATTAACAATAAAAAAAGAAATATGAAAAAAAAAACAGAATTTTTAGTGAAATAAAATGTTATGTACTTTTCATTTTAATTAAAAGATTTTTAGAGGTTTTAACTGGGAATAAATCAATATATTTAAATTTAAAATATGTGTATATATTTATATGAAGTCGTATTCGAACCGATGTGTCCATCGTTACTGATCCGACACGTTCTTACTTACACCACATAACTACTTGAACGATGTGAAACAAAATTGATATATAAATTAATAAAAAAGCTGATACGGACACTAGAAAAAAATGTGTAACTGTCCACTTTATTAAAGAATTGGAGGATCGTATCTCATTTTTAAATGAAGTGCGGCAAAAAATGTGTTTATGTAATTTAATAGGCGTACAAGGAAGTCATGTGGGGTCAGTCAGAATTTTTTATTAAATATCCTAACGAAATTATGAAGTTGTGAAATCGCATAGACATAAAAATGGAATGGAAGAATGTAGTGTTTTTGTTTTGATTTCATAAATATTTAAACGACATGTTTCTTGTAATGTAAATGATTTTTTAATAATGTAAAGAAAATTAAAATTTAGAATTATTTGTTTACATTAACTACTTTTACCTTAAGAGTTTTTTTTATAGTTGATTTATTACAATATTTCTCCCTTTTCATGGCATGAGTAATGCAATAGATTTAAGGTTAATATTGTGTGTTTATACGCGTTCTATTTTTTTTATATTTTGTATATAATTCATATTTGTTAAGTTTCATTCATACTAGTCTGATTGACGAATTTATGTATTTTTTCTGTAATCTTTATTATTTAACTATTAATTAGTTCATTATACATGATTTTTTTTCTTTTTCTAATCCATGTGCTTAATAACTTATTTTCCATTATTGAATACAGAAGTTGGGTTATAAATATATATCTATCTTAGTTTATTGTTTCAATAGATAGTAGCTATATTTTGCACTATAGTTAACAGGTTTCATGAAGTAAATTAAAGTGCGGGAAGATCTCTTATCCTACGATAATTTAAATTTAATCGTCATTTTTACTATTTCAATTATTATTTTTTATTTATTAATACGGTTGTGTTTTGTGAATAAATAGATTTTTGCATAAATAAATATCATTATGTAATACAGGATTTAATATTTCGAATAGTCAGTGAATTTATTTCGAATTACTGTTGAACAAGGTATTATATTACTGATTTGAAACAATATTGTTATACAAATCTGTTAAATACGAACATTTACGTGCGTATGTTATACGAGTTAGTAATACGAGAGATGGTTCGGTTGAAGTGAACACCGACTGTAAAGTGGACTGGTTAGTAGCGGGAGGTCTCTACTGACCTCTAATTCAATTGTGACGTTTTGACAGATTATCTCCGCTAATGGGAATTTATCTCAACAAGCAGATAATTAACATAGAACAGTACTTCAAACTCATAATTGTCCCGTCGTCCATCGTTACTACCATCGCCTCATACCTCCTGTAATCCCGGGGGTTGGTCGGTGTATCCGCAGTTTTTCTGCTCATAAATGAGTGAAATATACCTAAATGAATTTTAATTAATTTTTTTGAAGTGTTTTTTATCATTGAACGTAATACATGTATTTATTAATGAAAATGAGTTTGTAAGTGTCATTTGAAGTAATTTTATTGAATAAAAGCGGTCTTTGCGATAACTAATTTTGATGGTCATTGTCATAGAAAATTAACATATTAATTTTGTGCCTTTTTCTGCATTTTTTCGTTGTTAGTAATCATTATTGGTCAGTATTTCTTCTGTTCGTTGAATGCAGAGTGATATAATGGGCGTTTGTTTTCTATTATTGACTTTAATTGAAAATTTAAGTCGACGATAGAAATAGTTTAAAAATCTAGCATAATATTTCTGTAATGAAACGCTCTTCCAAGTTGCGGGACGTATGAATGAGACTTACAGTACAACTCTATATAACGTTTTTAGCCAACAGAAGGAAAAACGTTATTAGACACGTATATTCATTTATATTATTTATAATAATAAAAAATGTAATATAGTAATAAAGAAATGTAAAAACATTTGTATAAAATTGAGAGAAAAATATGTAAACCTTTTGATTATCATTTAATGTATATTTTTGTAATACTTATCTTCAGGGAATTATTGTGTTGGTTATTAAATGGTTCCGTTATATTTGTTCTTAATAAGTGATAAAAATTTGCTGTGTTTACAGTCAATATAATGTAAAACAAGTTTAATAGATATGGTGAAGGCTTTTTGAAATTTTTATATTATAATTAATTATATCAAATCGTGTTGTTTTATTTAAAAATTAAAGGTTTCTCAAAAAGTTTATTTATATGGATGTACAAATTGCTTTTTAACAGATTACTCCAATAGGAGCGTTATGCATTTGGTTTGTGGGATTCTAATATTATAAAGTAATTATATAATCTATAATAATTTAATTATAATAACTTCATGAAGTTGAAAAGCGTTTTTCTAATACGATTTTTTATTTGAAATATAATTTCTTTTACGTTAAATACGGTTAAGTAAGCTCATATACAGGAAGTTTAATATTTCCACCTTGAATTGGAACTGACATTTAATCAATAGTTTTAGGGTAGATTTGATAATTTGATATTATACGTTTAACATTATAGCAAAGTTTAATTAACGTTAATGCGAAGTTTAAATATATATTAATACTGTAACAGTTTACATCAGCCAACTTTATACGATGTCGGGTGGTTGCAGTATTTTATTTTTGTACTGAAAAGACATTGACATGATCAGTTTCAACGCCCCAATATTATTATCCTTCACTAAAGTACCCTTACATTTTTATTTGAAATGAGTAAGTCCATGGACTGAAACCAGTATGGCAAAGAATGAATTATTAAAAGCTTGTATCCGTGCTGGAAGTGGAAGCCCGGCGTTGCACCAGGGACTACTGCTGTTATAAAGTGCTCCCTAAAATAAATAGCAAAAAAAGTAGCAGCATCTTTTACTGTGTGCTCAACTAACAGCAAAAATCCATTCTTTCCTTTTTTTATTTGGTTGTTTATTTTCATGAAGCAAATTACTTATTGGAAATTCATAGATAGGGATTCGCTGTAATTAAAGCTGTTTCTTTCAACATTGTTAAATTTAACTTAGAATACAAACGTTTATAAAAATCTATTTTAAAAACGTTATCTTGGAATACTAAAAAATAGTAAGTTTTTTTATTGATTGATTAAAATTCACTTCCTAAGATCAAGGCTCGTGATTATTATTAATCGTTTTAGATTATGATATGAAACAGTTGATGCAATGTTTTGAGAATGTCAAATAAATCGTATTTTTTTAAAAATTAAATAAATTATTTATATTTTACTTGTACGATATGAAATAATCTTATTTGTAGTTTGTTATATGTAAGAATATCCGTATATTCTTACAAATACCGTTAAATACCGTTGTTTATTTAAAACATAAAATTAATTAATTTATTAAAGAAAAAGATTTAATCATTATTTAATAAAAGTTGTTTATGGGATTCATATCTTCATAGAAATATCCATACAATTCAATTTCAATTTAATTTTATTGCGACTAAAATTTGAAAAATTACTAATAGAAAATGTTATTATTTTGAAAAAAAATAAATACTTTTCTTTTATTTCATCTTGCTGTAAAGCAGTATGCACACAAAATCTTCGTATAGAAAATACCATAGTTTATATTCAAAGCATGATTTTGTCAATATTCAATATGACTTCTCATGGTTGTTTACCAATCGTTAGTATAAAGTCAGAGACTGTACTTGCTCTGAGATTTACTGCTTAACTTGTCTCACGTATGAGTACCACCCACGTCACAAAGTTGTTACTGATTGTCTTATATTCACCATCCATCCTTGGCTTAGTTCTCTGCGTCTTTGTGACAGTTGAGTAGAAATTTTTACCAAATATCGGTGGTTATTTTCGTTTCATCTGTTTTATTACTTTATCATTATTAGTACTGTTTCTTTACTGAAATAGAATCAGATTACTTAAAAAAAAATTGGAACTTATATTTCAGTTTATTTATCGTTTTAATATGTGATAATAAATAATTTATTGTGTTCTTTATGTCTATATATTTTGAGAATAACTTTAATTCAATTTAAATCTCATCCAGTCATTTTTTACGATCGGAAAAACACAATTATCTTGTTTGAATATAGGATTACGAAACAAAAGAAAAAAATTCCAGTTAGAGGTATTTATTTGGATGCTAAAGAATTATTTTGCAGTGGGTTAAGATATAACGTGTTTTCTCTTTAGGTCTCTTTAGAATCATATTTTCGATTGATTTTCCCTATAGTCGTTGTGTTTTATACAGACTCCTTTATCACTTTCCCTTTCAGCGCTCCCGTAAACTACGCACACCGTTTTAATTAAAAACATTTATTTCCGCCTGTTGTTGCTGTTCCATAATAGGATTATTTTTTTGTTTTACATAATTATCTTTGACTCTTCTGTTTTGAATTTTTATATTTAATCTTTTTTGAAAATAACGGATTGAATTTTACATACATTCAATCTGTGTTTTAAAAATATTTCTATCTTTGAAATAGAAAATAATACAAAAATATGTCGTTAAATTTAACTGATAACTTATTCATTAATAATAATTATCATGGCTTAGTAATCATTTACTTGGCAAAGATTCTAAGAATTGCTGTATTAAATAAGATGTTTATTTTTAATGTTGTTTTTTAATCCTGTAATTTATTGTTTTTTTAATTCCTGGAAATAAGTGGTTTGAAAAAAATTAGGTTAACAAAAGTCAAAATTCTTGGAAACATGCAGTTTATTAAAAAGAAATAATTCTTGTTATAATTTGTCATTTTCTTTCAGAAATGAGGAATAGAATATTTTATTATACTATTAGAATTTTATAAATGATATATTTCTGGTACGTATAATTTTTATATTTGTTTTCTATTTTTAATGTAAGTTGTTTATGTAATGTAAGAATAACATTATTAGAATCTTTAAAATAACGTATAAATCATTATTTATTTAAACTGACCTTCAGCGAATCAAAATCGATCCAATAAGAAGTTAGTCCATGTAATATTCAGGATAAACGGGGGAACTATCTTCTACTTGTCCAGAATTTTTATGTTTCTTTTTCTGTCTATCAGTCTGTTTATCTGTTTTTCCTGTTTATTTCCCTCAAACCCAAGACATGTAATTTTAAACAGAGATCGATGTTAGTAACTGTCGAATAAATAATTATTTAGTTCAGTGTATATACAACCAACCCTGCTTTAAAGTGCCATATAAATATAAAATCATTATTCAGATTTTGATTCGCTATTCAGACATAATAGTGCTGATAAAAACAGCTGTATAACTTTCTCGGTCACGAATTGTGCAAATTACACCTAATACCCAAAATATATTTTGACACAATTTTATTTCAAACGTCACCGAAGATATAAATGATAGGTGAAAAGTACTTTTAAAATTTTGTCGCACGTAATGCACTCATCTCGAAACTAACTGAACAGCAAAAAAAAAACTTATAATACACAGTTACGGTTCTACTCATATAAATTTTTCGAACAAACAATAAATGTAACAAACATGAAGTTCACAAACGATGAAACTTAATAAACTAAGGCAAAAAATATTTAATTTATGCCAAATAATCAATTATTTATATGAGAACATCCTACATTCGTGAACGGTCATTCAAATTATCGAAGACAAGTCGATTTACGCATCAAATAAAAACATATGCCAGACCCGTAATTACATAAAATAACAAACACCTTTAGATAACAAACACATTCAGATAAAAATACTTAAAATACAATTAAAAATTATTTAAACGTCATTCTAGTCAAAAGAAAGAGTAACACAACAGTTGGTAAATGATAACGTCAATAATAAAGTTATCACTGACGTATTAAATAATTATGTTCTGGATTACATTCACCAAAACAAGTAACTTAAAATTGTTACTGAGGTGACACGAAACAAGTTAAAGAAAATGTATTAAAAAGTGTTCAATACCTCACTATCACTTAAAGCAATCAGTAAAATAAACCATTCAAAACATTTTCAACCACACCTCGTTCCACACAATTTCATGAAAATTATTTACAGAAAACAATCATTCACCAAAAGACTACCTGGAAGACCGCAATTATATTAAACGCCTATCACATAAACTATAAAATGCATACTCTTGAGTACACATTTACATTTGATAAAAATTAAAATTATGAAATTACTCTATGTACAAAAAAAATATTCAGATAAAATATCTCTAACTTATAAAAATCAAAAAGAAATATATTCATATAACACATCCATCCTATTAATTCAATGGATTCAAAATCTTCCCACGGGGAATGATTTTCTACCGTGTCAAACGGGACGCAGAATTAAACAATGATAAAATGAATGTTTAAAAATCTTTCATAATGATGAACCAGATTAAAAGGTTAATATTATACGTATATATATAGAAACCAAAACTGAAGTATGAAATAATGATACTGACCTAAGTTATAAGTTATAACAATTTCTTAAGGAAAAGTTGTTAACATGTTGATGCTTGTGAAAATTACTCACAAAACTGGTTTAAGCATACTCAGATGGGAGAGAGGTTCGAGTTTTTGAGATTTTGTCCAAAAACTTGAATATTCTTGTAAATAATGAAAAATATTTTGATTACAAACAAGGAAAAAAATATTGCAAATATAGTACGTAAAAGAAGATAAAAGTACTACTATATGTTAATAAAAAGATTGTGCAACCAAGTTAAGGAACTCTGACTGGTCTTATTTGATAAGATTCATTTTGAAGAAGAATTATGGTGATCTATGTCACGATATGGTGTTAAATTACAGTGATTACCCACAGAGTGATTCAGAAGAAAAGGGAAATAATTGGGGAACTTATTGTAGAGCTTGGAAAGTTCATACAAACATATAACCAAAAACGCGTTAATATCGAGTTACGGTTAGCGAAAAAATTCGCCCGGATTTCAGTTACCCCGGTGAAATGAGTCATATTGAAATTTTTAAGGTATTTTATAAAGGATAAACTTGATTGTTCTTATGTTTTTTGACCTGTAAAATCGAATAAAATAGGTTGCAGATTTGTATCTGCCGTAGTTTTCATGTTGTGATGTGTTAATGAAAAACAGTTTTGTTTTTTAGGTTTGAAGTATCATAACTTTATTAAATGACTAATAAATAAACAAAAAAAAGTTACGTACTCGTATTTGTAAAAGTTAAAAATAGCTGTTTTTAGTACAATATATTTGGAGCTTTGAAAGATTAAAATACTTTTAATTTACTTAAAAAAAAAACTCGCTGTGGTTTATATTGTATTAATTTACGATAAATGTTCGAAAATAATACTATACAGTTTGTACTACTCATCGAGGATACCTACGTCGATATTCTTTCACCGCAGCTGAAATACTTCCAACGCAAAAGCCATACAGAAAAATATATCAGCATATTCTGCATGAGTAAAGAGACGCGGCTTGCTTCAAACCAAAGAATTCAAAACGGAATTCCCCATTTTTAAATTCAGATTCAGTTGGAAAAAATATAAGCACAGTTTAGATTACTACAAAAACATGAAGGCAAAAACTTGATTCTCAAAATGAATTAAATACAGTCAAAATTATGTCGAAAAAACTAAACCCCTTGACATTTATTATTAACACAACCACAATTTTACGATAACAGTGAGGAGTGTTCAAATTAATTTCGAAGCATTCAGTTAATGTTGCCAACCTAGCCTTTCAGTAGCCTAAATTTATTGTACTAAAAACAGCTATTCTTAATTTGTAGAATTCATACAATTTTTCTGTTAATTTTTGTTCCGTTTTGTTTTTTATAATAAAAGTTTTTTTTTTGTTTTTTATAGACTTATTACACCAGTTTTCTCGGAATTGAATTATTTTCTAGAAATTATTATAATAAAATTTACGGATGTGTTAGTAATATCAGAAAGTTGTACTTCAAACCTAATAAAACGTGTTTATTGTCACCGAATCTTTCTGTTTTATCATGAATACATGAGGCCCAATTCTGAGATCTGTTTTATTGGATTTTTTAGATTAAAAAACATAAGAAACCATCAAGTGTTTGTTAGGAGTTATATATGACCTTTATATAACGCCTTAACAATTTCAGTATGACCTCATTTTACAGAGGTAATTGAAACCAGGCAAACTTTTTCGCTAGCCTTTTTTCCTTTACGCTGTAAAAACAGTTCCCAAGTTATATATTGTTATTTAGTTGTTTCTTTTTTAAAGTTTTAATTAATTTAAAATATAGTTTGCATACGACCTTACACTATTGTCTAAATTGTACATTAATATTAATCAACTTATATCTATATCTATATTTTATTTCATTTCTAATAAATATGTAATTTACTTTGGAGTAGGTTTTTCCCTTTGAATAAATTTTGATTTGAGATTTCATCGTATTTTATTTTTTTATTTACTCGATCGATCAGGATAACGAGATATTTCATAAATATTCTTTTTTTGCAGGAGGCGATACTTGTTAGTAACGATTTTTATACGACCTGATTCTGGAGTTGAATTCTATTCGTTTGATTTCTTTTGAAAATTAGGCCTTTTTAATCTAAAAAAATGAATGTTCACTTCTTATGTTGAAAGTTGTAAAATCTATTTGTGTACGGTGTAAGTCTACAGTGCTTTAGTTATATGCATTTTATACTGTATATAAAAATTCTTATAGATTTTTATTAAAGATAAGTAAGTGATTCCTTCAATATAGAAAAAAAAAAATATTACGAGTATGAAAAAACCTTTTTTTATTCAATTCACTGATGTTCTAGAAGATTGTGCTTTACTTAGGATGAAGATTACGTTGGGCTGTCTTTTAAAAATCTTTTTCAATGATCCTTTACTAATATGCTTTTACGAGAGGTTAGGATTTGTTGAGTCATGTAATATAATATGTCTTGTAGTAGTAGTAGTACCTTCGGGCTTGTATAGAAATCTATTCCCGTTTTAAAGCCATCGGCTTAAGGTTTATATTTCATTAGCGGGTGGGTTTTACTTCAGTGCATTTCTATGAATTTTTATTATATTATTATTAGAAGAAGAAGAAAAAGAAAATCAGTATAGTGCGCGTCTTGGGACAAAATATTCATTAATTTTATTTTTTAGATTTATAATAAATGTAAGAAATATTATTACGTTCGGTTACTATTCCCTTAATTGTAGTATTAACAGTACTTTATATTTATTTAATGATTGTACAATTTTAAATGTACATGGATCATTCAGTCCGAAGACTCAAATGCAATCCTGTGAAACTTATCCTTATTATGTATCCTGTGAAACTTATCGATTTCGGAAAACTGCAAGATGAAATAGCATAATCATGAGATAAGCTGATTAAGGAAGCGTAATCATATTTTAAGATTTAAGAAAAAAAGTATGGTTGCTAGAGAGTAAATCAGTTACCTATAAGAAATTTCAAAATTACTGAAAAAATAAACATCATTTATATCAACAAAGAAGAAAGGGATACGACAGAAGATAGAATAGATGAAATAATATGTTCCTCACAGATTGAAGTGAGAAGAAGCTAGAAGTATCATTTAAAGAAATGTCAAGCTCTTCTAGCACGCTTTCACGAACTCCTCACGCATTTTGTACGAAGGTAGAAAGTGGTAGCTATGTGGTAGAGGTTCACTAGAAAGTATATATGGGTTAACGAAGGTAAGAAATATTTTGGCTTCTCGCTTCTACTATCACTGATTATGGCGTGAAATAGAGTGACAATTTGACGTCATAACCACTCTTAAATCGTTGCAAGGTTTCTTCATCTTACTCTTGCGTAGATCCTCCGTCACATCTCATAATTTCTTTTTATTTCGCTTCTGTTAACGAATAACCTTAAGGATGATAACAGTACAAAATATTCTGTAATAGTGGAAGATTCATCAAAAAATGTTACACAAAATAAGGTAACTTGCTAAACACTTCTGATATTGAGAAGTGAATAAATTTTTATTACTTCACTAGAAATTTTAATTCGTAAACCAGTTCTTTGCTTTTTTGTTTTTGGTTTCTTTTTCTGGTACACCATCAATGTAAATCATTAGAATGTAATCAAATAAATTTATGTGTTTATTGGAAAAGGAAATCCCGGGATTTACCTATACCAAATTTACCTATATATACTATACTCCTTGGTTGTGTACCATAGTCCTTTTTCTGCGCATACCAGATGAGAAAAAAGCCGGAAGTTTCCGTTTTCCAACATTATGAATCCATCTATAGATGTCTTAGATGTATGTATACTTAGCATAGATGTTTTGAGCGTCTGGTAAAAACCCACAGAACACACCGTGAAGGGTTAGGGAAGTGGATGGATGGTAAAAACTGACAACTTGCTCTCATTAACTATAGTAACCATTTAAGAGATGCTTCAATGTTCCTTCAGGTATTCAGTACCCTTTCGGCTTGTTGTTCTTTGAGATTGGATTGCGATTTAAGAAAATTACCGTCCAATGTAGTTTCTTATTAAAAATTGATTTCTTTTTTCATTAACTTAAGGTAAACGAGGTTAGTGATTATTTGATAGAGTAATTAAATTTATTTTAAGATGCTTTTCATCCATACGAAAGGGTTAGACAAATCAGTTACAGTATAAAAATGTATCTCATTTTCGTGAATAGTTAATTGTTTTGTTTGATACCTGTTTCTTTAAGTCGTTTCGATTGTGATTAGCAAACGCCTGGTTGTATTAGGTTATGTAATGAAATTATTCTGAGAGTATAATTCCGTACAAAAAAAGAAGCTATCTTACTGTAGGGGAACCCCTCTATCTACAATAGTTGATTGTTGCCACCCTAGTGTCAACGTTAAGTCCGCATAAATTCCCCTGATTGTGACAAGAATGATTCTCCCTTCTGATAGAGAACGCTTTACTTAATCCTGTTCAAATTGTACCATCCCCCATCTACTTCTTATATATCCTATCATTTCTTCCCCACATCATCACAGTGATTACTATCAACATTTCCATCTTCTAAATAATTGCTTAAGTTAACCGGAAATAGCTTGTTGTAAACGATTTATAATAAAATACAAAAGGAAAATATTACCCAGTAAGGTTCAGTTGTAAATGTGTAAGTTTATTAGACTGTAATTATAAATCCCCTTTGCTGTTTGTTGAGAGTTAAGGTTGAATTTCAGTAAAATATTACGAGCAATAAACACATAAATAATGAAAATATCACCGATCTGTGTGGTTTTGGGTATATGTTTCTTGATATTTCTGTACTTAGGCTGAAGAGTTTATAGTATTTTTATTTTCTTACATCCTGTTTAATTTGAGTGTAAAAACGAGCGATTGCATGTATGACATCCATTTTTATAAAGAGCCTCTCTGTAATGTACTATTATACTACTTAACTATAATAAACACTAATGATCACCGATTTTTTGAAAGTATATTTAAGATAATATACTAAAAAAAGGTTCGTTAAAACCATGCAACGATGACATTAATGATAACTTTTTATTTGGGTTTCTTAATAGAGATTTGATATTTATTACTGTAATCTTTACAAGTAAATTGTGAATGCATTGAACAGTTTATTAATTTATTCTTTTTTTATTATTCGAAACTTATAGACTTTTCTCATAATGTTTTATGCGAAAATGAATTTTTGAGTGTGTTTTTAGCATAATAAGGTAGTAAGCCACTCAAACTTAAACTTATTACTTAATCTCATAAATTCAAATATTTCTGTCACGTAAAAGGTTTGTGGAATAAAACACGCACACATGCACGCATTCAACGAAGGAACTAGCACTGTTCTCAGTAAAAGCCGACAGTACATGTATTTATGCAACGAATTTACAGAGACGACTGTATTTAAAGTTTCATCCGACCGAGAGTAGCGTAATGTTGTAACGATAGTTTATAATTATCGATGTTTAACATTTTTATGTTGATGTTTTAATCATAAATGTCACGGTTACAGTAACTTAAAAAAAAAATCAAAGTTTAAAAAACATCCAAAATGTGAAAAATTCAAAACTTAGGTTCAATTTTTTGAAGTGCATAACTAAATAGCACTTAATTTGGAACCGATTTAAACAGTCTAAATTTAAACAATTGAAAGATTATCATTTTTTTTTACGACGATCCCTTTATTTTATAAACACAACTTATTTTTTAGTTTTATTTTAGTTTTTATTTAAAATTTAGATTAGATAGGATTGACTTACAGAAAACGCTGTCCTTGATTAAAAATTGCAATTTGTAAAAAGAACAGGCGAATAAACTTCATCGAGTAGAGAAAGACGTTAATCGTCCACTGTTCTTCGCATAATGCGGTAATATATATTAATAAAATATTAATTTATAAACTTTTCATGCGTAGTCAGAGTAGTTGTTACTTTTCATTACCGGCTGATTGAAAAAGGACTTCACAAATTTAAAAGCATATAAAAATTTATTGAGGCAACTTACAGATTCGGTTGAGATTCATTTCACAGGAAAACACATCAAGGTTGTCACCCATCATTCACTTGGGTTCGATATGGCTTCCATTTGTAATGCGACATACATCCCATCTGAAGTTCATCTCATGCCAGACTAACCAGCAAGTCTGGCGTTACCTCTGCAGCTGCGGCGTTAACTCAAAGTCTTAGCTCAACAAAATCAGCGGACAAAGGTGAACCTGATGTTTAATGAAACCTCACAAGAAAAAGTCTAGCAGGGTCATTATCTGGGAAGCGAAGCGGCCATGCAATTGAACCTTCTCAACCAATCCTGGGAATATTGAGAAAATCTCAGACTTCTAGGTAGCGGTTAGGTAATGCGCCATCTTGTTGATATGATAGTAATGGCGTCCATTTTGGTCATGATTGTCTGACTTTGGAAATAGAAAATTTTGAAGCATATTCCGATAAACTATACCATTTCCGGTTGCTTCCTGGAAGAAAAATGGGCCTCGTGTCTTTGTTTGCATAGGGCACAAAAATATTGATCTTAGGGCTATCACGAATGTGCTGCAAAGTTACATGAGGGATTTCGCTATCCTAGATTCTGCAGTTGTGGGTGCTCACCTTGCCGCTGATGTGAAACGTTGAATCACCACAATTATCAGATTTAACTTACGTTTTGTGGTATTATTTATGTGTTATCCAATATTCTCAATACTGTTGAAAGCTTTACAATGTTAATCAAGAAGAAATTCTTTAAATACCGAGAACTGCACTTGAGTTGAATAGTCATCCGTACTTACTTATTTGTTTTGTTGTTAAAATAAGTTTCAATGATTATTGAAATACTTAAAAAATATAAATTGTTTCTTTACTAATTAAAAATAAAATGGTATTTTATGGGTTTATTGTGATTTTTTTGCTGAAAATCTCGCAAACATTCATTCACATGAAATAATTGTTTATTTACAGAAAAAAGGTTTAAACTTCTCTTTGCGAAAATTTGTTTTAAAGTAATATAAATTAATATCAATAACCTTCTTTTTAAAGCTTCATAATATAGTAATTTATTTTCTCTTTAATTGAAATATTTATAAATATTTTCTATCTTTATCAGCACACACCAATAAATAAAATAGTAATTATACTAAATATTAATTAATTAATTAATTCTGCTAAATAACGTAGAAGTTCCAATTAAGGATTGTCTGAAGTAAGGATCAGAACTTGTAAATCTATACGTCTCTTTCTATTTTCGTTTATTATAAATATTAAGATCAAAGGTAAATTATTAAGAAAGTTTAGATATTAATTTATGTTATATATTACGAGTAACAATGGTTATAATTAATATTTATTCTGATAAGAAATAATACTAATAACTAATATATAATTTTTTGTTTGGTTTATTCAGTAATTTAAAAAAAATCTGACAACAAAATTGTAATACTTCTCTGGCATTGGTTATTTATTTTTAAATAGTGGAAGAATAGTTATAAATGAAACAGTTTATTAAGATTTCTTTATTGGGGTGGGGGTAATTTATGATGAAGGTTTATTGTGAAATTACCGTTATATTTTTAAATAAACGAAAAAGTTATTAAATTCAAAAAACTCTATTTTTTTATTTTTCCCTGCTCCCCCACCTCAAAAACCACCTTCCAAGAAACTTTTTTGATTTTTATACGTTTACTATGTTTAACGGAAGAAACTAAAAAAATGTACAACCAATAAGAAAATTACATAAGCTCTTTTTTTCGAAGGTGTGGGGTTTTTATTATGATGAAATTTTATTGTAATATTATTACTAAAAACACATTTACTTAACTGTTTAAATAAACACAGAAAAGTTTTGAAAAATTAATCGGTATTTCTAAACTTTGATCGATTTCCTCACCCCAAATATTGCCTCGAAAGTATTTTTTTGGGGGTTCGCTTACATTACTATTATGCCTAGGAAGATATTAAAAAAAAATTGTTAAAAGTTATGCAATAAATAAAAAAATAATTTTCGATTTTTTGGGAAGGGGGAATTATGGGGAAAACATTTTTTTGTTAAATGGTAAGATAAGTATGCACGCATGCACTGAGTTTAATATAAAGTCGGGTTATGTTGTTTTGCAAAATTTTGAGAAATTGATTCCAAAAGACGCCTGGAAATATAAAAATTTTACCTTCAATATACTCTTTTAAAAGTAAAATTCTTTCGTGACTAAAATTACTTCCAATTTTCCAACCTAGTGAAAAACTAATAATATTTTAAAAATAACTTAAATATTTTATATCAATTTAAAATAAAAATAATACGATTATTTAGATGCCTTTGTAAGAAAATGTCTGTCCTTCTCATCGGGTTTCTTATGCCCTGCCTAATTCAGATCATGTTACATTTGTGTCGCAGACACATTTTCTAGTAACTGTATATATAGGCGCACACACACACACTCACACACACATTGACTATCTTATAATTTATTTATTTTTTTACAAATACTCAAAACACACACTCGCAAATACAAACATCGGCTAACTTATACTTCAGGTAATTTTACGATACTTAATATCTATTAATGTATATTAATTACTGTACATTTACTGTAAAATTACTGTACATTTAAACTTAATGTGCAAATTTTTGTAATAAATTTTGTTGATAACGGTTACTTTTAATTAAGGTTTAGCAGAAACAAGCAGAAAGGTTTAGCAGAAACAAGTTTAGCAGAGTATATAAACATACTCTTGTTTAATATGGCAGTGATACTGAGTAGATTGTTTAGTTATTCATCCTGTTTACAGTCGGGACTACACCGATGTAGAAACTGCGTACGCATTTATAGAAGCAAGTTATTGTAATTAGCAAGTTATACTAGCATACTGGATATAATATAACAGACAGAAGCTCTGTTGATGCGTATGTCATGGGTTCAAACATGAACCGACCTTCCTACGTATCTCCTATGGGAGTATCAGCGAGGGATATGATGGACATATACACATACATACATACATTCACTCCCCGCATCAACACAAGGTCCACCAAACCTGTAGTACGTGTAGGTGGTGAGGGTTATTTTAATCAACAACCTGTGTACGAAGGATATAAAATAATTTCGATTACTCTAAAATAACAATAGTTAATTATATTTATACCTAATATTTATCTCCATATTAATTAAAAACAGGCTTTATTAGTGTTCTACGTTTTTATTTGTATTATTAGTGTATTATTTGAATGCATTTTCTAATCTGATTTCTTTAACCAAGCTTTTCTGTTGCTTCTCTTGCTATTAATTTATCTATGGATAAGTTTTATATTAATTTACGATTTAAAATATATCTTTATTTTGTACGGGATGATTTCAATTTATGGTTTTTTAAAAATTGTATTCTAAAAAGAATTCAGAGGCCCGATTTTATCCCGTAAGTACTTCAGTCATTAGGTTTACTGTGCGGTTACTACCGAACTCTGTCAATACAGTGGCTTAAGCCGGCATTTACTCGCATTTTAAGCACGGTTTCATCCACATTCACAATAAAACTAAAATGAGAAAACAGGGATCAAAGGTAGGTAAACAAATGGATTTTTAAGAAAGCCTGATCGTAATAGATGCAATACGCGATAAATTAAACCCCATGACCAGAGAATAGCTCAAGGCTTTCCTTCAGGCAATGGGTGCCCTTCCGCCCGTTGCCTATCGGAAAATCAGGGAATTTTTACTCAGAATAGGAGAAAAACATTGTTTATCAAATATTTTATGTTAACAAGCAGGTTCAAGTTAAATAAAACAGAAGTCGCTCATCCTCGAAAAAAATACGGGAAGTTCACTTATCCCACATGGGGATAACTTAACTACTTTAAGTGTAAATTTTCCAATCAGACCTCACTGAAGGTTCTTCGTGATATTTTACGAAGGTATTGTGTACGAAGAACTGAGGTAAATTCTTAATTTACCTTAATTTATGAAATTGATCTTAATTCGGCCTCCCTCTTTCTATTACCATGACCATTTTCTATGATCGTGACTATTACTTACATTATCGCAGATCGAAGTTTGTACAAGTTATTTTTATCTTGCGAGTTATTTGTTGGTTTCAAATGGTTCCTAGGAAGAAAGAAAGTACCAGTCATTCAAAATTCTTATTCTGTGGATCTTCTTCGAGGTTTCTAGGTCTGACTAATGATTTGATTATGACAAGGCGGTATTAATCGTAATTTTCTCCAGAATATAGTAAGGTAATATTGATCTTTAGTGAAATAAGTATTTAATCTATATGGTTTTCAATGTACGGTTGAAATGTACATTCAGTTTTGGATTTATTATTGTTCTTCGTTATTCTTAACATCTAAATATTGTACAATAATACAAAAATATGCAAACACAAGTCTATAATTAAGAAATTAATTTAAAAAAACTTAGAAATGCATAAGTGCTGTAAAAACATTATCCAACATAATGTGATTCCTACCCCGATATGTATATATATATATTAATGTGATTCCTACCCCGATATGTATATATATATATTAATGTGATTCCTACCCCGATATGTATATATATATATATATATATATAGGTTATTTTATTTTATATGTTGGAGTGGAAATAATGTTGTTCAGAAAATCGCGTAGATTATGTATAAACCTTAGTTTCCTCAATTTAAATTTTTGTCGTGAAATTTTACTTAATTGTTTTCATTAAAAATAACTATTTTCCAAAAAGATAATAATAAAATAAAAATATTTTAGGAGTATTTACTCATTATTTATTTTGCGATATCTGATGAATAATTTAAGAGAGTTATGTATAGGTATTTTATTTTATAAAATAAAATTTACAAAAGGTTAAATAAAATTAGGGGAGATTTTACTTTTTAAATTGTCAACAAATTTTTCCACCTTAGATTATTTAAGTTTTGAAGCCATAGATTATTAAAGTTTGTGAGAGTAAAACTGACATCTATCCAAACTTTAGTAATCTACATTAATTTATTTTCATGAAATCATTACGTTTTTTATCCTTCCCCATCTTTATTTTGATTAATTAAGTTAAAAATTAGTACGATGTGGTTATTTGTTTAAAATTCTAAATACATCCATGATTAAATAAAAAAAAACCTTTTCATAAAATGAGAGGACGCGTTATTTAAATAAATAAAAGCTACGCAACATTTATGAGGGGGAGGTTGTCCGGTAAAATATTAATAATGAAGTATTTTATTTTTTGCTGATGAAATCACTGGTGGGAAAACGTTTATTTATCGGTATAGGCAGTTTACGGACCATCTGTTGTTTAGTTTGCATTATGAAATGTAAACAGAACCGGTACTCAAGAGCAATGTTGGCCATTATACTACCAATGCGAATATTGTTACGAGTCGCGTGTCCTCTCCTAGTTGTATGATCGTGGTAGGCCTAGATCACCCCACACAGAAACAGTTTCTCATTGTCACATCAAAATCTCCCCTACAGTATCGGAAGCTGGGGTGATACTGTCCGTTTCGATAGAGATTAATTACAGTACGATTTGTGGGCCCTTTTTTCTTTCCCGTCATTTTTTCTGGTAAAATAAGTGTACTTTGTGGTGTTTTTTAAAATAGAAGATTTACCTTCATATGTATATTTCAAATTACTCGTAATATCTTTGTCATTTTTTTATTGTGTTAGTACCTCTTGGAGACATATAAGAAAAAATGTAAAAAGAATATAGTTTTTGTAAATAGGGGTTTTTTTCTCAAGAATTTCATAAAAAAAAGATCACTATTTTGATGTATAAATAGAATAATAATAAAAATTATTATAAATTCATCTACTTTTGATAATTTTTTCTATGAATTAAAACTTACTTCTCATGTAACATTTTTAAGAATCAAAGTTACCTCTAGTTTTTTATAATTTAGATTAAATTTGTTTATTATAATACATAATAATTTTGTTTTGGATGGCCGGTTGGTATAAGTATACAATTGAAGTTAATATACAGAAAACCGCTTACCAACAATTGAATTTGAAGCGTTCAAGCGTTTTCGGGGTTAAATTCCATCTTCAGGAACTCATATTCGTCCTGTTTGTAATAGTTATTATTTAAACTTCACATATAAAATACAAAAAACGGTGGTATTTGGTTAAAACATTTTTCATGTAATTTATGTAATTACATATGTAATTTCACGTGATTTAAAACTGAAATTTAAGTTTTTTTAATTAAGTAATTTTTTTTTAATTTTTATACAAATGACGCAGGTCGATTATAATCATATTTTCAAAAAAGTTAATTTGATATTTTAGATACAGTGTAACATTGAGTACTTGAACTTATCAAGAATAAACCTAAAACTCGAAATTAGACCAGTAATAATTACATGAATAACGAAAATGTTTTCCTATTTTCTGTTTATAACAATAAGAAATTTATGAAATATGTAGTTAGGTTTTTTCAGTTTGTTAAATGTCCTAATTTCCATATTATGATACTGCATTCGGAACTTTAAGATTGCGAGCGCAAAAAATAAATCACAATGATCGTTTCAAACTTCATTATTCATTTTTAATTCCGTTCATATGATACTCGTTTTTTCAATGATTTGTTGCGATTTTTTAAATTAATATTACAGTTTTTTAACTGGAATCTCATCAATTTTGATTTAATATAATTAAAGTTATTATTTTAATTTAAAGATGTCACGATTTTCAGCAACTATTAAAGGAGTTTCTTTAATGATTATTAATTTGATTTTCGATTTCATTTTCATTTTTCTTAGACGTTTTCAAAACAAAACAAAAAAAATTGAATATTATTACATTTCTTTTATAAAATATTATTTTATTTATTTAGTGTTTTAATTTTTACGATGTCCATTTTTTCATTCGTTAGAATAATTTATTTAATAATAATTTAAAAAAAAAAAATAACGTTAAATTTGTTTTAATTATTACTGTTATTATTGCTTAAATATGCACTTTACTTTTCTTTTTTTTTTTCTTTTTTTGAGGTATTCCGAATATAATACTGTCCATGTTTTTCACATGGAAAAACACGCAGCGTTCGTTGTTGGTTTCATATGTTAGGAAGCTACATTTCAATTATATTTGACAAATCTCCCTAGTCTGTTTCATATACGACTATATAGCGTATATAAAAAAAACCACATAGCTTTAACTGTATAGCATGATGGGTGTAGTAAACGTTAAAATGCGACATGATATTACAATTTATTACAAATTTTTGATAACAAACCATCGTACATCGTTACTAAATAAACCCAAGAAGAAATGTAAATTATGAAATAATGTATTATCACTATAAATATTAAAGATAGCGTGTATTGTGACTAATAATTTTTTGTTTTGATTCTTTTTTATAACTTACCATAAACTTTATTTATATTTTGCTCACTTCTTTTTTAATACGTGAGAGATAAATTTGCATAATTAAAGATTAATTTTTTACTTTCCTGGTTGTTATGATACCTATGCAAGGTTACTATTGCTATCGAATAAAAACGAACCTCCAAAATGTTCTGTTTACTGACATTTTGAGTTATCATAGTCTAAATGTATTAAACTAAAATCATAGTAAAAAATAGTTGCTTCTGTATGTGTATGTATTTCTGAATGTAAAGAATACTTTAACTTAAAATTATGCTAATCCTTTTTAGTTAGGTTGATTCCAAAGGAAAACTTATTACAAATATCACATCTTCTATTAAAAGGATTAATTTGGTGTGTGCTACATTACGATGACGATTGTGCATAATTAATAATCTATTTATTATCCTTTAAAATAGTTGGTTTTTAATAATTTTTAAACGTTTTTTTTTTAATTTTAATTATCTTACATATCCTGAATTCCTTTACTTAAAAATTGGTATTTATAATTTTTTTTTTGTTAATTATTAATAAATTGTCGAGTTATTCCTTTACCTTTTTATCGTATTTTAAGGGGTAAAATAATTATCCTGTACCTTACAATTTAGAATGGCTCTTGTAGGAAAGGATTATTCTGTAATGCATTAAATAGAATTAAAAAATTATTAATTTATATTTTTACTTATACAGGCTACTGTATATCTCGAAGATCTGCGGTTTACCGTGTTCGTAATTTCCATTGTTAACAAATCTAGTTAAAGCATACGTGCACCTAATATTTAATTTAGCTTACAAGAAATTAGTTTAGTTACAAGAAATGCATACATTATATATAAGGAGACGGTGATATTTCACCTATTGATTTAATAATTCATACCTAACTTGTCTTGTATTTCTATCGTGTGCATTTCAAAATTACATCACAATTCGTGAACTATTTAGGGGACAGAGAGTACCACAGCTATCTATAATTTAATTGAACTTTACTTTTATTAACAAATCTACTTTGCTGTCAGTCAGTATAACTTCTCTTCTCCTGAGTTTTTGTTTTCTTTAGGATTCCATTTAATAAAAAGAAAGATGAAGGTTATGGAAAGGGTGCTATATTTCGAAAGGTGGTTGAACTATCAGAAACGTTTACTCACACGTGCTTTTTGTAACGTGCTTTTGTAATGATGCATTAAAAATTATATACCCAAAAATTTTACCACTACAAAAAAAGCTTTTTCGATTTCGAAATCCATAACAACTCCACCTTAAAAAAAATTAAATTTATTCTTTTTACTTGTTTTGTCTCAACAAACAACTTGTAATTTTTTATTATTATAAATCTCGTAATAAATTATTACGTGTTAGAGAAAATTATTTTACTTTCATCTCCGGTGTAGGATCATACGCTAGCTCTAAATATAAATTTGTACACAATTTTCTTTAACTTGTTCATTTTAATCTATCTACTTTTTTTAATTATAGACTGTCATTATCAGAATGGGAATAATTTTCAGTCGTTATCACAAAGCTAAAGAGGTAAATTTTATATTTTCGCTTTAATAACTACTCTATTGTAGTCCAAACTGTTAATGTACTGTTAATAATTTTTTATTTGGTTTTTGGATCATAATGTATAAATAATCCTATCGTTCGCGGAATTGACTTTTTAGCAAATTTTTTTAAAATTAAAATATTTTTTTGCCACTATTTTTTAATAATTGGTAGTTTTTAGTGACAGCAATAAGTTAATATTTTTATTATATTGAAATAAATTTTCATAATTCATAATTAGAGAATATACCAGTGAAAAAATATAATTTTTTTATTTCCTCGTATTTGATTAAGGTGGTTTTATTTTCCTCTGTGTTAAAAATTGTGAATTCATTAATTTTTTATTTATAGTTATCTTGTATGCGGTAAAATTATAATTATTCTATTTAGAATTACTACTCATTGAACGTTGATTTGAATTTTACTAGAAAACATCTATTTGTTAATGTAGATAATTTGGTCGTAATGGCAAGCATGATAGCTTCGTTAGTGATCTGGTAATAACTGAACTATTCTCTACAAATACTACTTTCTATTAATACGGGAAAAAATAATATATAACAAACAAATAAAAAAAGTTTCTTTGTTTTCTTGAGGCACAAAAGGAAATACTGTTTCCACAGTAAGAAAAAAAGTTACTAGTGAATCCATCACTTATGCGAAAAACTTTTTTCTGACAGAGTTTGCTTTTTTCACTTTCTTCACTTACTCTTCAAAACCTCTAAAGAAATTTTCTTACATTTTCGGTTCTATTATAATGATTGCTTTTAAAGCCTACTAAGTTAATTTGTTATTTTTTAATAAATAGTATTATTAGGACGTTTGTTGAAACAGAATACACGATACACTGTTTCTTGCAGAAACAGGTACATTAATTTCTTGCTGTATACTATCTGTCACAGACATTTATTGCTGTGTTAATTCTACAGCATTTCCAGTACAAACGCAATATGTGAGCTGAAAGTTTGCCCATTGCAACTGCTGTGTCTTATGTACTAGTCTACTGTGTTTCAATGTTATATACGAATGTGTCATGTTTTAGTAGTCGGATGTCATCTCGTTAGATAGTACAACAAACCCCGCTTGCCCGTCCCGCCTAATCCAGCACGGTTGATAAAGAACCTTCAGCTCACTTAGTGTAGTTCTAGGTAGAGTTGCTTTGGGTAAGCGTAATGATGTTTTATTATACAGGCGGTCCATGTGATAAACAAAGTGAACGTGCCACTTTTAGCGTTGAATATTATATACATTTATGTGCGTAGGCGTGGTGATTATACAACAGTAATTTTTAGTGAAAAAAAGCGATGTCCTCATTTTTTCTAGTTCCACAGTACAGAAAGTTTGTTATTCCATTTGTTTTTTTGCCATTTTCATAAGTAGTTAATATCTAATATTAAGACCCCCGCCACTATTTCTACGCAGATTTAACATGATTGTTAATTATTTATATTATAACATTAAGCGATAATTGCTGAAAATAGTTTTTCATAAGTGAGAAATGAGCCTCGTATCAAATACCTTCCATCGGACTACGATTCAAGAACACAACGGTCTCTGGTATTTACAACCATATATCAAATTGAACGCTACGACTTACTTCCATTAGTCATGACAAAACAGTTGCTGTGTGAAGCGAATGACAGCCAACTAGCTACATGTACGATCTGGGTTTGGATCTTGTGATCAGAACGCTTGATCAGATTTTATCTTGAATGGAAGGACTCTTGATTAGTTAAGCGGATAATCTGAAATCCTTTGAATCGAATTACATCGATTAATAGTTTAATTTAATTACCAGCATTCTGAATAATATTTGTAGGGTAGCTCGCTGTGAAATTTATCATAATATTTTGTTAATTAACTTATTTATATCCGTTCATCAGCACGACTAAATTTTATTAAACTTTAACAAAGAACAAATATTAAAGCAATTAATTTTTGAAATACGTTGAATTGCAATTAATATATTTTTATAACTATATTTATTTCCATCATTTGTCGGTTGATTTGAAGAACTTATGGCTTTAATCAGTATAACATTTCATATTCTTAATAGCTAAAAAAAGTTATATAGCAAGTAAAATCATGTAGTTTAAAAAAAAAGGATAAAATAATAATATGTGTCATAATACGTAAACCTATAAATTAATTAATTGTTATAATTAAAAAAAAAAAAAAAAATACGTAAGTTGTTTTAAACCCATGCACAAGTTGAACACAATTTGAACATAATTTTTTGAAATCGCAGGAAATTATTACGAAATCCATGAAAAGTGAATGATAATAGAAGTCATTAAATTTTTAGGTGTTTTATTTATACAAATTGGAAAAATATATGCGCGCGCGCGCGCGCGCACACACACACACACACACACAAGTCGTAGGCAAATTGAAAACCCACACACACACACGTCGTAGCCAATTTGAAAAATCAGGCTTATTCTAAAGAACACTATCATTTTACAATGCGGCCAGCTAATTGGAAAATTATCTAGTAATTTCTAAACAGCCTGGTATTTTTCCGGCTTGTTGTAATGAGCCTATACAACTTTAGGCTAATTAAAAATGAACAGTTGTCTGCTCATTAAACAGAAATAGTGGTATAATATAAGTAAGCATTATTGCTTAATTGTAAATATAATTAACCTAACTTAACCTACGCTCGCTGACTGTGACTAGCGAGCGTAGGTTAAGTTTGGCTAGATTATATTTATAATTTCTTCCCAAATATCCACTGATTTGGAAGAGAAAATGTGCAAACAATTGCACATTTTCATATTAGCCTAAAGTTATACGGGCTCATTGTAATAAGCCTGGAAAGTATCAGAACGATTAGAAACTGCTGGATAACTTTCCTATTTGCCGAGCGCATTGCAAATTGTCGTAGGCTCTTTACAATAAGCCTTATTTTTCAGCTCGCCTACGACATGTATATTATATATATTTTTACATACAAAAATTTATTATATGCCTAGTTTTTTTGATAGAACATTGCTTAATCAGGAAAGAGTCAATTGTATAAAGTAATTACATATCTAGAAATTTTCATGTTTTAAAAAATGTATTTATGTATTTCTTTTTTTTTAATTTGGATTTGGTAGTTTTAGTTTCCACTTTGGTAGAATAAAACTGAATGAATTATTTTGCTGGTGTTTGTGGACACGTATTGGTAGAGTTTACAGCTAATATTGTTTTGTTATAGGAGTATATCCGTTTTGTTGTAGACTCCATCTTATTGTATTTTAAATGGTGCTGATTTAGAATTAAATGTATAATTCTTTACTCTAATTATTGATCGGATTTTAGTTCCTTTTGTTGGTATAACACTTGAATTAATAACATTAATTATTATTATTATAATATTTAGTTTATAACGTTGAGTTTTTTCCTGGGTACACAACGAATTGTCCTCATCAGCACCAGAACACGATATTTATATCGTAAACAAATAAATATTAAAAATTCACTTAAATCTAAACAGTAATATAAAAACACAGGGTAAATGGATAACGCCTATGACGTATCCGAAAAACGAAAAAAACTACACTGAAATAACGTTAAAAATGAAACTTAAACAACAAAATTATCATATGGCATACGCCAAATGGCATAAATAGACAAAAAAAGATTAATAGATGAAAAATATGTGAATAATTAAATTCTTGAATCTAGATGCACGGTCTTAAAAAAGCATAAGACATTAGATAACATTGAAAAATTGTTGCCTAAGATATTTCGGATTGGTTTGCTTGGAATTTCTCCCGCCATCACCCCATTCGGTCACCCTAAAGCATACGACCGAATGTCTGTGTCACAAACGGCTACTGAGCCACAAAAGAGTTTAGCGACCAGTATCCTAAATAGCTACAAGAGCTTACCTAACAGTGTGAACGGACTAAGCGCAGTGACACACACCACCGGCTTATGTGTCCCAACCACTTTACTAAAGTGTCCCACTTGTCATATATTTACTAAAATGGGTAGGCGCATTCCATCAACTACTAAAAATATATATGACATCCATAAATTGAAATTTACTTCGTCTAGACAGCAATTCGCTGCCACGCCTAGGTTACTGATTGCTAGCAAGTACATGTCCACCATATTAAGGGGGCTTGGAGCTTTAATTGGCTGGTGGTCAGCCATATATCTGTAGGTTAGCTTCCCACAACAGTGCGGTAGGAGTCTTTCCCTTAAGTAAACTATCGATATTGGTTGAACACAGCAACCGCATCAAGGAATTCCCACACGGTCCGACAATGCGGCTCTCGTCACATTAACTCGCCGCTTGTGAGTACCAATTTTCTCCTTGACCACTAAGTTCCAGGGTGGCCCGGTCTCTGGCTCCCCTAAGAGCAGGGCAGTCAAACATCAGGTATTCATCTGACTCGACCTCCCCGCAGACGCACAGCTCAACAGCGGCCAGACGGAACCGAAACAGATATTGATTCAAATTAACGTGGTTGGTGAACACCCGGGCACCCGTTGCCCTTAACAACGAGCTCGAGGCATACAATGCCCCCAAATCCTGTATAAAGTTATACTAGTATCTTCCCTTTGTCGTGGTATCCCATTCCAGCTGCCATGCTTCCTTCACGAGGCTCTGCAGCCTTTTCCGCAGGCGGGAGATGGTGAACTGAACGAAAAAGATATTTCGGATGTTAGCTCCTAGTTTAAGCTTCCGACGCAATGCTGTGTAACAGATGCAGTCCACAAGTACATGCTTTACCGTTATTTAGCAGTCGCAGCGAACACAGAGGGGTGCATTGGTCTGATTCATAAGGTGTTCATGAGTAAGTTTTCTGTGCCCTATTCTTAAACTGCAAACAATAACTTCCTCTCAACGGTTATTCGTACATGAGGAACTCCACAGTGACACAGTGTTCTTAACTAGACGAAGTTTGTTGCTGATGATACCATATCATTTATTTTGCCACTCATCACGAACCAGCCTCTTCAGAAAACAGACAAGATCATTTGAAACAGCGCAACTTTTGAAAAGTGGCGGCAAACAGGCCTCTTTTGCCGCATGATCAGCACCCTATTGCCTAAAATTCCAGTATGATAAGGGACCCAGCAGAAGTTCACAGTTGTATTACGTATAATCATTTAAGAGATAAGAGATTGTGTAGCAGAACAACAGCGTGTGTAGAGTACATGGCACTAATCGCCGGTAAGTTACTTCTGGAATCTGAACAGAGAAGTACGCGTTGGAATCTTGGGCTAAGTATAATTAATCGTATACAGCTCCGCAACGAAAACATTGGCAATGATGGGAATTACCGTGTTTTTAAACGTGTTCGCCAGATCAATTAGCGCGGTGACGAGGATGCCGTTGAATTTCAGTTCATTCGGCAGCGGAGATTGTCCCGATCCACTAATGATGCGAACTTTTCTCCACACAAGCGATGATGGAGTTGTCCGTCGATATATTTTAGTCATGATTTCCGTTTAGCACATCGAAACACTCAACGGCAATCAGCCCTCGCATTGCGTTAGGCGCTGAACAATTCAGTCGTAGGCCTTCATATGAAATTACTTAAAGCACTGCGACGATTCCTTAGTGCACGCCTGCAGTCTACATCCCACCAAGGAACAGAAGAAGGCCGCCTTGGCTTTTCAGATGTTAAAAAGATTTATTTCAACTATCGAGTATCAGGTGTGTACACTTCGCCGGCCTCCGTGGTGCTAGTGGTAGCGTCTCTGCCTTTCACCCGGAGGTCCTGGGTTCGATTCCCGTTCAGACATGGAATTTTTTACACACGCTACAAAATACTCATCTCATCCTCTGCAGAAAGAATTGTTTGACTAAATTAAATTAATTAAATTAAATTATACTTAATACATTAATTTATTATGTATTAAATACAAAAATTGCACTAACATAATTCTAATAGATGCTTCTTGTGTTTATCGAGTACGTTTAGACTTGTAATAAAATCCTTGTAAAATAATTTTTAGCAATTTAATTTATATATTTGTTTAATTTTAACAGTTTGATAAATTATTTCTAAAAAGACTACCGGTTTAGTCAAAATTAGCAAAAAAATGCGCTAATATTTCATTACATTAAGTTACACGATTGGGTGGTATAATATTTTGACGAGAAAATATATTAATTATAAAAAAAATATTACATGCATAATTCGTAATTACAGAAATTAATAATACGAATGTGATTTAATAAAAAAAATAATAACATGATGGAAAATATATGATTGAATATATATATATGTGTGTCTATTTGTATCTAAAGTCAAAATAATCTGTTTTTCTATTTGTTTTGCCTTTCTAGAAAGAAAGGAGAACGAACTATGTTATTGATGTCCTAGATGTTTATACTCGTACATGAAATCGTACCCAAGTTACTGAGTTACTGGTTTTGTGCCAACTATCAAACTGTTAGTTTTTATCAGATGATGTTCGGTCTTCTTGTCTACTAGTGATATAACAAACTTTGTGCTATTCTCTGTGAATTATTACTGATACTAAGGCAATTTTTGTAATTCATTTTATGCCTTTTTAATCTTTTAGTAGACTATCCACAAACCGACCGCTCTAGTATTTTATGTATAAACGTGTTACACCTAAAAAAACGTAAAAAAAAATAGGAAAAATATGACGGGGGTTGAGAAAAAGTACATCACTATAATACAATTAAGGGTCATCTTGGGAATAGTCTTGTATTTTTGTTGGGGAGTGATAAAACAACAAGTATGAATGGCCGGCACTCAGAAAATGATGTAGTTTGGTTTTACCGCTGTTTGTTTTCACTTACCCTTAAGCCAGAGCCTGGCAGGCACCACGCCTAGCGTGAATCATCCATACCGTGACTTGCTTCCAGCACTACCCGTCACTTCTCACCCTATCTTTCAGTCGCATGAAGTAGTCCACCCTCCGGCTATCCATTGCAATCCGCATATTATCTACCTCGTGTTTCGTTATCTAAATTCTGTTCCCGGACTAATTCACCATTGTATTTCGAGTAGAACATTAATCTGAATCCGAGTCATTCTGTCCGCCTTTAGTGGAATTCATCTTGTGACTGTTAAAATCACCCTTTGCAACGCTTCCTGATTCTATTCCACGATCGATCTCTATTCTACGATTAATCTTCGTGATTAAATTTTTAGAATTGATAAACGCTGCAAATAAAAATGTCTTGTTGGTATGTCTTTATGTATTCACAAACTACAGTATTAATTAAACATAAGTATTGTGTGTTTGTTCATACAAACATATATGTATGTTGTATACGGTTCGTTCAAGTAACATTCTATTTTATTTTCAATTTATATTATTATTATTATTATTATTGTTATTATTAATGAGTTTTACTTATTTATTGTAAATTTTAATAAATAAATGGACAGTGTTCAGATAACTGCCTTATGACACATTGTATACATTACCTCCTGAATGATGCTGTACTATTGAAAACTTGTGGAGTTTTAAGAGTATATAATTTACTTCAAACTGGAATGTACATAATTATAAGTAATTAATGATGATTTGTGTTTGATTAAGGCAAGTCATGCAAAATCTTTTGGAAATGAATTCCGTATGATCATCCCAAGTATACGAACATACGAGTGTATTTAAGAACATATGTACTCATACTCGTACGTTATAACAAGAGAACAAAATGATGCATATTTTGGGCAAAATAAAAATATTATCATTAATAGAAATAATGTCTACGTGCTTAGCAATTATACGATTATGCTTCAAACTCAGTTAGAAATATAATTTCTTTAAAATAAAAGGTTCCTCTCCTGTAATGTTAATAATTCCAGGAGGACAAATTTTCCGTTAAAATTTCCTATTAGTATTCTGTACCGTGATATAAATTAATTCTAAGACTGCTTCATTTCACTTAATTCTAAATTTTTATAAATGATCTAAATGATTTAATTACTCTTTGATTAAGAAATAATTTACCTAATTTTTGTTATTATTAAGAATAATTGGTGGTAAGTGTGATATAAATCATCTAATCCACTGAATTCATAGAACAACTCTAGACTCATTTCTATTGTAAGTTGTGGCTCTTTGTTCTGTGGTCTTATTGAACCATAAGATCACCAGTTTGCTTATTTTTTCATAATGATAAAAGTTGATTTTCTTTGTCGGGTTATGAACTTATGGCTGAAGATATAAATAAATGTATTTATGTAATCAAAATGCCATTATCATAACGGTTATGACATACATATTATTTAAGTAATTATAATTCATTCCCAAAAATTACATAGACATCTTAAAATTAGTACATCATAAACAAACATCCCATGCCGGGTTTATGAAGGGAAAGTGAGATGATTTTCCCGTTGTTTTCGTAAGCGACCCATAATTTTACGGTTGTATATTAATATGCCTTGCCTACCAAATGGAAGGGATATTCAGCCTTACAAGTAACTTCTTTATAGAATGAATGACGGATCTAAATTCTACACATACTACGACCCAAAATATTGAAATCCCCAAATTTTAACAGAAGTGAAAATGCGTACTGCATTATCCTATATTTTTAGGGTGTTGAAAATAATTAAATTAAGAAGTTAAAGAAACAATTTCAAAACACATCAGTTTGGATTGTTTGAATAAACTGAAAATGTATTTATTCTATTTACTTCTTTGTACGAAATAAAGGAAGTATTGTGATCGCGAAAAATTTCGGTTTTCAGATTTCAACGGATATATCAATTTTGACCATTCTGTATCAATTTTGACATAAAATTTTATGTACTTTTAAAAATGTGTATATATATAATACAATAGGCATCATTACATATGTGTATATGTAATAGATTTGGTGAAACATCTGATTATTTAATACTAATTGAATGTTATGAATTAGAATCTTATTTTTGGATTTTCTAGTTTAATTTCTGTTTTATTTTACATACATTAAAATTAATTACTGGGCGACTGAAAAATAGATCCTCTCAAGAACAACATATACACTGAGGCATATATGCCCGGATCTTTGATGAATTGCAAAAACTTCTTACCTTTTAGTTCATTACCCCTTTTATATTGTCGGACAATATTCTCCCAAGGTCGAAGTTAATCATCATTTCTTAATTTTTTTTTTGTTGCCAATCATTTAATCGCTCTTTGATTTGAAATAATTGTTTTGACCTTAATTTGTGTACATGTTCTCTAGTTTCAAATTTTCTCTCTATATTCATCATTTTCTCTTAATCTTTTTATTATTGGCTTGGTCTTACCGTTTTCTTATTCACTATATTTATCATCGTCTCTTAATCTTTTTATTCTTTCTTTGTTTGCAACATTTTCTTCCTGTTTATTTATTTTCTTTTTCTTTTTTTGGTTTGCAACATCTTCCTTTTTTCATTTTCTTTTTTTTAACTTTAAATTTATTGATTTATTAATAATTATTAACCTCTGATTGTAAAAATATTTACAATAAATAATTCAATAATAGCAATAAAAAATTTAAAAAAATATGAAAAAAATTTAGAAGTTATCAGTAAAATAACATTTTATGTACTTTTAAAAATGTGTATATGTAATTTAATAGGCGTACAGGAAGTCATGGTGTCCACATCAGATTTTTTTAACTCGAAAGCGAAGGGTGAAAAAACGAAAAAAGAAAAAAATATAAAAGAAAACTATAGAACCTCATTTTATATGGTTGGGTGATTATTACAATCAACCCCATAAAAGCGTGTCAGAACTTTACCACACTGATAACAATTTATTAAAAAAATAAATAAATGGAATGAAATTTATAAAAATGTGGTGTTTTCGAAACTGATTTTTTTTTTTTTAAATTTGTCATCCTATTATTCCTGAAATATTTTTAGTGACCAAGAGTGAGTAAAACCCCCTTCAAAATATAGGACTATATAGATGCATGACAATAATTTTGTAATAAGTATGACTATGGTTTAAAATGGGATCTGTTGAAACCAGCAGGTAATGGTCATTATTTCCTCATTCCTTATCCAATTAAATATAAAAGTCAGAATATCTAAAAACTAGAGAAATACGAAAATCGGTGCGATTATTTCTTTTACTGATAGTATTGTATTCCTTCTATTATATAACCTGCTATACTGGTTGGAATGACAAAGAATAGTATAGAAAAAAAAGTACATGAAAAAACTATTCTAGTATAAAATATAGTTATAAATATAAACTTAAATTGTTAATTAAGTGTTTCCTATACAGGTTTCATACCTTATCAGGGTAAATGTAGACTAATAATATGTTTACTTGATGTTAAAAGTGAACTTTTAAAACATTACAATTTACAACTATATTTACGTTAATATTGAGGTAAAATATCGTGTTGCCATCTTTTCCTGTTTCTTATTAGATACTTCTCTTATCAGTGTCCGTATTTTCTGAATTTTATACCGCTGTCACTCGGCTATGGCAAAACTTTCCTAACAAATGATAATATAATATCTAAGTAAATTTTATAATATTTGAATATGTATAGTATTTTATGTATTTGATCATTAATTATTGTCGATTATTGGAACTTTGTCTAGACATCATTTTACAACATATGCCGATATAAAATTTTAATATTAATTATAAAATTATTATTTATCAGTTATTTTAATTCCAACTTTTATATCGAGTCTTTTTTTTCGAAAATATATTAAAAATTTAAACGAAAACTGTAATTTAAATAATGAAAAATTCTTTACGGGGCCGAATCGAATTGTTACAAACAGAAAACTGAAGTTAAACGAATCTGAATGCAATCCGTCCTCGTACGATTCTTAATTGCTTCATTTTTGTATTTATTGTATAATGAATTATATACTCGTATAAACAAGTAAGAAACACGGATTTATCAATTATTTGTGGTTACATACTTAAAAGTAAGACATTAATTGCTATCAGATGTATCTGTAAACGTATGGTATTTTCAAAGTAAATTCGCGTGGTAGAATTACAGTGGTTGGCAGGTTTTTTATCTTTCCATTACTCATCGTACTTTTTTTAAGTTTTCATGTTGATGAGTGCAGATAATTAAGTAGATTTCATAAGAAAGCTACCTATTGTAATGGGTATTCGACTTCTGGAAAATTTCGACATATCTTCGCGTTTCACATCCTCCAGACCCCGAAACCAGCGTCAACGCAAAACTTAATATATATATATATATATATATATATATATATATATATATATATATACATATTACTTTCAAATTGTTCCTTAAAAATAACTCGTCCCAAAATTTCGGTAGAGTTCGTTAACAGCCAAAATCGGACCATGGGGTTGAAATGGGTGTTTTTGAAAAAAAACAACAAAATATCGCTATAAATTTCTTATTAAGTAAAATATAGAATTTTTTTAAAGTTACTGCTATTCTTTGGATAAGGATCTAAAACGTTTGCAAATAAAGTTTTTTGATAAAACCCACCATTGGCCTAGAGGGTGAAAAAAAATGGATTTTGAAGACAAAAAAATATCATACCTCCCTTAATAGGCTCAGTATAGAATCGGTTTAAAGTGGTCGTTAGTCCTCTAAACATTACCTAAAACTTTTGTGTGAGATAATCTTTGATTATGACCAACCCTTACAGCAAGGGATGACCAAAATGTTGTTGGAATTGTGAAGAAGATGGTGCTTGTCTTATGCTAAATATATGAAACTTTTTTCACATGCAACTATTGCCGTATTGAGTAAATTAGAAGTTTTTCTTAACATTAAGGTGGAAATCTTTTTTATCCCCTACTTGGCATCAGTGAAATCTATCCTCCTTCCGGCACGCCGGAAGGAGGAGATACTTCGGGAACTGTAATTTCCTTTTGAGTACTTTAGTAATAATTTTGATATCAGTGTATTTTTTGTTTTCTGTTATTAAATTATTATTTCACAAGGATAATATTTGAATAAAAAAAAAATCAATAATGATTTAAAATGCAAGTTAAATTAACAATTTTATTTGAGTCATGTAATGTGTTTAAGGTTCAGAAATTATAACTTACTGTAAGAATTAGTAAATAATACACATTGCAACATAAAGTTTAGATATACCTTATGTTAAAAAAACAAATTCAATTTTATTTTAAAATGTAACTTAACAAAGGTTACTATGCATGTCTATAAAATCAAATTATTTTTTTTGTATATTTTTAAATTTAAAAAAAATTAAAAACCGAGACAGTACTTTAGAAAGCCGAAAAAATATAAAATACCGGGGCCAGATTTGCAAAGGGTACCTCTTTACGAGGGTTTTGAAGTAGTGTGATGCTTCTGAAAAGTGTTAAAACCCTTGACGTATACGAAGCAATGACATAGTTTCACGGTTTGAAATAAAACTAAGCCTGTAATCAATCAATTTATGATCGATGTTGGTAGATCGATCATTTATTCCTTTACCCGGGATTGCTTAACTTAAATTGCAACGAATTATAAAAGGCAATTTCGGGAAAATTTTTTTTAAAATTATTTAAAGTTAAATATAAAATGTAACAGATTAAACTTTAGCATTGGATAGGCAAGATAGGAGAAGTGAATTAAATTAGTCCATTGACAGATGAAAGAATAAATAAATAAAATAACTGAAATTGCTGCATTTTCCTGGTTACCAGATATTAATATTCATATTTCTTCTCGATAATAAATTTCTTCTACCTTAATAAGATTTTTCCATGTTATCTAACTGTAAAAATTGTTTGGTTAGGAAGTACTGCGTATTCAAATCGATTAAAAAAAATTTAGGTTGAAAATATTCTAGTGCCAAATAATCTCTGCGTTGTTTTAAATTTCATTAAAAGAAATTTTAAATTTGATTATTTGTCATCGCACTTGATAAATCGTAGTTCAATTCTCCGGTTTTGTTTTGCTGCCAATATTTCGAAATAATTTTTTCTGAGCGCGTGTAGATTTTAGTTTGTGTTTGTGTGTGTGTTGTACGTAAAAGAAAACCTATTCAATATCAGGCCAATGGCTTCCAGCCAACTTGATCTCATTTTTTTTTTTTTTTTAATAATATAAGGGTTGTAGGTGAAATTAGATTTTCGTTAAACTATGGTTGTAATATTTCCGTAACTATTCTTGACATTATGATCAGCTCTATTATGTAAGATTGTGAAGAAAAGCAATCTGTGTAATATATTGAAAACCCATACTACAAACATAGTTTACTACCTACATTTATGTGAAACGAACGGTGTATGAAAATGGATTTAATGTAATATTCATAAAACTTCTTATGCAGTAGTTTTTCATTCTAATTTTACTTTCAGTATTATGCTTCCTATTCTATCGCATTATTTTTATTACTTTCTTCTCGTTTCTCTTATATCTATTCAAATCAAATTAAATTATGAAACGTGTTTTTATTTTTATTATTAATTTGTCATAATCACTGGTTTCTTACTTTTTCTTTTTCTTTCTATGCTGTGCCAACTTGTTTGCATCAGTACACTCTTTACATTATATAAACAATTTATTATCTGTTTCTTGTGGTGTAATTATTGTCTTATATTCTTAAACCCACAAAACGTCCTTCTATAAACAAATTCATTAAAGCTGGATGTCTTAATATCTCTTTCTTTCATACGATTTTACCACACATGACTCTTTTTCTGATAAATGATTAAATGTTTTTCATCTCTTACTCTTATCAACCTGCCTTACCTTCAATTTTTTTTTTGCTCAAAGTTTCAAAAGATTATTTTTTGTTTTTCAACTTTCCCAGAAAAGTTTTAAAATAACCCACAGGGCCCGTATTTCACTCATCTATTAAAATATTCGTACTGTAAAGAATTTCTTACGACTCTTAATTTCAACTTTGTCTCGGGTAATTATTTTTATTTATTTATCTTTCTTGTCTTATACCATTCTATTTTTGACGTACTTTATGACAAACATATTTAAAAAAAAAATTACTAAGGATAATATTGTTAACTTTCGTAAAGTTTTCATCATATATTGTTAAATATTGGCTATATTTGAGTTCTGTTTGGTTTGATTTCAATAGTTCTCAACGGTATTATAGTTCATTACTTCATGCAAATTTGTTCGTATTTAAAATACAATAATAAGAGTATTTATCAGTCTATTTTAAGAATGTTTTTGTATGGCAGTTTCAGTAGTAAATTTTAGTTTAGGTAATTATTAATCGCTGAGGAACAAATTAATTTTTTCTCAAGGAACAAAGTATGTAATCCTAATAGAACTTTTTACGCTGAATTTAAATAAGTACATAGATTTTCTCCATCACGCGCCATCTTGTTTCATCACCATCCATTTTGTTTTGTGATACGTAGGTAAACCTTGAAAGAATTGTTAAAATGTATATACATGCAGAGCAATCGCTATTAAATTTACTAACAACTTATGTGGTAGTTGTTTTCCGTTTGGCAATTGGAAAATCTCCCTTTAGCGTCCAATAATATTCCGGAAATATTAATCTATACTCCACTGCTGCATATTTCCCATGGCAGATTTGCTGATGGCAGCGTTCCCCATGGTTGTCACCGTCACCATCTTTCCGTAAAATAATACGAAAAGAAATCGAGGTGTGAAGCCAAGAAATGAATTTTTATGGTCATGTTACACTCCGTGTTTGTATGATTAATAATTCATCCACGTTTTCAAAATAGTTGGGGGATTTATGATTTCCTAAATGATTTTACAGAATTCTTTTAAACCATTTCCAAGCTGACTTTTCGAGTGGGTGTAATAATTTTTTGAATTGTCCATCAGTCTCTAATCAAAGTTCTTGTTTAGGCACCCGCAAAAATTCCTTTCTTGATTTTAGCGTCATACCACGATAAAATGTTTCTATCAAATAATTAAATCCAGCACCATTTTTATCCATCGCCTTAACAAGGTTTTCGAAAAGTCCTAATCTTATATGGAATGGAGCTAGAATAATTTCCGAATTAATTAGCAAGGGATGTTCAAAACTTTTCTGTCAAGGTGTAAGTACGTCATCCTTTGTCCATTCTTTCCTGACATAATGATTTGTCTTGTCTGTAGTGCCCCATTCTCAAAAAAAGAATAAATTTATTGTAGCAGAGAGGTGCAAAGCCATTAATAACGCAATAACTTAATTCGCAACACTTTGGCCGACTACACTGTACTGAATTTTTTCTAACAGGATTTTCTTATTGTCATATGTTTACTATATTGTCATGTTACGAGTATTTACATAAGCTAACGACACAGAAGGACATTTATTGCCATTGTTCAAAAGAACAACCTTTAAACTAGTATTTGAAGAATCGATGTGTAGTGTCCATTCATTCTTTTAGAGTTATGTTCATGTTGAAATACATCCATCATAGCACAAATATTGTTACAGTAACTTAAATTGTTTTATTCAAAACTTAACTTTGAAATTCTTCCTTAGGAATGAAACATGCTTTACTGTTAATTACAGAAAATTCCAGCCTTTCAGGTTATTTTCGAAAAAGCCAGCTTGTTTTTTCGACAAGTTCAAATTCCAAACAAGGTCGTCTAATTCAACTTGAATAAATCACATGATTCAACCTCATGAGATGAGATTCAATTATTTCTTCTATTTCTTCTTCAGAAGTAGGATAATCTTGGCTCCATATCTCGTATTTCAGTTGTTACCTCATGTTTCGATTATCTTCAAACATTGGAGGGTGCGATACAGGTAATTCCTCTTCATAAGGCACATAGCAGACGCTAAATTCGGATACTGCATTGTGTGCTTGGATTTACTATTTATTCTTTTTATCTTTGTTATACAAGAAATAACAGTCCGAAAAACGATCTTATTCAAGCCACACTATTATTGTGGCAGAACTCATGTACCGATTACTCCCAACAATCAGTCAGACGTTCCAGACAGTTTGATCAGCAGATATAATTGTCTGGACCTATTATATCTGATTATAAGAGCTGGCTCTTATCTTGATCTCCAAATTTACAGCCAAATTCTCACATTTTAAACTAATAAAGTTAAACTTTGTCATTGTTCTTTAATCGTCAAATCCCTCACAATGGATTTGACGATTTTTGGATTTCATATTTATTTTTAAATTTAATATGATTACAACTTTACATACCAAATTTAGTGTTTGTGAAAAGTTGTCTGTATGAGATGTTCAATATGGACGCCGTTATGCCTTACAACCGCTTCAAATAACTGTACTATCCGCCCAAGCATTTCCAGAAGATTTGCAGGTCTTAACGGGAAAAGTTTCTCTTTTAAATATATCTCGATAGACAATTATTTATAAATCCGAACTCATAGGTGGCCAAAATAAACCTCCAATGTGGAGGCCCGGACAGCGATTTGAAATAACACGATTACCAAAAACTGAATTTGAATAATTCCAACACAACATTGCGTTGAGAATTAACAGTATAATCGAAAAAACATGGCCCTATCAATCCGTGACTGGATGAAGCTGCTCAAACGATTTCTTTAACTACTGTCGCCCCTAAAACGGACATTTTGTTTATTAACAGTCTCATAAGCATTAAAATAAGCCTTTTCTGAAAACCAAGTGTTGAACAGCCTTTGCCTTCCGACCATTGTGCAAACTTCGATTTTCTTTGCTTATTAGGTTGTATTAACTTATGCAGGACAGTCAGTTTGTTTGAAAACAGCTTGAGATTACTGTGTAACATTCCTTGTACTGCCCTACGAGATACTATAATTTCTCGTGAAACTGACCGTGTAGACTTTCCCGGACTACGTTGCATGCAACTCAAGTGCTTCGATATTTTTCGGAGAACGAACGGGAACTGCTTTTGATGTTTCTCATTTTGTACCGTAAGAATGCTTCTTCCTCATAGTATAGACGGAGAATGATGTTTCATGCTGTAGACCATCGAGAGTTACAATGAGCTCGAAATTGTCACCGAGTCACTATCTCTTTAGATTCAGTATAAAAAAGCACAACTTTAGCGCGCTATGAATTAGACAAACGTCCGTGATCGGCCGTAGCCCAACAGTAATTGTTATGTTGCTGAATTAGAAGCGAATTCAAAAACTAGTCGACATCTATTGGTATTTCCAAGAAATAGGGATCACGCATGGACAATATGAAACAAGGTAAACAAAAACATTTATATATAATCGATTATTTGTTACAATACATGTTAACGATGATTTTTCATTTAGAAATTTTTGTTACATATTCTTATTCTTCCATTTCATAAATAACAGATCAAAACTGATATTATTTACATAAAGTGGGCTATGAAGAATATTATTAGATTATTTATTTCATCAATGTAATTTAGTTGATTGACAATTTAAGTAATCTTTTTTATGTCTGTTTGCTGGTCAGAGTTTATTATGAATTGTACAAACCGTCTTACTAGAATCTTCCTGGAAAGGTCATGCAATTTGACGTCTAGTCAAGGTGTAGTGGCATGTCGAGAAATTATTCAAAGCAGCGTCAATATTACTACGATAGGATGGGAATAGGATAAACCCTTTGGGAATGTGATGGAGTTTCCTTCCTTGCTGCCAGCTATATCCTATATCTTTCCCACTCGCCCGCATTCATTTTCTGCTAAACATAATCTGAAAGTATACTTGGTAGACGGAGTAGTACATGAAAATAGAGTGCACTGGCAGTGTTTTGTAACTTTACAGCTTTGTTCTTCATGTATTCTTCATATCATCACATATCTTCTGAATTCATTCATATTGTTACGAATTTAACATTTCACGAATGAAATTACGTATACTTCTCTTTTATTTTTTTTTCTGCACTAGTTAATATTTTAGGTTTGTTTTTGATTCTTAACAAGAAGAAAATAAAATTATGGCTTCTATTTGTATACTTTTTTTGTTTTTGTAAACTAATCATTACGAGTACTATTAAAATAAACTCTTGCAAAGACTCGATAAAATATTTATTATAAAAAATATGATATTATATGATAATTTAAAAAAAATAAATAAGATTAAAACTTAAATTATTAAGTACTATTAATAACCTAAGTATTTTATATTATTGAAACTATAAAATATTAATTTATTATACAAAATAAATAAAATCGACGGGGATTTATTAATTTAAGCGCTTTCTGCAAAGATCTATCACTGCTAAAAAAAACACGGTTTTTTATAATGTGTAGCAAAATTATGTTTACATCTCATTAATAAATAATACACATAACAGAATCGATCGAGCGAGTTTAATTAAATTTCCTGAATAAATTCACGTAAACTTAAAATAATGTAGTAATTTGCAAAAGATCCCGCCTATGATGATGCAAAATAATTTTACGTCATTGTACTGTGTAAAATATCCTCTTATTTTATCAAACATTTTGATCATAAACAAAAATTAAAATCAAAAATATGTTTTACAATTTAGTAAAAAAGAAATTTTGAACTTTTATCTGATGCTCGAAAGGAGTTGTAATTCAATCGCAGAGGATATGTCTGGAAAAAATACTAAAATAATGATGAATAAATAATATTGGTAATTGAAAATTTAAAACAAAACTTATTTTAAAAAAATATATATATAATTAATTAAGAAAACGTTATAAAATTGTTTTCCTATTATTTTTTTACCAATGCTTCTTGATAACTAACAAAAGGTTTTATCTAAAAAAAAACGAATAGACTTAAATTAGATTTGGTGATAGTTTATTAGGTACATATAGTTAAATACGTAGGTAGTTTATTACGTATATAGTATTGATAGCTTTCATAAGTAAACAGTTGTATTATGTTAAATGTAAAAGAAAATTTGGTATGATTCAGAAGTCTCGTACATATCTATTATATAGATTCATGCTTTGGTGGCGAAGGATTGTTCATTATTTATATATTTAATTTTTTTTTTTTTTTAATTACAATTACAATTCTGAACTGTGTTTATTAAATAATAAAACTAATTTATGTATAATGGCTGTGAACTTTAAATTTGATTAAAAAATATTCTATATGATGTAGACCTCGTGGAATTTAAATTTTGAGGGTGTAATTTTTTCTTTCTGAAATGGATCAGAGTAATTTCGTTCATGGTGTTGAATTCAGTTGTAACTATCAAATAGCAGGAGTTTTAACATAAAATTCCTGCTATTATATATAAAAATCAGAAAAATATAACTTTATTTGGTAATTGTTTGAGTTGTAATAAAAAAAATTAAACGTTTTTAAAACATTTTGAAGTAATAAATTAATTAAATGAAAATATATTGCGTGTAGTTAAAATATATAAATAAACAGTACATAAAGTTTGTATAAATATTTATATTCTGTTCCTGATAATAATTGGAGAAATTCAAATAATTTCACGTGCCCTCACACTTCATAGTAGTTGTGTAGTATAGTGGTCCAGTTTATCGAACAATATCTAAATATCGGTTGGGCTATACATTTTATTTGTAAAATATGAGCTTGCTAAGGGTAAAACCTAGCTCCGTAACTATCATACACACGTAATATTTTATAACACTGAAGACTAAACATTCTACAAGACCTTTTAAGTTTAGTTGGTTAAAATTTTCTGTATTATGTAAGCAGTTATCTGCTATTTGAATTTGTTGAAGCAATTATTTTTTTCCAGAAAACAGAAAAAACTCGAATTCTTAAATTAATAAAATAAAATAAATTATTAGTAACTTCACCGAAGTTAATAATTTTAATGAAAAATTAAATATTACCTACAATATATATATATGATAAAGGCTATTTATATTTGTTATAGTAACTTTTTTCACAATAACAGACATTTTTCTTTTTTCTTGTCAACAGCAGACATTACGATGGACTATTAGCTCAAATAAATATTACCGTTTTCAGCGATGAGCAGCAATTACACAATTAATCGTCGTCTATTTTTCAATACAATTATAATTTTAATGCTACCTAATAGCGAAATTTGGTTAAGTTTTGATTGTAAAAAATGTAAAGTAATGTCATATTTTACAATTGAAAAAAGTGAAATGACTATCACAGTATCTGAATTTTATTCACTTCAGTAATGTATAACCCGGGAGGAGGAAACCTTCCGTCCAAATTCTAAAAAAATATAACCTCAAAGATGGATTTATTTTAGATCCGAAAGTAGTTAAAATTCAACGTTTTATTTGAGCGTCTTTTCAATGTAAGAAGTAAGTTTATCTGGTTTAAAAAGAGAAATAATAGAATTAAATAAGTTTTAAAAACCAATTCATTAACTACTCTAATCAATAACTTCCAGTTTTATTTATCTATGAGGCATTTTCGAGGTGGAAATAATTTTCTGCAACTATTAGCATAACTAATCCGTATCCTTGAGATTTATAATTTATTTCATCCTAGATGAAAACAGGTACTCTTTTCTTTTATTCTGTAGACCCTATTTTTTCAATCTATATATATATTTTTAACATACATGACTTGTATTTATTATGGTTCTCTGTTTTTTCTTTAGATGAAATTTTCTTAGAATTGTAAAAATCTATTATTATCATGAAAGAGGTAAGAATTTAATCTTAAAAATAAAAAAATAATGTTCTAACTTTTTATTGTCCCATCTTATAGAGTGGAAATTCTATGGATGAATTTTCTGAAAATGAAGAGTATTAAGGTTTGAATAGTTTTAAGATTATATCTGGACATTGTTAGAAATAATAAATCTCGATGAATAGTGATAGCTGTATTGGTAATTTGATGAAAAAATACCCCGAAAATTCGAAGTTCAATAAAAGTATTTTATGTTGGTATTGTTAGAGTTTTGAAATGATATATTCTATTTTTATACATTAAACGTTATTACTGAAGGTAATGTTCAACTTTTAACACGGAATCCTGGGGGGGGGGGAGTAAATTATTAAATGGTTATAAAAATTAAATTAAATTACAAAGTATTAATTTTTCTGTTAACTACGTTTTATAATATCTTAATGCATGAATACCTAAGCAAATAAAATTAATTGAGGTAATTTTATAAAGTGGTTTTATATATATATTTAATATAGTATATTCTGGCCCTGGGCTTAATAAAGCCTGTGTTTTAAATAGATTTATTACATGTTTTAGTAGCTAAAGGAGTTTTCATTAATTTATGTGAATGGATAATCTTTTAATGTTTATGTTTTTCAAACAATGAAATCTGTTACACTATTGGTTAAATATAAAGAGAATAATAGGGTAATGCAAACATAATATTTTAAACTAGTAATAATGTCAATAATGATTATTGTAACCTAGCAGGTTTAATTGTTGAGTGCTAGGAACTGGCGCAAAAGAGAGATGATGGATACAACAGCATTGTGTACCTATTGTTCATAATTAACAGATATTTAATTACGAACTATAACCGTACCTGGTGGATGAGAATCGACTAGTTGCCATAGTAACATGTTATATCTAACGCTTTCTCCTAACACTGTAGCGATTTGTAAAACGCTCACAGGAATTTATTAGCTGCTATTGTGTCGCCGTTGGAGTTCATTTCATCCTGGACGAGCATTTATTGCATCTCACCGTCTGCCCAATCTGCCCTTCTATGCCGAGTCTGAGCGAACAACGCCATTCGTTTCTTGGACAGCGAGAAGAAAATAAATCAGGTGCGCGTTTCCGTATTAAGGGGGAGCATTTTTTATTTAATATATTTCTTTTCCTTCAGCTACTAAATCTAGTATCTTATGCAGTACCATCAATTGAGATTATTCAATTTAATTATCATTCTATAAGAGACTAACTGTTTTTACTGTTGACGTTAAAGGTTTAGTGTTATAAACATATTAAATTTATTAGTGTCTGTATTCAAAAGAAAACCATAGAATTGAGAAGAACACTTCAATAAAGATTAATAACAAACATGTCTTTTCAATAAACTGGAGAAAAGTTTTCAGTACGCTACAGTTGAATATTTATGTATAAAATTAATCAAGTATGAATGGAAACAACTCTAAAATATTAGTCATTAGAAATATAAACAGTAGATATATTGCTGAACACATCATATTACCGTGCATAATACATATGTATTGGTTGACCTTGGATCCTTTTTTGTGTCGTAAATACTCGTTCGTAGTTAACTAGCGTAAATACTCGTATAAAATTACCGTATTTTAAATACTGGTGTTTTAATTAAAATAACGTTTAATTTTATACGCTGAAAATTATTTTTGTAGGAAACAGAAGAATTGTAATTTATAAACGAGGTAATGCAAGTACGTAATCGTTTTAAAATTTCTGTTATTAATTATAATTAAGTAATTAGATGTATTCGAAAGTGAAAATACGAGTATTTTAACAAATGAGTATAAAATTATTTATACAGGAGCACGTTTTAAGAGAATTGATTGTAAATCAAATTAATAAATAGCAGATTTTATTCATCAAATAGGTTCGTATATGATTTCATATGGCAAGGTAAAGTAATATATATCTCATTTGTAATGTAGCTTTTGTTTTTCCATTTTCTTCTCGATCATAAAGTTTCTGAAGGATAATTCGATAAAAAAAAAACAAAACATTATTTTATGTGTAACATTAGATAACGTGTATTTTTATTATGTTTAGTGGGATTCTTTATAAATTTAACATCGGAGCTGAACTTATATGAAAATTAATTTCTACACATTACATCGTCCCTTCATATAATCGTAGATAATATGAAAGTCGATGCTTACTAAACTTTCTGTATTCAGTGTTCTATTTATTTATTAATTTTGTTTGTGTGTTTCACTAAAAATAGGTAGTAAAAATCCAGTAAACTAGTATTAGATTATTGGAAAAATTGTTAAATTAATTATACATATTCTTTTGATCAGACTTCAGTTTTTAATATCATTATTGTTTATTTCTGTTTTCCTCTATCTATTCCTGTGAGGTAAAGGATTTACTATTATTTCTATTTCATTAACGCCTCGTTTAAAAATATAACATTTTATCTCGATAAGAGGATGGACTAAGAAGTTTAAAAACTTATAGAATTCCAATTTTTAGGGTGGAAGTTTATTATCATTCAGCTTATAATATGGTTTGAAAATTGTTACCGCTTTCATAAAACCTCACTTAAGGAAAATAATTTTATAAATATTTCTGATTGGTATTCTGAATAATAAATATTTATAAAAGTTTAAAACTCTGAGATAGAGGATTGATTATCTCTACCATTTTTTGAGGGTGAAATACGTTCTAGAAAATAATGGGTCTAAAAATGAATGGTTTTTATAAATCTAAATAAACAGGTAATTGAAATAGTCAGAAGTTAAAATTGTAATTTGGAGAGTAGATTATTTATGAAAATGCATAACGGTTAGTTGATGAGGTGTTAAGGTGTTTTATAATTTTTGTTGAATTTTTATTTAAATTTACTTCATTTCTTTAGTTTTAATTATTCATTGGAATGGTGTACCTTTTTTGCCGTTCGTGTTCATTTAAAATGGCTATCATTATGTAATCGGTCACAGATTAAACAAGTTGCTGTGTCCGAGACTGATCTTTGAATTTGTTTTCATTATCTGGTGTTCTGCCAGTAGGCAGGTCCCTTACGACGCCGCTGTCTCCATCCATTTCTATCCCGTCTTTTTCCTGTATTTTTTAAACTTCACCTTTTTATTCCTCGTTTCCTTTCTTGTTTTACTGACCCTTCCAGTGCAGTTATCAAGATTTATACTTATAGTTAATTACTTACTGCAATTATAAATAAAAATAAAAACTTGTTTTATAATGATCTATTAATTGATTTATAGCTAATTTATCCCGTTGACATTTTCATTTGTTTTTCAGATACAATAAATAAATAAATATATATATGTATAAAGTGGAGGAAAAATTATTTAATTAATATTCAAAAGACCTAAGAAAACAAAACCTGTTATTATACGGTCTTCTTGTATAATATAGAAAAAAAAAACTGGATGGTAAAAAAATATAGGAAACTGTATCTAAAAAATTGTTTTCTTCGTTCAATTTCTGAGATATAAAAATTTTGTTTAACTTCCATCTCCTGTCAAAAACATTCCGTTTACTGACTCTATATCAGAACTTCGTACGTCAGTTATTGGCGTCTCTTCTTTCTTTTTCCAAACTTCTACATTAGTATCTAATGATAAAGAGTAACGGCTTATTGAAAAGAATCACTTTTAAATTAAATTTAAAACTTAATTCATTATTTATTTTTATTCCCAGAATGTTTACCTAAAAATAATATTAAAATTAACCTACTTTTGCATTAAATTTTAACAAGATGTATCCAGTATAGAATTATACCTAAAAATCCTTTTAACGTTATAGATATTCTATTTTATTTTGAAACTTAAGTATTTTGTTAGAAGTGTTTCTGCGTATGTTTTTTTCTTATATCACATTCCTTTAGTTAAATGTACAATGAAATCAGTACAGCTGAATAAACACACTAAGCTCAACTTTTATGAGAGTATTAAACTGTTGGCATTAACTGAACAAAATTCAAGTGAATTTACGATAAGTATAAATAGAATTAGAAATAGGAATTCAGTTTTGTTTGCATTTACTTAATATTAAATTTATTCAAAGGTATGGTATCATATTTAGAAAATATGTATAAAAATTTTTTACTGTCAAGAAAAAAATTGTCGTCTAGAAAGAAAGAAAAAGAAAAAATATATATGTACATTTTTAATGAATACGATAAAAGTACGTATTTTTTCAAAAATCTTAAAAGATATTTCTTACTGAATAAATCCTTTTATTTTATTAATATCATAAAATTAAATAAACAATGAAAACATTGGAAAAAACTATGTTGAACAGAATTTTTACTGGATATTTTTAGTTAGAACGTTAGAACCATACTACTCTAAGATGAAATCTTTGAATATGGTTTAAATAAGATGATGTTTAAAATTGTAACTTAGAAAAAACTCATCTATGATGGCCTATTCATTCAGTTTGATCGGATACTAAGACAGATAGATGTCTATTTAGATACATTGGCCTTTAACTATCGATTACCTTAAGATAAGGTAAGTTAGCCCATCGGCTATTCATTTTTATAATACATCGCTTAATACCTTCGTTGATATAATTTTTAGAATAAACGACAAAGATATGAAGATTCCCTTTTTTAATGTCATCCTGAAATGTTATAAAATGGCAGATTTAAAAAATTTCCTGGTCTAGGAAATATATTGGTCAAGGTCACGGCCACATTCTAAAACATATATTACCTTTCAGGCTATTTTTTTGCAGTAAGTAGTATCCATTGTCGACATGACTGTTGAAGGTAATGGTTCGCAGTTTACGGTAACTAAAAATTTCCTTATAATAAATCAGTTGTTTGTATAGATATATAAATTAATTGAAAATTTTAGTACAATTTTAAAATGTATTGTTGAAATCGTAATACAACCCTTTATTTTTTTTTAGAGTTGCGTGCTTTGTATCCACCACTGCTGTCTAGGCAATTTTGTTCTAGCCTAAACCTGTAATCATCATAACTCATTGACGCTGAAGCTGATCAGAATTTGCAGAAAGTATCCCATTCTTTTTCTTAAGGGAAAAAGTTACTCTATCTTCTTTTGTTTCATATTTCTTCCATGTGAAAAATGTCTGATAATTATTTAACTGTAGTTCAACAAATAGTATCAAATTAATCACGTATATTATTTTAAAAAAATAATGTCTTAAACTTATATTTAAAGGTGTTTAAGAAAACTTCATTAAAGTTTTGGATTCTCAAAAGAATTAAACTTTTTTAAATATTGTACTCGTAATGTTACAGGAGATTTTCAGATTCTGTTACAGACATTTTCTAGTTTCCTCTTTTAATTGTTTTTTTTTCTTTATTTAAGAAAACTTACTGGGAAACAATAACTTTTAACGTGTGTCTTTTCTGGATTGTACAAGTTAGTTTTTTATTGTTCAAAGTTTTGAATGTAAAATTTTTAGGATATTTCTTACCTGGCTATAATTATATTTAATATTCCTTATGATTTCAGACCTCGATCTTGTCGAGATGTTTTGTAAATGGTGCTTAGAAAGGCTCAGAATAAATATCTCTTTAATTTACGAGATGTATAACAAATTTGCATTTGATCCTATTTCACTAAATATATTTAAAAATACAGTAGAATTTGTCTGTATTCATTTTATTGAATTTATTTCTTTATTTTATTTTGTAACACTTGCTCCGGTACGTCTTTCTCTTCTACCTCAGTTCTTAGCAACTGATATGATATTTGAGTAGGAAAAAAATATGTAGAAGAGATATTAATGTTTTTCATGGCTTGAAACGAAAAAAAAATCATTGCATAAAATTGCCTACATCATAAAAGTATGTAAAAATAAGTATTTCTGCGTTGTTTTAATAAAAATGAAAGATACGTTTCGAGTAGATTCGATACATTAATGATACTAATAAACTAATAAAATAAGAAGAATGCGTTTCTTGTTCGTTAAGTTCAATAAAATTATTTATCATATTAAGTAAATGAGCTTTTATAAAAAAAAACAGGCTCCATTTTTTATTCAAAAGCCTAACCCTTTTCTTTTCCTCGGTATCTAATTATTTTCAGTGCTTTTTTTTGTTTCTGTTTATTTAATTTTAATTCTTAAATGAAAGAAAGACTTGAAATAACTCCTTACTAAAATTACTAGTTCTTATTAAGAAGACAAAAACTCTTACTTTATGTTTTGCATTATCGTGTAGTTGCCAAGCAAATGTTTTTATTAAATGTTAAACCACTATCAAAAGTTATTTGATTATAAATGGTTAACTCGCTAAACTTTCGGATCAAAAACTTGTCCCATATTTTCATTCAAAAGAAGTTTAAATTTTACGGAACTGAGATGAAAAACCGAGACTTTTTACTTCGAAGATGAAGTCATAGTTTAAGGTTACAAATTAACTTTATTGCTTCCGCTCATTGTCGTAAAAAAAGATTGGATTTTTTATATTATCGTTTCAATTATAGTTTGTTACACTGATTGTTTATTTTTTTTATTAAAAAGTACTTACATTAAAATTTATAATATCATGTTTCATATTCATCTTATGTATATATATAAAACTGAATGTTTGTTTGTCTCATGTGCGTTCTTATACTACTCACCCGATTGCGATGAAACTTTTGTGAGTTGTACGCACACCCGTAAAGGTTTCTGAATTAGTTAGGATCCTCTAGGAAACTCACCGGGTTGGTCTAGTGGTGAACGCGTCTTCCCAAATCAGCTGATTTGAAAGTCGAGAGTTCTAGCGTTCAATTCCTAGTAAAGACATTTACTTTTATACGGATTTGAATACTAGATCGTGGATACTGGTGTTCTTTCGTGGTTGGGATTCAATTAACTACACATCTCAGGAATGGTCGAACTAAGACTGTACAAGACTACACTTAATTTACACTCATACATATCATCCTCATTCATCCTCTGAAATAATACCTGAACGGTAATTCCCGGAGGCTAAACAGGAAAAGAAAGAAAGTGGCGCGGTAGTCGAGATATTTCAAAAAAATTGTTTTTATGGTCCGATTTGGCTCATATTCAGAACAAATATTAGTAACGTGAAACGAAATGTTTTTGCAAAAAATGGACCCGCTAGGTGGCGCCGAGGTCGAGATATTTCGAAAAATTGTATTTATGTCCGATTTAGCTCATATTCAGAATATATATTAGTTACGTGAAAAGAAATATTTTTGCGAGATAGGATAAAGGGGAAGAGGTAAGATTGGGAGTGGGAAAGTGGGAATACCAGAAGATTTAGATTTTTTGATGTTCTTATATGTTCAGTTTTACAATTTTTTATCAAACTTTCATTTGTGTTCTATATATATATATATATATATATATATACACTCAAATCTAGTAATAACAAAGCATTGCTGGGTCTGCTAGTTTATGTATAAAAATGTAAACAATTTTTTTATGTAATGAAGTTTCAACTACAAATAGAGGTTATTTTAAGTAAAATCCAGAACCAGCATCATCTAATAAATGCTATAGAATAATTTTCTAAAATCTCTTAGTATAACTCAAATCCCATTAACTACAGAGCTGAGAGTGGTTTGTGAATAGGCAATGAATTGGATTCAGAGTTGACTGAACAACTTCTTAAGCCTAATGGCTGGCCATTAGAAAGGCATCCATATAATCCTTCTTGGCAAAGTGAGTAACTAACCAAAACATTTATTGAAACGAGTTAATACAGACTGCATTGTATGCCACCGTATCAATGAAAGATAACTAAATTCACGTCGGTATGCATTCTTAGAACATAATTTGCATAGAGTAAAAAAAATTCGTTTTATTCTTTTTTCGACTTATATTAAACTACTATTTTGTAGAAGTAATTAGTTCACGTTCGATTGTTTTTTAAAATGTTCTATTTTCTTTATCTTGTATTTTTGCATGAAGTTGTTTATTATAAACCATTTAAAAAAGTATAATCTAAAAAAAAAATATTTAAAATAGTAAATTTTGGATTTTTGTTACAAATTACGATTTATTTTCTTCTAATATCACCCACTATTATCGATTATTCATGATTCTTGAAGTTATCCAAACAACTTTTACCCATAAAGTTTGCATTATATTATCTAATAACTAATAAAAGTGATATTTCACATGTAGTATTTTTTTTTTTAGGTTGAACGTATTAGAATAGTGGTCCCCTTTTATTCAGGGAAGCAAGAAGGTTTTACTTTTCAAACCGAGGAAGAATCGTCTTTTGCCGCATGGTATCGTGTTCCCAGGTGACTTGCCAGTCCTAATATTTATCAGCGGAATGGCTTTTCTTACTCAAATAATCAGTTAGAGCGGAGTAAATGTAGAATGGTAGTCGATTGTCCTAGAAACCTGTGTTGGTTTCTATATACCGACTATATTTCTATATACCGACTATATTTCTCCCCCCCCCCAAAAAAATCTATTACTAGTAAGGAATCCTGACTTAATGTCAGAAAGGGTTGATTCGCGTGTCCTTTAGACAACATGTTGAGACTGCACTTAATTTTGATTCCAGACTTCTGACATCGCGTGAGTATATTAACACAGTGACATGGCCAACAAAGATATCAGCTGATGTTTTATTAGTAATTGCTGTTTCCACCAATTGAATCGGGCCAGATGTAAAATTATTTTCTATTACTGAAGAAACACTATCGAATAATAGGAATAATAGAAAAAATGATTTTTTTCTGAAAATTATCACTATATTTTCTTTATCAGACAACTGAAATACTTTCATTAGTAGACTATTGGGCCAATTATACCAGTGATCTGGTAATATCATAATTCATTTTCTTTCATTCGCACGGAAAGGTAAGCTGCAATCCTCGAATGAAGAACCATGAGACGATGAAATCATATGCCACGATTAATTTTCAAACAGTTTACTAGTCGAACGAAAATCTTTCCACATTTATCAGTAAGTTAAGGGAGAAAAAAGCCTTCATTTAACAATTAATTTAAGGTTATTTGTAACAAAACGGTCCTGAATAAGTAAACAATTTGTATTTCTTACTTTATGTATGATAAAACCGTTTACAGTGGTCATGAACAACAAATATGGATTAAACGTGAAAAAAGTTGCTATCTTTAATATTTGTTAATGTATTTCGTTATCCTTTAATAACCATGTAGAACATTTTTGTGAATTGTAATATATTACGTGTTATCTCTTGTATTCATATAAAAAATATAACATTCGTGAGTTTTGAAACATTTGGCCATAATCTAAATTGAGCAAAACCTAAGTGAATTTAGTAAACGTTCTAACCTAAAGGGGGACTGATCTAATCTACGTGCAACGGTTGTACAATGCGTGACGCTTTGCGTGAGTCCTTATGAGATTAGGAACCGCATGCACAGAGACCACTAACGCAGATTAATAGTACTGACCGTGTGTTTCAGAGACAGCTACAATGTTAAGAAATTTATCATAAAGGGAAAAGTAACGGTTTGTTATTACCTAGTTTATATTATAATCTTATGAATAAATTTATACATTACGTGTTCTATTAAATATCGAAATTATATACTTCTAGCTAATAGTTATATGTTTATGCTTAATTCTCTTTCATTCTATTTTACGTAGTTAGGATTAAATTAATACAACCCCAACTGTTTTCACATTATTATGGTAAAAGCCATTTATTTCTAAATGATTTAACCGTAATTACTCGAAAGGGTATTATGTTATATTTCTGATTTAAATCGGATGAAATCTTAGAAAAGGTTTGAGGAATTTAATAAAATACAAGTTTACTTGCTGGCTTAAATAAATCGTACAAAAAAATCTCTGTCCTTAAACAGAAGACTAATGATAACGTCTTTCGTGAATTTTAAATACTCTAATTTTTTTCTTCATTTTTGTTGGTTTCAGGCTATAAAATTGAATTTGTTAAAATTACTTTTTTCTTCATATTGGTTATTGCGAAGGCTTTATTATTGTGAGAGCGTTTGGTGCGGAGGGGGGGGGGAAATAAAAATAGAAGTATTATTAATCTCTTCCTGTTCTAAGTAATTTTTTCCTCTTCAAATGGGACCTTATCAAAAATTGGAAGAGTTTTGAAACCTTATCAGATTATTAGCGATAAAAAAAATCTCAGCCGAAAAATTTAAGAAAAAAGTAAAGGTATAAGTTTATAAAAACTCTGTCGTGAAAATTTTACAAACCCGCTCAGAAAAAAGCTTTTTTTTAGTATTTCTTTTGTTTATTATTACATATCTACCAACGTCTAGTTTTAAATTTTTTTCTAAACTAATACTTTTTCAAATATTTTTTTACCGACTTATCGAAGAAATGTATGGTATTGATGGTGAAATTCAATTTTCTTTACGTATTGAGGTATGAGGAGTACGAAAATATCATTCACCTAAAATGTAATTACTTTATATATATTTATTTATGGGCCTACATCCCGATAATCTCCAAAACTACTAAAATTGAGATATGTTATATTGTATGTTGTAATTGATGATCTGTTGTATGTTGTATCTGAAGTTGTGCATGTAAACTTGATGAAAATTAGTGGTCGAGTTGTTCTTAAGTTACACTCAATTTAAGGTTGCCAACAGTCAACATAACCTCAATTTTCCCTCCCTCGGACCGGATTCCAAAACTAAGCAGGACACAGTCCGGGGGTGTCCATTTACTCTAACGTTCCTCCCCGTCTACTGGCAGTACGTCCAGCAGGACAAGACGGCTCGCCGGTCGGATCCTATGTTATCGTCTGCCTCTAACTCCAGGGGTAGGGTTACGGGTCCGATTCTGCCGTTCGTGTTCACCCATCTCAGGAGCCGGGAGTCGGTCTTGATCTTTTCTTGCCTCTAATAGAAACATCCTAAAGGACAATCTCGCCGGGACTACGGTCTTTTCCATTCCCCACACAAGATGACAGGAGAGTCTCCGTGCCTCATCACTGCCATCCATCTGTGCAAGCACAAACGAATGGCAGCTCAGCAGAGAGCTGTCCCTTATCCCCTAGTCGCTCCAATAGCTCTGTCCTTCAGTCTACGGATCCTACAAGCGAGCAAGTGGAAAAGCCATTACCGGACTGTACAACCTTCCAGCGTGTGGCTCTCCGATCCATAGACACCACGGCCATAAAGTCGCTCGACCGCCTTAAAGCTCCTGCAAAGCCGATAGAACCATAGAACCTGCCAGGACCTGGGAGCGCTCCTCACACAAGGGCTGATTAACCATACCGTCCGTCCCGGCCAACGAGACATTAAATCCCCTGTTTGCCCCGACAGTAGCACCTTCCGCTCGAAGCTTCCTCCTCGGGCCGGATAACGGTGAGGACTGTACGGACGCTTGGTACTCGCCTTCGGCTCTTCCACCGAGCCCTCCTCCTCCACATTTTCCACACAAGGGCCCAAAACCGAGTCAGGTAATTCGCCATCCGACGAGCAAACTGATCCCGTAGGATAACAAGACAAGACAGCCTCTTCACCATGAGATTGACCCTCTGCCACCTCTCCTCGTCTCGGCCGCCGTCCTCCACCTGTTTTATTCTTCTTAGTTGAAGAAACGGACACATACTTGGCTATGAATGAGGGGAAGATAGATCTCTTCCACTCATTCTGGAGATCTATGCTGCTCCCTGCAGCATAGATCTCTCCTTGCTCAATGGCGGATAATTCCATCCTCATTCTTCATTCTTCTCCACTCTCCTCCGAATAAACGGATGGGGGGGGGGGCAGTCAGAAATCACCACTCCTCATCTCATACTACCAAGGTATCACGAGAAGTTGTCTCACAATCTGCTCCGTGTACAACATAGACCCCTCACGATTCACCGGTAAAGACACTGATTCAGCAATGGAATCAGACATTATCAGCTAAATATAGTGTAAAATAATATACAAACCACATCTGATAAGAAAAAATTGAAAAACACTGTGATAGTCAATAGATAAGTGTCACCCTGCAGGAAGGAATTTTTTATTCAAAATTTCCCTCAGAAACAAACAACAGCTGTCCGTAAAAATTAAAAAAAGTTTTTTTTCTAAGTCAATATTCTGTACGACTTGTAAACAAGCCAAGCAACTATAATATAACAGCCGGTAACCAAAACAAACATCGCCTGGCAACCGTAGATTAGATTTAAAGTTTAATAAGCTTTTGAACTTTAATTAATGAAAAACAATAATTAAACGTCTATGAACAATAAAACATAAAAAAGGACATTTTGAAAACTTCCGCGCACAACGAAACTAAAAATCGTCCCACAAAACTTGAACGTATGGTGGCGTATAAAAAACTCAAATAAACTCAGAAACTCAAACCAGGAACAGAAACAACAAAAAACGAACAAATAACTCAAAAAATAACTTCACCAAATTGAGCTGAGAAAAAGCATGTCTACCCGCCTCAGCCTAACAACTTCCCATAACCTCATTTTTTTTTAAACCATAATCTCATTTATGTTGAGGTATGTTAACTTTATATTGGTTTAAGAAAACAAAAAAAAACTTTACATTAGTGTATTTTTTGGTGCTTATGATTGCATAAGCACCAAAAAATACACTGTAATGAGTTACAGTGATGAGTGAGTTTATACTTGCTTGTGTATACGTGTATTCGTTATTTTTATTTATTTCATAAAATAACAGTTATGATAATTTAATTTTATAATATACAAAAATATTTTAATATTAAATAAAAAAATATATATTGTTTTAATTTTCTCATTTATTTTATGTATTTCTTTCACACAAAAAAACGAAATTCGTTCTTGCGCAGTTCTGCGTAAGAATTTTATGTTTTAATATAAACATATTTTTTATTTTAATTATGAAAGCTTTTTAAAATTTGTTTCTAATTTTGTAAAAATCTTATGGACTATTAAAAATTTGTTTAAACCAATTTAAAAAGGAACTCTGAAATATGTAAAATAAATTATGAAATAATAGTAACGAGATAAGATTTTTTTTGCATGAGATATCACCACACATAAGCTTGAAGCTTGTGCACCGGATATGGAAATGAAATTTTGTAGCTCATGAAATATTCCATGCTTGACTGATATTCGAACCCGGGACCTCTGGATGAAAGGCTACCACTCCTACACGAAGATCGGCGGAGTTTAATATTAGAATATTAATATTATTTATAATAATATTAATTTTGAAAATTATTATTATGATTATAATTAATTGTTTTTCTTAATACTAATAGTAAGATCATTTTTATATTAGAACATAAATAAATAGAACGGATAACTAACATTTAACTAAAATCATAAATATAAAATTATAGTAAATAAAATGTTTGAAATCGCGTTGGAGTTTAAATGATGAGAATTTAGTTTTGATCTTTATTGTAATAAATAATTCAATGATTAGGAAAGTGTTATTTGATCCTTCAGAAGTCTATTTTGACGTTATAATAATTTAATATTTTTTATTTTGTTTACTTACCACTTTAATATAAATTATACGTACGTAAAAAATAATAATCGTATTGATTATAATAACTTTCTATGTAAATTTTCTTAATTAATTTTTTGTTAATATGTTCCGCGTAATTTTATACTTATTTATAATCTTTATACATTTATTTTTACTTGAAAATTTAATCTTTTTGGCTCATTTTTACCAGAAATCCTGTTTCAAAAATTTGATATTCAAATATAATATATATTTAAATTCAATATTTATATATATAATTATTATTTATATTTAATTTTCCATTTCTTATTTTGTGGTATGTCAGTTATAAAAACGTTCTTACAGCCCCTTACTGCAACATAAGTCCGTACTACATATCATAATAAATAAATATATGAATCTGTATATATTATTCAAATAATGCTATGTTTAAAACTTACATGTATTACTTTCAAACAAGCTTTAAATAAACGATTAAGTAACATTTGTTAACAGAATCAGTAAAGGAGCTATTGTGTTGCTTTAAAAATTACAAGAAAATGTAAAAATAACAATTTTTTACGTATTGGAATGAATACATGCTTTTTGTATTTGTTTTAATTATCGGTTATTTTTTCGATGAATAAATCCCTTTTATCTATCATACGTTTATATTGTTGGCGTTACGTTTAGTCTTTTTTTTTATTGGTTTTTTATTCGTTTTCACTGAAGGGTAGTGAACTAGACAGATTGATGTTTTTACTATATTATAATACCCATAAAAATCAAGTTGGTCTTGCATAAAAAGTCACATCTCTATTATATTACATTACACAATATTTTTATATTGAGGTGGAAACATGACACAAAACATCCATTTGCGTGATGCATGAGGCATGACGCACTGGGTTTTGTATGGGGGAAGGACAATGAGTCGGCATGAACCGTTACGAATGATCGCACCTAATCGAGCGAACTCCGGTTTAGTTAACGCGATTCGATTCGATATGTCTCTATATTCAATAATCTGTATTCGACTCCTCTTGATTTCACCCCGATCTTCGGATTTTTTTTTAATGTATAACAGACGTAATTTAATCAAACTCTTGTATGTTTATTCTTATATTCGACATTCCCTCTACCCTCCTATTATCAGAGGTTTTTTCCGTTCGCTTTTACCGATATAGTACGAACGATATTTACTGCCGGAAGTTATACGTCGTTTGTTTCTTCCGATGAAGCGTTGCGACAAACTGAGGTGGGGAATTTCGCTCCAGTACTGTTTCTTGCTTATATCACAGCATCCTCACTACCCCTCCTATGAATGACACCGCTTTTTTCACTACGTCGATTTAAATGCGAGTTTCCAAATCAATTTTATTCATATTGAATTATAGGAATCCTTTATATATATATATATATATATATATATATATATACACACACACACACACACACACACACACACACACACAGAGAGAGAGAGAGAGAGAGAGAGGAATTTTTCCCCCGAAGCTGTATAAATTATTTTTGATTTACTAACTAAATTTTTATATGCTATCTGCCCTTTAAAAAATATTCTGAAAGAAATAATTTATTCTGAAGAAATAAAAATATTTATTTCTTCGATTTTAATATATCATTATTTGAAATTTATCACTTCACAAGAATTTGTATGCTCAGTAGAGTTTGACGGTTAATCTTATCTAGTCTCAGATGTAATTGAACTTCAACGACGAAAGTACATAGGTACCATGGGAATTCAGATCTAATTAAAAGTAGCCATAACTTTAACTACGTTTTGTCCCTCAGTTACATGGAACAGCCATAACAACTGATCAATTTAGCCAAAACATCTAACCATTTCCAAACCAGTAACTGAGATGCTTATAGACTTTTTATATACGATTATATAGTATATTTAATTTAATATGATTCTTATTTATCTTTTATCTGAGACAGCATAATTCTGGTATAATCAGTTTTATTTTAACATTTTGATTATTTTTTAATCTGTTTATTATTTCGTTGAACTGTTTGTATTCTGTAATAGTTTCCCTATCGTAAAAAAAATGTAGAATGTAAATGTAACACATTCAATTGGTATTGGTCGATATCAAAAGTATACATATGCAAATTTATGTTAGCATTTTTTACGTTATATACATTTGTATAATAAAAAAAAAGAATATAAAAAACACATCCTACTGTACTGGAAAAATTTTATTTGTGTTATTTTTACCTTAGTGTAACATTAGGCAACATTTTTATACAGATTTACAGATGAATAAACTGTAAATTTTAACAAAAAATTGAAAAATATTTTTCATTTCTTTATTTAATTTTAGTGGTTGGTTTTCGCGTAAACATTTATTCAATTTCAGTGGTTGGTTTTCGCGTAAACATTTATTCCATTCTACGAATCTATTGCTAATAGATAATGTAATTTTCCTTCACTTTCATTTTTAAAGTAGTCTATATATGTTTTGATTTTAGTCTCCTTACAGTTTTAAGGATGAGTAGTTAAAAAACTGCTGATTTTCAGGATAACTTAGTTGGGCTAGTTAGTTTAGTTAATTATGTTGCCGCTATAATATATGTTGTATTTTTAAAATTGAATGTACTTAGAAAAGTAAATAATAAACATGTTCCAATTAGAAACACACTTATGCTGTAATCGAAAGTTTCATTATTTTAATGGTATTTATTTTAGGGTAAAATTCCCCATTCTAAGTAAACCTACATAACAATGAGTTGTATTCATCAAATCTTGTAATAATTAGAAATTTTATTACAAAAATCACTAAGCTAGTTTGCTGTTCTAAGAATATGGCATCACATTTTGGAATATATTTTTAAATTTCATGACTGATTAGTTGGTTAAAATCAATTTTACTCAGTTAAAAGAAATTCTTAATATAAATTTCTTGACAGAAACCAAAATAATATGAAAAAAATCATATTGTTTATGCAATCAGGTAAATAAAAATGTTATCGAAATTCGTTTAAATTAATATATTTGACTCATTTATAGACATTTTTATAATTTTCCGTTTATAGCAATAATTCATCTTATGAATTTTTTTATTTAGGAGAAGAAATTTAGAGAACCCCTGAAGGGTGACGAAGGTACTTATCATATTTTATTTATGACTTAATACTGCAATAAAAAAGATGTTTATAATTTCTGTAATATATCAGTAAGTTTTTTTTATTGGCAGTTGTAAGCTGACAGAATAAGGTCAGATAAAAATGGTTGAGTGGTGCCAGGTGTGCTTTGTAGAACTTGTCAGTGTGTTAGCGTCGGAAAAATTCGTCGTGATTATGAAAACTGGATTGCGATAGGGGATAGGTGGTGAAAGTAGGCGGTGGTCGGGTTGAAGACGGGTTGTACTTCTTCGGCTCCATTTCGTGAAGGTAATTCAATAAGGCGAAGAGAGCTTCAGCTATTGTACCTAATGCAGAAGGCGTTGCTTGCACCAGTCTATTCACTTTACTGTAAGAATATAGTACTGGAAACGTTCCTTCTTAAACTTACAACAGCTTAATACTTGCTCGTTTGGGAATTGAGATCCTTATCGCTAATGCAGTGTATTTTTCATTGTGTTAATATCTACTTTCTTGTTTTGAAATAAAAATGAAAAAGCTTGCTTTAATAACAAATAGTATAATTCTTTTTCGAAATTTGTAATGTCTTCTTAATAGTCGTTCTTATTAACTAGTGCACCGCGTGCGTATTGTTTCAGGTGAAAAGTTTTCTAAATAATGTAAACAATATTTCTCTGACTGACTAAAATAATTTCAAAGATATCACAGCTGATGTGAAACACAAATTACGCGTAAATGGCTCAAAAAGGACAAGAACTCTTTTGTTAGACATATTAGGGGAATTAACGGTTGAATTGATTTCCGGTTAACTCCTTCACTGAGCGGAATATACTATTATTACATACAATTAATCAGCAGATAATAAGCCACAGAAATGTAGCTGGCATGTAGTATTACAAGTGTCATGCTTTTTTCTGTTCACACCAGTAAACTGGTAACTAATCCCAAGATGATAATTATAGTTAATTGTACTTCCGAGAATTTCGTTGAAAATTTATGATTAAATTTACAATTAAATCTCCTTTCTTATAAAAATTTAGCCTTTGACGTTGTTGGAAATTGGTTAACCTCTAAATTTTGTGATCGAAGTTAAAGGAAGAATCTTTGAAAAATCGTCAAAAAATAATTTGAATTAGTAATACTAACTGTGTTAATGAAGTTTAGATTGGTTAATTTAGTGATGGTGAATTGTAGAAAATAAAAATATGCGATGAGATATCAAGTTTAGAGTTAAAAAATCTGAGATTTAAAATGTTGCAAATAAAAAAATTTGAAGTTTTAATTTAAAAAAATTAAAAGTTTTATAGAGATAAAATTAACAGAAAGGAATTCGGATGGGAATCAAACAAGGTAGGATCATAAAAAAGTTGTTTATTTATCATCTGTGCGTTTCTAATAGAAAATTATATTTATATTAATAATTATTAAGTTTTAATAATAAACCTAAACTTATTAGCCTTACTCGTAATGCAGTTATTTCAGAAATATCATTAGGATAATTTTTAATCTGCTTATGCCTATATATGTCGGGTGGCGCAAACAATTAGTGCCCGCCTTCCTGTGTTTAGGTTGGCATTTCGATGCCAGGTCGGATCTGTTATATTTTAACGCTTATTAGTTCCTGTATACTTTTTCCGGCCACCGTTGGTTTTAATCAACAACAATTAGAATCCAGTCTATCAAGTAATGTAATTTAAACGACAAATAAAACAAGAATAAGATCACAGCTGTTTCCAGAGATCCGATTCAGTTACGTTGCGCAAGATATTTTGGAGTATCATTCCAATTAATTAATTTGTTATAAACTATTTTTGAATTTTATATTTTGGCTCGGACATATTGAACAGTATTTTTTCTTGATTATGCATTTTCAGGTTTGAAAGATATTTCAAACCTAAATCCTACAACGTGTTGTACGTTATTCGGAGAGATCATGACGTGTTGTGGAGAAGCTTTATTGAATAAGATGAAGCGGAGAAGAAATTTTATAGAAATAATTTATATAACTTTTTGTACTTTACTAGTTACGTTATAAAGGCTACCTTTGCTGATGAGTTTGAAGCTTATAATTAGTTTTTTTACAGTGTTTGTAATCAAGAATTATTGATTTTGTCCCTCATTCGCTTCTCTGTTTCGTAGTTTCATTGTTTTAGAGAATTAAGAAAAGCTAATAAAAATAAAATTACCCTTTATGACCAATTTTAACCGAACTCAATTTTATATCCGTGAAAAGCTAAAAAACTTCTTTAAATTTCTTTTAATGAACGGATTGTAAATATCTGTTTTCGTTGAACAGTACAAAAAATCACATTGCAATATTGAAATGTGAAGTCTACCAAAGAATATTCTTTATATTAGCTCAATTATGGCAACGGGGAACAAATTTAATTAATATGAAATACTATTAAATATTCAAGTTTTTTATCCTTTTTCTTTATCTATCCTAAGTTTACATTTTTGATTTGAGTTTTCCAGATACAAACGACTTTTTTTTAAAAATAATATCTATTGAAGGCTGGAATAGTTTTTTTAACGTAAAACACCATGAGTTCAAAATACTAAAATGTTTTGATAATGACGAATTTCTTTTCTTTTTATAGCTGTCATCAAGACGCTTATGTGTTGATACTTAAAAATCAAAAATCTGATGAGGTTAAAATCAGTTCGGGCGATAAAAGTAAACGTTGCATAGAAAACTCATCGGTGTTTAGCATTTATGTAAGATTAGTTTCATAGTCTATATTTTTAGTCTCTTCTTACATTACTCGCTCCACCTTAGCATTTTATAAAGCTATAAATTTATGTTTTCTTTTCCTTTAATGTGATCACTATATTCTCCTAATAATAACGATTATTTTTAGTTATTCCACGTTTTTCTTAATGAAAAGATTTACACATTTTGTTGAATCTGATTGAAATAGCTGTGACTTATGATTGATAAGCTATTATCCAAACACCATCCAATCTTAAAAAACAAAAATGGGTGAGGACAACTACAAAAAACTTATGAGGCAATTGGAAGGGTTCTTTTTTGTACTTTGAGTATTTAACTTTGACGTGAAGTCCAATTTATTTAAAAAGGAAACTTTTCTTTAAATTTATGTCAGTTTTGGTAGTTTAAATTCTGTAGTGAAATTACACACTGAAGGAAAGACGATTAAAGAACTTCGTTTTCAATTTTTTCTTGTTATTATTTATTAATTTTAACTTAACGATCTCTATCCTACGTAATGAGAATAAATAAATATCTGTAAGTTATAATTTCAATTAAGAATATCTTGTTTATTAAATTTTTCTTAACGCTTACAAAAGTTTTTAATGACTGGTTACTTTACAGGACAAGAAAAAATAATGTTTTTTTGTTATGTTTTTATTTTTTTTATTATACTGCAATTTATGTTACATTTTTTATCATGTTTTATTCGAGGTAATTTATTTTATCCCTAATAGTAATAAATATTAATTAATAATCATTTAATTGCGAATTTTTTTTTATTACAACGTTATTTATAGTTTTAATTCTTTAAATTAATCTGTTTTATACATTTATGATTAAAAAATATCTTTGATTTGCTACTAGTTTTTCATTCAGTCATTCACTGTTAGTAGTTCTTCATTATTTGTCTTCCCGAGGCTCAACTGTCCAGTAAGCAGCGACAAACAGTCGTTGTTGATAGGATTTCTACCCAATCTTCCTGCACCTGCCAAGTTCCTTTCCACGATTGGATTATCCTGCACAGGTGGTTCATTTCCTACTGATTTTACGGACTTCAAATTTCCGCTTTATCTAGTCCTTTTCGCTCGACCAAGAAACGTTAAGATTTGCTCTTGACCTAAAAATAATTTTTCTCTTCTTCGTCTTTTTCTTTTGTTGAATATTTTCTATGATTTTTGTTAATTTGGTTCAAAATTCTTTTAAAAACTTTTTAATTATGATTTTAATAAAATGGTATATGTATATTTTGTAATGTGAATTTAGCATGTGCGATTACCACATTCTCCATGTATAATATATTATGATTTTATAGTATTCATTTCAAGCAAACTACCACTAGCATCTCAGATACTTATTTTATTTGTTTTATTTTACCGTTATTTAATTTGTAAGTTTGCTGTTGTTAACCTAAATTGTTTAATAATATTTTGTCCTGGCGCCGATAATGACACTTCGTTGTGCGCCCAGGAAAAAATCAAACTGGAAAAGCTACGAGAAAGATTAAATTGAAAACCTTCTATAAGTTTTTGATGGTATTATACGGTATACAGTATATTATACGGTGGTATTATACGATTTCCGAATTTTTGATATTAATTCATTTTTCTAAGATTGCAGTAACAATATTTTTATGATGATTCGGTAGAAAATATCATTCAAGATGTTTTTATTTTTTTAATATTTTTTTATCCTACTCCTTAAAACCAATTTAAATTATGATGTTCGCCATGTAAAAAAATACATTTTTAATCTTAATTTATATTAAATTTGTTGAGTAGTAGCCATCAGTATAGAACTTTTTAATCGGCAGCTGCCGATTAAAACGGTTAAAATTCATTATTTGGTGAATTCTTGGCAGCGTATATCACAATGAGAATACAATTATTTACAGATTTCAGCTTCAGAAATTATAAAAAAAAATTTATGTAAATGTTTAATTTATCTCATTAGAAATGATGTTTTTACTACCCTGATTCTGATATGCAAGAGTCATTATAAAGTCATTATGTAAAGTGAATTAAAAAACAAAATTGGCTACAGTCATTAGCGTATATATTTAATATTTATTATTAATCGTATTTATCTCTTAATAGAAATATTAATGAAAGTGTTTAATTTAAGAATTTTTTTTTATAGTAATTTCCTGAAACAGAACTCTTAATGCCTCATTTTGTTTTTTTAAGTTTTTTAATTTATTGTTTTTGTTCTTACTTTTTTCATATTTCATATTTATGAAAAAATATCTTTCCGTATATAATTGATACCCCCTTTTCTCAGAATCTTAAATATTACACTGAGGTTGACTATATTGTATAATTTATTTCTGTAACATACTATCTTGCTAAAATATTAAAGGAAATTACAGTTTCCTTCTTTTCAATTAACATTTAATTCTTATTTGTGGTAATTTATTTACGTATTGTTATTATTATAATATATATATATATATTTTTTTTAATCAAATTTCATTATGTATTTCCATTCTGTTTGTAACGAGGATGTTGAGTTAAACAAATATGATAAATGAAATTAATCCCGTTCATTACAGCTTTTCCTGTAATCAAGTCAATCTGATTAAACTTGGTAGTGGCCGTTAACTACATACAATTATTTAGTGTAAATTTACTTACAATTTTTTTGTTTATCGTTTCAGTTAATTAAAGGTTTTCTTTTTGTTTTAGGTAAGACGAATGAATATACCTTATATCAACTGCTGATATATTTAATAACGAATATAAAGTAGGTATGTACGAAGTGAAATTTTTATAATCAAATGTAAATGTAATAGTTCGTTGTTATGTGCATGGTTTATAGGACGAAATATATTTTACAAAAAATTACTGTTTATATTATGTTAGCATCCATGGGTTGTATTATTACATAATGGTTTTGACATATTTGAATGTAATTAATTACGATTCCATGGTAAAATTTCATTTTGTTTCTTTAAATGATCATTTCTCTTACTTATACAAATTTAGGAATAGAAAACAAATAATGTAATTGTAACCGAAAAAATGCGTGCTACATAAATTTGTATTTATTTTTATCTTATAATTTTTTTAGTTTTATTATTTTATTTCAATATTTTAAATATATTCAAATTTCAATATGCGGTAATTTTTCGAATGAAAATGTATTCTATACGCCATATATTAAATCAGTAACATACTCTGTTATTTACAGTAGTTATATTCAGTATATAATATTCCATACAAAGCCACGTATACTACGTACCTCAAGTTTTCTTGACTAAATAAGTTAAATTAACAAAATAAGAATTTTGATTATGTCTAATATGAGGATGATCTGAAATACATACGCTATTTTAATCATGAATGAAGAGTTGGATAAGATTGTTTAGTTTGGTGTTATCATCGTCGGAGTTTTCAATACTTATTGGTTTGGCCTTTTAAAAACCCTGAAAACCCACGAAAAATGTTTTCCAGTTTGGTACTACTATCCTTTTTTCTTGTTTAGCCTTCGGAAATTACCGTCAGGTATTACTTTAGAGGATGAATGTGGTTGATATGTATGAGTGTAGTGTACAGTCTCAGGTCGACCATTTCGGAGATGTGTGATTAATTGAAACCATACCACCAAACCACCGGTATCCACGATTTAGTATTCAAATCTGTAAAAAGTAACTGCCTTTACGAGGACTTGAACGCTGGAACTCTCGACTTCCAAACCAGCTTATTTGCGAAGACGCGTTCACAACTACACCAATCCGATAGGTGAGTTTGAAACTACTAGAAACGTTGCAGCAGACGAACCATCTTTAGCCTCGATTAGGTTTGATTTTCATGTAATTCCAACCGTCAGTATGAAGGGCTTCTTATTTCACTATAAATCTTGAAATGAAGTGAGTCATGAATCAAAAATACGTCTTCAGAATTTTTTATTGATGACATTCAAATACTTGTTACGTATTCGAAAGAACACATCTAGTTCAGTTGCGAATATTTCCATAAACTAATACTGAGATTAGAAATCACTAACGTAAAATTCTATTTACTTTAAATAAATATCAAATCGATCGACAATAATTAAGTTTATTTAATTAAACCATAAATTAGGTTCATAATTCACGTTTCAACCGAATTCCCCTCTCACTATATGAAATTCCTTGACAGGCGTAGTCGCTGCGCAATGGTTCTGCTTTTCAAACCGTACGTTGTTGACTTTGTCTAAGAGGAATCTTTACAGATTAATGTTTTCATGGCTTTGTTTATGATAATCTTTTTTAATACTTTTTTTTACCTGTTACAAATTTCGTTTAATATTTTCTAATATTAATTAAAAGTGGATGACTCCGGTGTTCCGTAAATATTACCTAATTTTATAATTAACAAATTGCGTAATTAACATTAAAAAGTTGTTTTATAATTTTATACGGGTTAATGAAGTTATTCGGGATAATAGTTGTATATTGAAATTCTTGGTACGTTGGAGCTGGGTAAATGAAATGCAGTTATCCAACCTGACTAATATCACGCATCCACGTTTCACGTTATATACGTAGTAGTGCACACCATCTTACTTACCCCATAATTATGTTACGTTGAAAGATTAATAAACTTTAGTTAATTGCACTGCATCCCATCTTCCCTACCGTGTCCTTCTGCAGTGTTAAAGGGTTGTACCGTATTTAAATTTTACTCCACTTTCAGATAATAAGTTTTGAATATTAAAACGGTAATTTCAGTTATGTTGATTTTATTTAAGTTAAATAATGTTTTATAATTAACATTTTATTTAAGTAAAGAATTTAAACAAATTATATATAAAATTTTTAGTAATATTTATTATTAAAATCAAAAAAATCTTTTTACATTAATCTTGTAATGTAATGGTTTTAATTTAGGTCAGTAAGTTCCCAAGGAAATAATAAATTTATTCTGTAATGGGTTATAACCAAATAAATCGATAACATTTTATTATAACTGTAATGACATGTGCTGTAATGATATATCACGCATTAGCCTCTTAAAGTTTTCCTGTAAATTCCTTAGAACAACAAAATTTTAAATTATAACTGTTACTTTAAATCTCAAATTCTTATTTATTCTCTGAATTTTCTTCCCAAAACGAGTCATTGTATTATTTTGGGATATAAAAATATAACTTTAAAAGAAGTATGAACTATTTAGAAGAAAAAATCAACTTAAAATATTAGTCATAAAATGTAGTGATAAATTTCCCTTTTTATGTGAATAGAAAAGAGGAGATTTACAATTACAGGCCTTCTTTATGAAAAATAATTATCTATTTAATTAAATCGGTTTTTTTTTGTATAGGTATAACAACGAACAGGTTTTATTATTTTATTAATTAAACCTTATATTATCGAGTATTGTACTAATTGAATTAAAATAAATATAGTAGATGATGGATGTTATGAAATACAAAAAATGAAAACCTTTTTAAATGAGAGTCAGCAATAGTTAGGCTACAGTCTATCAGATCTCCACGCGTGCACTACTTTTCGGAAGAGAGATGACTTTTTTCTTTGTTTTTATATACACCCCTCGGAAGAGAGATGAGAGAGAGTGACGATAACGAAGCTAAGTTACATATTTATATATCTAACAACTAGATAGTTCAGTATGATAAATTACAAGTCCACGGGCTACATTTTCTCAGTTAATTAGTTATATTTTTTCACCAACAGATGACCTTTATTCTTTTCGAACTCTTAACAAAATACTTTTGCAGAACATAGTGTAAAGTTCGCCGGTATTCAACTGATCGAGGTGTTTTGTCGTCTTCTTTCTTCATCGTTTGCTATTACACCTGTTTTTTCTAAGTAACTTCTTATTATTCTTTCAGGTCATCCCTTCGCTTTTTCATTTAAGGAAAGGTGTTACAAATTCGTACAATTGCTTCTACTATTCAATAAATCTCTGAAGTATTTAATATTCTGAGATTTGGACAATTTAATTTGTAACTTCTTTAGGATTTATTAACAGTTTGTTTTGCTCTCTTAAACCGATGTCGTATTTGCTCAATTATCTTATAGTAGGCCAGTGTCTTATGGTACTGCGCATCACACTTTTTCATATTTTTATTATTTAAATTAAAGATGGTAGAATTTATTCCGGAATAAATTGGAAAAAATTTGTCAGAAAAGAAAGTTTCTTAGTTTTCATAAATTCCTTACAATTTATGATAATCAGAATAACTTTTCGTAATTAGTAATTATTTTGAGTTATTATGCAAGTGGTTAGGTGTAAAAGAAGATTTATTCGTCCGTAAATAACTAGCTGTTGTTTTAAAGGATATATGAACATACACGTCTATACATTTACTTACTTAATCCGGTGTATGTGTAGTCTCATACAAAGGAATGGTTAATATTTATGCATAAAATTTATATAAAATATACAGTTTGAACATTTCGTATATTATTAAATCGTGCTGTTATTCGGCATTAACAGTAAGCTCGAAGACGAAACAATGTTCCATACTCTATCTTAACGGGCGAGAGATCCTGTTGCTTAAGAGAAATAGCTGTGTTCATCCAGCACAACCCTTTTCCCTTGTCACATCACCCTGATACGACGAATAGTAGAACCGTGCGCGACATTCGCTCCACACTGATTTAAACTTCTCTCATTAGCCTAATTTATGTAGTCTCTAACTCCATTGAAATGTTTAAATAATTTACGCACTAGTTTATATTAATCACTCACTCCTTCACTGCTAACGTTACACTCTGCCACTCGCATAAATCATACCTAATGTTTCAATATATCTTAGTCTTGCCATTTTATCCACATTACATTAATGCGAATAATTAAGCTACTATTTAATCTAATTTTACTAACCGCACTTAAATTTTTTTCCATTTATTATCGATATTGTACTTAAATTCCTTGTGTTGTAAAAATTAAGTAAGTAATCCGCTACTAATTGTATACAGAGCGTTTCAGGAGGTCCCTTTGATAATTCGATTTATGTATTTTGTACTTTAAATTAAAAAAAAATTAAATTTTACAAATGTAAAAAAAAAAAGTACTTAATTATTGATATTTGAGACCACTTTGTTTATTCCTTCTAATAAATAACACTTAAAAAAAATTATAGCGGCTACTTTCTGAAACATTCTGTTCTTAGACTAAATTCTGTTTTTAATATTTGTTTAATGTTTTCTGTATTGATTCAATTATTTATTCTGATATATAGTTATTTGTTTAATTTTTCTTTGTAATAAACGTGGTTTAGGTTTTGTAGTTGTCTAGAAACACTGTATTTAGATTTCAGAAAAGTAGGCTAATATTCAATTGATTTTATCCCATGTTTTAATTTATTCTTTCGTTGGAAATAAATTTTCGGTAAATTTGCTCATATCAGATACCGTAAAGGGAAACTGAGATGCCGTTGTATTAAGATATTGTGTTTTTTTGTGTTTATTTTCGATTTAAACAGTTCGTATGACCATTATCGTAATTATTTGAGAGCATTCTCTAAATAATAAAGGAATAATTGATCCCGGACAATTCTTTCGCGAAATATCACTGTTGCTAATGTGCGCTCAAAGAAATGATTATTGCTTGAATGTATACGAACATGGAATGGAACTGTAGTCGAATGTTAGAGGTAAAAGAAGTTGTAGTACTGTGACATGCAAGAGGGTGGGGATGAGATGCCCTTAGAAATCTACCTTACTGTGGCTTGGCAACAACAAAGGTAATCACACCATCTTTTACCTTATATAGGTTCTACCAAAAAATAAAATCTTACTGAAAGATAAGTAGCACCTTTTTTTTTTAAACAAAGATGATACTATTTACAGTAATATCATCTTTCAATTTTACAATTATACCTGAATAATAAAAATTTTGCACATTGAAAAAATAAAAACTAACTCTGCGTATTGTGTGACACTGCTTCAAACTGCTGTCAAAATATTGAAAAATTTCTTCTATTTTATTAAATAAAACTTAAAAGTTATGAAGCCAACTAGTTTTACACAGATTAAATTTATTTTTAGCACATTTCTTCAATTACATAATAATTTGTTCAAATTAAAGTAAATAAACAATTTTAATTAGAAGCCTCGAAAAAAGAAGTGTTTTCTCTTGTGAATTCCAGAAATCTATTCAAAAGTAAAAATAATTTAAAAAAAATTACTACTTTACTTTTATACTGACTACTTATACTGGTTACTTTTATAAGGATTTGATTACTCGATCGTGGGTACCGGTGTCCTTTGGTGGTTGGGTTTCAATTAACCACACATCTCAGGAATGGTCGAACTGAGACTGTACAAGACTCATAGAGACTCATGTACAAGACTTCATTTATACTCATAGATATCATCTTCTGAAGTAATATTTGAACGGTAATTCCAGGTCGCTAAAAAGAAAAACAAAATAAGTCAGTTTTTACCTATATATAAATAATATCCTGTGAAAAAAATTAGTTTACTCATATCTGTAAAATAAATCTTTACGTATAAGAAATCCATGTTGTTTAAAAGAGTTCTCATAGTGTTAGAAATTGATTTTTAAGCGAATCTCGCCTTTTCTCATGAATTGAAAAAGTATATGCTAAATTGTATTACTTCCCAAAGAAAGAGATAATGCTTTTTAATATATGACCCCCATCTTTATTACGGTTGAGACGCATATAAAGCATCTGAAGAAAAATTGTACCAAATAGAGGTACTTTCCCTGACACTGATGCTGTTCGTTGTACAACCAGGCTTTTGGTAACTAATGAAGATGTTTATTTTAGGGTTGACTATCTCCTTGGACGGCTTAGTATGCATATATGCAGCTACAAATTTCGTTCAGTTAGAAGACAACGAAAAAATCTATCATGTGAAAACTCTTCACCTGATAATTTTGGGTTTTCTCTAATAATTCTGATAAGCTTACAATTGTTATAGCGAACGGTCATGCAATTTTCATGAATTCTTCGTATATCGTGTTAGGTGTTCTATTACAGTTAGTTTTTAGCACTCAAAATACGTATAGTAACATACATTACACTGAATGCCAAATATTTAAATCACTCTTTTTGAGATTAAATATTTATGAACGTTTCAACAAGTATTTCCTCAAAATGTTTTCAAGCAGAGCCACAACATTATATATTTATTACTAATTCAGAGCCACTTGCATTTTGTTGTTGACAACGGTTTTTGAACTGTACATCCGCTTTCCAATTGTACGGTCAGTTCATAAATAATAGTTTACTTTAGTGGATTTCAGCTAATTATTCTAGGATATAAATTATTTAATATCAAAAAAATAATGAAAAATAAATAGTAATTTATCATGAAAAATAAACTTTATTTAACATTAATTATATTGCATAGCATTAAATCTTATTGTTTGTTATTTTCTGAACAAATACAATTCTCTTTTAATACGTTACTAAAGCTATAAAAAACAGATTAATAAGGAACTACTTCAGAATCATGCACACCCTTTCAAGTAGTGTGGTGTAATTATTTAACAACATCATTATCACTAACTTACAGTTGAGGTTAACTTCATGAATTCCAAAGCATTTGTTGTGTGGAATTCATATAAATGATTTATTTTACGATTTCCTTCTATTATTAAAGTCTAACTGTATAGAAATTTTCTTTAAATATTTATATAAAATAAACCAGTAAAATGGATATAAAATAGCATATATTGAATGTGAAAAATATTCTTTTGGAATTTTGAAATGATTTTATTTCTTTTAAAGTAATATTTTGTTTAATTTATTGTTCTGCCTAAATAATCTAATAAACATACTCATGAATATTTCTTACGTTTTATTTATGTGAATCATAAATAATCATAGTTTTGTTTGAGAACAAAACGTTTGTTCGAATTAAAAAAAGTTGCTAATTAAAGGAGAAATCTAAGTTTTTGTTTACTTTTTCGACCGAAATTTACTGTTTTTTGCAGTCATATTTTGACTATAATTCTTTTTATTTTGTAGTTTTTGATTCTGAGATAAAATTTAATGAGGACTTATTCGTCCTGTTTTTTCAAACCATTGATTATTATTTATTTTATGCCTTCTAATTTTTTTCTTCCCTTAGATTATTTCACAATGTACATCCTCTTTACCATTACCAAATTGATTTACGAGTATAGTGTATACTTGAATAATATCAGTCACCAACCTGTGTATTCTGGTTAAATAATACCGATTATTTCTACTTAATTTGATAAATTTCAAACTTTAACCGTGCTTTTTAAGACACAAATTTTCCCCTGTTATATCACACTTTCAAAGGACATTTTCGTTGTATAATAATATAGTACTAAAAATACGTCTGTTGGTTAGAATTGATGAAAAAAAGTAAGACGTTAACAGAAAGAAACATTTAAAAAGTAATTCTTCTGAGTTTAAATAAAGAAATATTTCTGATTTTATGATAATTCAGGTATAATTTTTCTATACATTTATCACTCCTTCTTTGAAAACTGACAAAAGAAATTGAACGATTGTATTTCATTCCATAATTTTTTTATAGGTATTTGTTAAAGAATTATGCAAAAAAATTTCTGATAACACCATATTTGTTGTGTAATAAATGCCACTATTTCCGATAAAACGTGATGTGAGTGTACCGTTTATTAGTTTATTTTCAGAACAATGCGTTTAAGTGGTTCTTAAAACAATTTCTGTGCTCTTTATTTATTCCACAATGACTGCACTAATCTCGGTTTAATAAATATGAGACGGTTATTTCAATCACTTGATTAAAAATAGTAAGAGTAGACTATTTAGAGGGAAAAATTTCCTCCAAACAGATCTTGTTTTCTCCAAGTCGTGAAAACAAAATTGATTAAAGGTCATCAAGTGGGATTACAAATAAGGTAATTGAAAAGCTGCTCTTACATATCCGTATATTCCATATCTTTGTACGTAACTATTTATGCTCAAAAATACTTAAAAATAAATATGAAAATTAGTATGGAGAGTTGATATAAAACAAATTTACTTTTAATCTTTGAAATTCTTTAAAAAATATTTCTAAATTGTTACTAGAAACAGAAAAAATAATACATATATATTTTTAAATTATTTAAATATTGTTTTAATAGTAATTTTGCACTACTGAAATTATATCGTATTAAATTTTCTATAAATAGCCTAAGAGTTTTGTATATTGGATGCGAACCAGTTAGAAGAGAAAAAAAATTGAAATCAGTGGTTCTTTTTCGGAATCCGACAGCCACTTTTCAATTTTTTCTTTCAAATCGGTGGGTATTTGAAGAGAATTACAGAAAAATGATAAATATAGTCTAATCAATCTTAACCTACGCGCCCTAACGTAATTTTTTTTTTCATCGATTTTATTCAAACATGGGTCTTCCAAATGTACCTGAGTGAGGTCCAATATGCATTATGCTTATAATTATAAAAATAATCAATCAAATTTAACCTACGTTTGCTTCGCTTGTTAACCTTGACTAGCGAGCGTAGATAAAGTTTGGTTAGATTATATTTATAATTTCTCTGCGAATACCCTCCAAATACCCACTGATTTGGAAGAAAAAATTGAAAAACGTGGCTGTCGGATTCCGAAGAAGTACCAAATCATTTAATAATTTTGAAATACTTATATCGTTAATATCAACAGCTTTGAGATTCTCGCCTTCAGTCGTGTGTTGGTTTGTTATCTATTTAGAGTACTTCCACAAAGAACTCTGCTGCTTCAGAACTTATGTTTTCCAAAAATAAAATTAATACATTAAACTTTCTACATCCAGTTCAGTCACTAAAATAACAAAAAATAATTTTGAGGTATATATTTCATTTATTTCCTTTTTTTATTACATTAATTTCATTGTTTAGAAGCTATGTCGCTCTGAAATTTTAATATTTTAATTATAAAATATTTGTTCTAAAGAAAATAAAGATCTCTACAAAAGTATTCAATGTAGAAAAAAAATCAAAGGTAAAAACATAATTTTAACAGACTATTTACGTACTTGCTGCTACCGTTCAACTTGTTAATTATTTATTAAAAATAAATTATTAACTTTCGACAGATTTGTTGACAGCATTAAATTTACATGGACTACATATATATATATTTTTTCTTTGGTTGTGTAAGTTTCTTTAACTTTTTACATCCTACTTCTTATTCTTTTCTTTATGATTAAATCAAGGCTTAACAATATGATTCTGAAATTATTAAAGAGTAGCTAATCGTGCATAATTTTAACTACTAATTATTACTTTAATGTACAAAATAATTTTAAAATACTAATTTGTGGTTTGATTAAATATTGTATTGTTTTTATTTTTTAACGTGATCGATTTTAAGGAGTTAAGAACCCAATCCTGTTTTAATGAAACGGGCTTGATAATTTTCTCGTTTCAGAACTTCCTATGTGCTATTCTTCGTATACAAATCTTAGAGTTACTCATACCAATGAAGTTTCCTTGCTAATCACACTTCGGTTTGTTTTATATTAAACAATTCGTGATACAAAAAATACAGAAATAAAAAAAATCATGTAAAAAAAATAAATTTTTTTTTTGTTAAATTTAATATATAAATTTTATTCGGGTTTTAAATGTATGAAGTATTCTAGAGTTAAAGTTACGTTAGGAATTGTTTGTTTTAGTGGTTATTTAGGAGGGTTAAAATCTATCTTGAGACACACGTTAGAAGTTTAATCAAGCCTGCTGGAAATTTATTGTCGTCAGTATTGTAATGTTCTAATGTAGATTTGTAATTTTGGTTTTCTCTCAACGTACCTTTACAGCAGACACATCTTCATTAATTATACGTTTTTTTAGCCTCCGGAAATACCGTTAGGAATTATTTCAAAGGATGAGATGAAAAGGCAATTTCTTAACCGTGTGAAAATGCCATGCCGGACGGGATTCGAACTCGGGACCCGGATGAAAGGCTGAGAAGCTATTACTCGTGTCACGGTGGCTGGCTCATTAATTATACCTGTAAACTTGTAAAAAATCTCACTTTTTTCAATCGTTATGCTCAAATTGTACTTAAAATTTTTCAGTAATTTTTTTTAATTTCATTGGTTCATTTATCGTCACATAGATTAAATCCAATTAAGTTTTTCTTATATTGCCATACAGGTAAGGTTTTTAATAATTTAGGACAAATTTACATTTTTATATGCGTATCTGAACAACGTATATTTTCGTAATTTTTCACAAACATTATTGAGTATTAATTTTTTTTTTTTTTTTTTTTTTTTTTCAACTGAATTTTTACGGGCATCGACTGCTAAGGTCATTAGCCCTCGTCACATTCTTTAAAAGAAATTATTATCTCCATCAGGATCGTCATATGTAAGGGTGTAAAGGGCCCTTACATTTTATTTAAAAAACACAAACTTCACAATAAGCATTAAAACATAAAAGACAAGGACAATCACAAACACTTACGGGATGTAAAGGACCCCAATGTTAAAATTTGAGATAGGTTCTCAAAAGACCATGAAATTAAAATTAAAATTAAACTTATCAATACCATATCTTTCTTTCTTTCTTCTACGAAGTCTCATTTATAGTTTGTTTAAGCACCCTCGGGGCGACCAGAACCGCCGTTGAGCAGTATATCAGTCGTGCCAGGGTGCCGTGGCAGTTGAATCCTTCTTATATCAGGCCATAGGCATGCACGGCGTACACCCATAGCCTCGCGCCCTCAATCCACCCTTGAAGGTCCCCCATGCCATCATCGGACACACCCCGACTCACTGCTCTTGAATGCGGGTGAGCCAAAATGGCCTAGGCAAGAGGGCTACCTCCCATCACTATACGTGCCACGCTTCGAGACTCCCTTATATGCTTAGAGTATATTTTACCAAGGCTTTAAACTTCCATTTTATAGACTTTTAAGAAGTCCACTGGCGTGTAAAAATGCAACTATATTTTCTTCATTTCCATTATCCAGATCAGCACTAATATTATTTGTAATTGAGTATTAATTTTTTTTATATAAAAAAAATTAAGTATAAAAAAATTAATATTTTACTAATTAAAATTAAAAATTATTTACTAATTAAAATTAGTGTAAAAAAATTAATAATGAGTATTAATTTTTTTATATTTTTGGTTATTTTAATTGCATGAAATTTTTTTCACCCTGTCTTGCACTGGACAAAATATTGAATCTTTCAAATCTTTCTAAGTTTTTTTATTAAATAAATAATTTACAAATACATAAATAAAATTCATAAAAAATACGTAATTTAAATTTGCGAATTTAATCATGTAAATAAAGTAGCATTCCCAACGCGGTCAATTTTTTATTTTATTTGTTGCTTTGTAGTCAAGTAAGCGGAGGCAGGTGCAGCCAGTCGCATAGCACATTAAGTAACAGTGGCATTGTCTGTGTTAGTGAGCGCCGCCGTGCCGTACACCGTCGCACCTCTTGAAAAATCTAAATTCAGCAAACCCGAGAATGGTTTATAGATATTTTGCTGAATAGTAATTGCAAGCCCATGTAATGAATATCTCGTTTAGTGTAGTCGGAATGGGGAAAATTTGGTATCATTATTCAATTTTTTTTCCTTTTCTTCACTGCTTTTCAACGTTAAATTTCGTAATTGGCTTTTATATATTCACATGAAGATAATGTGAATGTTAAAATTCAAGTTTTGGTATACGCCAAAATTCAAGTTGATATCTTTATTATTTACAGAAAAATTAAAAAAAGCCGGGTTTTAAAAAAATTCAAAAATCTATTTTAATCTTTTAAACTCGGAATTTAAAAATATCTAGAAATTTTGTTTTTAGATATTTGCTTGAAAACTATACCAAAAAGCATTCTGATATTGTCATTTGTTAATGTGAATTCAAACAAATAGTAAATTTCATTGTTACTCCATTTTAACCCTTTAAACTCGCAATTTCAAAAGATTCTTTTTAGTGTACACGTACAACGTGTATACAAATGTTCATCAATTTATATAAAGTAGTTTTTGCTGGGATTGACAATCACTCACATGCAGTTTTATATATATATATATATATATATATATATATTATTTGTAATTTCGGAAATGTATTAAAATTTCTCGTTACGTATCTCCACCAATTTAATGAATTTATACCAGTACTCTTTGATAATTAATACCAGTAGACTTGTAAGTTATTTTCCGTTTAAATGAACCAATAATAGTATTTTTTTATGAGAATATGTTTTGTCACGTTTATATCTCATTGTAAAGTTTCAAATTATTAAATAAAACAAAAAAAAAAAAAAAGTAAAATCTTAGTTCAGTGTATCATTTTGTTCACTCATAGTTAAGCCTTTTTTTGTGTTAATAAAATTTATATTTGTAATAAATGGTGATTTAAAAAAAAAATGTTTGCAGTATATGTTATGACGTATGTATATTGTTATTTGTACATTAAACATTTATTTACTATTTTCCTTTTAAGGGCCGCCACGTGTTTCTAAATCTGTGTATGAAAACTTGAGTTACCACAGGTACCACAGTGAACTGAAAATCAGTTTACTGTTTTTGTAGAACCTCTCTGATCAGAGGTGGCATACGGGAATCACATTGATTTTTCAGGCTCTTTGTGGGATTCCAGAATTCTGTTTGCATCGACCGACGGCTGTTAATTCATAATCGTATTGATGATAATATTCAAATACCTTCCATACATATAGAAACATTACAACAATCTCAACGAGTATACCATTGAGTCATATTAATTTATTTTCCAATGATGGTAAACTGGTAAAACTTCATGATCGCGACATCGTAGGAGCTTCATTTATAGGACATGACATTGTGGATAAATATTTACAAATAATTACGTATAAATTCGACGTTTTGTATAAATAATAGAATTATAAACTGTTATTAATATTGTTTATTTATTTGTCTATAAATTATACATGGAATATTTGATTATGTAGTTAATTACATCCGGTTAAAAGACTGTATTTTGTTACACAAAATAAGGGGTAAATAATATGTGCTCATTTCTGAAATTATTATAATTGATTTACTTGTAACAAAACTTTATATTTATAACTGCGTAGAAATATTTTTTCATTACATTTAAGAGAATGATGTCATGTGTGAATGTAGTATTTGCAGTTTAAGATGCTGTTAGCAAATCTGAATTTTTTTAATTTTTTTTTAATCTTAACTCTTTAAGTGTAAATTCTTTAATAATTTTTATGATGTAGTTTATTCAGGTTAAAATTTTGTGCATAAATACTATAAAAATTTTTAAATGTTAATAATATAAAATTATCGTACAAATAATTTCAAATTAGAAAGTGTTGTATTAAGCGTTTTCTTTTGTATAAAAGGTAATTTTCTTTTTTTAATATTCTACTAAATGTTCATTTATTTTACGGAAAAATCTTTAGCAAAAATTCGGGAAAATTTAATCCGTTTTTTTTATTTATGCAATTAAGGTAAGTTATTCTTATTTGCGTTAATATGCAAAAAAAAATCATTTAATTAATTTGCTAATTATGCACTTTTAGCTTGCTGGATTTTGAGCCAAACCGTTGATCTTTGGATCTATTGCGGGCAAGTGTCTGGCATTTTCTTCTTCCTCTTCATGTTCCTTGTTAAAATACGTACAAAGTATTTGTAGGTCATAATAGTAAAAAAAAACTTCAATATTTGATTAAAACTATTACGTTTATGATTTTAACTACTGAACGTTTGTTAATTTATTTACTTTTTGTTAAGGTAAGATAAAAGCAGTTTCCAAAATGACTTAACTAAATGAATGAAATAAATAAAAATTAGCGTAAAATTAGTCCAGTGCTAGGTAATCTGTCTTAAGAGGTCGTGTATGAAAATTATCTAAGATTTTTCATTGTATGAACGATAATCAAGTTTCTGAATAAGCCAAACAAGGATGAGTAAAGGTACCAGAAAAAGAATCTGTTTTGAGCTGTAGATTCCAGTCTGTTTCTATTCGCCTATCTGGTTTAAAAAAAAATTAGTATAATAAACCTTCCTAATACACAATCCCACCCCAAGATTATATTCATAATTTTCGGTTGATCGATTTTTAGAATGTAAAGCTAAATTTTATAACTTAAAATTTAGAATGATGGAGGACATCATATGTGGAAAAGTTCAAAAATCGGGTTAGGTGGGGAGGTTTTGTTACTGGCAACCATTCTTCCTCCGTTATTTACTACCGGAGCAAAAACTACGAAAATGTTTGTTTGTGCCCTGCTGTATTTACCCTAATATATAAGGAAGAATGGTAATGTGCTTAGAGAGAGAATTAGTATTTAATTTATTAATGCAGAGTAGTGTTTCTAATCGTAATATTTATATATACATGTATGAAATTTATTCTTAATAGATTTGTAATTTAGTAAAGAATGAGTGCAATGGAGTTTATATTTACGCGCGCGCTTGTGTGTGTGTGTCTGTGTGTTTAGTATATGCATACATATATTTATGTGTATGTATTTATTGTGTTTGCTTCACGGTTTAGTCACTGAAAAATTGACATAGAAAAGGTTTACGGAACTTTATTGTAACGAGAAATCGCAAATATTATGACTTTACAATATTCTATATTAAAAAAACTATTTGTTCTTTACTTCATTTATGGGCAGCTGATACTGCCGATTACATCGTTTTGTTCTTCGATAATGTAACCTAGCCGTACGAGGGACTGCACCAGCCGAAGAGTAATTCACTACCAAGGCAATCATATGCTTTCTGTTACAGCTGTTCGTTTCGAATACGATTCGTATTGTGTCCCTTTACTAGTGATCGAATGAAGGGTACACCTCAATTTCAAGATAGAAGTTGAAGGAGATGAAGTGTGTTGAAGGCTGTTGCAAGCCTCCCAAATCCGAAAAACCAACAAACGGCGTATCACGCCTGGCCAAGCATGTCTGGTCATGGTGGGGTGGTTACACCCCAGTGAACTATACGTCGTATCTCTAGGGGTAAAATGAACATGTATAAAATTCTATTCGAGATAAAAATCTTTATTCTTTTTTTACGAAAATGTAATCAAATATACGTTTAAAATTACTTTTTTCCGTAATCTAATATTTTTGCATGAGTCTAATAATAATCGATCGTATTTTTTAGTTATTAATATTCCATATTTTATTTTTTTTTTAAAACTATTCTTATTTTATATATATATATATATATATATATATATATATATATATATATATATATATATATATATATATATATATATATTTATAATGTTAAATATTAAATTATATTTATAATTTATAATTAAATCATAAATAAATATATACATTATATTTTTTTATGAATTGATTAATATAAACATTTTGATCACCGTGAATCTACATATAATCAAACGTTTATTTGAATTCCATTTAGTAAAATCCTTTTCCGTCATAAAAAAAAATTATTTAAATATAAACTAATTACTTGCTATTATTAATTGCTGATTAAAGAAATGAAAATTAAATTAAAATTCTTTAACTACTTCTGATTTACTTATTTATATTAATGACATTATTATTATCAGGTGACTTTAATTAATTTTGGATTTCATTTTGTAGGTTATACAAAGTATCAAATGTTATTTTCGCTGCTTATAATTGCGACTTTATGTCTTATAAATATATTTATTTGCAATTAAGGTACGTTTCAATCCTTTTTATAGCTATAATTAGCTATCCTTATTAAATAATAGAGCGTTCGAAGCTATCTAGTTTATATTAATCATTTACGCACTTTAACCAACTTAAAGTTTCTCCAAACGAAGAAAAATACTTTAAATAAAACTAGATATATTTAATGCAATTAAGAAAGTAATTGCTTTGGTATCTTGTTAATGAACATAATCAGTTTTTATTTAATTCGGTTGATTTTTCAATGTTTAGCGGTTAATTAATATGTACAAGCTGATTGAGTGTGTTTGAATTAATTAAATCGTATTGTAATTGAACAGATAGTCTTTTTTATTTTAATTATATTCAGTTGAAATTAGAGTAAATAAATTGAAATTAAATAAATTTAATTTATTTAGTGTTATATTTTATTACAAAGAAAATATATAAACATTTATGTCAGTTCATCGTTTAATATTTCATTATTTTGACAGATACATTTCAACAATTTTATAGACATTTCTAAACATGTAGTAATTTACTTTTTTTTAACTGTTGACTGATTGAAGAGCGACGTGGCAAAGACAGTGTCCCTTCGGCACTGCCACGATTTGAAGAATAATTTGGTGAAGACAATGTCTCTTTGACACTACCACAATTTAAATGTTTTTAAACCGCGCACGTGCGTGTATCCAACTATGACTGAGAATAAATCGTAATATTCGGACCTATTATTTCAAAGAATTACGAGTAATCTCTTATATTTGTAAAAATAGCTGATATGGACACCACGTAACTTCCTTGTACGCCTATTAAATGACATACACACATTTTTTAAATGAAATTACAAAATTTTATTTCATTAATAACTTCTGATATTTTCTCTTTCTTTTTATTGAATTATTATTTATCGTAAAACTTTCTTTTACAATCATAGGTTAATAATTATTAATAATTCAATATATTTATTAAAAAAAAAAATAAAAAATAAAAAAAATATATATATATAAAATAATCGCCGGAAAAATTTTGGAAAACTTATTTCCCCTTGGATTGTTATGTTACTCTCAATTTTTTCATTTACTTGTTTTATTATTTTTTCTACATACAAATACAAGTACAGGGTGTCCCATATAAAACGCAACCCATCAATCACTCATCCATGAAATTTCAAAAGTCAAGCTTATTCCCCTACTCGTTACTGAAATGGACTCTTCCAACATCTGAACATCGCGGCGACGCAGTAGAACACTACCGATAGTACAATGCAATCATAACGTTCAGTGTATTGCTAGAGACAAGATGGTGTTTTCGCTAGATGAACGTGTTTTCATTGTTGAGTCGTACTTCAGTACGAAATCAGTGGTTGCAGTGCAAGATTTGTTTCGCCATAAGTACCCAGATAAACCAGCTCCTAACAAAACATCAGTATTAAAGTTAGTTGCAAAAATTAAAGATCTGCGTCAGTGTTGAATACAGATACAGTCACTGAAATCAAAGACCGATTACTAGCCTTGCCAAATAAATCGATCAGACGTTTGTCTCCTGAAATTAATTTGTCTAAATCAACTGTTCATCGAGCGACCAAACAATTACAATTACGACCTTATCGCATTCAAACGGTTCATCAACTTCTTGAACCCGACAAAGAAAAACGGCTACAATATTGTCAACGGTACCGTTGACAATACGGGAATTAATGTTATGGATTCGTTATTTTTCACAGATAAAGCACGGTTTCATTTGGATGGCTACGTAAACAGCCAAAACAGTAGAATTTGGAGTGCTGAAAATCCTCACGTTTATCACGAAAAACATTTACACCCGCAGAAGTTGGGCGTGTGGTGCGCGATATCGCGGAAGAAAATAATCGGTCCTATTTTTTTCGAGTACACCATTAATGTAGAACGACATCAGGATATTTTATTTCAGTTCATTGCAGTCTTTGAAGAGGAAGACAGATACTGCTGGCTACAACATGACGGTGCGACATCGCACTACGCAGGTTCAACTTCTGATTTCGTTGAGGAATTCTTTGGTTATCGGTCGAGGCTTGTGGCCACCAAGATCTCCAGATTTGACTGCGGCGGATTTTTTTCTACGGGGTTACCTCAAAGAAAAAGCCTACAGCAACAAACCACGAACACTTGAACAATTGAAAGTCATTATTGAACAAGCTGTATTAAATATCCAGCCACAAACTTTGAAAAAAGTTGCAGGAAATGCTGTAAAAAGAATTGAAGCTTGTATTCAAGATGATGGCGGCCACTTCCAAATTTACTCTAAATGTAAACTAATGGATGGTAATAATAAAAATTACATGTACAATAAAAATTACACATGCCTTTTTATTATTTCAATACCTACCAATATAAGGTTGGGTTGCGTTTTATATGGGACACCCTGTATAAGCGTAATTATGACACCCTAGTTGTAGCAATAACTGTGGAGCTTGCAAATTATTTTGTATGAAGCATCTTAATACAACACTAAATTTGTAATCAGTATGAAATATTAATTGTAGATTTCGTCTTAAGTATCATATCTTGCGGTTTCCTCAATAAGTCAAAATGAGTTTTCACGTTAACAAATATGGGCTGTCAGAACATTTTTTATTTTGAAAAACCTCCTGAATTATGATGTACTTTTCAGTTTACGGGTTCGTCTGGTGGTAAATTCGTCGTCGTAAATCAGCTGATTTCGAAATCGAGAGTTCTCAGGTTCGAATCATAATTAAAGGTAATTACTTTTATTCGGATTTGAATACTAGATGTGATCAATATTTTATCACAATTTTCCTTGATCCATCGAAGGAAGTCCTGAAACAGTTCTTTTTATAGAAAAAATATACCTACCCGTTCCTGACGAGATCTATGTAATGTATTATTCAATTTTGATGTTATAAATGAATTTTTAATTTTTAAAATATTATTTCTTTATATTCGAAGTGTTTCCTTAAAATTACAATCTACTATTTCATTCATTATTATTAATTGTGGTTTTAAAATTACGAATTTTGTAGAATAGGCTGTTTTGCTTTTCCCAACCCATCTTCATACATTAATCATTAATACATTAATACTTTATTGAAAGAGTCAAAGATGTGCGGTTATGTTTCCTTGATACTTATCTTTTTTAATACAGAGTATACGGAGAATAATTCTAGGGTACAAATAATAGCTAATTATTTTTGACAATAAATTTAAAATTTGTTGTGGCTTTTATGTGGATGTATCTAGTTAAGCGTAATAATTTTTGTAGTATTAAGAAAGAGAATAAAAATATATACATGAGATATTTATTCAACTTTTTTCGTTTTATTCTTTTTGTTACAAAACAGTTGACCGTTCTTTACAGATAAAATTATGTTTAAAAATAAAATGTAATTTACGTTAAAAATTGCATTTTTATTTCCAAAATAAACTACGGAATGAGTTCCTAATTTTTATAAAAAATGAAAAATTTAGTCACTTGTTACCTTGGTATTACCGTTCCATTTTCTTTCTTTTATTTAACATAAAGACCATCAAATCAATGAACGCACTTCATTTTTTTTAGATAGATGAATTTCCAGTTCATTGAAAAGTTAAAATAATTCATTAATCAGGAAAATATTTCATTGTAATGATTTCATATTGAAAAGTTAGCTTTCTTCTTGTGCCAAAAATTTTTATTTTGCAATAGGCTTTGAAAAAAAGGAATACGGTATTTTCTTTGAGATTCCCCAAGCATTTTAGAGTCTAAAACATGTTTCTTCAGAATTTCGTTTATTACTGCACATTGATTATTTATTCCTTCCTAGTACGAAGTATTGTGATCTCGAAAAATTTCGGTTTTCAGATTTCAACGGAAATATCCATTTTGACTAGTTTCGGCGTGACGGCTGTACGTACGTTTTATATCGCATAACTCAAAAACGATTAGCCGTAGGATGTTGAAATTTTGGATTTAGGACTGTTCTAAAAATGTAGTTGTGCACCTCCCTTTTTGATTGCAATAGACTGAACCAAAAGTGTCAAAAAAGCCCTAAATCCCCCCAAAAATTGATTTTGAACTTTTTATTAATTGCAGTAATAAGCTCTCATTGAGAGCTTTTCAACGATATCTCGTAAGTGGAACTTATTTTCATTCGTTTCAGAGTTATAGCCAAATGAAATTTTAATAAATTAAATGTTTGGGTCTTATAAGGGGAAGTCACTTCGGTTCAAACCGGACTTCATCTCCTTTTCATTTTTTTTTTTTTTTTATTTAAATAAATTGATTTATTAATAATTATTACCTTGTGATTGTAAATAAAAATTACGGTAAATAATAATTTAATAATAAAAAAAGAAAAACTATCAGAACTTATTAATGAAATAAAATTTTACATACTTTTCATTAAAAAAAAAAAATGTGTATATGTATTTTAATAGGCGTATAAGGAAGTAATGTGGTGCCCACTTCAGGTTTTTTATGATTAATTCATCATGTAAGTTGGAAGCTTCTGCATGGGAATATGAAATGAAAATTTTGTAGCATATGAAAAATGCCATGCCTGACCGGGATTTGAACCCGTGACCTCCATATGAAAGGCCGAGACGTATTACTCTGTCGTAGAGATCGGCATTTGTAAGTAATCCTAGTTTTCCTACGGTATCGAAACTCAGTGTTTGTTACAGTTCGATTGATTTCTCTTTTGCTAATTTTTCGGATAGTGAACCAAAACATGTAGTTTAGTTGTCTTTCTCTTCTGCCTTAATGCATGCCCATATTTGTCTTATTCCGGCGATATTGTGCTGAATACTTCTCTTTAACAATATGGTCTCTTGCTAGAAATCTTGCTTAAATGTTGACAAATAGAAGTCAATCGAACCAAAAGCAAAACATTACTTTTGCGCTTACAAATAGGTTCTGTCTGAGAGCTTTCTTTTATAAGAACCATTTACTGCAACATGATTCTGTGCGCTGTTTACAATTTGACAAAATTCTAATATGCGAACAAAACGTATTACCTTAAACTCAGTACATGATAACGGGATTCAGACAGTTTTATCGGATTCCACTTTGACGATCTAAACTAGCTGTAATCTCAAAATTAGTCAGATGAGTATATTTTATTAATTTATATATTTTATTTCCAGAATATTTATTTATATATATATTAATATTAATATTAATTTTAATTTTATAAAAATATTATTAATATAATATAAATAAAAATATATATTACTTATAATATATAAAATTAAATAATAAAATTAATTATATATAAAATTAATATTATGTAATATGTTATATATAATATAAATATTAATTTTATAAAAATATATAAGCTATTTTATAAAAATAGGTTTTTTTTTTTAATTTATATGGTAAATTACAGTTATTAGTAAGTGTTCAGTTATTAATGTTTACTAATTAACTATTCACCCTGACCTCATGTATAGTAAGCGTATAATGTTTAATTGAAATTATACTGACATTTTAAAGACAAAAAGAATTTTTAAAGACATTTTAAAGGAATTATCTCATCTTACTATTTAGTCGTTTATCGCACTCCATACACTCTGATAATCTTATAAAGCAGCTGAATAGATGCATCAAAGACCTTCTAAGATAAAGTTATAAAAATAAGTATTCATGGCAATTAGCTTATTATTTCATTTAAAATATATAGACGCTGAAGTCCTGTCGCTGAGTAGTGATCTCCACATACGTTCTCTGAACCAGTATTTTTTTTCGGATAGGAAAAAAGACAAAATTATTGTGAAAACTCATTTAATAAAATTAAGTGATAAATTATTATCTAATTGGTAAAATTAGTATAGTCATTGTAATATTAGTATTAGTATTCCATGTGTATAATTTTTTTCAAATTTTTGTGTTTAGAATTGCTTAGAAAAATTTAACTCAAGAAAAATTTTTATTTTTTAATCAATGTTTTTAACATATACCTATTTGCTCATTTGATATTTTTATGACATTATTTACAGGCTTTGTTTTTCTCTTTCTTTTTATTAGGAGAAATTAAACAGAGATGATAAATAGAGAAATTAAGGATTTTTGAAGATAGAGAATTCATTTAGATTATATTAGATTTTTAAATGCAATTTCGGGTATGTTTTTTTAATATATATATATATATATATATATATATATATATATGGAATAATAATAAAAAATAAAAAAAGTATATTAATCTTTCCAATCGTAGAGATTTATGAATAGGCCTAATGATGAATCATTTCAGTTTGACGTTGCCTATTGAATTACGTTGAGATTCGGATTAAATATTTCTCGGTTCGTTGCCTCTTATCGAATTGGGTTATAAAGGTAAGTCGGTTCCAGAACGATTGTCTGTAAACGCTATTCAAAGATGGGGCATTTTGTCTCTTAAGCTATTAAACAGTACTGTAATTATTTCCCTATGATTAAAGAGGAAATCTTTTCATATCAAAATTTAATATATATATATATATATATATATATATATATATATATATATTCATTTCCAGTCGGGTTTTTTAATTAATTATTATTCTATAATTTTTTTTTTAATAATTTTTAAAATATTCATATTACATATCATTAATTCTTTAAAACTAAGTGAATAAATATTTTGTGAATTTCTTATCAGTTTAGATTTTTAGTCGAATTTTATTTCACTTTATAAAGAACTATATATTTAATTCCTTTTTCTTCCGTAATGATTAAAATATTTTTATTTACGTTTCACAAGTTTAATCGTTTGATAATTCATTACATATTGAAACAGAATTTTAAGTAATTTACTGGAAATAAACTCCATTTTTATTAAACATTCTAATATTTTAAATTTTCGAACGAAAATTGAATTTTAGGAAGGCGGTAGTAATTTGTCACTTTGGTAAATATTATTCTACACATACAGTAGTATATTTATAGTTTATTAGTTACTTCATTTTTTAATTCTATTTTTAAATCATCCTGACTGCCGATGTAATTTATTATTTCTGTGGCTAATTATTATTATATATTATTTCTGTGGCAAAACAGAATTGTGGCTAATAAGCCACAATTCTGTTCATTTGCACATATTCTAGCATACGCACGCTTACTATTACTCTTATTTGTTCACTAATGTCAATACAGAATTTTTTTATTTTCTTTTACGTTGTTGAATGATTTTATAGTACAAATTAATCGAATGAAAATGTAAAGTTGTCCGCCAATGATTTTACGAGAGTTGAATAATATTTGATTTTATATTTTTTTTATTTTGGACTAAAGTAGTTTATCGTATATTATATTGTAATTTAATATTAAAAGTTATGTATTTTTTAATTACCGTCGTAGGTTATTGCTTTTAAAATACAATTGTATAATTTTACTTTATATTTTTATAATTGTGATAGCATTAGTTTAACTTAAACAGTATTTTTGAAATCTTCTATTTATAGTCTAACATAAATTGTATTTAAAATGAAATTTTATGTATTATATAGTTTATTTATTTACATTAAAAGCAGAGAATGGAAACAAAGAAGATTATACAAACTGTACATATCGATAATTTTTTTTTCTTAGAGCCTCTATTTCTTTACAGCCATACAGATCTTAGGGACCCAATAGAACAGTAGGCCTAACAATGGATGATTTGGCAAGAAACATCCTACGCAAAAACTTTTACGACTTTACATATCTTTAGCATAAATGTGTGTTGCTGGCTATAAGTATTTAGAAAAAGAATTGTTTCCTAGCAATTTCTGTGTAGTGAACAAAGAAAAAACAATCTCGAAATAAAGCGAGAAAATATTACGTAGGTTAATTATTATCAGTGAAAAAATTAAAAAAAAAATTGTGCATTACTTCGTGTTTTCAGTGGAAGTTATATAACGAAGTTCATAAGGTGAATCATTTCAACTGACTTAGAAAAGTAGAAAGTTTCAATTTCACTCTCTATAATATTCTTAGTTATGTTGAAGTTATATTCATGATGAAACGTATGATTATTTTTTATTTTATTCGTCTTCTGGTGGCACTTATTTTATCCATTAAATTTAGGAAAAAGTTTTTTTTAAGATGTAAATATATTTTATTTATTTATCATCTTCATTACCATATATTGAACTGTTTTAGCACTGTTAAATTAAGTTGATGCCATTTAATATTCAAAGTATTTACAAACTTAAAACAAAAAATGTTAGGTAAACTTCCATTACACTTCTTTCGTTAGTTGCTTTGGGTTTTATTTCTATCAACCCGTAGGTTTCTCGTCTTTAGCGTTTCTTACAAATGCTTTTTTCATAAAGGCTTTCTTAATTGTAAGCATGTCCATATTTTAAATAAAATTTACAATAAATTGTAAAGTTGTTTTGTTTAAATTTGATGCTAGTTTTTAAAAAAGTCCAAATTTTTAAAGAACTCGAAAAAATTATTTTTGTATTGTTTTAAATTTATTTCTTAATAAGTAACTCTGCTTTCAAATGATATTAATAAACTTTAAAAGAATATTTATTTTGATATAAACAGTAAAATTGCATTTGTTCTTACTCATCCGAGATTTTAACCTTCTGTGCTATATAATTTATAGACGAGATAAATACTGCATTTGATTAAAAAGTATACAAATTAATTCCATATTACAAATATGTGTTATTTTTGTTTATAATTTAAATTATGTAATTTTGTTTGTTTGTTGAGTAAGTGTATATGTTTTGGACCTAGTTTGATTTTACATCTCATCAGATGGCTGATGTGAATGAACTCAATAGATGTGGTAATTTTTCTGTTTTAAGATTTTACTAGCAATTTTTGAAGGAAAAAACTGGAAAATGTAGCTGTAAAAATATTAGAGAAATCTTACACGTGAAAAGATGTATTTTTATGAAACTTTTTCTTTTAAAAAGATTAAGATTTTTTTTTATAAAGATTAATTTAAAATATTTTTTTGTTTCAAAAATATGAGATATTATTTATTTTTTTGTAACCTATATCATATCTGTTACTGTTATAATTGCAATGTTACCTTAATTTACAATTAGCCTAAACCCGTGCAAAAATTTCTGTTCATTTTAAATATTAATCAAATATTTAAAAATTATTTCTCTGACTTTGAAATAAAAGATAAAAGCTAAATACAACAGGGTAAATGTGTATTTTATGTAAATACTTCCGGGATAATTTAAAAGAATAATTATAAAAATTCTAACAGCTTGGCAACATAGTTTCCAATTTTTTATTTTTGATGTTGCTAAATCATTTTTAAAGACCGCTCTGATCCTTTATGTACGCATGAAATATAACAAATTAATAGGTTGATTCATGTTTAGCTATATTTATATGCAACAAACTATGAATTAAAATCCTCACTAAACCTCCATTCAATTCTATTCATACAGCTGCATGTAGAACAGCGATCGGGTTGGTTGGTTCTTTTCAAATCTTTTGAAAGCTTAATTGATAATTACTGGATCTGTGGGAATAATATTTGTTTTTGTTAGGTACATACTCGTACTATAACTATAAAAAGACCGAATAAAAAACTACTTGTACTATAATAATAGTTTTAGAAATAGTGAAATCTGGCAGGAAGGGGTTGAAGCCCCTCCTACATTTTTTTTATTTATTTATAAATAAAGATTGTAATGGCGGTACGGAGTTTTACTAACATCTGCCGGTTCTTAATACAATACTGTACTCTGTATACACCCATCGGCATTATACCCGTTTTTTCTGACGTTATAGCCCATTCATTTTCCCCACCACTTGTCATCCCTATACCTTTCGATTTATTTAATAATAATAATAATAATAGTAATAATAAATGGTTATACGAGAAGTTTGCAAACATAGAATGGCGTACTGTATATTCTCAATCCACCGCCATTTTAAACTTTGAAGAGAAGGTGACAGCAGTAAACATAACAGTGGGTGGCTGAAACTTAACTTTTCGCTTGGAATTTCCTTGTAGAGAATTTGCTAAGTGCAAACTATTTAGAAATCGCCAAAGCTTTCCCATAAATACCTGACAAATTCCTTTCTGTTAATATAATATGTAGGCTGTTTCTTTAAGGGTTTTAGTAGATAAGTTTAGTTATAGTAGTAGCATTAAATAATAACATATAAATATTAGAGTTCCAAAACTCCTTCGTTAAGTTTATTTATTTATTTATATATATATATATATATACATATATAAAATTTAGCATACATATTATATTTTGTCATGAACTATTATTGTGAAAATAATTTAAATGTTTTTAAAAATAAAAAAATCTGTATAAGGATAATAATTAATAAAAATTTCTAACATTATTTCGTGAAACAGAAAAACTACCTGCAAAAAACTACAGGTAGCGTTCAGTGAGTTCATGTTTTTCGAGCGTACTGGAAATGAAGCCGAAGCGCCATACCGACAACTCTTAAGGATTAATTATATACTGGAATGAATTATAAAATAGATCAATAGCCGATTAACGTCCATCGGCTGATGTCAATTGGAAGTGTATCTGGTAAATTTCGTATCAACCCTATCGTAAAGGAAAAATATAAACTTAACCGAACAGTGGAAGTGTAAATAGATAACATAATTTTTTTTAATAAACCCATGGCTGAAATGTGGGCACATTTCTACGTTAACATAGGTTAAAAACAATTTTTACAAAAAAATATATCGAGACTAATTTAATCGTTAATTAGTTTAACTTAATTAAATTGACTTATGCGCTGGATTTTGTTACTAAGCTTGATTTATGATTAGACTACTTAAAACAATAAAATGAATCTAAGATTAAAACTACAAAAATAAATTAAAAACAAACTGCGCTCATGATTTTTAGTTTTGAAAATACCATAATTCAGGTAATATTGTAGTATGCACACGATGTATGATATTTACTTTTGCGCAAGATCTACCTGCGCTTGTTACATATCAGACTACTACTACTTTTTTTTTAAATTTTATTATTAAATTATCCAGCTTTTCTTTATTATTCTGTAAGGTTTGTTCCTTATGAGTGACAATCTTTTAAAAGCATTTAAAAAAGAAAACATTTAGTTAAGTCTATCATCATTCTAGTATATATATTTTAACTAGCTTACTTATTAATAAATGAACTAGAGAATACAATCAGACTATATATATATACGGAAAACGTTAATTTGTTTCATTAGATTAGTTCCCAAAAGTTCTATTTTGTAATTTTAATAAGAAAATTTATGGTAATTGTATTGAATTATATTTATTGGTGGGTTTCTTTTCTATTATTTTTTACTGTAAAAATTTGTCATGTCATCGTTGTGACAAAACAAATGTACTGTATTCTAATAATTTTGTTTCAGATTATAAATTAGGCGCGGTTAAAAATTATGTAAATATATACATATATTTGTATTTAATAAAAATTATATAATTAAATTTATGTACATATTAACGTACTGTATATATATATATATATATATATATATATATATACTTTTTTAAATTATTATTATTAACATTTACTAGATAGTAGGAGTTAGTTGTGGAACATCGTGTTGGTTCAGCCCACTTTTGTTGGTTATGTTAATGGACCTATTGTTATGTTCCAACGACATGATTGATTCTAATGGATTACAAGGTACAAAATGATTATAACTTACGCTGTCGTTAATGACAGTAAGTGTCGGTATATACTTCACAAACAATCGATATAATCAGCAGAAACCTGTCGTACTTGAAAGTATTCATTCATTGTTTATTTAAATAATCCCTAAAACATTTCCATATTTGTTGTTTTTCTGCAGTTTTTTTATGTGTTGCGTAGATTTAATATAAGTAAAATATGGTTTTAATGTAGACGTTTAGTTAGTTTCTTATTTATAAGTTAGTAAAACTTAATAGTTTTTTACTAAATATCTGTAATTACATAAAAGTAGGTTAGTTTTTTTTTGGAACATAAATGTCATACATAACTACGCTAATAATTATAAACTATTTGTATGTTACAAGGACTTAAGTTATAAACTTACAGTTATATATATTTCGGTTACAGTTAAACAAAAATCTTTCAAACAACCGACAGGTTACTAGATTATTCGGATTAGCAACCCTAATTCTTTTTTACAACGTTGTAGTAATAATTTTATTTTATTTACGTGCTTATCTGTACAAAAATACAAAAAAAAATGGTATAAAATTACATGTTTATGTTTATAGAAAACAATTACGAATTGAAATATGAGAGTGATTTGTGATAAAACATTTTTTTTTAAAATCTTACTATAGTTGTTTAAAATTAAAAAATAAGTTTTTATACGAATTAGTAATCTATGAAATAATTTTGTAAACTATACAATACTGTTGTTTGTTGTTACAGTGTTGAGGAGTCATGTCAGCACTGTTGTATCATATTCTAGCATAACTAACCATCTAGCGCATTGATTCTCAAACTTTTTAGCCCACCGCCCACATTGAGAATCAAACATTTTTTAGTGCCCCTCAAAGTGTTTAAACTTACCATCTTTTAAAAATAATAATTGAAATTGCTGTTTTTTTTAGATGCGCTCTTAAAAACAGCAATTGCAGTTATTGTTTTTAAACTTGATTTTGAAGACTAAAGTGGCCTTTTCTCTTTAAAGTGGAATATTTCGGTTCAAAAAAATCGTAGAGGGACATACAAAAAAAGAAATTATAGCTAAAGTCTTAAGCATTTAAATGATCTTAATGCAGTTTACTGAAATGATTTTGTTTCCCCCATGCGCTCGATCAAACACGAAGAAAACTTTCAGATTTTTAAAACTTTTCTTCTCGTTTATTTATTTTTTTAATTTGATGATTTTGGTTCACGCAGAATGATAAAATTAACGATTATCTAGAACTTCCATCGGTTCTTGAGGTTGCGCGGCAGCTCAGTGTTAAATACCATCAGAGACGTCAACCACTTTGCAACTAATGTACTCGATAACAGCAGGGATGTCTGCCGGTTAAAACGTCTCCATGTACTCGTCTTAGGAACTACTGCATGACATTCTGAAATTTGACAATCCCAAATCTAGTATTATTGTTTTTATTTTTATTTGTTTTCGTTTTTTATTCTTTATTATTACGGTTTGATTTCTGTGGACTCTGCGGTGTTAGACAAATATTTTTAAGATTTGAGACTGGACTTGAAATTCCGTATTGGACTTTAAGATTACTTGTAGCTATTTTTGTGAAATACTTATTTTGGGAGTTGCTTAGGAACCCGCTTAACACGTGCTTTTGGTCAAGAGAGTTATTTACGGATCCACTTGGGAAATCGATTATAATTATATTAATTGTTGAACATGATAATTTTTTAAATCTAAATATATTGTCAAAACGTAGAGTATTGAAGCTTTAAGTTTTCTTTATTCGTCTCTCTAAGTCTCTTGGTTACAAAGTTAAATTAGTTTGAATACAATAATTTTTTATAGTAAAATATAGATGTCCCTTTAATTTTTTGTACTAGTGTAGTAGGTATTTAATTTTAGTTTGTAATATCAGGAAAACTTAAATATTGCCTTTTTTTTTAATCAGCCATCGTTTTCCTAGACCGCCTCAACGCCCCCAATTTTCTGTGGGCCTTCTGCCGTTCCTCTCAAAGTCTCCAGCGCCTACAAGGAAACGTTTTCGCCTACTTTGAGAAAGAATGATCTAGCGTAACTATTATATATATATATATATATAAACAATCTTATTATCTGATTTCATGTTTAAGAAAGATTTTTAAACTGTTTTCAATTTTATACTTTTTTAAAGTACAATTTTCTTCCAAAAAAAATTTTCTTTGGAAAAAAATACAGTTACAGTTTAATTTTTTAAACAATTTTTTTCAGTCTTGCACTCCTTATATCTGGAGAATTACTGGACCGATTTTGACCAAACTTGGTCAGATTACTTCTATATATAGGGCATTAAATTTTCAACTGAAAAGGTCAAGGGTGAAGCTGTATAGCAAGGTCATCGTCAGTATCTCGAGATTTCGCATAATTAAGTTCTTATTTATCTTAGGAAAATTCGTTAACAATTAAAAAATAATAATATTTGCAAAACCTTTTTTTTCAAAATCGCATCCCACTCCTAAAAATGATCTAAATAAACTAGTGGCTGAGTAGGTATACTGCCTCAATAATGCTCCCTCTCACGACAGGAGCGCTAGTGTATCATTGACGTACAGGTGTTATAGTCTTCCGCTATGTTGTGACGTCACAGGTGAGCGGTAAATTAAATAATGAATAATATTTAAATTGCAAAAAAGTATTTAAAATGGCTGCCAGTAACGCCCGCGCGAATGAAATACGGTATACGCGTGCGCTTTAGTTAGAATCGTTGAATTAAATAAACAAAATATATTTAAATAAAATTATAAATATTTTCAATTAAGTTGGGTGTGTAAGCCGTGTATCAGAAAAATTCCGTGTGGTGGAAAAATTCGACAACTGTGTTTTCAGCTTTTTTCATTTATATTTTTATTTCAAAATATAACGTATGTAATGTTATTTCTACTTCTGAAATGTAAGTAAATTTTTATTGTTTTAAACAGTACAGTAATAGTTTATATTTTTTTTTTTTTTTTGTATAGTTGTATCTACCCCATCTTGTAATTTAATATGGCATCTCTATTTCTGATCATAAATTAAAAAAATTTTTTTTAATTTAACCATTATTAACTTTCAGGTTTTTAAAAAAAATATTTCACCAATCTTGAGTTGAAATATACATACAGTCTAACGGCTGAAATATATTGCTGTTTCCTGACGGTTTTTATGCCGTAGGTATTTCTTAACATTTATAACTCGGTTTTTAATTGATTCGATCCAAAATGTATCTGTGATTATTAACTTTGTTTATAAATAATAAAGACAAGATAGAATTTATTTTAAAATTTTATATCATTGTTTTGTTTTTTTACAATAAGTATAAAAAACAAACTTTTTTACGCCATACATCTTGAAATTGATGTTTACATCTTTTCACTGGTCGACTGAAACTTCTGTTTGGTACGTATTCTTTTTGTTCTCATTTTTCTTATGTATCAACCCATTATCTAATGTACTCTGCCTTTTCATTCAGTGAGTGTACATTCACTTATTGTCATACGCCTGTAGTTATCCTTCTATATAGTCTGGAGGATTCAAGCAGTGATTGTATAAATCGTAGTGAATTGTATAATTTGTTAATGATCTTTAGTCAAGTCCAAGTTTCATTTTCATACATATAATTAATTAGGAATTGACGTCACCCTATTGAACGTTAACAATATATTTTTTCGTACTTCTCCTTACGTATAATGAAACTAAATATTTTTTATTAAAGTGCAACATTTATTAAAGTTTTCTTCTACTTCTCCCAGATATGATTATGTTATTAAACAAACAAAATTTAAAAAAATTGTTTTATTATTTTATTTTGTATGAAAAACTTTCTTTTTTTTAACAATAATTTTTCTATATTTAATCCTTCGTATTTTTTCTTTAGTTACCATACATTTTTCAGATGTGGTTTCTTGTTTGATCATCTTAGGAAAAATATTTGTGTTACTACAGTAAATCTGGCGTTAAGAAAACCCAACCGTGCATTTTGGGTCGGCAGCGATTTTTTTTTGTCATGTAAAAGGGTTAAATCTGAATTTAAATTTGAGTATTCGGGTTGGTAGACGCCCCCCGTTCGGCCACCAACTTTAAAATAAGGGTATAATCAGTTTTTCATGCAGATAATAATATTATCTACAACTTATAGCTTTTTGTTGTAACTTCTGTAATAAAAAAATTTAAAAAAATAAATAAAATTAAGGGATAAATGCTTTTAGATAGGATTTTTTTTTCTATCTATTTTATGCTAAATTTACATCAGATTTTTTTTAAAGAGATTTTTTAACAAATAATTTGACCTACTAATGTTTATAATTTTCTTTATTTTTTGATGTGTTTTAGCATCTTAAAACGAAGCAACCAAATGATCAATGAAGTACATAAGTGTATAACAATTTTATTTATATTTTAATTATAAAAAATATTTTAATGTATATCGATTTATAAATTATTGTAACTACTAGTAATTTACATTAATTATATATATATATGTTTATTATACCGTCTAAATTTGTACTAAATATGATATTTTTATTGAATTCATTTCCACACTCTGATTTGGAACTCTCGACTTCCAAATCAGCTGATTTGGGAAGACGCGTTCACCACTAGTCCAACCCGTGGGTTCTACAATGCAGCTCTGTACAAAGTGTTTGTGGGAGTTAAAATTATCAAGATAAACGAAAAACTGATTAAACCCTTATTTTCAAGATGGAGGCCGAATGGGGCGCCCCTCACCCAAAACACTCAAGATTTATATTCAGATTTGACTCTTTTACACAATGAAAAAAAAAGTCGCTGCCTACCCAAAATACAGTATGAAAATAAATATAAAGTGGAAAAAATGTTAAAGTTGCTTCCGTATCATAAATAAAAATAATAGATTCAGCCATTTACTTTTTAAAATTTTTCTTTTATTTCCGATATAAAAAGTGATTTTCGAATTAATTTTATATAAGGTAATCGCTTTTATTAAAGGTAATTGTAATTACCTTATACCTTTTAATTTTCTGAATTATGTAAAATTTTTAACTTTTACGTAGAAGTGTTTCGTTCTTGAGGTTAATTAATAATTTATTTTTTTAACATATTGAATTAACATTTATAATACCTAATTTATTTTAAAAAAAGGAATATATAAATAATTCTAGTCGCGTTTTTTGTTACTTATATTTTGTTTCATACGATGTATTTTTTTTTTTTTTCTTTTAGTAAATAACTTTTAAAATACATTACACATTTTTTTGTAGAAAAACGGTCAAAGTTTAAAAAAGTCAAAACTTTGGATAAGATAGAAACTTTAGTTAACTTTATTCATTAATCTACTATTAGGTCTGAGCTACTGATTCTACCACCTACTTTAACCTTTTCACTTAATAGCATTATTTATTTATTTTTTTTGGTTTCTATTATGAATTTAATTGTACATGCCCGTGTCAGATATTGTGTAAATCTTTTCATATATGTTATGTTTTATTAGCAATGTTAAACAGTATTGAAAAAAGCTTTATTTTACTGATCAAATAATTTTGGTAGAGATTTAAATTAAAATTTGAATACGAATTCTGCGTAATGTATTTAATAATTTTAATAATAGAATTTTAATTAACTTTTTCATTTATATTTAATATAATTAGGTATTTAATTTCATATGAATTGTAATGTTTAATTTTAAAATTGTAGAATTTACAGAAAATGATTAAATGGATTTTAATTCTCCAGACCACTCTTTGATATTTAAAATATAAATCCAAATAATGTAAGCCTATGTATCTACTTGTGTAAAATCATTTTATCCTTCTGATGAAACTTCAATTTAGGTCATAGCGAACTCCCTTAGAACGCTATTATTATTTTTTTTCTAATCCGATAATGTAAAGTATGTCAAACTTATAAGAATGGTTTTTTGAAGGCCTATGGCGATCTGAGTAAAATTATAGGTTGGTTTCAAAACTACGATTGTTGTTTTGTCTGTCTTCTAAATTTTTTTAAGAAGTAGATGATTTTTGTGCTATTTTTAACGAAAAATTATGAATTCTATTAAGAAAGGTTTATGGGATATTGAAATATTTATTTATAACTTATAACCGTCAAATTTCATTAGAAGTGCGGGACGCTCCCCGCTTGTGTTTTATAGTTGACTGTAGTTAAGCCGAGCTCTTTAATTGTTCCTCCATACGAGTAAATTACATTGTGTTTTTCTTCTAGTTAATTAATCTATTGATAAATATAACAATAACGTTTTATTGATTATTTATTTAATTAATATTTTTATATCTTCAATTTGTTTTTTTTTTTAATTTTATAAAAGTTTCTTCAATCATTTAAATATTACCTGCAGTTGTTTAAAATATGTGCAAAATGTTCAGTGCTGCGTATAAAAATAAATGAAATATTCATTTTAAAAAAATCAAAAGACGAGTAAATGTTGATTTACGAGATTTTATTATTTTTAATATTATACATTTTTTAATTAAAAATAAATAATAAGCGAATTAAATCCTTAAGTGGAATCTGATGAACGGTTTGAAGTTCAGATCGACTACCATCAGGTGGCAGTTCCTGGGTGAGAATCTTCTTTATGAAAAACCAAATTTGTTACTTGATGGATATTCAATTCCTGTAGGAAAACTATTTTTGTTATAGCATGTACCGCTATGCCGGTTATAGTTCCTGTTAATACTGTATCAATCCTAATTAATCTTATGCTTTTAGGTTAATGTTTATATCAACCTTCATATAAGCGAAACATAAAAAACTTAATGTAAATTGTTTTGAAGGAATTGATAATAAATAAAATGTACAAAATATATAATGGTAGGATTCATCACAACTGGTGAAGGTAGGAAATTATTTTAATCTTTTTTAAAGTTCTTCATGTAAACTGTACTTCGCTTAAGTAAGTCATCTATTTTTCCATCCGTACAAAATATTACTGCTGTCTACTGGCGAAATATCTACGGAGATACAACTAGTTCGATTACAGAAAAAAACAAAAACATTCCGTATTCTGTTTGAATAAAGAGAATGAACGAAACAAAAAAAAAAAATCGGTGTTATAACCTCTACTTTACTGATTTTATTTTTATAATTGACTAGTTACATGTATATATATATATATATATATATATATATATATATATATATATATATTATTGAATAACAAGTATGATTATTTTTTTCATATTTGTGATTCTGTTTAATGTGTGACATATTTTTGGAAATGAAATGTGTTGAATATCTTTTCAAAGAGATTGAATTAAACGCTTTTGAAGTAATCTGCGCTTATATATTCATCCCAAAAATAAATGAACTTTTTCATTGTTGTTATCGAACATCGGGAAAGAACAGTAAGAAACTCTTGCATATATATATATATATACATACACACACACACACACACACACACACACACACACACACACACACACACACACACACACACACACACACACACACACACACACACACACACACACACACATACTTGTATATAAGTGTGGTGTGTGTGTGTGTGTGTGTGTGTGTGTGTGTGTGTGTGGATAAATATATATATATATGCATACAAGAAGTGTGTGTTGTGTATACATACACTTGAATACACGAATGCACTATATATCCGGGGGTGACTCATGAACCACTCCACCGATGTTCATGAACACGGTAGTGAACCCCTCATCTCAATTCTGTATGTGAAACAGAGTTTTTATAGATTTTAAAAAACTTTGGGTTAATGTATTTATAAATATATTAAAGGGTTATCATTAAAAGATCTTACAAAATAATATAAATTATACAATTTTATACGTACTCTTAATTAAACAATTTTTAAAATCGTTTATTTTTAGGTTTCTTGAGAATCGTTTAACTTTTATCTTTGTTGTAATTTACATTTATTTATTTATGTTATTAGAAGGAATATATAGGCTGTTTATAATTCTATAATTGAATTCCACTCACCAATTATCTTATTGTTAATGAAATTTAATGCTAGTCACGATTGTAATGAGAGAAACCAGCGGCTGTATTTAACTGTGGCTCGCTAGTAGTGTTAATGGTTTTGGTTTACCACTGAAACCTTGACTCTTACCAAAATTATGCAGAGAACCACAGTTCTAAATTAATGATTGACTGAGTATCTTTGGTGAAAAAGTCAGCACTAATTTCCTTATGTAAAGAGCTACTCAAATGTTATTTTAGAAAAGTAGATTATAGAAGTTTACCTATTTTATAATAAATCAAAAAACTTTGGTTAGAGTTTAAATTTTTTCTTATCATTAAATAAATAAATAATTTATTTTATTTATTCTACAGTTAATTTTATTTTTGATCAGATTAATTTGTAAACAGTACTTAGAGGAGGTTTATGAATTTTATTATTTCAGCGTTTTATTATTGGTTGATTTTTATACTGGTGAAAATTAATTCTTTAAAAGTGAAAGTTTAATAATTTTCGGGAAATAGTGGTTTATAAATGATTATACTTCTGCTGTTCCTTACAAGAGCGAATAGAAATGAAGGAAAATTTTAAACATATTTTTTGTCGAGTATAATAATGGCCGGTAAAATACAGACATAACTGTGTAATCTTTTAGACTATTTCACGGTATGATTAAACAACGAGAAAAACTTTATTAACTTTATGGGCTCTGTTACCATTTTCACCGCTCCCTAGTAACTACATACAGAATACACTTCACGTTTTACGGACTTGTAACACGCATTTTCTGGCCAACTAGATTTCAACATACGCCTCCTATCTGAGCGAGTATATTCACACAACCAGCTGCTAGATCGTGAATTTCGAGTTCACATAAACGTTTGCGTTTGTGTTTTTGTATGAACAAAATTGTGTGTGTGTGTGTGTGTGTGTGTGTAGAAGGGGAGCTTATTCTGTACGTGCCTTAAATGTAGATACAACGCCGTGTATAAAGAAAATATTACAAAATCTGCCCCGCCAATATCTGAATTTCGCCCTGTAAATCACTCGACTATAAAATTGCACAACACAACGTTTTCATCCTTTAGCAAATTATCGAATAAAAAAAAATTTATCGGGTAAAACATGTTGCTGTTTATGTTCATGTTAGGAATACATAAGATTAAATCTCTTTCACATTTATATTTACTTATGAATTATATTTTAGTTATCAGTAAGTTTCTTATATATGTTTGTTATAATTTGCATTGTGTATCGGAAAAATATACAGTATGAAGTTCATTAATTGTATTAGAATGTTACTGAAAATTTGATGGTGCATAATCTTGCAAAATCAATATATCGGATTTAAACGATCTTAAAGTTATAAAAATTTGTCATAGTAACATATCCTGTTGCCAGCATAATTGTCTTATAATAGAAATGGTTGTGTATACCACATAGTAACTCAGTTAATATCTACAAGGTATTACATCATTTATTTGTTAATTCTTTTTCGATTACCTCTTCTTAGTTTGTGTGTTATTTCAGTTTTCTTGTAGTTTTATTTACTTTAGTTCAAAGTTTAATTTTTTTACACTTTTTTTCTAGAATAACTATTGATAGAACAATGCCACTTATTCCGGAAGGTTTTTTTTAACTTATAAGCTTTAGGTCTTAAACTAAAATTACGTTATTAAGTTTAAAAATTAACCTGACAAGATTTTAAAATAGCATTGGGTGGCACACTGTTCCTGTTCACCATCACATCTACCATTCGAATTTGAGTTTAATATTAATTTCATTTCTAAATCAATTAATTTTTTATGATATAATTATCCCGTTTATTTCCATTATTTGTTTTCCCGATATGCTCGTAGTCACTTTTAAGTTGGATTATTCGTTTTATAAGATAATTAAATAATAGGTTTAATTTATTTTTTACGTTGTGCGGTATATAAAATATGTTTTATCTAAGTAAATCTTGAAAGTTCTTCAGTGCATAAAATCGGTGAATATAATAGAAGTAAATCCGTACGAAAATATCTTTTGTTTATTATTATATAATTATTCAACCGAAGTAGTTTTTAAGAAATGTAGAGGATACATCTTTTATTCATAGATAAGATTTTATGTTATCCTTGTAATAATTTTAGGTTAGTATCAAAGAATAGTTTTATATGCTTTGTAGTAATAAAACTGTATACGAATTTTATATCCATTTTTACATACAATTCCTTCGATCTGAATCGCGGCAAAACTCTTCGTGAGAGAATTGTAGTCCAATGACGAGACACGGTTTTAAAAACCGGTTACTACTTTCTGGAAGGCATAGTACGCGCGTTCTTGAAGCCGAAGCGAGGATCACAATAAGCTATTCTTATGGCTTTTGAATAATAACAGAGAAAGTTAGAATATTTAAACGACGCATCTTCTTACTGCAACAAGTCCTGTCGCATAAACCCTTTTTATAGCTTTTCAGTTGACTGTGAGCCCTGTTTATTACTGCATTATTGAGCCCTTAAGGCCGCCTCGTTGAGGATCAACTACTTGTACCCAATAACCATTATCGCAAATTATTACAATATACAGCTTATAACCCTTTTTTCGTTTTATTCTCTTTTATATTATCTCCACCTAGAGTTTTACTGTTCAGTTTTTTGTAAGATATTTTATATGTATCTATAATAAAATTATTTTTGATGTCTTTTGACGTCTTGTTGATCCACTTTTTTTAAACTCCGAAAGTCTTTTTTTTATCAGTAACCTACATTTGTTTTGTTAATGATTTAACTTGGTCTTTCTCCACTTATCGGATCGATTACCAAAAAAAGGCCTTCCGCCGAATCTCTGAAAGCTTTTCCTCCATATTGTTTCAAATTTTCTTCAGTTAATAGTTGGTACAGTTCTTTTCTCAAATAAACGAGCAAATCCTTGAGCGAACCCTTGCATTATAAAAACGTTCCTCCTTGTCTGGTAATACTTCGGTCTATTAATTTATTTAATTTTTATTTTCATTAAAAATTTAACTTTAAAAACGGTGATGTTTTAAGTTATTAAATATAAAAAAATATATTTCAGTCTTTAAATTTTATATATGTTACGTAACCAAAATCGTAAAGATTTTATTTTAAATGGACAAGATCTATCTATTTGAATATAAAGAAGAATTTATCTAAAGATATTTTTTTGAAAAATTTAAATTGATTAAATAACCACCGTTAGGTATTGCTCCAGAGAGTGAGATGAAATGACAATTTTGTAGCGTCTAAAAATACCACGCCTGACCGGGATTCGAACCAGGCATGGAATTTTCCCAGACTCTACAAAATTAAAATTTCAACTCATTCTCTAAGGTAATACCTAACGGTGATCCCGGAGGCTAAAAAAATTATAATTTTACTAAGTATAGATTTATTTAAATGTTTATACTGACCAAAGCAAAGATGATAAAGCTTATAACAGTTTTATTCTGGAAGATAACGGATGAATAGTACAGTTAAATGATTGTGCTCAAATAAATAATTTAATTTACATGACATGTTCATGAAAATTATTTTTGGCGTCCTACAAATAATAAAGTTGTAATATAAGTAATAACAGATATAACAATAACAGCTTGTTCCTAACGAAGTAATTATGATATTTAAATGTGTGCATGTTCTGTCCATTTTATGCATGATATTTTATCATAATATTTATTTTTATTTCAAATTGTCATAAAAAGGATATGTAACAAAGGTTTGTCGTATTTTGTCCTATATTTGTGTGTGTGCGAGTGCGCGCGCGCGTGTATGTGCTTGATAACATTATATTTAATAATAACTTCCAAAACTTGTTAGCCCTAAAAAAATTTATTGTTTTTTGTAACATTTTTGATTTTAAACCTGTCGACTTGCAAATTATTCATTATTTTTCATTTAATGAAATGCTACCGGTATGGGAGTTACTCTCTATCTTTGACGATTATGTTGGAGTAGGTCGGTTATGTACGATTAAGAAATAATATTTCCCCACCACCTTTAAAAATAATCTTTTTCCCTTGTTCCAACCTACCGATTCATACTTGTACACAGGACCACTTCCTCTCGGCTAACGTTTCTACATGAAGAGTCCCATGGTAACACCACATCTTTGATGTGTCGAAGGTTATTATCCAATTAGCAAACAATCTCGTTGCCATCATCTTCGAAGAGTATATTTAATGTAATTAATAAAATCTATAGTAGTACCTCGAGTTGTGAAAGACGATTAGTTACATGCATCTTTAGCAGCGGAGTCCGCTCGTTCGTTAACCAGAATTCCCACATGGCTAGGAATCCAGAAGAAATGTGAAATGTACTTGTGTGTTGTGACGATTCAACTCGACGATTGTATTATGAATTTTGGTCACGATAGGATGTCTAGATTACACATCTTTTAAAGCTTGGGAGTGCACTACATGAATCGTTACCGATAAGAATTTGACTGTGACTTATTGACATTCAAAGCCATATTGATGGCTTACAGTTCAGCATTGTAGACACTCGTAATGCCCGGTTGCCTAAACACATATGTTCTGTTATTTACAACAAAAGCGTTTCTAAGGTGTATTTCTACTTTGATCCATCTGTGTATTCTACTGCGTCTAAGTTTGTCTTGGATAGAAAATTGTAAAATGTTTGCTGAAAGACCAGAGTAGTTGTTCATTTTTTATTATATATGGTGAGGTCATGATTACAATTTATAGGGTCGAGTCTCCTCGGAGGATATGAACAGGGATAGGTTGGGAAAATAGAAGGAAAGTATTTGAGCCTTGTAAAAATATCAGGAAAGAAAATCAAAGTTATTGGTAGCTTTTTGTTTTACCTTACGACACATTAAAAGAAGTGAATACATTTCTAAAAGATAGTGTAACATTTCTTTATCGTAATTAGCAAATTTTCTAAATATTTTCTTAAATCTAGTTTTTCTCGTATCAAGTATGACTGAAAATATAACTTTTATTTTCTTATTACACTGTTGTCTACTTTTGAAAATGTCAAGGCCAAACATTGTTTGGATATTTATATTAAAATAAGTTCAGCTAAAAGAAAAAAAGTAAAGAATAATATATGAGAATCTAATCTGATTTGTATGTTATTTTGTAGATAAGGTTTGCACCTATTTTATACATATAAAGTACATTCATAGTGTGTATTTTCAAGCGCTTTAACTCGATGAAATGAGAGGGGGCAGATGTTATTTATACGCCATGGGCGGTGAACTAATACGGAGCCAAAACGCAAACTCTCTTAGGCTATCTCCATTATAGGGTTTCTAATGGCTTTATCAACACCGTGGCACAATAATACGACATTGCACGATCCAAATAATTCCAGTAAAGTGTAGTGTATACTATATGAACTATATACCCTGCTTTGTAGCTGTTATAACAAAGCCTGTCAGGTTTGGCAGCCTGTTTTGGCTTAATGCCTGCCTGATCAGTTACGTTTCCGCCTTCCATATTAATACAAAATATTCATATTCTGTTTATTGCGTTTCATTTTATTACTAACATTTCTTACATAACGATAAAACAATGGATTTTTCTGTATTTTTTTTAAATGAAATTTATTTAAATAAATAAGTAAAAATTATTAAATTAAAGTTGGAAAATTATTGAGAAAACAATAATAATAATATTATTATTATTAGTTTGCTTCATTCCTTTAACGTCTAAAATAAAATGATTTTTGATATTCATTAACAAAATAATATTTTTATAATAGTATAAATATGGAAGATGTTATTACTTCTAAATACTTAATAGCTGGAAAATTTGTGGTTGAGATACACAAAAATGTTTAATGAATATCAGGTATTTAATCGTGGTGTGGTTGATGAAGTAACATTGTACATGTACTCGTTTATTTGTAAACATTTATCTGTATTATGTCTTTAAATCACTCGAGTAGAATATTATTTACTACCATAGTGGCGGCAAGTACTCATTACTGAAAAGTCGATTGCATTAAAATTTAACGTTTGCTATGTCTATCATGTTTGTTGGAGTCATGCACTTTGCCGCAAAACTGATTAGAAAGGATTTCTATTCGGTTTGAAAGACAGTGAAATGTTCATTATATAGCAAACTCACATGCTCCTGAATGCTGTAGAAATGTTATGAAAACAATTTAAAGATAAAAAGAACCGGTTTCGTTTTTTCTTGTATTTACAATCCGTTTTAAGTTTTGCTTCAGTTGTATTTCCTGTGCATTATTGCAGATGCCGTTGTTGTTTGAAGATTAGCATATATATAATACTTCTCATTCTGCCAAATTCATTTGCTGATATCTTATCAATATATATATATATATATATATATATATATATATATATATATATATACATATACACACATACTCGTATTTATAATAATGTAATATAATCCAGGCCTCCGTGGCGCGAGTGGTAGCGTCTCGACCAATTATCCGGAGGTCCCGGGTTCGACTCCTAGTCAGGCACGCCATTTTTTCTGTTAGGCAACACCTAACAGTGGTCCCGGAGGCCAAAAAAACAAGATATTAATGTAATATATTTATCCTATTGATATCGGGATATCGGTAGCTTAATGTATTTATAAAAGTAATAAAGTTTTTCTTAAAAGTGGAAATTCAAGTATTAATACGAGCGGTGACTATTTTCTTACATAATGTACATTATAGCTACTAGTAGTTAATAACTTAATATAAATAAGACAGATAAATTTGTAAAACAAAAACAAACTCTTTTAAAGGCTAAAATTTATTTTTCCTTGTTTGTTTCGTATGAAGATATCAGTAGATTAGATTTCAGCTTTTTTTAATACCATACACGAATTTTGTGTTTTATTTTAATAAAAAGAATAGATCTGGCTTTAGCCGAGATTCAAATTTGGGCATCTTATAAAAACATATGGTCAGTGTGTAGGCACATATGGTCCTATGAAACCACATAAATAGCAGACACAATAAACTAGCAAGTAAATGAAGTAAACTCGGCAACCAAGAACCAATAGGCAACTAGCAAAAATCTACGTGGAAGAAAGATCAAGAATAGAAAGAAGTCATTCGTGACAAAGGGATAATCTGGTCACTAAAGGAGTACAAAACGACACTAAAACGCTGTTCAGACTGAGGATACTTACAAATAGTGGATATCCAATCTAATAACAATTTCTCTGGGAATCGGGTTATCTTTATTCGTTGGTTGGAAGGACACATTTTGTGTTGATCGACACATAAATATGCTGCAAAAATTGTTTTTCTTCCAAATACTAATTAGTCAGATACGAGTTACGTTTCCTTAAGGGAAACTGACACCCATCTAGGAATTGTCAGACGCGAATCGTTCATCCATATATCTAATGGAGTGTTAAATGCAGATTTTACTGCAAACTTGGGACATGTGAAAAATTTATAACGCCACAAATTAATATGATGTATTAAAAAAAAAAAAAAAAAATAGTAAAAATATGAGAAAAAGCACCCCCTACACTCGTTCCCACAAGTATTAGCATTTGTAGGGATAACACGATCATACTATTTAAAGAACGGGCGTGATATTTCTTCTTTAAAATAATGATGATAATTATAATTAGAAATGAGTAGTAACGGTTATTAATTTTTTTTTTTTTTTTTTTTAATAATCTTCGGGTGTTGTAATTTGTATTTCGTGCAGATTGTCTTAATTTAATCGTATTTTATTATCAAAGGACATGTATAATTATGAGGCTTTTTAAACTTTTGTATGTCATTACATTAAATTATTGAACAAACAAAGAACAATCTGTCGTTAATAAATATAAAACACGTTCAAATTTTATAGAGTTTCATTGTATATACTGAGATTTTTTATTTAACGGCCGATTTTAATTGATCGGAGCAAGTTGTACTGCATTATCTACTCTAGAAATTTTCTGCTAATACCAAATTTATTTGAATTGCTGAAAGCTATAATCGTATGTATTTGATATTCAATTACTTTTCTCCCAATTGATGTATTAATCGATCCTCTGCATGATTTTTTTTATTTGCATCTTTTTTTGGTAAACCTTTCGTTAAATTTGTAAATTACATATTTGTGACAAAATTGTAATTAATGCTTAATTTAAGCCATGTGGTTTTATTCAATTTGACTGAAGTACATAACACAGTATCTGTGTATAGGCTACACAACACATTTCTCTGTCTCTCTTCCCACTATTATTTCTGCCAGCTCGATCGTACTCGTCCTACATTTAGCAGTTAGATTTTTAATTTGAAAATAATCAGAGTATTTTTGTTTATGTATTTGGATTAGCAGTTCATTTTTTAAACAAGTGTACAATATTTCAAAAAAACAGCTTTAATCTTTAGTGATAATTGTGAATAATGAATTACCCACATCATTCTCTTGTTTGATTATTTGATTTTATGTTGTGAATTTCAAAATAATACCGTAATAGTAATTTGGTGACGGATTCTATTTGAATGATTTAACTTGGATGATGATAATTATGATTTTATTCTTTACGTTTTCCTTTTAGTTGTTTAACAGTGTACACACAAGTACTCGCTCGGAACACAATTTTTATTATTTTATTATGAAAAATAGACAGTTTAAAAATATGTGGTTTTTGGTTTATTTCTAGAAATTTGATGTTTATAGAATGTATCAGAATACTTTGTCACATTTCAGATCAGATATGGGATCGTCTATTACGAAATTTATTTTGTTTTCTTTAAAAAAAAAAAAATGTTAAAATTTATACGAATTACATTTTTAGAAATAAAATTAACTCCTCATTTATCTGGGGTTACAAGGGTTCTTGTTCTCGTTAAATTTTTTTTGATTAAGTGAAACGTGTTTTATAAATTTATATTCTAATTATTAAAAAAGAAGCAGATTAGAAAAATATACACAGTTAATTTTAAATTGCATTTATTTTTGTATTTACGCAGTTCTTCAATTTGAATACAATGTTGCATTAAATCATTATAAACGGTTTAAAAAAAGATCTTTATCTTCGTATGGAAAACGATACGATACTCTTGAAGTCAGAAAAAAAATCAAGTCAGAAAGCGGAAAGAACTCATGCCAAATAAGTCGCAAAAATTAAAACCAAAGTAAAAGGGCACGTATAATATCGTTATTTAATTCAAATACAATTTTAAAACAGTAATTTCGTTATATTTTTAAATGTTATTATTGATTTTTCCCGTTTTACCAGAGAAAGTAATTTATTTCTGAATATAACCGTCTAGGTAAAAATGTTTGTTTGTCCTACTTTTTTCATTAAGTAGTATTTTCTTTAGTAGTGTTGTTTTTTTAATCTTTGTTTCACAGAAGGCTAGCATTATAAACTTTTTTCTTTTCTTTTTTTCTGTTAAGCCTCCGGGAATCACCGTCAGGTATTACTTCAGAGGATGAATGAAGATGATATGTATGAGTTTAACTGAAGTTTAGTCGTGTACAGTCTCAGGTCGACCATTTCTGAGATGTGTGGTTAATTGAAACCCAACCACCAAAGAACACTGGTATCCGCGATCTAGTATTCAAATCCGTATAAATGTAACTGCTTTTACTAAGATTTGAACGTTAGAAATCTTGACTTCGAAATCATCTGATTTGCGAAAAAACATTCACCACTAGACCCATCCGTTGGGTCAAGCATTATAAACCTGGCCAAGTTTTAAAATTTGGAATATTATTTATATATATATATTTTTTTTCTGTTTTTTCTTTTTTTAACAGCTACAGAGTATATTAAATATATTTCTTTCGTAGCGTGTGAAAAATACCGATTCTGAAACATAGAAGCTTCCGGATAGTTAGATACACTTATCAGTCCGCCATAGAGTTAGTGGAGTACTCTTACTCATTTCTGTGTATTGTCTATTAAATAAAGGGATAAAGGAAAAGGTCGTGGAGTATCTAATGTTAGACGAAGGGAGCGTTACAGGAGTCGTTCTCTTTAAGTGGAGCTGTACTTAAAAACAAGTATCATTTACCTACAAAGAGAATTAAAGTAGTTTGTAGTTGACTTCTCCTCTGAATCATATATACCTTACAGATAAGCATGCTTACACATAAGCATAACGAGCCTACCAACGTATGAAGTAAATTCAGACTTAAAAGTGATGTCGTAATTCAAAAAGCAACAAAATAATCTACCCCTTTTTGTCATTAAATAGTGCGTTATATATTCTGCCTCAGGTCTGTTCTCTTCATTAATCTTACTTTATTTATCATCTCATACGCGATATCTTAATAATTTATCGTTATATCTTCTCTTAATTAATTATATGATCTTTACCAACTCTTGTTTCTTTTTTGTTTGTTCTTAATTTATGTAAACTTAACTTCAGTTAATATTCTGATGCCAACGAATTATTCGTTAGCAGTGTTTTGATGTAAGAATTTTTCATGGATTGAAAAATCCATGATTTCTCCAGAAAACTTTGCTCCAAAACGTTTAAAATTTTTGATACACCAACACTCCGGCAGAAAATCTTGCTATTACCTTAAAAGTCTTTAGGTCATCTTTCAGTTGAGCATAGATTTTTCGATCGCTGACAAATCATATTCGCAGTGAAATTTACTGTTTGTTTAGGTACACAAAGTGCATTAAGCAATCATCTTTAAAAGTGATATTTTTGTTGAGAAGCCGGATCCTAATAACAGTTGCCGATTTTTTTTTGTCACGAATTCAGGTATTAATCATTTTTATAATTACCAAGATGTCAATGAATTACGAAGTACAACTTAATAAGTTGTACTTAACAAACGATTTTGTTAAAGAAACGGTTTTGCGTTCGAATTTTTTTTATAGTCTGTATTGTACCAATTTACAATTAACAAATTTATAGGCAATGTAGTATATTTATTAATTTTGTTATTGCATTTTTATACTATGTTTTTCTGATGAGATCTTATAAATTAAATAAAGAAAAAAAATAAGCGTTATGTATGAAACTTTACTATGTTATTTTAAACATTGGTAGGAAGTAAAATCGTTCAGGCAGAAAATCCCCAAGGGACTTTATTGGTCAGTGGTAGTAGATTAAGCTCTTCACCGATTTATCAAATTTGAAGGGTTAAGAATCCCTTCCTATTTCCTAATTCATGATACAATTGATGGATAGCTCTTATCGCAATCGACTGAAAGCGGTTATTATGTTTTAAGTTGGATTGTTCAGATTATTTTCAATGTCAATATGTGATTCTTAATTTATTTTTGGATTTGTGTTGAATCGATTAATATACTATTAATACTTTTAGATAATGAAACAATTTATTCAATATTTAATCACTGTGTAATTTTATTTTTAAAATAATCATGAACTTTTTCTCGAGTTTAAGAATAGCTCAAGTTTATTTTTCCATTCATTTACTCATTTATACTCGTATTTATCATCTTAAATAAAATTACAAGTTTTGTGATTTAATTTAATTTTTAGTACAGCGTAATTGCAATTGCGGAATTGTTAATATTTTTACTTTAATAATTACTCTAGTATTTAAAATTAAGTTTTTTTGTTTAAACTATATTGAAGTTAAGGAATTCATATTTATTTATGCAGATTCATAAAATCTAATACTTCATCTGTTTCGGGGTCAGTTAAAAAAATTACTTAAAACACGCAGAAAAACTACATATTTTAACTAACTTGTAATTTAAAATGCTCTTAATATTTATTAAGAAATATATAAATTTGATAAAATATATATATATATATATATATATATATATTTTTAAATAACTAGATCGATCGTTAAATTTAATTATGGTTTTGTGCAGTTAATTGTTTTTAAAGTAAAACGCAACTAAAGTCTTTTTAATGTTCCTCTCTGATGTTTATCTATCAACGTTTTTGACGTTAAATGTTTTATCATGAAACTTTGCCCTAATTTTGAAACTACCATTTGCTTATCCAAGAAAAAAAAGTATTTTTCTTCTTTTGTTATACAACTATTTTCCTTTATATTCAATTGATTTAATTTTTAATAAATTTATGAAGCGCAACCAATGCACCAGCTTGAACCGCAGGGTGATCTACAAACTCAGTTTAATATACTGTTGTAATGGAAATATAACCGTTGAGTAAATTAAATTAATAAAGCTGAAAATTGTTATAAAAGTGTAATTTAAGTAAGTTTAAAATAAATCGCACAAATTTGTATCGAATACATGAAAATTTGACTAAAAAAAAGGTTTATAAAAAAATTCTCGTTTGATAAAAAAAGGCGAGAATATTGACTGATTTTATGGAAGTAAGTTTCTTCTTTTTGCATTATAATGTATGTGTTATTCATCATTCTATCCATTATAGTGTCCATTTAATTGACGTTATTATTCTAGAAGAACGTAATTCTTGACTGGTGTGTCTTTTCGGTACTCAATTTTAGTGCGTGGTGTAATAATAATAACAACTGGGAAAGATAGCGTAGAGCAACAAAAATTGAAAGTATAATTTCATCGATTTGACAAATAACAATGCATTTTGTTCATTGTTTCCATTGTGTGATTCCCGATGGTGAATCATAATTTAGTTCACAAAAACGTTCATATTGTACATATTTTAATTACATCAGTAGTTAACAATTCCTCTATCGTATATCCATTAAACTTTGTTTATATTGTTATAAAACTGTTAATTGACAACTTAAACTTTGATTTCTAAATCATTTCCATTTCTTTTTTATTCAGACGATTACGGTGAATAGGATAGTGGTTAGTTATAATTTTATTACAGGTATTATTTCTATTTTTTCTGCAGAGAACAATTAGGGGAGATTCGGTGGATTCTTTCGCTCGTATCCTCTTTTTCTGTATCAACTTACCCAGTTAGTAATTAATAATGTGTCATCTAGTGATATTAAATATTTTTCATATGTTAATTGATTTAAGTTCTCTGTGCGTAATGAGAAATAATAATAATAAATATAAGTAAAAGCTGATAATAAAATTAACCAAAATTTTCAAACAATATATATATATATATATATATCGTTGTTATCGATTGGCTTCGACGGCACATGGCGCTTTATAATGTTGTAGTAGCCTGAGAAAGGCCGTTTTGTTGTCGTCGATCGGCTTCAAAAAAAAGACGACTCGTTTATAACCTTACGGTAGCCTTGAGAAGGATTGTTGTGGAATGGTTTCGACGGCTCATAATTTATAACCTTGTGGTAACTCTTAAAAGGCCGTTTAATTGAGTTAGCTAGCTCTGAGGAGAGCTGTTGGATCCGGAAGCTGGTCTCGAGCGAAGTCAGGGAGTTGCGGCTCGTCCATTGAAATCAGACCGGGCTTCCCTCAGCGGCAGTTGGGTCACCACTACAGTGTGGCAGCGGTGGCTCCCAGAACCCCACAGTGTCGGGTCGGCTTCAGTCGTCTTTGGCCGCCGCGGCAGAGGGGGTTCTCCCCGAGCGATCCCACGCTGGACCGTTTCCTGCTTCCGTCAGCCAGGGCGATTGAAGTCCGGCAAGCTGGAGCGAGAAGGTAGCTTCCGCGTCCAGCGGCTCCCTCGACGGGCCGGCCACGCTTGCTGTTCAGCGGGGATGTTGGCATCCGCCAGGAGGTCCCACGTTGAGGCGGCCAGGGAACTTCTGTCTTCTTCCATCTTGTTCTTATTCTTGGTCTTCTCCATGTGGTGGTCGACGATGAATTAAAAATTCACTCGTGCACGCTCTTCTATTGGAAACTGAAAGTGATGGGACTGCAGCGTCGCTTTGGTGGGAGAACTGCGCGGCAGGAGTGACGCTTGTACCAGTGCGTACGTATACTGTGCTCCTGCTATCTAAGCTGCTAACGTTGTCGTCTGCTGATATTAAATTAGGCATATATGTGGTAACAATATATGTATATATATATATAGAGTAACAGTAAATATCGTTTTAGAGACCTCCAAGGGATCGACCATCCCTCGGTCATTATAACCGATAGTCACAATAACCGATATTTAGATAGCTAAGTGGTATTATTGTAATATGCCATCAATACGGGTATTGTAATACAGTAAAATAATAATCATTAAAAATAATAATTTATTTCCGTAATAAAATAATATAAAAAAATCTGATGTAACAACGCATGACATCCTTGTACACCTACTAAATTACATTTACACATTTCTTTAAAATGAAAATTACGTAAAATTTTATTCGATTAAAAACTTTTGATACTTTTCTTTTTTTTATATTAAATTATTATTCATCGTATATTTTATTTTTACAATGAGGTAATAATTATTAATAAATCTATATATTTAATATAAATAAAATAAAATGTAAAAAAGGGAGATGAAGTCTGATTCGAACCGATGTGCCTTCTCCTAAAATCCAAATATTTCATTAATTAAACTTCATTTGGCTATAACTCTGGAACCAATGAAAATAAGTACCACTTATGATATGTCGTTGAAAAGCTCTCAATGAGGTCTTATTCCTGCAGTTAAGAAAAAGTTCAAAATTTAATTTTGTTTGGTTTCTGGGCTTTTTTGGGCACTTTTCGTTCAATCGATTGGAATTCAAAGGGGGGTGCACAATACGTTACAACAGTTCTAAATCCAAAATTTCAACATCCTACGGCTAATCGTTTTTGAGTTATGCGAGGTATATACGTATGTACATACATACGTACGTATAGACGTCACGCCGAAACTAGTCAAAATGGATATTTCCGTTGCAATCTAAAAAACGTAATTTTTCGTGATCACAATACTTCCTTTACTTCCTACAAGGAAGTAAAAGCAAAACTATGCAATAATAAGTACAAATTCGATAGAATAATAGAAGATAGAGAAAAATTGTAAAAATTTATTTTTCTGCAAAAGGTAGGTTATTTTGTTTTTTCGAACATTTTGTGTAGTAATACAGCTATGAAGATTATTTTTTAAATCACAACAAACGCTCTTAGTTTCTTCATTAGCAATTTCTGGAAAACTGAGAAACGGGCAATCGGTTTTATTGCCACTAAAACGTGTGGAAGATTAATCAATGCATTTGCCAACGATTAGTTTTGCAGACTGTCGCCCCCATTCCGCTAAAGATTCTTCTTTAGAATCACATGTGACGTCACTAACTTCGCCAGTCTGTGGCAAAAATCGTGCATGTCAAAAGCAATTTTTTACAGTCAGCGGAGAAACCTCATTCCATGATCTTTCTAACATAATTTTAGCATCCATAATAGTTATACGTGTTTCATCTTTTTGATTTAAATCGTGTTTCGTTTATAAAATTAGGTGTTTTTTTGTAGTGGACTTTTACCGACTTGATCACCTTGATCTAACGGCTGTAAGACTGCTATTGTTTTCGGTGGTAAGAACACTAACTTTATTCACGAAAGATTTTCAACGTGTGGTTGAGCGGGACAGTTGGCAATGAGCAGCAGTATTTTGTCACTTTCAATCATTAATTCATGGTACCATTTTCGTAAGCAAGACGTAAAGATATCACTTGTCATTCAAGCTTTCTTGTTACTTTCGTAAATAACAGGAAGCGATTTCAAATTTTTAAAACATCGGGATTTATCATCACTTTTCCCTATAACCAGAAGTTTTTTTTTTTGTCAATTCCAGTCATATTTGTAGCAATTAGTACTGTTACGTCTTGTTTACTCCGATGCGTAAAGTTGCGTAAAGATGCGTAAGCAAGACGTAAAGATATCACTTGTCATTCAAGCTTTCTTGTTACTTTCGTAAATAACAGGAAGCGATTTCAAATTTTTAAAACATCGGGATTTATCATCACTTTTCCCTATAACCAGAAGTTTTTTTTTTTGTCAATTCCAGTCATATTTGTAGCAATTAGTACTGTTACGTCTTGTTTACTCCGATGCGTAAAGTTGTTTTATTCCAATGAATTCAAGGTTATGGTCGAGTATTGTTGTTTACAGGCTTGGTATTTTATTTTGTATTTTTGTAAGGCTTATCTACGTGTATTTTTAAAATAGGTTGTTTGGGTTTGTTTTCGATATCATTTCTCTCAGACACCAGCTTGACTGACTATTGCATCATCATATTGGTGTTAGCTTATTTCATATCTCGCATTATTTATTCCTGTTTAGTTTTAATATATATATATATTAGTCTTCAGTGTTTTTTATTCTCACCAATTTCAAGATTGTCAGAGATCTTAGAAGTCTATTTCTCTTTGTCTGCCCTGATGTCATTTCTTCAACTTGCGTATTCAGAAATTATTTTATCACTCTTACGTAATTCTTTAGTGGTCTGCTTACTTGTAAATTATTTCTGTTTTGTCTTCCCGAATTCAACAAGTTTAAGAATTAAGAAATAAAGAAAAATAAATTTACAATTTTTCATAAAAGATTTGTATATTTATTTATATTTATAACTATGAAAATTTCACTTATTTTCTGGTGTCGGAAATAGAGAAAAATAAATTTTAAATTTCAGTCACCTACTGTTTTTCACTGGTTAATGCAATGTGTTGTTCAAGTAACGCATGAATTGCAAAAAAAAAAAATATATATATATATATATATATATATATATATATATATGCATACAAAACTTATTTCTATATTTATTCTATTAAATTATTTTTAAAGTTACATAAAGATATAACTAAAGAAGTTTCTTTAAGTTTACAGTCTTTAAAAAATATTAAAAAAACTCCTATCAGTACCTATTAAACCGAAATAAGTATACTTAACTATTCATAATACAAGTAATAAAATCTAACGGTATTTACGAACAAGAACAATTTTATTTAATAATATAGTATATATCTCAAACACCAGATTACAGACCGGCAACACAAAAATGCACTTAAAGAGTTGTGAAAAGTTATGCAGTATAAGCTTAAAGCTCAACTCGATATTTCACTTGATTACGACTTTATTATTGCTTTTCTAAATAATGCACTTATAGAATTATAAAATGTATTATAGAAACTTTGTTTTGTAAATAAATAAAACCACTTATTTATTCGTTTCTACGTAAAATAAAACTTTTTTTTTAAAGAAAATTTCTCGATTATTAGATGTCAAAATATCCGTAAGTAAATCGGGTACAGATAAAATAACACTTCTATAATTTCTAAATAAATATTTCTATTTAACAGTTTTTCAAAAAAAAAAAAATTATTTCAAGGAATAAGGAAAATATTGCGGGAGAGTTTTTCCAAAACCATTAATATTTATTTAGAGCATTATTTATTGATGCTCTTAATAAATATTTTATTCATTTATGTTTGTATTAGCTGATCAAATAATTCTACTACCTGAAATAGAATTAATTATAATACAGATGGAAATAAAAATAAAATATTTTTAAAACAACCACTCTCTTTCATAGAATTTACAGATTTATTAATTTTTCCGTCTTTTTATTATAACCTATTATCTTGAAATTTTTATTCTTTATTTTATTATGAGAATAACCTCATCCCTATTAAGAAGAAAGAGGTAACAAAAATTTGAATAATATATAGATAACCTAATATAATACGTAATGAAATATGAGGCGTTTCAAATATATTTCATACTTTTTTAGAATGTGATACTGTAGAAAACTGTTGAATTCATGGAACGTTTCAACAATTTTAGTTCTTTAACAAACTAATCCAGAAAAAAATTGTAATTTTTCCTTTACCATAATGAATTATATTAAACGGATATTAACAACACATAGAGTGCACATCTGATTAACGGTTTATAGTTCAGTTGGATACTTTCACATCTCACACAATTTAGCAACAGTAGATCGGAACCAATTTTTGATGGCTAAATAATTTCTGGAAAAAAATTATTTATTTTCAAGGAAATAATTTAGTTCGTCAACGTAATATGATTGATTAATTAATAAAGCTGGTTAAAATGTCCAATACCATAAACAAACTCAGGCCTGAAGTCTGGTAAGATCCGACCTTTCTTCCTGGTAGGGTTATTTGTTTCAAAACGTCGTTATTATTTCTTACCACTCGTTCATTTTACATTATCCTCAATCTTCCGTTCCCGAATTCCGGTTAAGGGCATGTAGGTTTGACAATGCTAAGCTTATGATGAGAACGTCGGCACCAATAGAAAATGAATTCTTTTATTTAATTTCTTTTATTGAGAAAGTTCATTCTTCATATAATCTGTTGGTGAAGGATGTAGACAGATATAATCTGGTTGGATGTAAGATGTAGATAGACTCCGACGATTTTGTATTCCGTCGACGATTAACCCAATAAGTAATACGTGTCTATCAGACACACCGAGATATCCTAACACACAGGAATAAAGTACGAAAGAGTACACAAAAAAATTAATCATTTACGTAAAAAAAAAAAATACACATCGACTGTTAAACAATCATCAGTTATGAAGAAATTACTAAAATTAAATCATAATATAATCACAAACGTACAAAAACACACAGAGCAATCCATTCAAACAACCAATATGATAAAATATCTTGCAAAATACATTTTTTTTTATATTTACTAAGTCTTTGCTTTATACAAAAAAGAAACGATTCAGAATAGGATACATTTAAAACCCATACGAATTGCAAAAAATGGCTAAAATAAACATATATTTTTTTTTAATTTCAGTGATAACCATGTCTATTCGAAGTAGATTTGTTGAAGTTTATTCAGGTTTTGCAAAGTAAAAAGTTTCAAGAGAAGAATAAAAAAAGAAAAACCTTTAGATAATTTTTTAAATGTTATTTTACATGATAATACAAATGTTATATTGCTATATAATGTTATAAGACAGTATTTAAGTTTTGTTTGAAATCTTACCTGGTGAAAGTTTTTCTTCTCAACAAGACGAAAGACGTTTCGTTTTATTATTTAATTTTTAACATACTTTTTCGTAAAATGTTTTTTAAAACATCTTACTCCCTCTTTGCAAGCGGATATTTTTGTATTTATTCGTAGAAAAAATATTTCTAAAGAATCTTAAGCTAAATTAAATTTTTATTTTTATTTTTTTTTGTAAAATATAACAAGAAGTAACAATAATTAGAGATAGACTTTTCAGGACTTAAAAATAATTTTTAAAAAGTTAATAATTACGGTAAGTCTCATGAAAACTTTTAAACTCAATTTATTTTATAGAACATGTACGAATCAGATAAGATAATTATTTAAGATAAAATTCAAATTTAAAAGTTGAATCTTGTTTTAAACTTACCACTCATAATTAATCATTTTCAAGTTATTTAATATTCTAAATGCGTTTTATATAATATAATATCATACAAGACAGTGTTTAAGTTTTGAAAACTGTTGAATTCTCTGACAGAGTAAGGATCGTTGTTGTTTTTGCGCTACTGGAACTGTGTGAAAGTAATAAACGAAACACTTTGAAGGAAAGCGCATTAATTTTGCTCTGCGGACCAGGTGGTGTGCTATCATTTGCAATGGTAATTTGTACTGATGGGTACAACGGAGACATCTCTTGTGCAAAATGAGGAAGAGAAGTATGGGTCGGGCCGGGCCTCGCCGCGCTCCGTTGATCAAATGAAACGAACTTCATTCTGGTCCATTCTCATACTCCTCCTTTAGTAAGCAATACTAAAAAGGTATTGGATTTCACAAATGTTGAAAACTAAGTGGATAGTAATTTTAACTATATTAAATTCATCTCTGATATTTTCACTTGAATAATAAATATTTTCATGACATAAAAAATGGAATTCTTCAAGGTTGCAGAAACAGAAATTAAACTGTAATAAATTTAAATAAATTTGCATTCATAAAAAAGGAGATAAAATAAACTTATAAATTACAGTATTATATTTATATACAGTAAGTATCGTTTATAGTGACACATTCGATATAATGACATATCGGATATAGTGATCAAAATCTTGTCTCTTGGTTGGTTTGGTATGCTGTTAATACACAAATACAGTATCTATATTGTTTATAATTGCATCGGTTGTAGTGCCATATCAGTTATTATAACTTATTTCTTCGACTGAATGCAACATTTTATCGCTTATAATGACGGACGGAAGTGGCTAGTCAGTAACGTAGTATATCTACATTGTAGCTGCAGAAATATTTTGACGGTTAAAATGGACACCTTTTCCTTTTTACTTGCATATAATTCTTGTTTTCTTATCTTCTTCCTATACCAGATTATTGTAAACTGAAGCAACTACATTCAGTTGTTATTAATCTTTTGCTGCGAGCGTATCATATCGTGCGGGTACAGTATTTTGTTTTACATATCCTGTGTAATTTATTTATAAGCGATTTTGACTTCACGAAAATCATTCACAATAGAGGAAAAGGCACACATTATCTGGCGGTTAGAGAATGGTGAAACTAATAAGGATATTGCCCAAGAATTAGGTGTAGGTTAATGAAAAAGGTGTAGAAAGAAAAAGGTGTAGGTTAATTAGGTCCCGGGTAATGCAAATTAAGGCGAACGATTTTTCTGAAAAATTCGGAATCCACGTGAGATAACTTCAGATTGGAAACTTTCTATACTTAGAAAAACATAACATCAATAAACATAGTATGACTGGAAAACTAATGCATTACTGACATATGCTGTAATATTGAAAAATTAGCAATGAACAATGCCATTAACTTAGACAAATAAACTACAGTAAATCTTATTATTGTCACTGGCCTTTTCTGAATAATGAACATCAAACATAACATTAAATAATTAATACATGTAATTCTAGTTTAGTGTAAAGGCCGCAATAATATTCTAGTACAAAAAGAGTTAATTACAATAATCAAATTGAAATAAGTAAACATATAAATAGAGTTCATTTTAGAAAATAAGTTTTCTTGAAAACAAAGCTCGGCGATTAACAAGTTAAATTAAATTGAATGATAGCGTCAAGTACAATAAAAACAAATTGTAATAAATAAGCACATAAAATATGTTGCACATGACATAATAACCGTAATTAAGCCACCCCTCGTGACTGCACTTAAGTGAATAGACGGTTTTTTAAACCAAACTTGAAATTGAAATGCATAATGTACGATTAACTGAATGTTTCACAAATTTTACTAATAGCGGAACTATAAATAATATATGTTTACTATAAATAATAATGAAGGATTTGAACATCCCTTAATAACACGAATATTGGTAAAAAATGAACTCGTGAAATTAAAGTGCACATATACATACAGTTTATCCTTGGTGTAGTCTGTAATGGCGAATGAAAAATAACAGAGGTAACAATTTGTGATTAGAAGCATCTCAGATTTGTAGTAATGAGTTTGGAAAGAATACTGTATCGATGAAATGTAATCAGCAGCTGGAGAAGATTCGTCATCGATAGAATTGGCAGTTTGTAGTGATTGGCACACATTTAACAGAGACGTAATATACTGAATTGGAAGATTAACTTTACAAAGAAACGAGGCTAAACAAAACATAGAGATCAGTGAAGTCACAAAACACTGGCGAGTAGAAATAGAGAATATTTCGACAGAGAAATACCGCAACGTTTATAGGAGTATGAAGACGACGAAAGTATTAACATTATGCGAGAGAGAGAGAACATCGAAGCCTGGTCTTCCAAGGCTGGAGGACCAGGATCCACACAACGTGAAAGTCAGGACTAGAAAGACCAAAGCTGGCGTGGTGAGAGGTAGGGGAAGCAAACAAAGCAATGGACAGAAGAGTGTGTGTGTGTTGACAACAAGAGTAATGTCCTAGTGTTAGTATGAGAACGATTTATTTATCATAGATATTTACATATTAACTTACGTTTAATTTTTTTTAATATTTTCAATCTCATTTATTTTAAAGAAAAAAAATATTCTTTAAAAACTGACTAAAATTTTAATTCAACGATGTATAAACAATACAAGTATAGTATAGCGAATTTTTAACATTCATTTAAATATTCTTTTAATGTAAAAGTTTTTATAAAAATAATTTATAACAAAAGAAAGATGTAATCCTAAAATTTATTACACTAAATTCTTCCTAATATTTATAGCGAAAATAAAACTGATATTCGGTATCCAATAGATTATGTAAGAAGCAGTTCTAATTGTCTTCTATAGTGAAGATGTGGAAGCCATATCTTTGTTTTTATTCTTAAAATTTTTCTTACCGTCGTGTTGATTATAACTAAAACGATTTTGTTGTAAATTTTTGATTTATTGTTATGTTTACTGTTAGCTAGATTTTCTTAATCTCATTTTATTCCGAATAATAATTCTACGTATTCACTTTTACCTTCTACCCATATTCTTTCTATCTCTTCCTTCTTCCTTCATAAATTTTGAGAAGTTGTTTACATATTTACGTATGCGGGTATATGCATTTACATATTTACTTTTTACCGTTGTGTGTTATGATAAATTTAAGTAAATAGTGTCATTTTAAAATTGCGTGAATTCTTGGGGATCAAAAGATGCTATAACTTCATTTATGAGGTAATTTATATTAATATTTAAAAGAAACATATTAACATTATTTTTATTTTTATCGAAAAAATTTGTTATATATTTTTTAATGAAAAAATATGGTAATGAATTGATTTTCCCCAGTTAATCAATTAATTCCTGTGTTTATTTGTACGTAAATTATTTTTTGACCTTACGAACATTAGTTAAAAAATCTTTTTATTGTAGTGTCCAAAAGAAATTGCTTGCTTTTGAAGAATATTTCGAACTCTTCAATAATAAAAAAAAGGTTTTATGCTGCTAATACTTAACCTTTCTGGGTAATTATTTTATATTGCATTATATTTTAATAAAGCGTACTGAAATTGAAAAAATGTAGTAAGTTTCCCGCCCGGTTTTCTTCTGTTTGTGGTCGAATGATATTTTTCAATAAAGTGTTCTTAACGTTTTTTGTAATTATCAGTTTTATTACGGCGTCCATTTTTCTTTCTTAATTCTATATCAGCTCTCTGTAAATGTGTTTTATCACACTATTAAAGTAAATACATAATTTCGTGATATATCAGCTCACAGTTCAAATCCTATTAAAGACAGTTACGGATTTGATTACTAGATCGTGGATATTGTTATTCTTTGGAGGCTGGGTTTCAGTAAGCCACACATCTCAGGAACGGTCAGCTTGAGACTATACAAGACTACACTTTTACATTCATACATATCATCCTCATTTATCCTCTGAAGTAATACCTTACGGTGGTTCCATCGGCTAAACAGAAAAAAGAGAGTATATCAGCTCACAACGGAATGAAAAATCGTAAAGGAAAAAATAATTTCAAATAAATCTTCTTCAACTATTGACTTATTGAATACAGTAGAGATCTCACACTTGTCTGTACAAAAATCGTGGTTTTTACTCTGTCTTTTGTTGTATTCAGTAACCCACAAATCATCGAGAAATATCACATTTTTGGGAGACATATTTTTTTTTTATTACAGATACTTTCTCTGTAGTTACATTATAATAGAGCTTCCTTTATAATAGAAGAGAAGTATACTAAATGACACGTTTAGTTGAGAATTTTTTTAAATGGAGATAACTACTTGAAGTATTATTCTTTTTAAAAACATTACAATTCACAGTCAGCCATCGGAAAAGAAAATTAAATGTTTATGTTTGATATCGCATATTGTTTAACATTTTCACGTAAATTTAGTTTAATAATTAATACGTATTACGTCTTTCTTTTTAATACGTATTTAATCCTAAATCTGTTGACAGATTACGAAAAATAATTTAGTAATATCTCATTACAATGTTCTGATTCATACAGAAATTGTTTCCTTTACATTTGTAAATCTCTTTAATCAATATTTTAATATATTGATATTATATTGTAGCTGTCATATTTGTTGTGGCTAATCTTATACAAACGTTATCCTTTTCATAATAATATTTAGTCAGCTATTGTATTTCGCTGAAACCGGACGCGTCATAAAGTTTACATATTCATTATTAATTTCACGACTGTGAAACACACACCGCACAGCAAGTTTATCGCGTCAAATTTTCTTTAAAAATTGTTTAATCCATTTATGTCGTATATTAGTTTCGTTTTTAATTTATTTTTACCCGAATTGAGTACAGCCAGCAGAAGTGCCCATAAAAAAGGCAAGGCAATTAAAGTTAGGAAAGGTTAACTTTAGCTAATGTTTATGATTACTTCTTAAAAACAAATCCTCAGGACAGTATTAATTCTATAGTCGAGAAAACTTGTGAGGCAACTAAATCTAGCAGGGCTACTGTGTTTAGAATTCTAAATGAGTTACAAAGGAATAGGGTGGGTAATAATGCCGCGAAGAACAAGGAAAAAATTGTTTATAAAACTAACCGTCAAGTTAAATACTACGACTTTATAATAAGTGCTATAAGAGAAACATTTCACAATTATTTTATAGAAAACCATCCTCCAACATTTCACAGGTTCTAGCAATAGTAAATAATGACAGTAATCTTCCTAACTTCAGTTTAAGGACTTTCTATCGATTAATGAGATATGTTGGATGTGTATTCGGAAAAATCGAACATCCGTGACAATTGAACACGGTGACATAATTTGCTAGCGGCATTCGTATTTAAGAAACATTAAAAAATATAGGGAAGAAGGAAGAAGAATAGTACTTTGGATGAAACTTGGATGCATGTAAGTCACACTTGCTGTAAAGTTTGGCAAGATTATACATTAAATCATCAAAGATGCTTTTATAGCAGGATTATCGATTGTATTGAATGAAAACTGTTTCTAAAGAACCTCGATTTGTTGTAGCCCATGCCGGAGGAGAAGGATTTCTTGAAGGCAGAATTTCTTGTTAATAGATAACATTATGGTAGTACTTTCCGAAGGAAGTGTAATCGTTCTGGATGACGCTCCATATCACTCAAGGACGAAAGAAAGGATTCCCACTACTGCTTTACAGAAGGATTACATTAAGAAGTCGCCTCAAAAAGATTTTTTATTTACATTCAGCTGCCAATACATTTTCTACAGTAAGTATTTCACAATGGAAAAAGTACTATGATCACGTGAAAAGGGTAGAAAATGAAATCTCGCAAGCAGACAACCTGCAAAACAATATAGAACCTTTAATAATTCACTTGAAGTACGAAAAGTCTGAAAGTCATATGATAATACAAATAGTCAGAGCTCAGACATTATGCCATTACAATAAAACTTTAATGGACAGTAAATATATAGGATAATTATTGTAACTTCTCTACTGTAGTTTATTCCATAAATGTGTAAAAGTACTTAATGTTTGTGTGAAAAAAAAGGAAATGTGATAAAATATTCAGTATCTTGTATTAATGCCTGAAAGGTTAACAGAAATTTGTTAACCGTTTAATATGTGTTATAAAAAAACGTGTTGAAATTATTTCGATAACTTAGGGCTGGTATTTATTTATTTAGCGTTTGGCACCAAGATACAACACCAATTACAGTCAAAAATAACAAACAAACATCTAACAGATTAATATAAGCTATTGATTTTGGAGTCGCCATCAGGAAATCATCAGGACTGGTGTGATGAACTGCCGATAACTGAATAGAATGTTTTAATGTGAGTAGTAGTTGTTAACTCCCTTACGAAAGTCTCGGTGTATATGCTATTCCGTAGACTCAAAATTAGATTTGTCATAGTATAATAGTACAGTGTGAGCAACGTAAAAACGAATCCATAATAACGTAGCCGTTGCAGAATCTGTAGGTTATATTGGAATGAAATTTTATGAATGATATGGTTTATTAAATAAGAAAAACATATAAAGTTATTTAAATATTGCATTTATTTACCTTATTATTACAGAAGATGTTCAAAATGACCACCCTGGGTATCTATGCACTTTCGTGCTCGACTGATCATATTGCGAGTCGTCTGATGCAAAACCTTGTTGAAAATTGCGTTGAATGTTCACTTTCAGTTTATCAATATTATGTGGATTAGATGCATAAACTCTCTCTTTTAAGTAGCTCCAAAGGAAAAAATCGCAAGAAGACAATTTTGGGGAAAGTGGAGGTCACCTTCCTCTGCTGAGAGCTGCATTTTTGAAATCTGCATGAACGCGATTCAGTGAAAAGTTTGATTTGTGACAAGTTGCTCCGTCTTGTTGGAAAAAGCTGTATTCTTTTTCATTATCAATTAATTCCGCATAGAATTCTTATAAAAATTGTGAGGTAAACTTATTCATTGACAGTCTGGTCAAAAAATATTGGTCCCAGTGTACGATTACCGGAAGCGGCACACCAAACATCAATTTTCTTATCGTGAAGTGGACGCTAGAATATCTCGTGAGGATTCCCCGCTATCCAATACCGGGTATTCTGCGAATTAACATGGCCGGATAAATGAAACCATACCTCTTCTAACAAGAAGTACGACATCGGATATATCTGTCCACCAACAATGTTTTCGAGAAGCCAGTTTCAATAAAATCGTTTCGGTTTGCCTCTTTCCTTCAGGTGTGCAGTTGTAACGCGGTATGGTTTCAGTTTTAATTCATGAAGAATTTTATGACAAGATGTGTATTTAACACCAGATTTTTGTGATAACTTGCGTAATAAATTTTTGGGACTGGCAGTAATTCTCCTTTCAGTATCGACAATGACCTGTGGAGTCCTAACGAAAGGTGCTTATTTTGTTTTGCATTTGAATCCGAATCTGTTGTACGCCATTTTCTAACTAAATCGTGTGTTACTCTTTGCTGGGTTACAGGTGTACGGAATTTTTTTTTACCAATACTTGTGATTCTTTAAAAGATCCAGAAAGAATCTAGCCTTAACTATAGCTATCCTCTCCTGGATTGCATAAGGCATTTTGCATAAACACAACTTTTTCTTTCTTTCTTTTTCCTGTTTAGCCTCCGGTAACTACCGTTTAGATAATTCTTCAGAGGATGAATGAGGATGATATGTATTATGAGTGTAAATGAAGTGTAGTCTTGTACATTCTTAGTTCGACCATTCCTGAGATATGTGGTTAATTGAAACCCAACCACCAAAGAACACCGGTATCCACGATCTAGTATTCAAATCCGTGTAAAAATAACTGGCTTTACTAGGACTTGAACGCTGTAACTCTCGACTTCCAAATCGATTTGGGAAGACGCGTTAACCACTAGACCAACCCGGTGGGTTTGCATAAACACAACTGTACTCGCACTACTGCAGTGCAACAAAACGTATACTGCACTGACACGTAATCACCTGACAAATAGTAGAAACAGTCTGTAGTAACATATACATACACGTAGTCACGCCAGTTGTTTGAAAGTCTTTCATAAAGTGTTGGATAGCTGTTTCATTATGGGTTCGGTTTTATATTGCTCACTCTGTGGAATCTGTTATTGTTGTCAAGAAAAAAGGTTGCTGACCACTACTGGTTCAAGTGTTAGTCGTTCCAATTCTGTATTTGTTTTTGTAACACCAAGTTTATGATAAAAGTGCGTTTATTTTACAATGGAATGTACAAAATAAAAAGAATTTAGTGCCATTGCTTTGTGGGTTGGCAGTCAGGAGGACAGTTTTGAAAGTGTTCAGTAATTTTCTTTTCCTTCAAATCACATACGAATTATTTCTTGTAAATAGCAATACGTATTTTTGATATATTAATGACATTTTTCAATTATAATTTCTACCGTGAGAAAATAAATAAATGTAAATGCATAAAAATAAATTCTTAGGGGCAAATGTAACTAAAAGCAAATGACTGACCTGATTAGTTATATTAGTTTATTTTTTTACTGTACTAGTTCTAAGGACGTTTTTTTAATGAGCGTTATATTGTAGAAAGATTCTACTTCATTTTTCTTGAAATTATTTTTTGGATTATTCTGTATGATTTATGCGTTTTTACATATAAAAAAAGGTTATAATAACAGAAAATTGCTTTAGGTTAACAAAGTGATTTATGAATTATTTTACACACACACACACACACACACACACACACACACACACACACACACACACACACACACACACACACACACACACACACACACACACACACACACACACACACACACCTTTTATATATATATATATGTGTGTGTGTTGTTTTCGTGTGTTTGTGTGTCTATTAATTCCAGCTCTTACTTGAACCATCTTAGATATCTTCAGTTAACAGTTTTAAAAAGATAAAACGCCTTAAAAAAATATGTCTCTATGTATGTTTAAGTTACATGCTAGAAGCAGTATAAGGAATTTGTAGCACGCATGAAACGTACGATTTAATCACACTGTATTGAAAAATCTGGAAAAATGATAAGTTCGATTAATCTAACATGAATCGGTTTGAAAAATACTTCATAAAAACAAAATTTCATTCAAAAATTATTCTATTAGGTAATAATAGAGTGATTAATTTGACGTTTGTATAAGAAGAATAATAATATAAAGTTTAGCCATTTTTTATGTAATACAATAGATTTAGTTATCAGAACCCGTTTTTTAGTAGATGTTTTAACGTCTAAAAACAAAATTATAACATTTAAAAAATAATATTTTATATGATACAGTATTTATTTATTTGACATTGTCGCGTGAACCTAAACGCGATTTTTATTATATTTTTTACCTCCTTGTACGAAGTAAAGGAAGTACTGTGATTGCCAGAAATTTCGGTTTCCAGATTTCTTTGAAATATCCATTTTGACCATCCCTGAATTCACTTGGATTATTAACTACATGAAGTCTGTTGGTACGTATGTTTCTTGAATAACTTAAAAACGCTTAGCCATAGGATGTTAAAATTTCGAATTTAGGACTGTTGTAATATATAGTTGTGCACCTCCCCTTTTAATTGCAGTCGACTGAACCAAAAGTGTCCAAAAAAGCATAAAATAAAAAAAAATCGATTTTAGTCTTTTTCTTAACTGCAGCAATAAGCTCTCTCTCATTGATAGCTTTTCAACGATATAAGTGGTACATATTTTCATTGGTTCCAGAGTTATAGCCAAATAAAATTCTAATTAAGGAAATATTTGGATCTTAGTGGAAGGCACATTTGTTTGAACCAGACTTCATCTCCTTTTTTTTTAACTTTTTTATAATTTAAATATATTGATTTATTAATAATTATTAACTTTTCATTGTAAAAAAATATTTAAGATGAATAATAATTTAATAATAAAAAACAATATGAAAAATATCAATATCAGAAATATAAGATTTTATTAAATAAAATAAAATCTATATATACTTTTCATTTTAAAGAAATGTGTAAATGTAATTTAATATGCGTACAAGGAAGTCGTGTGTTGTGCACATCAGATATTTTTTATTGTTTTAATAAAAAAAAAAAATAGATATATTTTTAAAACGTTACAAGAAATAGATAAAATTACTTTCAATATAGATCTTTTAAAAAGAAAACTGATAATGGATGAGTAATTGTCACTTTATAATGCGTGACCATTAACATTTTAAAATAGTGTCGCAGGTAGAAGAGGTCTTCCTTCATACATGTGTTAGCTTCCCTGAAAGGATAAACTTGGGTGGCATAAAACTGCTTAATTTCGTTATTTTTGTCATCTGAGTTTATTATGTACCGTTTAAATTTTTCATTTCAAGATTTGAAAGTAGAACAACCTAGTTCTGAAATTATAAACTTATATATTCAATCTTACGGAACATAAAAGTTTTGCTTTGTAGTATTAAATGAAATTGAACTAATTTCTTCATTATAAATCTGTAATATAGATAAAAATGAAGATGATGGCTATGATGATGATGATGTCCGTCATTGAATACAAAGTAATTATTATTGATTATTGAATATTATGCTTTATTAGCATGCTAATATAACTGCAATGAGTTTAGTAATATGCCTGCAGTATTGTTACTAATTTCAGTAGTTTTATTAGTAAGTTAGTATGAATTAAAATCAATAGTTTTAATTAATTTATTTTTATTTTGCTGTAAATTTTAAAATTGTTTTATTCTGGTTTTAATCTTGCATTTAGATTATTTCCTGTGCAATTTGTAATTAAAATTTCTAAAACATATAAAATGATCAATGTTTTGATTAGATTGTATACCAATAGTATATATAAATCCATTTTTAACGGGTGGAAACGAATAAAAATTGTATGCACTTTTTTTCAATACAAAATTAATAAGGAATTAAAAACATTCTGTTGTCGAATAAATATAATAGGATTAGGGAAGTAGTACATTCTAAAGAATTCCTTCTATGTTACGCAGCAGTTTTAATAATAAGTAAATTTACAAAGTGCTGGTTTTTTAATTAACTTATTAAAACTGAAGTATAAAGTCGTAAGAGGAATTTTAATTCGCCTTGTTAATAAAATAAATGGAGTATTATTTTCATATTTTTTGTTAAATTTAAAAAAAAAAATTAAATACTCTTCTAGAAACAATAATGATTGTGATGAGAATTAATGAGCGTATTGTGACTATGAAGTTTAATTCACTTTATTTGGAACTTAATTCAGACTTCCGGAAGATGGTTGATGAAGAGAATATTTAGATTGATTGCGTGAGAGGCACGTAGTGGCATTGAATGAGGTTTCAATTTCCTTTTTAAGTGGCGTTCTTAGAAAGAAGACGATTCAATTTGGGGCAACAGTCCCCGGAGCGAAGCATGACGGTGCAGAGGACGCACCCGCCTCAACTATTATTATCTTCTTTTGATTGAGAAATCTGGGAAAAAATGTTCTCCACAGCCGTGTCCAATAAGCATCTGGTAAAAAACGGAGTTCTTTATTCTGACAGTCGTACCTTGAAACTACCCTAAATATTGTCAATTGCCTTCCCTTCCTCCGCCTCAGTGAACTACAAAGGTGCACCCCACTCTCTTTTCTTCACTATTAAATCTCTTCATTGTTTATCTCGATAGATCTACAGAAATGTCATCCCTTAGTACTTGTTAATTCAGATTTTTGTCAATCGAAATGTGAGCATTGTATTTCAATACAAATCCGTTGTCCAAACAGTTTATTGTAGATCTACTCTGTTTTGTACCTATTCTATATTAAAATCTACTGCATTGTAGTTTTGATACGATTCCCCTGGTATTCTTACGCTAGAGGTATATGATGATTTTTTTCGTTAGTATCTAAAAAAAAAGAAAAAACTTAGAATACACCTTGTTTTCTTTTTTGCAGTTTAGGAAGTAATCTACCTACGGAAGCGTAAACTAACTAACTATACATCGTATGTAAGCCGTACACTTTAACATAAACACAGATGTTGAAATCTATGAGAGCTTGTACAGTTTGAATTTCGAATGGTTTATTTTTTGGATTTTTAATTTTTACATGCATATGTTGTTATTATTGTTTGTAATTAAAATATCTCGTTTAAAGTTATTTTTAAATAGTGTTTAAAAGGGACAAATTAATTTTGTAGTTTAGGTATTGAAGAAGTTAATTACTGGGATAAATATGCGCATCGGACAAAAGCGAGAAATCTTCTTTTTGAGCCTGCAGAAAAATAAAATATTCTGAGAACACAATAAAAGTTCACTTACCTTTAGCTTTCATTTAATAAACTATTTTTTTCATTATTCTTTAAATCTTGTTCTTTTTATCTTCGTCTCTTTTTCCTATTCATTTTTTTTTCTTTTGACATTATATTTCTCCGCTATTTTAAATTAAACAAACAAAAATACACACACGCACAAACTACTATTTAAATATTTTTAAGTAAGGGAATATAAGTGCTCTTCTATTAATTAAAATTTGAAACTGTGATTTTTTACTTCCTTGTACGAAGTAAAGGAAGTATTGGAATCGCAACAAATTTCGGTTTTCAGATTTCAACGGAAATATCTATTTTGACCATCCCTGAATCCTGATATCTCGTGATCCTGATATTCTCGTATACCAATAAAGTAATGTAGTATATGTTAAATTAATTGGTTTTCAGTATTAAAAGAAAACAAATTGTCCGTATATTTATAGAGTGATTATCAACAACGTAAAACATGTTCTAATTAATTATTAGAGTTTAACATAATCATATTTTACTCATGATTTTGTAATTTTTCCCTATTGTTTTCAAATTTTACTGTTTCAGTTAAAGAAAAATAATCTTTCTTTTGAAAACATTTCATTTTAGTAGCCGTCCTTCGTGTAAGTTAATTAGTTTTTAATTTTGCGCAGCTCACTAACAAATATTTTTATTATTATTATTTGTACTTTGTTAATTTTCAGTAAGAGGTGAAAGCATTAAATTCTTGCTTTTTTCCTGTTTAGCCTCCGGGAATCACCGTCAGGTATTACCTCAGAGGATGATACGTATAAGTGTAAGTGAAGTGTAGTCTTGTACATTCTCAGGTCGACCATTTCTGAGAAATGTTAAGAAATGGTTAATTGAAACCCAACCACCAAAGAACACCGATATTTGCGATCTAGTATTCAAATCGGTATAAAAGTAGCGTTTACTAAGATTTGAACGTTGGAACTCTCGAATTCGAAATCGGCTGATTTGCGAAGACGCGTTTACCACTAGACCAACTCGATATGTTACTTAAGTTCTAGCTGAAAAGGCTGAACCACACCCACTTTTTTCTGTTCGTTATTGTTTAAGTATAAACATTGTAATTTTCCCTAACAGAGTCGAGGAAGTGTACGTAATACATTGTTTCGTATCAAAAAAATACAATTTAAAAAAAAAAAGCATCATATCTGTTTCAATCTGTTATCCGATTGTGCAAATTAAAGAATTTGAAGTAAAAGAAGCATTAACATTACTTTTTCTTCTGTTATGATATCCATTATTCTGTAATCCCTTTTGCGAATATCATAAAATAATTAAATGGTGTATATTAACTGCACTTCAGTGGACTGTAAAGTTACAGGAAATTACTTCACTCCACAGTTATCGTAATCATCGCATGGTTTGATGTTATTCATTATAATGGCTGTACATTTGGTGACCGATTTGTGGTTTATGTTAATCACAAACATGATAAAAATAACATGTTATTTATAGTTATAATGATTATGGTACCTAACAAGCAGATGATAGAATTGTAAGCAATACTATAATAATGTGAGTGGTGGTTTTTTTTTTTTTTTTGAGTGGCTCATGTTCCGGTTTTGATTATAGAACATAGAAGTTTGTTCGTTTTAGATTATTCATTTTTATTTTTATAATTAGTAGTTGTTTATTTTAAATTCTACCCACAATTTTTCAGGCAGAATATAAGCTATTTCAAGATCTTTAAGTTATTGTTTTTGTATTAAATTACATTTGGTTTGGTTGCATTGGTAATTAAGACTTTAATTAGATACGTTCAAATATAAAATATTTTAATTGGTATTTCGTAATTAATTTTTGCTATTAAATCGGTTGCACATTACAGTACAGTAGAGGAAATTGTATTCAATAACTTATTCTACAGTAATTTAATTTTTATTTAGTTATGGTTTTTAGTGTATTGAGGAAACATAATAATAGATTGATGTGTATTATTGAGATGTAACTTACCGAATTAGTTAAAGTTAGATGTAGTAAGGTAGGAAGGGGTTTCATTGGATATCGTTGGCCACGAAGTTCTCCACTCCCGGTGGAACAGGTCACTTCGTGTCTCTTCTTGTTACCAATTTCCCCTTCCTACCTTCCACTTCCCTGAATTTAACTTTCTGCCTGCTGCTGTACCTGACTTCCCCTTCCCAATCCTTGTTAATTGAGTTCTTTTTCGATCTCTCCCGCTCTTTTTCCCGCAAACTTCATTACCTCATGTGTTCCACATCTAACCTTAACTACTACTACTAGTACTACTGCTTCTGCTACACTCGCAACGTTTCAAATTATTTGCTCCATTCTACAGTTTTAAACTTTGGCAATGAATTGATAAAACCTTTAAAAAAACAAACCTAATTTAATTTTAAGTAAACAAATGTAACATTTTTAATAGAAAATTTCGATACAATACATAAACTAATTCTATAAAAAATTATTTATTTACTTTCTACTTCTGGTGATTAAAAAATACATAGCGTGGCAACTGTAAAATTAGTTTAATGCACTAATTTAAAAAAATTTGTTGCAAGCTAGGGTGATCAGATAAGTATGGGTTTTTCAGTTAGAACCCAACAACTAAATAGTTAGTAGAGAAATAGAGCTGTATATTAATGGCGTCTAAACATAAGTGTTATGGTTACAAAGAATAACTGTGCTATCATCAATATAAGATATTAATACTACTTAGAGAATTATATCTGAATTAGAAAAAAAAATATTTATCTTAAACCAGATCTTCCATTATTTCAGAATAGTTAATAATATCAGCATTAACTGATTCCTAAGATATTCCTGGTTTAATGAAATATTTGTTAACGAGGTATAAATTCATAGACAAGGTTTTTCGAGGGAATAGTTACGTTATAAATGGAATAGAAGCTATATTTATTTGATAATATAAAACAAAAACCACGAATTTTATTGTTAATGCAACCTGTACAATTAAATACATTTATTATTATTATTATTGCTTCTACGTGTTATTATTCCATCTATTATACTGTCTACGTCTATGTCATTAAGTGCGCTATTAAAATTTATGTTCCAGTTGCCACAGTTTTTTATGACATGATATTTAATATTATGTATTATGTTATTAAAAAAAAACCTGCTTACGTCCAAGTTTATTAGGTTGGTCACATCTTTTATGGGTTCGTGAAATGGAAAATTAATTTTTCATTTGAAGAGTTGCAAATTGTTTTACAGCGTTTTAAATATGCTAATCATGGTCTGCGTGTAAACTGTGTTACTATGTAACATGAATCATCTGTATGGTTAGGAAGACCCTATCGTGATCAAAATATTCTACATAAATTTCTTTGCCTTATCTTGACAAGCTATATCCTTGAGTATTTTACTCGTAGGCCCTACAAATTTTCTGAAGAAGTACTTTTTTAAAGCAATGTAGATATTATTTTATAACTTTAAATATTACTCTTTTTTATATTTTCAGTGAAATTACCCTTCCAGGGGAATTAAGCTGAATATAATACAGTAAAAAATAAGGTTAAATATACATTAATTGAAATATATAAATGTAACCTACAATTTTTATTTTCTTAAAACCGTTCCATCTACAATAATTATGTTAATATAAAAAAAGAATTCCTAAATTTTCCCTTTTTTCATAGTAAGTTTATACTAAGTATTAAATCAGTAAATTGTCTATACTTTCTTTTTCATTTATTTTACAGTTTTTTTTTCTTATATCAACATGTCAGAAACACTCTTGTTTATTTACGCCTTCGCTAAAGGTTCCCTACATAAAATACACATTGATGTTATTTCTTTTTTCGTGGATAGTCTGTGATTGTTTCTTTTTACCTTCGTTTTGTGTTTATATAATGTTATTGTACGGTTCACAAATCAAATGTTGTTGTTATTTATATGACAATCACAAAAATAAGAATAACTATTTTTAAAGTTTAGTTTTAACGTAACGATATTGATTTCAACGTAAGGTATGAAACATATTATAATCATTTAATATCAGTCGATTTCATCTGACTTTTTCCTAATTAATCGTATGTATTTTTATTCTAAATTGACAGTAAAAAAAGCTATTTTAAATTTTTAGTTAAATAACATTGTACAAGAAATGCCCATAGGAAAAAAACGAGTACCTAACATTTAAATTGACATAACATATCTTAACTACTGGTTTACTTCAATTATGTGCAGAATTTCATGCAGCGTAATTACGCTGCATGGAATTGATAATTATCATCTCTGATAATTACCAGAGCATATTATATGAGTCTATTTTTTTGAAAACATCTAACATGAAAAAGACAAAGCGTAAACAATTTTATGTACAACAGTGTTGAATTGTTTCCCTTTTTAATTATTATTTTTACCTTAATAACTTGTGAAAAAGTAGTAGATGTATATATTTATTCAATACATTAATTTGAATTCAACCACGAGTTTGAAATTTCTTTTTTTCTTATATTAGGATTTTCTCGGATACTCATTGAATTAATAAAATTCAAAATATTACTTATATCTTAATATAAAATTTTCACTCACAGATTTTTACAGTAGTATAATTTTAGAAATTTTAAATAAAAATTCGACAGCGTTCAATATTTATTACTAAACAGTTCTTGAATTATTCATATGAAAGTCGTAGAAGAGGTAATTTAATACTATTTCTTTTATCGAATTGTGGATAACAGAAATAGAGTTTTTCGGTTAAAATGGATAAAAAAGCAATGTAACTTGTATTGTAATCCGCTTTCTTTCCGCAGGGAAATATGCACTACCGTATAGCATTATGCGAGATATGTTAGTAGGAGAGAATTACCTTATCGATTTGAAACTATTTCAAAGAAATGATTCATTCAACAGGCAAAAATAAAATAAATGCAACGGCTGGTGGTGTAAATGTATTATGACGTGTGTTTCTGTATATTAGCCTGATCTTTCTGGTTTTTTCTTTTTTGTTTAGTCAGTGCCTAAGGGTTGTACTGTGCTCTTACTCCTATTATATTATTCATACCGGAACGCATTCGCTAAAAATACTCAGAAAAATTTAAATGTAGCTTATCATTCAGTTCTGAAACAGAACTCCCTGTAAGCTCGAATTTACTTCGTTTTGTTTATCATTATGTCGAAAATATTCTTATCCGATAGAATAACACACATTTAATCTGGGTGATAAAAGAATTCAGTAGTTTTATTCTTTTTTTCAGTAATTTATTGCATCAAAGATTATTTGCTTAATCGGGTAGCGTATAAGTTTCAAAATCAAACATGCAAGCTTGTTAAAATAAAAAGTTCCATAGATTTTAGTGATGACTTTAGTAAAAAGAAAACTTTGCACAGTGAATAAAAAAGAGAGGTAAAAAAACAGTAGAGATATGCAAACAATATTGAGTCTTAAAACATAATTATTTTTATATATATATATAATAGAAACGATACAATTTTTAATTAAAATTAGTTTGCTTACTGGATATCAGCATAGCGCCAACGCTTTGATTAGAAAATTAATGCCTACGTTTTTTTAACGATTTTGACTCTTAATCTTAAAATAATCACAATATTAAATAAATATTACTCTTTACTTTATTACTCTAGTAATAGAGAAGTAATAAAATTGAGCTACATCTTTATAGCAGTTTTAACATCAATAAACTTCTTTCTTATTAATTTAAAATTTCTTTAAAAACTGAAAATCAAAGCCTATTAAATTTCTTTCATTTAGTAAAAGAACTATTCAAGCTTGATACAGTAGTTTATCAGCCAAATGGAGATAAAGAGAATGAATTTCTAAATTATTAAAATTTATTCTGTATAATATTTATATTATTTTTGGCTTATAAGAGTATACACTGCATACAGGCCTAAAAGATTTCTTAATTTCACTTTTTGTTTGCTGTAACTTTTTGAATACATTATAAAATGGTTAAAGGAACAAAAACAAGTTATTACCTATTAGATTATTAAATTCAAGTTTTTAGAGAAAAGTATTTTTAATCCAGTTTTCAATTTTACATCAAACAGATATGTTAGCCTTCTATCAAAGATACAAATATAAATCCAGGCTCTTAAATTTATATTAGTTTAATTTCTAAAATAAATAGCTATGCTAAATAGTTGTTGAAATAAAAAAGAAATCGTGAAACAAAATACGTTTACAAAATTCGACTTAAATCTTACAACCAGGTGGTCATTTTCGGTTCTTCAATAATCAGCTTCTAGAGAAGATTATTGTTTAAATATCCAACGGCCATCTGGATTTAGATTTTCAGTAAAAATGTATAAACAGTGTTTGAGCGTTTTCCTTGTTTTTAATGTACAAATTGAATGTTTTATTCTTAGTTACTGATATTTATTATTGTTGATGGTATTATTTGATTTAAGATACGTCTATTATCCGTTTTTGAATTATTATTTTTTTTTTTTGATTTGGTGATACATTTTTTTTTCTCAGAGTAATTGTTATGATGTTGATCCTTCTGTAGTCACCTATTCCTTTATTTTTGTTTTATAGTTAAGTTTAAATAACATGAAATTTTTTAATTGTTCACTTATTTAATTTAGTTTTTATTTGAATGATATTAAATTTTGTGTAATTTCTTTTAATGAAAGAGCTAAGTGAATATTTATTGGGAAGCGCCCGTTGTCGTTGAATATTAATTGATTTTTATTGCATCGTCTTGCGATGAAATTTTAATTATGAGTTGTTTAATTATGCAGCTATAGCGTAAGAAATATATTGCAGCTCTCATTCAAAAGTTAACCTAAATATTATTTTGTATTCAACTGCATCTGTTATAAAATTTTATCCATAGTTTGTTTGACAGTTGATTTCTTTATTTGTTTACTTTTTTATAAGCCCTGATGTATTTTTCTAATTAGAATTTATTTTTTAATTGAATACTTTTATATTAGATTTTTAGAAATATTTTTTCTAACGATAAAGGAAAATTTTGATGGAAATGCTGTTAGATTTATAATAAATTCATTTAAAATGTTTATTCAAAAGAAACTACTTAAAATATACAACACAGCGATTTAATACTTTATGAAATATAATTTTTGTTACTACGACATACCATTGGATTGCACTGTATAAATTATAATAATTGGCCATTATAAATGTCACTTTGGAGAAGTGTTGTTTATTGCAGATTATTTACATGAACATTAATAGAGAAGGAAAAGGTCAAGATATTTACTTTTAGAGTAAATATTTAAAATATTTTCAGTTATTGTAAAGAACTAAAACTTTTACTTGTAAATAAATTTACATATTTTTGTGCTGACTATATATTGATTAATCCGCACGAGCTTTTCAAATATACTGTGCTTTTTATATTTATTTCGAAAATATTTGTTTGGAATCTTCGTAAAATTTCAATATTAAAGTTACTTTCCAAACATTCCGTACATTCTTTAACGTAGTTTCAGTGTCACTTTGTACACGACAATTACCTGCTCGTGGAAAATTTTGATGTGGAAGAAAGAAAACTAAGAGATGTAAATCCTGCCATTAAAATTAATTTTCCTCTATGTTTATTATGGACTGTAACGTCATATAGAATGTAATTCATGGTATTTCACCAAAAGGAATAATGATAATTTATTTTTGTGCTATTCTTGTAGGTACTTATTTTTTTAATTAAAATGAAAGAAGAGTAGATAATGTCGTTGCATTTAATAGTAATATTTAAAAAAAATACTTTTAAAAGAATTATAATCTCCTTTTTTTATGTAATAAAAACAAATATGCATTTATTGCTTTATTTAATGAATTTTTTCTTATTTTTTCTGTCAAAATTAATTTCACAATAAATTCTATGCAACTAAATTAAAAGTACTATCAGTTAATTGTTTAATATACTACAATACTATTATTTATTTATTTTTTTAAATGATTTACTACGAACAATAATTTTTTAATAAAACTACAAACATTACCTATTTTCTCCATCACAAGATCATTGGTTTGTGAAAGATGTATTTGGCACATAATGATTGTTAAATGGTTATACATATAACAGCTGTTAAGCTAATAGAAAACCTAGAAATCTGATTTTTAAATGATTAAAAAGGAAACAGTTGAATAAACAAGTGACCAGGCTCTGTATATCATAGTTATTTGAATGTATTAATAATTGTAAAATAAAATTCATTACTAACAATTACATACACAAGCACTTGTGTACACACATACACAACACACACACCCCGACTTGTACACCCGTACATAAAAGTATTTTTTTAACGTTGTTTTGTTAGCGGATAAGTTTTCTTTCTTAACCCACCGGGTTGGTCTAGTGGTGACTGCGTCTTCGCAAATCAGCTGATTTTGAAATCAAGAGTTCCAACGTTGAAATCCTAATAAAGGCAGTTACTTTTATACGGATGTGAATAGTAGATCGTGGATACCGGTATTCTTTGGGGTGGTTGGGTTTCAATTAACCACACATATCAGAAATGGTCGACCTGAGACTATACATGACTACACTTCACTTACATTTATACGTATCATCCTCAGAAGTAATACCTGACGGTGATTCCCGGAGGATAAACAGGAAAAAAGTTTTCTTTCTTATCAAAACCTTTTGAATTGGGTTTTAACCATATCTTTTCTCTTCTTATAACCTAAGCTGATGCTTTTATCAGCGAGATTCACCATTTTTAATGCTGGATATACATTTTTTTCTCTTTTCTACTTCAGTAGACGTTTTACTATTATACCCAGACAAAACGAAATCTGTGTTAGAAAATGATTTGTTTATCGTAGTCGATTCTGTTGAATCCTAAAAATTGAAAAAAAAAATTTAATTAATAGTAATTTAGTATTAGTGGTTTTTTAATTAAACTATTTTATTAAATGTTAAGTTATATTGGATGAACAGCTTAGTGGGTAAAAATGCTAATATAAGTAAATGGTTTGAATTATAATTAATTAATTGCAGTAAAACGTCACGTAATTAATTTTTTTTAGTTTTTCTATTACGAGTATATCTGAATTTTATCTCATTATGTTACAGACTAATTTTCTTATTTTTTTTGCCTGGAGTTGTGCATTTTTATATTTACATAATTTTATTTTTTTGGAAGAGCGTTTGGTTTTTTAATATTTATAAATAGAATAAAATGAGAGGTTTTTGCATCTTTTATTTAATTAACTATTCGTTTACACGGAAACATCTGTATATTCTTTTCATATGCGTTGTAAATTTACTTAAATTTTAATTACTTGTTCATAATGTATATGTGTTTTGTATAATGACTTTTCCTCAAGTCGTAAATTAATTCTAAATTTAAATACCCATATCTTTATCTTCAGTTAATATTTTTCCCGTTTTTATTATATTGTTTAGTAATGTAGTGTTGCACACTTAAAGTTTAGCGCATTTTGTTAACGTCTATCTAGGTCGATAGTATTTTTAAGAGATTAATTTGTTCTAATTTTAATCATCTGTAACCAGTGTTCGTGTTATACGAGATGTATGAAAGATGAAGAGTATATGGTATGAGTATGCTAGCTGAACTGGAAGTGAAGGTACAACTGCTTGAGTGGATCCAGCGGAGGCAGAGCAGAAGCAGATGTGGTTAAGTAGATGACTACGGTGGTTGCTGCTCGTACAAGATGAAGATGAAGAGGCGAAATTGAGGCTCTTGTTGATAACATCTTCACAGACCAGTGGGAAGGAAGGGATGCTTTGCCATCCTAATTACTCTACTTCATCCACATCAAACATAACCAATCACCCTTGGGTATATATTACTGTACCAGCTTATATGTTCAACTGTAATAGAAGGCGTATACGTATATTCTGTGTCTCGGTTTATCTTCGCTTTACTCTTCTCATACGAATTATATTGGCGAAATATTTTACAACATAACCGAATCATGTTCAGTATTTTATTCATCTCTTATTGTCAGATATTATTATAATTTTTATGTTAAAATATTTATTAAATTGTACTTACAATTTACATCGGAAGTAATTTTTAAAAAAAATTATAATTTCTATTTTTCTGTAGACATTTTACTTATTTATAATTTCCTGATATGAATATGTTTATTTATTTTTGTTTAATTCAACATCTTCATATAATTTCTTTGTTTCAATTAGTCTAACGTTTGCTTTCTTTTGTAATGTTTATATTCCTTTTTTGTTTCGGGTTAGGAAAACCATGATCCCTTAAAATAGAGCATAAACTGTTTGATCTTTCTTTTTAACAGACAACTCTCTTTTCTAGTTTGTGTTGATAATTCATCTAATTTTTTCTCCATATTAAATGAAATTTCAGAAACATGAATTCTTATTTTCCTGCTTCCTTTTTCTTTTCTGATTTTATTGTTGTCCATTTATCATTTGTGAATCGAAAACTGAATTGGAACACTAGTTAATCAAAATTTCTTTGAAAAGGTGATCCTGAAATATCTATAATAAATTAATCGAGTGCTATTCATGAATTTATACTTTTACATAGAAAAAAGCTAGTATTCCCACGTATTCTTTTGAGTTTCTCTAACAGTTATATGGAAAATATTGATCACTTTTCCTGTCCAAAATCTTTCATATTTTTTTTTATTAATCTGATTTGATGTTATTAAACATAGAAAATTAAATTGAAGATCAAAGTCGTCAATCATGTTGAACGAAACCTGTTCTTTTGTTTTATATATATATATATATATATATATATATATAATCATTTGTGAATCGAAAACTGAATTGGAACATTAGTTAATCAAAATTTCTTTATATATGTATATATATATATATATATATATATGCAAAAGATTAAGCGTAAATATTTTTTTTTATAATTGCAGGAAAAAGCATTAATTGAATTTTGTTCATCTAATTTTTAATGTATTTTACTACTCATACAACAAGCACATCCAAATTAATCTATAATAAAAAAAATCTACATTAAAAATAAATTTTTAAAACTTAATATTGTTTTTACTAACGTTGTATTAATACAATGTTTATGTCTCTTAAGGTTTTTTTTGGGGGGTTTTTTTTTGGTTGTATTAAACAACAATCTTTTTACACGAGGAAACATCGAAACATTAGGGGCGTTGTTTGCATTGAAAATATTGGAAAAAACGAGTGTATTAGCCTAGTGTATACGTATCTATGTATGCTCGTCTATCGTCCGTGTCGGTAAATAGTTCACGCCTTTGGAAAAAAAAGCTTTGTCCGGTCGTTTGTTCGAATAAAAGGGGTGGTTTATATTTAAGGTACCACACACACATATATATATATATATTTTTTTTTTTTTACTCGTTTGTCTGTATGGCTGCCAAATGTTCCAACAGTGTATTCACTATCACCGAACCTGTCACAGCTTGCACCGAATCAGATTGATGATCAAATAACGAAGAGGACTGCCCATTCCTATTTCTCTGTGTTACCAATAGAAATGCTGACTAGTCACTAGAAATCCCGTTGAATTCATGAATATCTGCTGTACAGGTAGCGGAGAAATACATACATTATTAATACACGGTAGTTGTGTAAGTGGTATTCTTCATGATTTCAATTAAAAAAAGTAATTATGTTATTATTATTCATGCATGGTGTTGTTTTATTTTTAAAATATCTTATTCTAAAGCGCTATTTAAACTTTATTATTTTTAATTTACAATTTAAAAATTGAAATAATAAAACTTTTAACGGAGTTATATGTTGATGTAAAAATGTATATAGTCTTAATACAATGCCTCCATTATATCGGTTACATACATTTATGTGAAGATTAAATTTCCAATTCCGGTTTAAAAGAATTCTAAAAGAACGGTTAGGTATTGACTAAGGAAGTAAAAATTATACGCTATAAAAATTTGGTTTTAAAATCAAATGTTGTACAGGGCAAGATGTAATTCGACGTACAGAAATTAGAAACTAATTGAATATTAGTATTTTAAATTAATTATGAAGATAATGTAGTAATAGATGGAAACGAATTTTCTATTTTAAAAAATATTCTTTTTAATAACTAAAGTACCTGTAAAAATTTCCTACTCTCAGATAAGGAATGAAAAACCTGAAACCAATTTGAGTTATTAAACTTTTAAAAAGAGAACAAATTTAGGGAGACCATGTTAATTCTATGTACTTATGTACTGCTAATTTATCATAGATATTGTATATTGATGTTGGAATAGATTAGTTAGTTATAAATTTAAGAAACTTGGCAAAATGAAACAGATTGGTGACGAGGAACCATTAAATGATGTATTTACATAAGTACAAAGGTACAGGCTAAGAAATGTAAGCTAACATTTTTTTTTAGTATTATATATATATATATATATATATATATTGGTGTAATCATGGGGAAAGTTTCCTTTGTTTTAATGCATTGTTTGTTCCGATAACATATTTTAATTATCTTCCTAACGATATGATTTTTTATAAATGTACAAAATTTCCCTTTTTTCATCATATCTTAAATCTTTATATATAAAAATGTTAAGTTCGTTTGTGTACGCTTCAAAAACTCAAAATGTTCTGCACCAATTGAGCTCAAATTTTAGCATGATATATAATCCGCATTAAAGATTGTTTTTATCTATTTTTCGCATCAGTCACATACCCGCGACCGCGAGAAAACAGTTTTTTTTAACGGTCAGGTGTGTACCAGTGACCGCGCCATCTGCCGGAAGCGAGGGGAACACTCGCCATACAAGCTAACGACAACCACAGTCACATGTGAAACAATACCTGTTCCCAATTACATTAACATTTTTTATTAACAAAAAAAAAAAAAAAACGTAAACGTATCCACTTGCATCTGATTCAGATTATTATACAATCTGAATTAAATATTCACTTTAATCGAGGTACTTTAGTGTGATCGTGTAGTGATTTAGCTGCGCCTTTCACCAAGCTCTGAATTTATTAGAAAACGACCACCAGTGGGATATATGTATTAATGACGCGTGCAACACTGCACATCCAAACCAAATTCGCGCATTATTCGCAATTATATTGACCTCTTGCTTCCCTCAATCTCCTACAGAGTTATGGGAAAGATATCGATCACATATGGCTGAGGATATTTTGCATAGAGTACGCCTAGAAAATACCAATATGACCATGGAATTTACAGAAGGCATTTACAACAAAGCATTGATAAATATTGAAGACAAGTGCTTAGCTATTGCAAATAAAGTTCTTAGTCAATTGAGAATGCCAGCACCCACCCGAGCTGCGATTGCTTCATTTGATGTGGATTTACGCCGTGAACAGAGTTACATTGGTGATCTTCAGTCATATGTCCAATCAAACATTCCCAAATTAACTCGTGAACAGAAAGGCATTTATGATCGCATAATGCAAATGATAAATGACGGAGTTGGGGGGGATCTTCTTCTTAGATGCGCCAGGAGGAACTGGGAAAACATTCCTCATTAGATTGGTTCTAGCAACGGTTCGATCAAAAAATGACAATTATCCTCTTGCGGAATATTAATCAGCCAAAACTCTGCAACTGCACGCGACTTGCAGTTAAGAAATTGATGAATAACGTAGTGGAAGCAACGATTTTAACGGGGCCTTTCAAAGGTGAAGATGTCCTCATTCCTCGAATACCCATAATCCCGACCGATACACAATTTTAATTTGAAAGATTGCAATCCCCAATTCGATTGGTATTTGCAATCACAATCAATAAAGCTCAAGGTCAATCTTTAGAATTGTGTGGTTCAGATTTAGATGCGAATTGCTTCTCACATGGGCAACTGTATATTGCGTGTTCCCGAGTCGGCAAACCAGATAGCCTTTATATCTACGCAGACAGTGGAAAAACAAAAAATATTGTATATCCACAAGTATTGCAAAATTAAACTTCTATGAAACGTATGCTTTATTTTGTTTTTCATTTCTCATCCATGTAACCACAATGTGCCACAGGGAATCGTGGCGGGTAGAGCTAGTATATATACATAAAAATGAATGTTTGGTTTTTGTCTAGTATGCGTTCCTATACTAGTTATCCGACTGCGATGAAACTTTGGTGAGTTGTTGTGCGGACGCCCGCGAAGGTTTCTAGATTTGTTTGGACCCGCTAGATGGCGCTGGGGGTCGAAATATTTCGAAAAATTGCATTAATGGTCTGATTAGGCTCATATTCAGAATGTTTTTTACATAGAATGAAATACCTCTGCAGAAAATGGACCCACTAGATACAAGGCGTTGGAGTTAGAGATATTTGGACAAATTGCAAGTATGGTCCTATTTGCTCATTCAGAATATATATTAGTTACCTGAAAATAAATATTTTTGCAAAACAGGGAAAAAAGGATGAACGGAAAAGGGTAAAGCGGGTAAAAGGGAAAGGTTAAATTTTGTGAAGTTTCGTAATGTTCAGTTTTTTAATGTTTTATCAAACTTTCAATTCTGTTCATTTAACCTGTATGTATACTGAAACGTAGCAATAGCGAAGCATTACCGGGTCAGATAATAAATTTATATTTCAATCAAATTGTTTTTATTGTGTATCGTCGTAATTGAGGATATGCATTTAACATTTATAAACAAAACTAAAATAAAATTCTACGCTGTATATAGAAAATTTGATACAATTAAATATAAAGGTTTCCGATACCATTGTCCGAACTTAAATAAGGCTTTGTTAGGTAATCTGCCTTTTTGATGAGAAAGAGAATGAAATCCATTTTTTATACTGAATTAATTCGTAAATAGCTAACTTTAAGGATATCATGTAAAATTTTCTCTCGCATCGTTTTTGATTTTCCTGAAGATTTTTGTATTCGTAATTCCTGATATAATTTGACGTATTAGTAGTACCATTACTGATAACGTTTCAGAGTTCTAATTACAATCGCCCCGTATTTTCCAAATTTGCTATTTCCAGTTCTCTCATTTCCGTTGCTCATTCTCTGAGGTTCGACGAACTGAACAAAAATGTAGGAATCGCTTCGCTTATATAAGAAGTGGTTTACATAAGAGAGTAGAGACTGAGAATATTTTAAGCGAGAAACCCGTTTAACTTCTCTTTAACTGGACCGCCTCTAGCAATTTAGTGATTTCTTTAGTAAAGTTAGTAATCAAAATATATCTTTTTCAGTCGTAGAGTAATTTCGTGCATTTTTTGAATTTCCATTTCATTGACACTTGATAAGAAATGGACGTTTGTTCGCTAAAATTATACGATGTGCACTTCGGTTGTTGATGCCGTCTATATGAAATTTCTTATCACTGGATTTTATCAAATGTTCATTCACCTATCTTTCGGTACTTTCTTGTTTGTGATCTCTGTTACTAGTATATATGTATATTATAATTATTGCAAACTTTACCTGAAATTTAAGTTAATGTTAGCAGATTACTACGGTAAAGGTAACGTGTGCTTGATATATTTATTTTATTACTGGCCTAAGGCTCTTAAGAAATTAGATTAGTCTTTATTATTAAAAATTTGATGTATTCATCAAGAAAAAGAATTTGATAGGATTATAGTCAGCTATTTCCTTCTTGGTAAGTTTTTTGTTCTGTATTTACAAATTCCGTACTTTAGTGAATTAAGTAATTATAATAAAATTTAATGAATGAAACAAGGGCATTAATTAAAATAACTTTATTCAGTATTTGAATTAGGTATATTTATATCTTAATTCCAGATAGGATTTACCATAGAAAATATTTAACAATATAATTTATAAATTTTATACTGGTTCTCGCTCATTAAATTTTAAACAAACAAAAACAGCAATTTAGTCGTTAACCGTTTCATGCTCCTGTTATTGTCTTTGCTTCGGTAAACCTCTCTTTGCCCACAGCTATACCTCATATAATCTAATACCGACCAACCATCTCGGCGTCTGTAATGTTCAGCTACCAATCTTATGTCCCAGCATTATTCATTACGTTAACATTAGTCAGTGTATTACTGTATAATTTGATGCAGCTGTATGTAATTTTAAAATTTAATCAGATTTTTTTGTATTTCAACAGTTAAAGTAAAAAAAAAAATTAAAAAAATAAATTTACGTAGTCTTGCATTTAATAATATGAAAAGAAATCGTACAAGTGCAGCACAATTTTCTTTTGAAATATTTGCTCTTCTTGGAATAGAAAAATTAACGTTCACCGTTTAGTTCAATCTAATTTCCACACCGACAATTATTCCATACTCTGTACGGTTCATGGTAGTCTCAGTAACGCTATTTATTTTGCTGTAACATAAAATTTCCACAGTTTTTGTATTTCTTCCATCACATTCAACAACGGAACATTTACCTACGTAGATTAATGCAGTATTTACGAACTTATGCATAGCATTGCTTCTAGCTTTCTCATTTACTAAGAATATTATATATTCGTTCGTCCCTTGACCACAGGTGTATTCTTTAATAATATTTCTGTTATATTTTTAATCACTACGTGGTTTTATGACTCGCTTGGTTTGATGTTTATCTACATTCCTCTTTTTATTTTATTGGTTTTCTTTTATTTTGTACAGTTCTTATTGTTACAGAATTAAGTAACCCTTGTGGCATTAATAATAATACTCTTCTACCGAAATTTTGAAACATATTTTTCCTTATTAAATCTATCTTCATTTTTAAATTTAATTGAATTCAGTCATTTAAAAAACATCTTTTTTTATTTTCCTAAAGTCCACTTTTATCATAGCGTTACATTTTACACAAATCTTTTTTTAATTTATAATAAGTGTTTGATACCAGGAAATTTCTGTTAAGAGAGTGGTTTTACATTTTTCATTAAAAGTTTTATTGATTAGTCTATTATAACTTATACTTTTTTTTTAATTGATTATTAGAATGAATTAGAAAGCCCTGTTTACCCGGTAGGTTGACTTAATACATATTGTTTACTTGTGCTGATATGCAAACACATAATAAAGAAAGTTTAAAAAAAGTTTTAAAAATGCTTTTATTTAAAATGTTTTATAAAGCATTTTAGTAATTTAAAAGAGAAAAATATAATTTAAATAATTAGTAACAAAATTAATTTTATTTTTTTTCTCCGGTTGTTTTATGACATTTACAATACATAAACCGTTACAATTTTCTATTTTTAGTAAAATTATGGAAATAAAAGATGTTTGAAAAAAACACAACAAAAAGAGTTGTGTTGTTTGCAGTCAGATCTGTCAGTTGCCGGCCTCCACGTGGCGCGAGTGGTAGCGTCTCGGCCTTTCACCCGGAGGTCCTGGGTTCGAATCCCGGTCAGGCATGGCATTTTTCACACACGCTACAAAAACATTCATCTCATCCTCTGCGGAATGAATTGCTTGAGTGCGGACCCGGAGGTAAAACAAAAAAAAAAGAAGAAAAAAAAAAGAAATCTGTCAGTTGATCACACCTAGGAAACATAATATCGGTTATACGCATCCTTCCATCTTCAACGTGGATCAAGCACACCCGGTGTAATCAAAAATTGAAAAAAAAAAATTGTAGATAAAAACTATAAGGATTCTGCCCACGAAAAATTACATCCCGAGATAAACAATATCTTTCCTGAATTTTCAAAACAACGTTTAATCACTGTGTGCCTATCCCGTCCACAAACCTTTGGAGATGAGAACATCTTTTGAGAGGATAGCAACAGAAAATTTTATTTACCGTTACTGGATTAATTAAGTAAAATATATGTTGCAACGATTTTTCTTTACCACCAAAATTCATAGAGGTAGCTCAGAACTGGCTCGGTTAATGGAATACCTTCACCAGTATTCGAAATTGTGAGGCTTTTAAAAACATGTAACTTAAATATAAATCGATCAGGTTAAATTTTCATTGGAATGAATAGAGTAGATTTGACATTAATCATTATTTCCTAGACGTTATCTAATCTCTAGTTTCTGTATTTATAGAATTGTGTTATTTGATTTTTATTTCTCGAGATTATGGTTGATTTTAGGAAGTTTTTAACTTAAAAAGGAAACCTTGTGTTAGAATCACTGATATAATTTTTTTCATAATTGGGTAAATATTTTTTTTATGTATTTTTAAATGTAATTAGAAATTTGAATTGATTATTAGTAAAAGTCAAGATTATAATATATATTTTAGTCATTATTTTATGTATATTCTACTTTTAAATTTAATCCATGGTTGCCACAAATTTCATGAACGTTCAAAAATATTACATGATGAAAGACGTAGTTCTCGTTCGTTTAATAAAAATAAAATTGATTTATGTATTTTAAACAGCAAGTGGTAAATATCTGTTGAATCACTCATTGAAATAAACCCCACTTTCCTATTTTATTAATCATCTGTTCATGCTTTTATAAAGAGCGGCTTATAAAAGTACGAGATAGATGTTTATTGATCGTAATATTTCTTTCAAGCACTTAATTGTCAGACACTTACTATAATAGACTTCCCTATTATTTGTTGTTAACTATTTAGTAATTCTTATTTATATTATATAGAATTGTATTTATATTTAGTAAAGAGGTTTCATTGATACTTCCAATTGATAGTACAATATTTTTTAGCCCAATTTGTTTAAAATGTTGCGTGAAATGACTTCTCCATTCATACCTAGAAATGAGCAGGTAAATTCATTTCATAAGCTTTTCATTATTTTTAGAAAATTGTGTTTTTAAAGTTTTAGGTTTTTTTTTATTGTTAACGGTAGTTTTACGAAACTTTACAAGTAACTTGATATTTAAAAAAAAAATTACTTACGAGTAAACAACAAATATTATAAATACTTCTATACTATTTACATCAAACATAATATAGTTTATTGGCGTTCAAAATAAGTATCCTGAAAGCCAAAATAATTCTCATGAAATCGTAACTTTTCCAAAGTTTCTTGTACATTTTAATCTTTTATATGCAGGAATATAAATTTAAAAGAAAAAAAAACGGTTTAATTGCTGTAGAGTAATACAAGGATTGTATAGGATATAATAGAAGGAGCTGGTATAAGGAATTGTATTGAAAGTCCCTAAGGTTATCCTTGATTTTGGATTAACTGAAACTTAGTAAAGGTTTTCAATAATACTACGGACAGTAATTTTAAAAAATTCCTGACTTCGTATCACCATTACTAAATTATTTGTTATTCTTTTGAAAATTAAATGAAGAGAATCAGCATTTTCTCGTTGCTATCAATCTTTTTTTTTTTGAGGAAGAGAGAAACTTAAAATCTTTTCTTTAGATACAAGTAGATACAACCAAGTGATACAGTAAATGAATTGTACATCGTTTTTAAACGGCGCTAAATAATATGTTGTTTTTTTTTTGTTTTTTTTTTTAACTGAATTTTTACGGGCATCGACTGCTAAGGTCATTAGCCCTCGTCACATTCTTTAAAAGAAATTATTATCTCCATCAGTATCGTCATATGTAAGGATGCAAAGGGCCCTTACATTTTATTTAAAAACACAAACTTCACAATAAACATTAAAACATAAAAGACAAGGACAATCACAAACACTTACGGGGTGTAAAGGGCCCCAATATTAAAATTTGAGATAGGTTCTCAAAAGACCATGAAATTAAAATTAAACTTATCAATACCATATCTTTCTTTCTTTCTTCTACGAAGTCTCATTTATAGTTTGTTTAAGCACCCTCGGAGCGACCAGAACCGCCGTTGAGCAGTATATCAGTCGTGCCAGGGTGCTGTGGCAGTTGAATCCTTCTTATATCAGGCCATTGGCGTGCACGGCGTAAACCCATAGCCTCGCGCCCTCAATCCACCCTTGAGGGTCCCCCATGCCATCATCGGACACACCCCGACTCACTGCTCTTGAATGCAGGTGAGCCAAAATGGCCTAGGCAAGAGGGCTACCTCCCGTCACTATACGTGCCACGCTTCGAGACTCCCTTATATGTATATATAAAACTACCGCTTAGAGTATCTCTTACCACAGCTTTAAACTTCCATTTTATAGACTTTTAAGAAGTCCACTGTCGTGTAAAAATGCAACTATATTTTCTTCATTTCCATTATCCAGATCAGCACTAATATTATTTGTAAGACGGAACCTCTTTCTGAGGTCCTCATATATGGTTCACTCTTCTATTAAATGCTTGATTGTCAGTGTTTTATTACAAACACCGCACATTGGTCTCACTTCGCCGGTTAACAAATATAAATTTGTTAATCGCGTGTGACCGATTCTAAGTCTGGTCACCGCTACTTGTTCACGACTAGTCAACTTAAAGTCGCTTTTCCATTTATAAGGAGAAGTTTTAACTGAGTTTAATTTTGTTTTTAAACTCCTCCATTCAGCGTTCCACTTGTTTTTTACTATGTTTGTTAGACGGTTTTTAACATCTGCCATTCTTACAGGAAATGCATCCAAGTCATCGCAGATTGTTGCCTTTCTGGCAGCTTCGTCTGCGATTTCATTACCTGTAATACCAGCATGCCCTGGAGTCCATACAATTACGCATCGCTGTCCTCGTTGTTTTAGTACGTATAAAATGGACAGAATGTTTGCAATTAGGTCATCCTTAATGTTCTTGTTGCGAATTGCGACGAGTGCACTTACTGAATCGGAACATATTAGCACTCTCTCTTCGCAATAGTGTTCAGTGTAGCGAAGAGCTTGCTGAATTGCAGTGAGTTCTGCCGTGTAGACACTGGCCACATCGGGCAGTCTCCAAAAGTGGGCTTCTTCATTTACATATATCGAGCATCCAACACCATGTTCGGTTTTAGAACCGTCAGTATAAATTCTAATATGTTCTTCGTAACTACTGACGGTTGCTACAAATTCCTGCTGGATGATCACTGCTGGTTTCTTTTTTATTTCTCCTTGAGAGAGATCCAAACTTGTATTTACCGCTGGCAAGAGCCATGGCGGTATTTCTCTAGTAGAAATTGCTAGTGTCTCTGGTACAGCAATTTCATATTTTCTTCTTAATTCGTGGTACCTAATTCCGGTTGGTCTGGAATAGGTAGCACGATGATCATATACTGCAGCCATAGGATGATTCGTAAACAATTTATTATTTATATGAGCAGGGAAAGCCCATACATTTGCTGCATATCTTAACAAAAGGATCTCTCTTCTATAATGTAGTGGCATTATTCCGGCTTCAGACATCAGACTAGCCGCCGGACTTGTGCGGAAAGCGCCTGTTGCATATCTTATTCCGCTATTATGAACTACGTCTAACTTTCTTAAGTGCGACTTTCTAGCGGATGAATATACGATACATCCGTAGTCTAGTTTAGATTGAACCAATGCTTTATACAATCTCAATAATGTCTCTTTGTCTGAGCCCCAATTTAAATTCGATAAACATTTTATAATGTTTTGGGCTCTTTTGCATCTATCACTCAAGTCCTGTATATGTAATCCCCATGTAAGGGATTTATCCAATGCTAGTCCTAAATATCTTACACTATCTTTATATTGTATTGGATTATCGTCAATTGTCAACGCAGGACTTTGATGAGGAATTCTTTTCCTACAAAAGTGTACACAGCACGTTTTCTCTGGTGAGAATTGGAATCCGTTATTCCTTGCAACTTCATTTAGAGCATTGATCGCTCGTTGCAATTTGTACCTCACCATAGCTATCTTGTTGCTGGTATACACAATGGCCAGATCATCAACATAGACGCTTTTGCTGATTTCTACTGGAATGGCTAGTATCAATTAATTAATGGCAATGGTAAACAAGGTACCGCTCAACGGCGAAACCTGCGGTATGCCATTTTCACAGATTCTTTCACATGAATATTCATTGTTGACGCGTACTTGGAAGGTACGGTCATTCATGTAGTTGCTGAGCAGTATAGGCAGATTGCCACGAATGCCCCATTCATGTATCTGGAGCATTATACCATGACGCCAGGTCATATCGAAAGGCTTCTGAAGATCAAAGATGACTCCGACACAATGTTTCCTTTTAATAAAGCTGTTATATATAATGTCCTCTAAGCTGATCATTTGATCATTGGTAGAATGGTATTGCCGAAAACCTGCTTGATACGGTGATATCAGGTTTTCTTTTTCCAAAACCCAGACGAGTCGATTATTAATCATTTTTTCCAGTATTTTTCCCATATCACACGCCAAAGAAATAGGACGATAGCTATTGGGGTCTGTTAAATTTTTATTTTTCTTTGGTACTGGAACAACATGAGCTTTTTTCCACTGCTGCGGGTACGTTCCATCCCGCCATATTTTATTATAAAGTTCTAATAATCTGCGTTTTGCAGTGGTATTCAGCTGCCTGATCATATTATAATGGATTTCATCCGGACCAGCAGCTGTGTTACCTGCTTTTTCCAACGCTTTCGCGAATTCTTCCATTTTAAATGGTACATTATATGAGTAATTATACTCAGTTCTAAAATTTAGTAGACCTTCGAGTTCTTCTTTTTTGGTTCGAAAACCTTCCTCGTAGTTGGCCGTTCTGCTGGCCTTTTCGAAGTGATTGGATAACAGCTCTGCAATTTGATATGAAGTGTCTTTTATTTCATCTTCATCTTGAAGGATAGTTATGGGAGCAAAATCATTACGCCCACAAATCGCCTTCATCGTTCCACCATGGAACGGGTTTTTTCGTAAGTTTCCCAGATGTTTTGGGAATATATCTCGATGCCGACTCAATTATTGCATTTGTTATGGCGTCGACATCGTCTCCGGTAACTCCAGTTGTTTCCGGGAGTATCGTTCTAGCTGTGAAGCTCGTCCAGTCTGCCTTTTCAAATAACTATCTTTTAGGGATGGGATATATTGTTCTTGTAACATCAGTTACAATTTGCACCGGGAAATGATCGCTTCCATGCAGATCGTTTATGACATGGAAGCTGTACCTCGGTGCTATCGATCCGCTTATAAGTGCAAGATCTATACAGGACGTCGATCCATCTCTGGCATTGAAAAAGGTTACTGATCTGTCGTTTAAAATAATAAGTTCTGAATTCATCAGGAACCCTTCCAGTTCTCTTCCACGGGGATCTACTCGATCTGAACCCCAAAGAGAATTATGAGCATTAAAGTCACCCACCAGTAAAACAGGTAAGGGAAGCTCGGAAATTAGTCTTGCTATGTCATCCTTATTCCAATCAAAATACGGCAAGCATATGCTGCAGACAGTGACCTGGAGCGGACGCTTCATTCTAACGGCGACCGCTTGTAGGTTTGTGTTTAGAACAACCGCTTCGGTGGTAGCTCTAGTCGATGTTAATATAGCTACTCCACCTCTAACTCTTATATTTGGCGGTTGATCTCGCCGAAATATATCGAATCCTTTTAATTTAAAATTTTCATTTCGGCGGAAATGCGTTTCTTGCAGACATATACAGATCGGGTCTACATCATGTACCAAGCGTTGGAGCTCATGGATGTTTGAAAAACATCCATTGATGTTCCACTGTACTATCGACTCGCTAATTTTAAATTAAATTATGACCTAGGTTTTCCTTTCGGCCATCCATTTTTTTCTCTTCTTTTCCATCCTACGAACAGCATCGTGTTCGCGGAGAAGGTCGTCGCCTGTAAGGCTTCCGGTCTCCGTATCGGAGACCACCGAAGCCGCCGCCGACGACGACGGGCATGGATCGGCACCGGTTACAGACGCCGATTGTGGGGCGGCAACTTGGCCGACCCCAGACACGGGGGTCGCACTGGTCACCGCCTGTGGAGGGGGGGACACTCGTCCCCCCTGTGAAATTTTTTGTGGCCTCTGAGGCTTAGAGGCCACTTCAGTTACAGGAGGCTAGGGAGCCTCCATAACAGACTCTGTAGCTGTCACTTTCTTTTCTTCGACTAAAATCTCACTAAGACGGACTTGAATTTCAGGTTTAGTGTCCGTTTTCTTCTGTATTGGAGCGACTTTCTGCTTTGGAGATGTGTCTTCAGGAGGCTGTACAATTATTCTTGGCTTATCAGGTTCTTTAGTGCTGAGAGGCTTCATTTTGTTTTCAATTATCCTCTCAATTAAGCCAGCCAAGGTAGGTGTGAGTTTGTTGATGATTGCACTCTCATCAACAGCAACTGGAGCAGGAGCAGGAACAGCAGCCGCAGCCTGAGCATAGGTTGTTGTTGCTCTAGGTCTGCGGGCGTTTACGATCTTTTTTGCTTCAAAGTAGCTGACTTTTTGCAGGGTTTTTACTTCCTGCGCACCTACTTCGTCTTTGTAAACAGGACAGTTCCTGGATCTACAGGAATGCTGACCTCTGCAGTTTATACAGGTAGGAGGCTCCTTACACAGCTCTCCTTCATGAACTTCATCATCGCACACGCATATTTGCGGCCTCTCACACCTAACAGCGGTGTGTCCAAAGCGTTGGCATTTAAAGCATCGCATTGGTTGCGGGACAAATGCCCGCACATCCAACCGATGTATGCCCGCTCTTATCTTCTCCGGCAAAGTAGACCGGTTAAATGTAAGAACATGGGATGCTGAAGGTAGGACTTCACCATTCCTTTTCATGTTCAACCTCCGACATTCTAATACTCCTTGCGGCGCTAATTCTTCTACAATTTCCTGCTCCGTACAGTTAAGAAGATCTCGACAGACCACAACACCCCTTGAGGTGTTGAGCGTGCCGTGGGGATCAACACGTACAGTTAGTTCTCCAATTTTTTTAAGACCTAGGATCTTCTGTGACTGTATATCATTTACAGTCTCTACATGAAGTCCTGTGAAAGTTTTCCTAATTTCCTTAACAGGGCCTCCAGCACATTTTGTTATTTCTCGAGCGATTAGGAATGGACTCACCTTCGAGAAATTACCGTCTTCTTTTGTAACAACTAAGTATTTTGGCTTTGGAAGTTGTTTTTGAAGAAAGATTTTTGCAAGCTTTTCCTAGCCTCATCTTCAATTTTACGAGATTCCGAGCTCTTTCTCCGTTTTGACTCAGGCGAAACGGCCGGTTCTAAACGAGGGTGTTTGCGTGAACCCTGTGCCACGTTTGGTTGTTCAGTTTGCATGAACAGTTCATCCCTGCTGTAGTAAGGCTAACCGCCGGGGTACACCCCCACTCCAGGGCTACCAACCCTGGAGGTCCGTTCCGGTACTCCGGTGGAACCGGCATATGTCCTGGCAGAGAGCGGATGCGCAGTCTCTGCGCTGACTCCAGGCCTTTACACACCAAAGCTTTCAGGGCTCCCATGCTCCGAACATGGGCACGTTAACTACATGCTTGCCATCGCGGGAGGCATGTAGACGACGAAAGGTCTCCGTTACCCCTGCAAGTAACTTTGACCGTGGCCGCCACATCGCCAGCTCTAAAGGCGGTATTAATCCATTTCCATAATCGTTAAGAATTTCCTATCTGCAGGTGGCCGCAAAGTCCAGTCCTGTAATTCGGCCTATAGATGAAAATCGGCCGAAAAAAGCATATCCGAGAAACAACACTCGGAACCCCGTTAGCCAGCTATATGTAATGTACTTAAGTACAGCTGTTGCCGCCCTGTACGTGGAACGTAGATGTTATGTTCCGTACGTGGGGATTACCTACCTCAGGGCAATATGTTGTTACAGGCATGGTAATATAATCTGCAGGTAATATTTTTATTTTTATTTTTTTTCTTAATGGCTCAGTTTCAAATATCTAATATAATTTGACTAGTTGTATTAAAAATATTTCATGTTAATACCATAAGAATAAATTGCAAATTATATATTATTTAACCTAATTGTAAAATTTCCTTATTTATATGTTGTATAATTCAAATCATTGGAAATTTTAAATGTTTCACTAATTTCGTTTAAGTCATCTAAATGTGAGATTTGCTTAGTGTGGAAAATTATGGTAATTTTGAATGTTGTAGATTAACATGTTGATATCAATTAAGGATTGCTCTAAATCGCATTAAGTTTTCATAACTTCATTTGAATTGGAAATAAATAAATTAACTCTGTTGATTAATTTATTGAATTCTACTTTGAAAAATTAAGTAAAGTACAAATCATCACTTTCCTTTATTTAAATATATTCAGCGTCCTGATTTTTTCTTGATCCTTTTATTAATTATATATATATATATATATATATATTTTTTAATTTAATTAAAATATAATTTATACTGAATAAATTATTCGAAGTGTTTCTGTTTACTGATTAGTTATTGTCAAGAAAACAGTTGAAAAGCTAATTGGAGTGCTAATTTACTGGATAGGCACAAGTGGTTGTAGATTATCCAGATGTTTTGTAAAGGAGTAGGGATTTGTATAACGTCTTATAAATTCGCAATGCAATTCTAGCCTCGTTAAGGTTTCATCTAAGGGATGCTAATGATACAGGTTTACGATTGTCTCAACTTTTCCCTTAATTCACAAACGTTTCCAGCTTCGTAATAAAAGCAAGTACTAATGCTTTCTTACCGCAGTACTTCCAACTACTTGGTCATTACTCCTTTAGCTAACCGACTGAATTCAAGTCAGCTTCTTCTCTTCTGCTGACAAGTGTTGCTTCTAATGAACTTTGCTGATCAACTCCGTTCTCTGATTTAAAACTTAAATAAAGAACTGTCTCTGCTTGTCTTTTATCCTTTCTTTTTAAGATTTTTTTCATACTTCTCCGATTTTTTTCTTTAATTAAGAGTTTGCTAGTAAAGTTCATCTACGTTATTATACTTTTCTTCTTGAATTATGTTTTTTTTACGTTAATCAACATTTAATAATCTTAAAATAAATTAAAACCGGCTAATTACAATGACGCTGAACTTTCTCGACATTTGAAAGAACTTAAAATCAGCTTGTTCGCCCAATGATAAAATTAAGATTGTCATCCTTACGACCCTAATTTATTTTATTATGTATGCATTAAATTATATTTTTAACAGAAAAAAAAAATAGGAACACTTTTAATATGATTTTATAAGCAAGTAAAAGTTTATAAAAAAGCAGAGATTCAAATACATACTAATGTAGTATTATATGTTGAGGTCGTCATAAAATTTTATTAAAAACACTAAAAATAATATTTTCTGTTCAAATAAGAAAAACTTATACTACATATTTTGATTAAAAATGAAAAATATGCAATTTAACTTCTAATAACACTATAATTAAAAAATCTGAAGTACATAACATTTTATTTCATTAATACATCTTATATTTTTTCATGTTTTTTTTTTTTTTAATTGCTATTATTGAATTATTATTTATCGTAATTTTTTTTTTACAATAGGAGATCAATAATTATTAATAAATCGGTAAATTTAAATTAAAAAAAAGGGAGATTAAGTCTGATTCGAACATGTGGCTTCCCCTAGTAAGATGCAAATATTTCATTAATTAAAATTTCATTTGGCTATAACTCTGGAACTAGTGAAAATAAGTAATACTTATAATATATCATAGAAAAGCTCTCAATGAGGGTTTATTATTGCAGTTAAGAAAAAGTCCAAAATCCAAATTGTTTTGGATTTTGGGCTTTTTTGGACACTTTTGGTTCAGTCAATTCAATAAATCGGCCACATGTCGCTAGTGATCGACGCCAGCAGCCACATCCAAAACCCACGCGAACCCCACTCCCTCCGCCAAATCAGTAATGTCCTGTTTTAGCGTAGAGGATTGAAAAACGTCTTCCGGCCAGCCGCTCAATATCCGCGTCCGCCCGGCGAAGTTCAAGTGACCAGGACAAAGGATGCTCCAAGCCTCCGTCCGGGGTCTGTGACGCCACATCGTTGATTATATCGTACGTTTGACTAGCCTTCTCCATCGTCGTCAGCCGGGTAGTAAGTCCCGCCTGTAATTCCCGAGGTACCGCATTCAAAACATTCTCAAATAAGTTCACCATACGAGCACTCCTGTCCATTCGGTAAGAGCAATCTTTTATTTCTACCTTGGTAGTCGTATGTGTAACCAAAGTGCTCAACTCCTTAACATCACGCAAGAGAAGCATCACATTATGTAGAAAGCATCTCTTTCGTGAAGAAAGCGTTCCAGCCGGTCCTACCGCACCAATTTCCCCTTCTGGTAAATTCTCCTCCATGTGAGAGATGTCCGTGAAGGATTGACACCGATCCGAGTCAAAGTGGTCACCCGACGAACAAAGATCACTCCAACCACCAGCCCTAGATTTTTTCATCTCTTCACTAGTAGGCGGGGAGCCACGCAGCCGTCGCTTCCCCGAAGTCGTAAAGGAACGTCGCTGTTCACACACACTGCCGTCGGACGTAGTCGGAAGAGACGGAAAACCTTCCCCAAGGTCTCCACTGGTCAATATTACCGGATTGACAGTCTTCCGCCGCCGCCGAATCGACATTCCCCGCATGCTTCCCAGAACACATGGAGATTAAACGGTCCGCACGCCGTAACTCTTCCACATCCATCTCAGCTCCACTGCTATCACAGATAGCAATGAAACCCTCCTCTTCTGGTGAGGCCATCTACTTGGATCGATGCGGGCCGGTCGGGTTGAGAACAGTAAAATATTTTATGTACAAATGTAAGTAAGCCAATGTAAACAAACTTACAAATGTAAACAGACTTACAGCTGTATAAACAAGTCCTTTGTAACGCTAGACTCAGTTCAATGCAAATAAAAATTATTCTAAATCAACAAAGCAGAACAACTAAACTAAAAACTAAAACAAACTAACACAAACTTAAATCCCCAAACAAAAAACTTAAGAAATCAAAAACCATAAGTAACAACGAAAAATACCAAAATATAACCTATAATCACAGAGCTCCTATGCAGACAGCCTATTCCGTCGACGTCAGCTGTGATTCCTCAATACTTTTTTTTATTAGCTAGAAAAAGAAAACCACGACTAAACGTTTCATAAAAATCATAAAATCTCCTTGCGATATAACGTAGTTGTTCAATGACTTTTCACCAGTTTTTCGTAAAAAAAAAATAAAAATGGGTATTGATAAATATTTCACATATAAATACTGGTAAAGAGAAAAATATTTGTTCATAGTAAAGTATTTTATAGATAAATGTAAGAGTCTTAAAATAATACTTTAAGTTACTTATAAAGTAATTTATTAAATATATCAACGGGAAAAAATGTGTTTTTCTGTATGAGGGTAAAACAACTTGTTTAATAACAGATATTAAATTAATTTCGCTATGATAACCCATTTATATTAAAACAAGGAACGAATGAATAATTGTGGACTGTTATTTCAAGCTTATCATTGTTTTTGAGTACTAATTCCTGAAATTTATTCAGTTTTAATTAATCTTTATTATCTTCTCTCTGCTTGTTAAGAGTATTACTTGTCTCTGTCACCGTAGTGTTACACAGAAATAAGAGAAATGATTATCACGATAGTTACCATGTATCAGACCTGCACTGAAGTTTAATGATAAACTTTTTATAATCTAGGTACACCCAATTGGCTCCGTTTGTTGCGGTTTTAATTAAAAAATTTAAAAAAAAATCCTGGTCTGGAGAATTTAGGATAGGACACGTTAACTTTTGTATTTTCTATGTATAAATAAAATGAAGTTGAACCTTACTAACAATTCGTCCTCGTTCTCTTTTCTAGCTCTTTCGGTTATTCGACCATCCTCAGCAAAGATTATTCTTCGATTTGAGATCATTAAAATTATAATATGTGGAATGTATATTCTATATATTTTAATTTTAGGTTGAATTTCATTTTATTTATATATAAATTATATACCAACTGTGCCATGCTTAAAAAACTTAATTTTATATTTTCATTCCACAAGTAGTGGAAGCAATTACTTATATTGTAATTTATTACTTGGGATGATATCGTACTCTCAAGCTTTCTAGTACAGGTTACTTGATTCGGAGCAGGCAGATAAGTATGTAAATACTTGTTCGTGGATTGAGTGTTGTACAGATTACTCAATGACTCAAAGCTACACTAAACTAATAAAAGTGCTTGGTACGCACTTTGGTCACCAGGTCCAGTTTGTGCTGTTAATGTGTTTTATATATTTATTTTTTGAGTTTTAAAAACAAAGTGTCGGAAACAGTATCGAGAAACCATTTGGGTTAGATAATATAAAATGAATTGGCCCGGCCTCTATTTGCTTCTTTCCTGCATGGGAAAGTAAACGTTAACCCAGGCGCTATTCCTGACACTGGCCGCTGTTAATGATAGGAAATTCAGCATTAAATGTTTTATCTAAAAGTCTCTCACGAATCTTTCTACAAATATTTGGAATGTATGTCCCTGCATTAGTACACATTAAACTGTGATTTAATTTACTGTATTTAAATGTTGAATATTAGTGGAAATCGTCACCGCAACGCATTTTTTAATACTTTTCATTGTCTTTCTATTAGATAAGTAAATCATATTTTTATTATTCAGTAATAATAAACCCTATATAAAGTTAGACAAATATAATATATTTTTATTTATGTACCAGCTTAAAGACTGATTTAACCTATGTCATCAGCTGTTGCAGAAAGCATAGGCAGCTCTAAGAGAAATGTTTATCGGTAAGAATATAGTTCAGTAATTTCCTTCCTTTTATAAAACATTTAATTACGCATTACATAAATAAAAATTCTCTGGTAGATATCAGTTATTAAAAATAAAACGCCAGTAATATTTACTAGGAAATTTTTTTTTTTTAGTTGAATTTAAAATGTCAGTATTGTAAAATACGGACATACTTTTTTTTTCAAAAAAGAGGTAAATAAAAACAAAATAATATGCTGGTGAAAAATCTACGAGATTATTTGCACTCATATATCAGCTCGTGAAATGAACGTGCGAAATTTTATTCAAATCACTCAGCTTCTTTTTGTAATGAAATCATTCTAAAAAATACACTCATCGTAGGTATCGTTATTAATTCTTTTTTAACGTTATTAATTTTGTTTCGTTAAGTATCTGTGAAGAATTATGCTTTATATTGTTTAGTTTTGGCAGCCCCTTACATTTTGTTTGTTTGTTTGTTATTTTCATTGTTTATTTCTTTCCATAAATATTTTTAATGAAAGTAATGAATTATTTATTGGCAGCAAGAAATACACCCCTGCCCCCTTCTTAATTTTTATGTCATGCTCTACGTATTTATTTAACAAAACAAAAGATTAATTTTTGGTTTACGTCTGATTTAATCATTACATAGTGTGAAATAAAGACGTAAAAATTAGAATTCATTATTTCGCTGTTCTTTAAGAAACTCTGAATGAATTCTTGTCTTTTTTATTTCAAGTTATTGATGATTCCTGATTTGTTATTTTTATATCATTCAACATGATTTTTAATCGAAATTTCATTTCCATATCTAAGAAATCAATAACAAATTGTACTACCACGATAAAAATTTTAATTTTACTCATGAAAAGAGCAAGCGTTTAATACTCAAAAGTGGAAATTTCAGCTATACACTAGCTTGAAAATAAAACAGATTTTTAATTAAAAGTAACTGTCTATTGTTTTATAGTTTTGTGTTGGAACTAGTGTTATGATTCATTGTTTTAGAATATATTACGCAATCAAATATTTAAAAAATAGTTCAAATTTGATATAATTTTTTAAAAGTTTTAACAAACTGTATAAAATGTTAACAAAAGTTTTTTTACAGTAACTAAGTGCTTTACTAATTTAGTTCTGTTTTTATTTATTTCTATTTGTTAGTTCGTTTTAATTTATTTTTCTCATTACAGTTACACACTGTAATGGTAGTATGTTAAGTGCATGGGTTATGGAGTTATTTCATTTGTTCTCCATTATCTATGTAACGATGATAACCTTAATTCAATAGAACTACAATTTAATATCCAATGAAAATTTTATTTGTAAACGTGAAATAAAATTCATTTCATATCGTATATCCCAATCTAGTTACAGATACCGAATAATTTCTTTCTTTTTTAAATATAAAATCTGAAAACGTGGAATCAACTCTCATAGACAAGGAACAGTAGATATTGATTTCGGAAAATTTCGTACCACTTTGCAACTTGTTTTGATAATATAATCGATGAAAACTAATGTTTTTAACAAAAAGGTAACATGAATCAGTTTTCAGAAGGGGAGAGTAGAGGGAAATTGAAAAAATTACCCAAGTGACCGGGGAAAATCGCGTGTAGCTCTGCCGGAAATCAATTTAAAGAAATCTTTGAGAGAAAAATTTTAAAGAATAATATTTAAAAGTAATTTTTTTTTCTAAAAAAAATATTTTTTTTTTAATGTAACTTTTAACATTTATAGTAAAAGGATAATATCCACATACTTTTTTTTTCAAAAAAGAAACAAATACAAACAAAAGAATATGCTGGTGAAAAATCTACGAGATTATTTGCACTCATATATCTTCTGTCTCGTGAAATGAACGTGCGAAATTTTATTCAAATCACTCGGCTTCTTTTTCTAATGAAATATATTCTAAAAAATACACTCATCATAGGTAACGTTATTAAATTCTTTTTTAACGTTGTTGCGACGTCGACGGTATGCCGTTGGTTTGGCTTTGCGGTAGATTTTAGAGCGAGGATGGACTGAATATGTTCATAGGTGATGAATGAAGACAACACCTTGTCGATTACTGAAGGATTGTTTAATTGTACGCCGTACTGGCGGTTAAAAAAAAAATTAACATAACACTTGTAACTTAACTTCAAAGATAGCAAACATAAGCTAAATAAAACTTAAAGTAAAGTTCATCCCGACAAGAATTGAGAGAGTCCATCCGGACACGATCGCCTTGAGTGAGGTATGAGTGCAGACTGGTATAAGACGTGCACGAGGGAGCAGTTTGTGACGTAGAGTGACGTGATGGTCTGGTGACCATAGTTTGTTGTGGGCTCCCTGTGAAAACGTAATAAACGTTATTAATTTTTTTTCGTTAAGTACCTGTGAAGAATGATGTATTATATTATTTAATTTTGGCAGCCGTTTACTTATAAATTGAATGTTGTAGATAACGATTTCATAATCAGATCAAATTACGTGCAATTTGATGTGCCAAATTTATCCCCGAACTGCATCCTCTTAAATTAATTTGTTATTTCAAAATAAGCATTGTGCCAAAAAAAAAACTTGAAGTATCCATAACATTCGAGCACAGGGATTTCTGGGTCGACTTGGACTAAATTGCAAGAAGAGAAAAAATGCAATTTTTTCCTATCAAACCATTCTTTTTACCTCATTTTTTAATTTTTAAAACATTTTGCAATATTTTAAAATTAATTATCTCGGCGAAAAATGCATGTATTAAATGAAACCAATTGCATCTGAAAGTTCTATTTTCTACGTTTAATTTAAGCTTCAAAAGACTTTAATCAGTTTGGTAGTTCCAGAGATATTTGCAATGTATTTTTATTGTAAAAATTCACATCTCCGAAGCTAATTACTATAAAGGACTAAAATTTGGATGGGTGGGTGATTATGGAGTACTTAAACATTAATTTGATGTGTATTTAAAAATTTTTAGTGCTAAATTGTCCAAGAAAGCAATTACAAAACAACGAACCGACCGCATGATCAAGTAGCGTAGCGCAGCGTCGTATGCTTCACGGCTCTTGAACGCTCGCAAATAAGTACCAGAGTTTATAAACGTCAGTTTAATTTTTGCACTTTTTGCACTTTTTTCGTATTGTACGTGATCTAATTATGTAATTGTAATCTATAGTGTTTTAATTTATAAGTTTACCGATTACCTAAAAAAAACTAAATCTTTTCCCTCGTAACATTTTTTTTCTAACTGATTTTCGGCCGAGCTATACACTATTTTCGTCGATCACTGGGTCCATTTTTTAATTTCCCTACTTTTTCCCCATTCCGAAACCTTATTCACGTTATTTTTGTGTTAGAAACATTAGTTTTCATCGTATGAATCATCTTACCAAGTTACATCGTTATATGTTTCATCGTTTTATGTTAAATTCTCGTGGGATATCTGCTTGATATGATAGTTATAACTATAATCTCGTACTGAAAAGACGAATGCCCGATAAGTCTAGGAAGTGTATATAAAAAATGACGTTTAAATAATAAAATTAATTATTGTTTTCATTTTATTTTACGGTTTTTCTATTAAAAATGCATTGAACTTCAGAATTTATAACATTATTACGTTATTATTATTAATATGATACACATTACATACATATAAACTAAAATAATATTTAAAAGATTGTTTCAGTTGTAATTGTTATGATTTCGTTCAGAAAAAGGTAATATATTCACGTTTATAATCCATAATTTTATTACAACTGCGTTAGAGAATACATTCTTCTCAAAAGGCCAACAAATGCATTCATCTTAAAAGGAAATGTAATATAATTTGTTTGTAAACTCTGTAACGTTTATAAATTTGGTTTAATACATTTTTTTTGTATGATATAACATGTACAACAAAAAGAAATGCAACTTAGGTGTGCATCTAATAAATAAATCTGCTTATTTAATTTTTAATGAATGAAGTAGCTGAAGACGTTAATAGCGTAACCATGGAGATGGAAGGAGTAAGGTTTACCACCCTTCAAGAGTTTGATCATCCCTCGCTAGCTCCAAGTTTGCATTTTTCCTTCGGTCCGTTACCTCTAGTTCTCGTCATCAACAAAAAGCATTAGCGAATTGCATTTGCATTTCAGATTTTTTAAATTATAAAAGGGACTAACGGTTTAAAGTCCTCTAGATATTATTATGTCGAGTTAAAATATTGTTGTGTACTCTATTCGTCTTAGTTCATTAACTTGATCTTTTTACCTAATGTATGCAGTATATATTCATAATCGTTGAACGTAAAATGAAACTGAATACAGGTTAAAATTAATATTATTAAAACCTAGTAAACTTTACAAAAAAAAAAGTATTTGTTTATTACTCAGGTATATTGCCTTATTTATTCTAAAACTATTAGATGTAATAAAAATAACAGTTAAGACTATTTTATGTGATTCAATGGTTTTATTTGTATAAACAAATATATATAAGGCCTAGAAAAACATAGTAAATGTATACCACTTTGTCATTTTTAAAGTTAAAAATTTAAGCGTACTTAAAAAAAATAAATTTGATTTAGGTTGTGAATCTCAGTAAAAGATCTCGATTTGTAGCATTTATAAAAATATTTTTCGGTTTATTTTATGTTGTACTAATACAGTCCGGTCGTAAAGTTGCTTTTTTTTTTAATTTTTACGGGCATCGACTACTGAGGTCATTAGCCCTCGTCACGTTCTTAGAAAGAAGTTAGTGACACCATCAGGATAGTCATATTTAAGGGTGTAAAGGGCCCTTACATTTTATTTAAAAGCACAAAACTACACAAAAACATTAAGACACAAACAAAAAAGACAAACACAACACTTACGGGGTGTAAAGGGCCCCGATATTAAAATTTGAGATAAGGTTCTCAAAAGACCATGAAATTAAAAATACAACTTATCAATACCATTTTCTTCTACCTGACTCGTTTATAGTTTGTTTAAGCACCCTCGGGGCGACCAGAACCGCCGTTGAGCAGTATATCAGTCGCGTCAGGGCGCCGTGGCAGTTGACTCCTCCTTATAAATAGGCTACAGGCATGTACCACGCCCACCCATAGCCTCGCGCCCTCAGTTTACCCTTGATGGTCTCCCATGCCATCATTGGACACACCCCGACTCACTACTCTTGAATGCAGACGAGCCAGGATGGCCTAGGCAAGAGGGCTACCTCCCGTCACTACACGTGATACGCTTCGAGACTCCCATATACATAATGAATTCCACTTAGAGATTCTTTACACAGCTTTAAAAATTTTCCAACTTTTACAAACTTCTAAGAAGTCCACTAGCGTGTAAAAATGCAACTATCTTTTCTTCATTTCCATTATCCAGATCAGCAATAGTGTCACTTCTTAGACGGAACCTCTTTCTGAGACCCTCATATATTGTACACTCTTCTATTAGATGCTTAATTGTAAGTGTTTTATTACAAACACCGCACATTGGTATCTCTTCGCCGGTTAACAAATATGAATTTGTCAATCGCGTGTGACCGATTCTAAGTCTGGTTACAGCTACTTGTTCACGGCGAGTCAACTTAAAGTCGCTTTTCCATTTATATGGAGAAGTTTTCACTGAGTTTAATTTTGTATTTAAACTCCTCCAATCAGTATTCCATTTGTTTCTATGTTCGTTAGACAGTTTTTAACATCTGCCACTCTTACAGGAAATGCATCCAAATCATCGCAGACTGTTGCCTTTCTAGCAGCTTCGTCTGCGCTTTCATTACCTGTAATATCAGCATGCCCTGGAGTCCATACAAATACGCATCGCTGTCCTCGTTGGTTTAGAACATACAAAATGGACAGGATGTTTGCAATTAGTACATCCTTAATGTTCTTGTTCCAAATTGCGACAAGTGCACTTAGAGAATCGGAACATATTAGCACTCTCTCTTCGCAATCATGTTCTATGTAGGGAAGAGCTTGCTGTACGCGTATGTATGCCGTTATTACAGTATTTAATTCATCATTCGTGCCTGCTATTGTGATACACTGTTTGTTTTGCTGCTCCCCGTAGAAACTAATATGGGGGAGTCAAATCGAGTGTTGTGCAGGCAACAAATTCCTCCAAATGATTCGTTCACCAAAGACATTTAAAAAAGTAATTGATCTGTTGAGTTGTAATGCCATCTTGTTGGAAACAACTGTGATTGATTTCCACTTCTGTTAACTGACTAATGTATTTTGCTAAAACAGCATAACAACGACTATTAACTGTAATTTCAACAAAAACATTGGACTCACAATGCGCGTTCTACTCACGATAACAGTCGTGTATTTGGTGAGTTAATACCCTCCAAGATGAAACCACGCTTCATTTGTAAAAAAAGTAATGTCGAGGATACATACTTACGGAATATTGGTCAATAAAACGTTTAAATCATTAACAATAATTTAGTCTTGAGACATGATCTGTAGGTTTCAGTTCTTGAACACGCATTACTTTGTGTCATTTGAAAAGTTTCATTTCTTTTCTTACAGTATTATGTGCGGTAGCAAGTCCAATATCGTGCTGGTGTGCTAACTTATGCATTGATTTTAATGTACTTTCATTTTCATGCTCTGAATGAACTGAATGTACCACATAATGTAACCACATATGTAAAGCTTATTGCATAGCAACTTTCTGAACCCACTGCATAATAATATTTTTGTATGCATTCCTATTTCATTCGCTAAATAAAACATAATTTTTACTTCCTTGTACGAAGTAAAGCAAGTATTGTGATCGCCAAAAATGTCGGTTTCCAGATTTCAACGGAAATATCCATTTTGACCAACCCTCCATCTATTTTGTCAAGTTTTGGCGTGACGTCTTTACGTACGTATTTATCTCTTATAACTCAAAAACGATTAGCTGCAGGATGATGAAATTTTGGATTTAGGACTGTTGGAACATCTTGTTGTGTACCTCCCCTTTTGATTGCTATCGACTGAACCAAAAGTGTCCAAAAAAGCCCAAAATTCTAAACAATTTAGATTTTGGACTTTTTCTTAACTGCAGCAATAAGCCCTTATTGAGAGCGTTTCAACGATATATCATAAGTGGTACTTACTTTCATTGGTTCCAGAGTTATAGCAAAATAAAATTTTAAATGTGAAACATTTGAATCTTAGGGGAAGGCACATCTTTATTTAAATTTTTTTTTTTTAATTTTTATTTAAATATATTGATTTATTAATATTAATTAACCTCATTGTAAAAAAAGAAAAAACAGAAGTTTTTAATGAAATAAAATTTTATGTACTTTTTAAAGAAACGTGTAAATATAATTTAATTGGCGTGATGTAATAGAAGATTTAATAGAAGTCATGGTGTGTTGTCCACATCATATTTTCTCTGTTGTAGTGCGACTGAAAATATGTACATCCTACCCACCTGTGTATATGTGATGCTTAATTCACTGCTGCTGCTGTTTACTAGATTATTTTTCTTTAAATTTATTGGTAGTATATCCTGTTCTCTTTTTCTTTGATTATGAAAAAGGAATAACCATAAATTTTTTTCTTTAAAATTTTTGAATGTATTTATTTATTTTTTTTTTTTTGAGAAACTTTAAATGAAAATTTTGATTTTTGAGAATAAATGAAATAGGAGTCGTATAGTGAAATATTTGGTTAATACTGTGAATTTTCCAAATTTGTTATGAATCTTCTGGCCACTGTTTCAGAAACAATATAGAATATACTGGTGCATTGTTTTGATGAGAATCCAATCTTCTTCTAGAACAAATTCGGCAGTTTTTTACTCCTCGCGAAACTTTATAAGAAGCTCAACTTTATAAGTTTTAGTAAATTATTTATTTAATCTTGAAATTACCGCTCGTTTATGATATCTTTAAAACATCGAAGACACCATTGAGTTAGGTGTTAAATTTATATTTAAGTGTATGAGAAGTCTACCAGTCCACCGATTGCCGCTTAGTTTGTCGATGGTCTTAAAGTATTCCTATCATATCTGAGGACCTTTTCAAGTAAGAACGTTTGTCCATTCGTTTCAGAATAACATCACAAATACCAATCAGCTTATCTTTTAGATTCAGTGTGGGTACTTTCGTCTCCATTTGGTCATACTTAGATTATAACATAAAATTTGTATTACATATGAGCCCTTCTTTTACTTTCATATGGTATTTTGACATTTAAACAACTGAACGTGAAAGACACCTCTATCTTAGATTTCATTGAAGATTAAAACTATTTTATATAAGATTCCTTAATTTTACCAAGTGAGAAATTTGAGATTGATGGATGTCGTTTTCGATTTTTGAACAATCTATAACTTTAACTGTAGCGTGAAAATAGATATTGTGAAGAACACAGCTGTGGATCAACTACCAAAGCTTCCCAAAGTTGAAACAAGTTTTACGCAAATGTACGTGATTCATAGATTAAGAATATTTTCATCAACTCTGCTACTAAGTGACGCTACACACCTACATTTCGTTAGTGGCTAAACCTCGGATGTGTACACTTAATTTTTGGGAGATAATTTCCACAAAATTCTGTTAACAAATGTATTTTTATTTAAGTCACTGATAAAAAAAATGGATTTATGGCATAAGAAACGGATAATTTATTCTCTGTGATATATTATCTGTCATTTTATAGCTGTAACCACGAGTTTTCCTTTTTGTTCATAAAAGTATTTATAAATATACTTCTCAGATTCTTCATACAACTTTGACGCTCTATACGTTGACCGACCACTACAGAAGATATTCTTCCTTTAATTACATTTCTATTGGTTCGGTTCTCTGTAATCTTTTCTTACAGTCTACAACATACAACGATACTATATTTTTTACCACATAAGGTAAAAAAGTTTTGATTTCCATGCTGCTATTTTTATTATCCGATTTTCTTCCTACATCTCATGGGAATTGAGTACTAGAGCTTATGTCAATGGAGAAAAAATGTAGACACAATATCTGAATTTTTATACACAATAATCCCTTAGCATTCATCGAAGATACTAAGCGTAAAAAAACTTTGAAAGAATCACGAATTATTTACTATCGCATTTTAATTCGCTATTTAGTTTTTCTAATTAGTACATTTAATAAGTTAACTGATTTTTATTTCTGAAACAATATTGGTAGTATTCAAAAAATTATAATATTTTATTAGTATAGTAATTATATTTATTAAAAATTTAATTTGGCTGCATAATATATATATAAAAAAAATAAATAGAATAAGGTTTACAATAAATGTTAAAATTGATTCCAATTCAGTTATTGTCAATAGCTCGATAAGAATATAAATGTTTTATGCTGTGCCATTTCCATTTTATCAGGTTTTCTGTTACATTTCTATGATTTTTTCCTAACTGTTCCTAAACAGATGTCTCAATAGTTTAACCAATTGACAAAGTACTTAGTTTTTTGTTCGTACAGTAATTTTTAGAATATTTTTTAGGCTTTCTGTTGTTTTAATTAGTAAGCTATTGTTGCGATTATAAAACATGTTGCGAAAAAATTAATGTAGTTTCAATTGCTCTAGGTACATTAGATAAACAAATCATATAAAAATTGTACAGAAAAAAAAATACTAATATAAATTGAATTCGTCTTACTTTACCAATGTTTATTCTTTGCACAGTAAAATCATTAGTAAGGATTTTTAATAGAAAAGCCTTTTTTAGTTACTTACCTCTGGGAATAACTACGATAAATTCAGCTTTCTAATCTTCCTATCTAGGAAATGGGTTATGCCTGATTTTCTTCATAATTTTCATTAATAAAGTTTCTACATGTTCGTTTATATTATAAATAAATGAAGTATACTGGATTTGTGGTTTTAGAGAATGAAAAGCAACAGTTGTGACACGATAAAATCCAACCGGGCATTTTGTAATGTTAAATAAAATTCATACTATATTCATGCACGTTACATGAGAATTTATATAACTGTGTAGAGTTAGAACCTTTTTATTATTGTTGTATATTTTTATTTTGTACAAATTATAATCCTTGATAATATTTTTAACGATCAAATTAATTAATGTTTACGAACAATAGAAATTAAAAAATCGTTAATATTTCATATGTCTCTATATTGTTATCATCGATTTATTCCGATCTTGTGATCCGTAAACGAGGTACATTTAAAACAACGACAAGGGTTGGGACGTATCTATATCGTGTTAATAATGAATTAATGTGAGAGCAATTTGTCACAGTCCATTCAACGAGAACCCTAACCAAAAAATTTTATTGAATTCAAACCCAACAGAACACAATATTGCTTTTTAATCAGATTAATTGAAGTTTTCAACGACGGGGGCCACGAGCTATAAGCTCGGATATCCTTTTGTCCCCTATCACACCTCTATGTACTGACTGATTAATGAAACTCAATTCTGGAAGGCAATTATTATAGTTTTCATCAGAACATATACGGTCCAGGATGATGATTATCATCATACTAAACGAACCACACGCGATGTTTTATACATAATTGAATCTTTTGATTTATCGTTCGTACGAATGTAACGCCCTCTTTAAATAAATATTCACGTCCTAATGATAAAATAAAACGTTGAATCTTTTATTATAAAGTACGAACGCATTCGAGTGATGCTGAATCGAATCGACCGGCGTACACTCGGTGTATATATCGTACTGTACAGTAAATGAATAATAATGAACATTCCAACTAATAAACCAACCCCTTTTCAGTTACAGAGCGGTGAGTATCCTTTCAACCATGTTATACTCACACTTTACACTCGGCAACAATCATCGCATAGTAGTTACGTTTCGTTATGCAAACAATTCTGTTCTTCCTTCCGCCGCATCTCTACATCCGAGATGGTAAACTTTAGTATCGACACAACATTCAACTGAATGAACGTTATGTTGTCTTTGCACAACTTACCACTTTAATGAATTAATGGACTGAATGAATGTATCACTACTGAATATTAAACCGGTTAACGTTATACATTTGATAATATCGTCTTGGACTTCCTTTAAATTGAATTGCACATCATTCTTATAAACTGGACTACTATTGTTGTTGTTTATTATTATTATTTCTGTAACAAGTCATATAATTTACAGTAACTTCAACAGCAATAGTAATAAAATTAATGCGACTTTATATAAGTTTTATTGTTCACTAAATAAATAAAACCTTACGGAACAATAACCAAATTCAAAGTTTTATTCATTTCATCTACAAGACAAACTAAAATATTCCTAACAATACTGAATCTTTAAGCGTAGAATTCTCTTTTTAATTTCTTACATTAATCAAACTATTTTGTTTGTTTTTTTTCCCGAAGTCTTTTTTATCTGCTACTCGGAAAATTAATGAACTAATGAGTGAGTTACTGAGAGCTTATTTAGATTTAATAATTTAGCAGTTCGTTTTTTACGATTTCTGTTTTTTCTAGAATTTTCGAGTTGTAGAATGGAAAAATAAAGCCTCTTTATTTAGTTTGACGGGTTGAAGGATATGGTTTGTAACGGTATTTCTGTAGAAAGTTTTCATGGATTTTCAGTATATTTTATCTAAACTTTTCGTTTCTATTTAACGTATTAAAAATAACCATGAAAATCAGAGTGTCATCTTGTCGTTAAAAGTTAAACTTAATTTATCTTCTCTTATAAATTGTTAAAGTTTGATTACAGTTCAAAATTCCATTTTCAATTTATCATTTATGTATTCAGTTCGGTTTCAAAATAGATGAGAAATATAATCTAAATGATCTAATTTAAACTAATATATGACTAATCTTAAGCCAGATTCACTCCTGTAAAAAGAGTTAAAAAAATTCCGTGATCCACTATTAATCACACAAAAATAATGGTTTCATTTAACCTGAATTTTAAGTTACTTCTACAACCGGTTCAGAAGGCAAATGATATTAGTTAATGAAAATTTTATAACAATTATTTCGCTTTCGGTTGTTTTTAAGGAAAATTTATAAATTAAGAGTATATTATTCAGAGTATTTATTAGTGTAAGATGACAAATTCTATTATTGAATTTTAACTGGTTTTAACTAATAAATCAACCACTTTCCAGTTACAGAATAGTGAGTACCGTTTCAACTGTGTACTCACACTCTACACTAGACAGATAAGAGATATGTCGGTTTTGAAAAATTTTGCTTCGTTTCGCTACTTGAGGGGGATGACTTGCGAAAAATCTACTTATTTTCCCAAAGGATAATTTTTAGGATTAACTTTGTCAAATTATATAGCTTTCTCGGTGTTAATGAAATAGAAGAATCAGTCAGTCAGGTACTTACTGTTTGAATATATTAATCGGTTATCTTTTCTTTCAACCTCTTATTCCTCTACGGGCAAATGAAAAATTTCCATGAAGCAATACCTTCCTTCCGAAACGAAACCTATGTAACATATTTCAAGATACTAGCTATTGTAAATTTTCTTAATAACTCCTATTTAATTAACTGTTTTTAATGATTTTTAATGAAAATAGTTTTTGTATATGTTTCAAAATTTTATTTTTAACAAAAAACAATATAAAAAAAAGTTCTGTGAAAAGATTTTATTGAGTGAAACTATATTTTAGCTCTTCTACTTTTAAAAGTATTTCACTAAGAGTTAAAATTATCACTTTTTCGTTATATTAAATTCTATTGATTTAAAAAATGTTCTAAAATTTGTTTATTGCTTTTCTTTGATAATGAAGTAAATAAATAAATCCGTAAGGTTTAAGATCATAATTATCTTAATTTTGTCCGTAGGGAAAGGTTTAATCTTTTGGTTGTACGTAAAATATCTGCAAATATTAGCAGCATCGTTTCCCCCTTATTAGTGTTTGGGAGACAGTTACAGAAGTAGAGATCAGAAGAAAAAATGATGCTTGTTTGAAAGGCTAAGGAAGAAAGATTTGTAACTATTTATTTATAAATAGTTATTTATTTATATTTATATAAAATTCTTCGTAAACGACTGTAATAGTATATTATATGTTTACAGACATTTTATCTTATTTTGAAATTTGGTTAAGTATTTATCAAAAGCTGTGGCCGTTGGCTGTTAGCCGTGTCATAAAATGTGTGTGAAGTAACCTTGCAGTAAAAGTAAATTATCTTTATGAGAGTGTAATAAAATTAAATCCTATCGCTAATTTGGTGAATTTTAAAATTTCTATTATTATTATTATAAACGTTTTTATTTTATCATACATTGCTTCGTCTTATGTAATAATTATTTTGAAAAAAAATGTTGTACCGTTTTTAAAAACTTGTGCAGATATCATTGAAAGTTTACGTTATTATCGCGTTTAGAATGATTGGCTCGTTACTTAGCCGAGGCTACTAAAAACGACCGGTAAACATTGCCATAAAAATTTAAGTGAGAGTTAGGTTATTCTTTCTTTTTTATTGAGCGACGCTTCAAGTAGGAATTTTAACGAAAAAAGGTGTGTATAAAACCAATATAAAAAGTTTTCGATTTTTATCGATTCTTGTTTATGATCGACTTACGATGTCATATTGAAAAGTAGAACATAAAATAAAATAATCTTGTACAGGTTGTAATTTTAGACTACCTATGTACTGATGTAACTTTTAAGAATTTCTGTATTGAAAATAGTGTCTTGAATTTATTAACTACATTATTAATGCAGCCAAATATACAACCAAACTTTAAAACGAAAAACCAGTATTAAATTATCTTTTATGATGGTGAAGTGTTTTTATTGATAAAAATTTGAAAAGCTTAAATTTCACGAGCAAATACAAATATTTAAAAGATTAAGTTATACCCTTTTCTGCAACAATTTATTACACTCGTTTTAGGCTCGATTATTTTCAAATTAAAAATATTGGCCCTGTGAAGAATTGATCACATGTTTATGCAATTCATATTTGTGTCATAATTTAATAAATTACAAATTTGCTGTCAGTTGTATTATTCAAATTGTAACGAAATTACTAATCTTATAACATCTATTTATATGTGATTCAGGAAAGCGTTCTTGGACCTATCTTGTTCTATGCATTGTTCATAGACAATTTTCCTCTCTCTCCTCGATGAACGCTTCCTACGCGTATTCGCACAACGCTTCTTACGTACACACGCGCGCGCATAATATGTTATGTAAACTATAATAATACGTATTAGTATTAAACTATTTAAATTATAGAAATGTATTATTAGGAAAATACATTGTTTTCTTACATCATATTAACAGATTTATGTATCGGAATACTGTCGTGTATTATCATGTTGCAATATTTATTTTAAAATACTGACAATAAATTCAGTAAAAGTGAATTTATTGTTTTAGGTTTAACTTTATTTTAATAATACATATTTCCATCACTTGTGCTTGGTTCGTATGGCTCTCCGTTTTATACAGTACATGTTTCATGTTATAGCTAACATACAGTTGTGTTATTTTATTTTGAAAATAATATTTATTTTAATTTTACTGAAATGATATTTAATTCTTTTCTGTTAAAGTATGGTACAATATATAGACTTTTAAAATTGTGATAAATTATCCTCCTGAATAAAGTCAAAGAGGGTAATCCATAATTTCTTACAAAAGTGGTACATTAATTAGTTACCTTTTACTTTATGTTACTGTGCTTCTTAAATTTACTTTATGAAGGAAAATTTGCATTACCTAAGTGAAAGGAAGTGCCTTCCCTGATTGTTCTAAATTTCGAGTGGAGTTCCACTCTTCATAGAAGGTTGTTCTCTTTGCCTCTGTTTCTGTCCAGGATTTCCTTATAAACCCTGCAGCACCATCTGTAATTGGCGGGATGGAACAATTGACAAAGCGAACAAGTAGTCTGAGTATTTCTGTGTTTACGACAATCTGCAGTTCTGTGACCCGCTGCACATTTAACACAACGGTAAGGCCGCATGAGGTTGTTCTTACTGTGACTGTATTGCTAGCATCTCATGCACTACACCAATCCAGAAGGATTTCTGGGTTTCTTAACATAACCATTTTTTTTTTAAACCTGGTCGTTTTTAATTTCTCGGTAACAAGTGAAAATATCAACTTCATTTTTTTGGTTTGTGTAATTTTCATGTAAAAACTAAAAACCCAGTTTCTAGATTATTCGAAATTCGACCTTGAAAACGGTGAAGAAAGGTAAAAAAATGACTGCAAATTTTCTCCATTACCGACTATGCTGAACTTCACTAGATTCACTAGATTGGGGATGCATTGCTCTTCAAATGAATATCTAAAAACCATTTTTGGGTTTTTGAATTTCGATTTTCGAAGGCCACAGCAACTGTCCTTGTTACTGTATGTAAGATTCGACTGGCTGCACCTGCCTCCGGTTAAAAAACAAAATAAAAATTTTAAAAAATGCGATGAAGTACGGTCACCTCCTAGTGGTGTTTGTCGGGTAACGCTAACAATCGGGCAAAGTACATTTTTATCCGCATGAACTATTAACCAGTTACAATTAATATTTCTAAACCCACCGAGTTGGTCTAGTGGTGAACGCGTCTTTGCAAATCAGCTGATTTCGCAGTCGAGAGTTCCAGCGTTCATGTCGTAGTAAAGGCAGTTACTTTTATACTGATTTATATTCTAAATCGTGGATACCGGTGTTCTTTGGTGGTTGGATTTCAATTGACCACACATCTCAGAAATGGACACGTCTCAGTCCTGAGACTGTACAAGACTACAATTCACTTACACTTATACATATCATCTTCATTCTTCCTCTGAAGTATTACCTGATGGTGATTCCTGGAGGCTAAACAGAAAAAAAATTTCTAAGATGAAGGCCGACTGTTTTGAAAATTATATTCTTAGGAAATTTGGGGTCCTGTACTGCTCGTACTGTGCTCTGAAGAAATTACAATACACTGAAATTTTTATAATTGTACAGGTTTTAATTTTTATTATCGTAATATTATTATTCTTACAAGCATGAGTTTAATGAACACAGCGGGCTCCAAGGGGGTAGAGTCCTCTGGCTAGAAGGGACTGCCGAACCATGACTGGCTAAATATCCCCTGACCGCGTCGGGAAAGTAACAATGTAGCTCAGGCGAAGCTGCGAAGAGGATGCTCTATTTTTTTTAGGCTTGCAAATATTCTTTAGATATATATTTAAAAAATGCTGTCGAGGTTTGTTTAATTTAGATTTTTGAAGGGGTACGGCGCGGCGGCTCAACCAACACAAACATTGCGCCGCGGAAGAACGCTCATCTTAGGGATGCCATTGCCTCTAACCTTCCGGGCGACCACTCCGAAGCCTGCTATGCCGTCCGGGGCACGGGGTACCACTCGGTCAGCCGGGACTAGGTCCTCTCAATCGCTTCCCTCAACTCAGGGGGCCCCCAAGGGGGTGACTTGGTCTTTAATTGCCTGCCTTAAATCAGAAGTCCCCCAAATAGGGGACCTCCGACCGGGACTCTGTGTTTACGCTTTCCCTTGCTACTCACCCCAGGAGTCCCTGTTCACTCATCGGAAGTGCGACCACCTCAGTGTCGCACTCCACATGAACGGGACTATCTAGCCACACCCTACACTACCCCACTAGGTACCATCCTCTTGCTGGCTTGACTGGCTGTATCTATCTCCAGTTACTTGACTAAAAACTTGAAAAAAGTAGTTAAAAAAATATATTGAGAAATGAATTGCGGTAGTGTACCTAATTCCATAGTGTACCATTCACTAGCTAATTCACTCCATTAGGTAGTAAATGGTGTAGTCGGGTAACGATCATAACCGGGCGAAATACATTTTTACCCGTACGGGTTTTCGTACGGGTAATCAGTTATAACTGTTATGGAGGCCTAATTTTGAGGCACTCAAAATTAAGGTCTTGTTCTGACCAAACTGTTAACGTGAAGAAATTACAATACACTGATAGTTTTTATTAATCGAAAAAGCTTTCATTTTTATTTATTATTATTCTTACTGAATTTGTGTAATGCAAATAGGAGGGTCCAGGGTGCAGATGACTTCGCAGGAAGAGCGAGTGAAGAGAGCCTTGACCGGCTAAACATCACCTGAATGCGACGGGAATCGCAAGTAACCATATAGCTCGGGCAAAGCTTCGTCGGGTATCCTAGTAATTATGAATATATATATATATATATATATAAAGATAATAAGCATTTCTTCGTATTTATTTAAGTATAAATTAATAATAAAAATATTCATTTAATTTAAAATATATATACATTTATTTCGTTTTTCAGTTGTCGGTGTTTCATGTAGGTTCATCATGCTAAAAAATGATATAAAATAATATCCAGAAGTAAAGTTAAGAAATAGGAAAGGTTTTCGTTCTATTAAACGTTGAAGTAGTTCTTTTAAATAAATTAGTTTACGGTTTTGTTTAAAATTATCTTGCAGTTGTGAAACGTAGTACTTATATAGATATCAAAGTAAGGTAACTAGATAAATCACTAAACGTTCAGCGTGTATCACGAAATGTTTCACGTAATAATTACGATATCAAAACCAAATTGTTAGTTTTGTTTTATTAATATTATACATGAAATGTTAAATATGTATACACTATTTCGTTATAAGTTAATTAAGATACGGCTTTGAACGCGGAAGTTGTATTATGAAACGAACAGCATTTCTTGAAAGTTTGTTATGCAAGTCGATGTTAGTGTTAATTGATCAAAAGAGTATTAATAAAAATAACAATAATAGTAAATTACCATTATTATTGTTATTTTTTAATTACAAATTCTTAAAGTAAGATTCAATAATTTCTTACGTGTCAGAAATGTGAATAAATAAAGAAATGTCTGTAACCTTAATTGCCTTGAGGCATATCCAGAAGGCCATGGTTTATTAGTTTTAGTTTTATTTGCTCAGTTGTTGTAGTAAGTAAATAAGACGGAATTTTGCTACTAAGTTCATGTATGTCGGCGTCTTAGTTTTGTTTCATGTCGTCGGAACAGTTAAGCCCTTCATTCTTAGAAAATTGATTGGATAATGAGTAAATACCAAGGGTTTTTTCTTTCCTGAAATGGGTAGTACAATAGAATTGTCATGTTGAAAATCACAAAGTGTTTTTTTTTCAGAAACTAAATTATGTACAGGAATTTATAAAAAATTTTAGAACTTAAATAAGTAATTTTTTAACGATTTAATATTTCAGTCTTTAAAATTAAAGATTTTTATCAATTTTTAAAATGATTCATCTTAAAAACTATCAGAATTGGAATAGTTTGCAATCCTTTTTTTATAGTTACAGGATGTGATACATACCCCTAAAGGCAGTATAAATGTATATAACTTTTTTTTTCAATATTATTTCCAATGAGGTGATATCGGGAGATTTGATAATTGTCAAATATTAGAGCAAATGGAAAGATACTTAATTTTTATTCATTCTTTTTCTAAATAGCTCACATGTTTTTAATTTATAATTTTGTTTTGTTACAAACCCGTAGATCGAACGGTAGCACAAAATTAAATTTTGGAAATCTTTAATTATGTAATTTATTAATATTAAAACATTTTATTCGTTTTTAAGTAAAAAAAAAATGCAAGTTGTAAACTTTAAAATAATATTTAACTTTCTTGTTATTGGACAGGTTAAAATTTATTCATCTTCACAGTTTATGTTAAAAATCATGTAAATTTCATCTACGTTGGTTAGATGTAGCTATCTTTAATGATTTTATTTTGTTGGTTCTGAACATTAAATAATTTGTTTATTTATTATAATATATATTGAAATAATTTTATCACGTAAAGAAAATTCTTTGTTTAATTTATAATATACTCTTTCATTAATCTTAATGATTCATAAATCACATAAACAGTGTATTTTACTGGTATGTTTCATAATTGTGTTGTAAGTTAGAATTAACTCCGAGATCAGGTTTGTGGGATAATTTAAAGACGTTCCCTTATTTCTTCAAATTACTTTCCGTATCACGTGTCCCAATTATTGACCACTCTGTTAACTTTAGATCCCTCTTAGGTAATTATTTTAATTATTCCTTCTTACCTTACACCCTTAAAATCCCATCTCATACAGACGACACGGCGTTTAGATGTTTTTTTACATTCCAGTTTTTTTTTTCATTTATTTTTTTTTTACAGTCCTTAAACATATTAAGATTTTTTTTAAAAATTGATTAATAGATCGATAATGATTTAAACTATGTATTATTTTTCAAGATTGTATAGAAGGTCGGGAATTAGTTAAAGATGTCGGTTTAGTTCTAACATTTCAAAAAATATATTAGATATTCTATACAATTAACTTGAAATTATTTTGTTGTTGATTTTTATGACTTTTTTTTCATTATAACTGGTACTACGTTTTCTGTACCTCATGATTCTCAGCTTTTACCTTTCTCTAAGGTTGGAGATAATTCTAGATTTGCAATGCAAAGACAAATTTTTAAAAGAAAGTTACGATAATCTGAATCAAAAAATTATATTGGGGATGGTAAGTAGCTCACTATTTGTATCTGCTGAGGACATGGCTATTGAAAAAAATTTGTCCATAGCACTGTATGAGTAACCTTTTACTTGTTAATATCTACATTTCACATTATTCAACACCTGAGTACTTTACGTTTTAACATAGCTGTTAGAATAAAAAATATCTCCATTCTATCTTGCATTCATCCATCCATCATTTTCTACTCTAACCGTTCTGTTAGCCTTACTGTCACCAAGTTCATGGGATTAAGTTAGCGATTTACAATGTAGGGATACACTGATGTTTACTTAGGTAATAGAATGTACAACCTGGCCATGAAAGTTATTTTTTATTTTTAATATTATTTTTTGTTGTTTTTTATTGTTATTTAAACAATATTTTTTTACATTTAATATAATTTTAAAATGTTAAATCTCTTTTCTAATTTAGTATCCGATTAGGCTTTATTTTATTTCTTTGGATTACGTAAAAGCTTAGATCGAATGTGACATAAAGAAAAACTTTAATTTTTTTACCATTCAATTTTTAACTCTTTGGATCGGTCTACAACCATAGTTACTGCGAAAAACAACACTGATAGTATTTTTTATATTTATATAAATTTCTGGTTAATTACTTTAATTACTAAGTGGTTACTTAGTAAGCGATTAGTGATTTCTGTTGTTATCGATCAGTTGATTATTGCAATCGTATACAATGCTGAAAGACTGAGGTTTAAATCCCAATAACTGTTGTATAAATCAATATTCTTAAATATTCATGTTACGCAAACGGTAATCATTGGAGGTTAGTTAACGATATTTTCGCAGAAGACGTATAAGAACAACAATCTAAATGTAGGTCCATTAATTGCTGTTACAATACAGTTTGAGAGACTGTACAATCGCAATGATCTTAAATTCGTTTGTTTAAGCTTGATTTTATTTATTACTAGATCAATTTCATTAATTTTATGTATTATTATTCTTACTGATTGATTTGGAAGGAATTAAAAATCAGTCAGCTTCCAGCTTATTTAATCTTAGTAGGACGGAATATCTTATAAAAATTAAGAATTATATTTATTATTATAAATAAATACACACTCTAAATAAAGATATACCGAGAAAAATAATTTTCATTCACCAGTAAAACGCTAATGTTTGTTCGTTATGTAAAAATATAATTACATTCAAAAAGTATTTTAGTTTTTTTTTTGGTATGTACAGTTTTCATTGCCTAAAAATCGTTAACATCAGTCCGGTAAAACACTGGAAATATATTCTTTAAAAAGGCTCAGCTCACTTCAAAAACTTGAGCTTCGTTTACTTTAAAATATAAGCTTTTATATTATTAAACACCCTTTCCAATTCCTTTTTAAGTCTTCTTAGGTTTTTACTCATTAATTTTAGCGCCTTGTTTTTACAATCTTTTTCCATTAATTCTTTCAACATACTTTTTGTCCCGCTTTCAATTTTTTCAGTTCAGAGAATACTAATTTCTGACAGTTGAATAGTTTTTCTTCGTCTTGTTCTTGAGAAATTCTGTCTAATTAATTGTCATAAATTAAAATAAATAAATTAACAATCTTTCGTACAAGTTATAATAACCGTATAATAGTTTTCGGTTGAATTTTTTATTATTTCCCTTTATTAACTTCTTTATTTTAGGACGGCATTCTTTTCATTTATAATAATTTTTTTTGCCTGATCGATGTATTACAAAGTATTAATCCTTTGTCTCTACGGTATAGCCTACGTATAACAACGGTCATGGTAGATATAACATTTGATTGATGATGAATAGGGTGATTTGCATCTCCCAGCGGGGTGGCATGGAACGTTTATGTCCCCTTCCTGGTGTCCCGTAGCATTCTAATGAAAAGCACTGCCCACTACGATAATTCTTCATTAACTTTTGTCTGTCCGCCTCTTCCACTACTCCCCCGATCCAAAACACAAGATACATTACTAGGAAATTTAAACATTTTATTGTACTGAATTTTTCACGCTTAAAATAATTATTGTAACCCCTCTATTGATGTTATCAATTTTATAATAGTGGTATAATAATTTATTGTCATTAATAATTGTACAAAGTGAATAAGAGTTATGATTTCGTGATATTACGTAATATACAAAACCGGAAGCGCATAAATTATACAGGAACGAACAGTATTAAACTGCATATATTTGGTTTTTTTTACTATTACGTTATCGGGTAAATATTTTGTTGATTGGCTCATTTTTCTTATTATAACAATTATAATAATGACGTATTATTTACAATTATGCCATAATAAATAATGCATTTATTCCTATTTCCATCTTAACTTCCGAAATGTTTCGTTGAAATTCATTAAATTTTTATCATTTTTTTATTTTAATTGATTTTCAACTTTATTGTTAATGAAGATTTGAATACAAAAGTTATTGTTAATATTAAATATTTTTTTTATTTTTAATTATTTTATAAAATTAAGTATTTTTAAACCCGAGTTATCACTTTGTTAGTATTATTATTATTTACCTGGTTGTTAAACGAATATATTTGATAGAAAACTACGGGTACTACTAACCAATTTATTTTATGTTTCAATGATTTAAAATCCTTACAATATGAAAATATAAGGATCGCGATCAAAAAATTTACAAAAATTAAAAAATACTTATCTAAAAACTTAAAGCAAATTTTTTTTCGTATTTCGACCATTGTTAAGAGATAGATTATCGAATGTTGATTTCAACTACTAACAACGGTTGCGCTAAGCAGTATGATCTTGTTTTAGTGAACTTTTATTAATTACTCTAATACTTTCTGTATATTATTTGACGTTGTTAAATACTTATTCCGATTACATCGATTCAAATTAAAGGTAAATTGTTTGAAAATAGAATTACAAATTTTAATTAGAAAAAATAAGATTCTTGCAAACCTTAGTATTAGAAATACAATGGAAAATCGAAAAGAAACAAAATTAGTTTCGTATAAACGAGTAAGTTAGGAATTTTATGGAGGCAAGTTTTTCTAGCGTACGCTTTTGTCATCGGGATAATGCTTTATATAGCATACTGAATTTTTAAGAAACAAATTAAGCAACGTGGAAATGTTAGTCAGAAATAATCTAACGGCATAAAGTGTAAAATTATTATAGGTAAACAAGATAGAGAATTTCGTTATACATCATGAAAGATGTTGAAAGTTATAGTGCTGCAAAATATGCAGTTAAAGTTATTATTTTTAGGTAATATTAAAGTTTGTTTTGGTAGAGAATTGTAGTTGTTTGTGTTCAATTAACATAAAATGTTCAGGAATGGTTTGCGTAAGAATGCAGAAAAAAGCAACTTTAGTTTTTTTTAGTTTGGCCTTTATTTAAAGTTTTAAATAGAAATTTAAAATTAAATAAGCATTAATAATACGATTATTTTTAGTTTTACGTAAAAAGATATTTATTAGGTTTTTAAGAATAGCCCGTAGCGAACCAGGATAGTTCATTTAGTTTATTTCTAATAATAAAGATGAATCGACATAATACGTTATATTAAGATGTATTATTACAAACGTAGTATTGAAGTTTCTTTATTCTTAAAGCGTTCCAACTGCTGTTATTAGTGAACCGATGAGAAGTAACAGCAATTACAGGAGATCAGGAGATAATGATTGCAGTCGCCATTGCTACAACAAACCAGAGCTTCTACTTCTAAAGGAAACATAAAACTTGGGAAGGAGAGGGTGCGATTTTAGTCGATTTTCGTGCACTGTCACGTACACTAGGGATCACTCGCCCTCATTTAACAATGGAGTAATTTGCGTTTTATTGTTGGCTTCTTTCCAGAATACCATCACTACTGCTAAAGGACATGCCTACCTTACTTTTCTCTCTCCTCTTGTTTATCCCCCCCATTGTTCAACAGTATATCCGTCAGTCACATTTTCCAGCTTTTACTCGTTAGAAAAAATATGTATAATGTTTGCCTAACATAATAATGCTTTTAGTAAGTATGTATTTTTGTTTTAAACCATATTTAAAATTCCGTTTTCTAAAGGATAAAATAATATGCTTGTACAAGTATAAAAAAAAAACTTTAAAGAGTACATGTTTCACATTTTATTTTACGGTAGTAAAACTTTACCTTTTCATTTTGTTCTTTACTGATCATAATTAGAGTTGATATTATATAGATTAATATTTTATGTCTTAAATAGGATGATCAATACATGGCGATTCCCAAGTGGAGGGCTCTTGATTTTTTTTATCAAATTGATATGCAGTAGGCGTGCCTGGAGGACTGTTAAAAAAGTACTGAAAGGTAAAGAGGGATTGAACCACGAACATGTAAAGAATACCCCCTTGTCCATTAACATAAGAAAAGCTAAAGACAGAATAAAATTATTTTACTGAAAAATCGTTTGCTCTCTTTGATTATTTTTTGTGATTTTTGGATACGCTAAGTCTACTAAACCTTACTTACTTAACCTTACTTATGGTCTTTCCTTTCTTTTTCCTGTTTAGCCTCCGGTAACTACCGTTTAGATAATTCTTCAGAGGATGAATGACGATGATACGTATGAGTGTAAATGAAGTGTAGTCTTGTGCATTCTCAGTTCGACCATTCCTGAGATGTGTGGTTAATTGAAACCCAACCACCAAAGAACACCGGTATCCACGATCTAGTATTCAAATCCGTGTAAAAATAACTGGCTTTACTAGGACTTGAACGCTGTAACTCTCAACTTCCAAATCAGCTGATTTGGGAAGACGCGTTAACCACTAGACCAACCCGGTGGGTTTACTTATGGTCTTAAAAAATCAAACCGTAACGCTAAAGAAGACTAAAGATTTTTAATTTACAATTTAGTAGCTCATTTACTTTATACATATAATCAGTCCATAAAAGTAATTAGAACAAATTAACAAAAAAATTATGGATTATTCATAATGAAGTGTTAAAATATTTTGGTTTTCAGTTTATTTTATAAATACAGACAGACCTTTTTTGTGATGTTTCGTTAGTGTTTTCTTTCTTTATTTATGTTTATTTTTATATATAACTGTTTTTAATAATAGTGTACTGCTTAACAGATTTTAGTTTTATAATCGTAAGTGCTTTCACTTGATTATTAATTATTTTTTTAATAAAATCTATTATATATTCTTTTTAATTAATTATTAAATAACATTTCATGTATCCTGTCTGAATTCATTCATGCTTCATTACTAACGGTTCACGTACAAATGTGTCATCTATTAATAGGATATAAAAAAAATAAAAGAATTTGTTTCTTTTATCATTTAAAATTCTGAAATATAGTAAAAAAAAATTTTAAGCTTTGTATTTTTTTTCAGGATTTTCAGAGTAGATATTCAAAATCATCAAGTACTTTAATCAATTATAAACGTCGCTTAAGTCAAATGACCATACCGATTTATACCCCTTAAAGACATCCGATGAAAATTTAAGATGATAACAATTTATAAATTAATTCTGATATTAACAAAATACCTATTTTTATATTATCTTTAAAAATATTAAAAAATACTATTTTTTGACTGTATAATAGATAATTTTATTATTTGGGTAGTTTACATAATATTTAGGTTGTTAACTAAGCAGCGGCCCGTTATGTAGAGTATAGAAATGTAACTGCTCTTCAGGTCTCTGTTTACATTTTCCAAAAAAACATTTTTAATTTTAAAGTAAATAATTAGCAAATAAATAAATATTTTATGTTGAATAAGCACTTTTTCTTTGTGAAAAGTTTCCTATTTATTATTAGGTAGATTTCATACGAAATCTACCTATTGTAATGGGTACCATGATTATACGTCCGAAAAATTTCGACATATCTTCACGTTTCACTTCCCCCAGACTCCAAAACCACCGTCAGCTCAAAAGTTTATATACATTTATATATATATTTCACATTTTTGTAAACACGATAACTGCCGTAATTTTGCGTCAATCACTTTCAAATTGGTTCTTAAAAATAACTCGCCACAAAATCTCGATCGATTTCGTTATCGGCCAAAATCGGACCATGGGGGTGGAAATGGGGGACTTTTTTGAAAAAAACAAAATATAGCTATAACTTTTTTATTAATTTAAATATCGAATTCAATAGTTCTACTATTTTTTGGTTAAGGACCTAAAACTTATTAAGTAAATTGTTTGATATCACCAACCATTGGCCTAGGGGGTGGAAAAAATGGGGTTTCGAAAAGAAAAAAAATCATACCTTCCTTAATAGGCACAGTATCGAATCGGTTTAAAATGGTCGTCAGTCCTCTAAACATTTCCTAAAACTTTTGTCTAAAATAATTTTTGATATAACCAACTCTTACAGCAAGGGATGACCAAAATATTCCTGGAACTGTAGGAAGATGAGAGTTTTCGTATGCTAAACATGTGAAAAAAGTTTCACATGTTTAGCATGTGTAGTAGTATTGAGTAAATTTTGAGATTTTATTAACTTTAAGGTGGAAATATTTTATATTCCCTACTTTTTATTTTTGTTTTTTTTTTTTTTTTGTTTAAACTACGGGTTACCGTTATATATTGCTTCAGAGGATGAGATGAATGATTTGTAATTTGTGAAACTGCCATGCTTGACTGGGATTCGAACCCGGGACCTCCGGATGAAAGGCCGAACTGCTACCACTCGCGCCACGGAGGCCGGCTTATTTCCTACTTAGCACCGGTGAAATCTACCTCCGCCTTCCGGCGTGCCGAAAGGGATTTTTTTTTTTGAAATACATTTACCATCCTGAGAATTTAACAAATATCCTTTTTCCACTGTTTTGTATTACTTAAAATAGTTTTTTAAACTGCGTAATACTTCAATGTACTTTCTATTTTTTTATTATAAGCGTTATACGTGAATGTGAAAAAATAAAATCAAAAAACTGTAATGCTATTCAAAAGTTATCAGGTTTTTAATGCATGTTTTGGAAGCTTCAGCTACTAGAAGAAAATTATTATTTTTCCCTCTCTAATTGAAGTCTGCGTTCTTATTAAATATCAGTTGTGGATGAGGTTTACAGCTTTCCAAATTATAAAATATTAAGTAATTTAAACTTGTTTTGAACGCTTGATATAAATTTTATAGCATACAACGAGAATTACTCACCTATGTTCTTTACCAGACTGACAGATATGAAACGGAGAAAAATATAGACATTAGTTTTCATTTTTACTTGTTTAGAATGTTAGTAAAAGAATTAAGATTTTCGGATTTGCTGTAGCTCTTATTCCTCAAAACTTTACTAAAGTTTCACAAAGTTTCGTTATAAACGCTGGGTTTTTTAAAATATTTTTTATTGTTTATCATATTTACTTGTTTGAAAAAATTCATTCTTAAATTTTCACATTATTTTTGAGTCGTCAAGATTTTTCCACTTAATAAAAGTTAGCTTATATTTCATCTTACTGTTAAAACACTTGTGGATTTTCAAGTTGACGTATATTACAGTGTAGTGGCCTATGAGAATGGGTAACTATGGTTTCAGGTTTCGTAGTTGACAGACACTGAGTAGAGATGATTAATGATATACGGCTGTCATCATCTACTGAGGACTTCCTACAGCGGCGACGAATAAACGTTATATTCTGCGTTCAACTGTAACTACTCCTTCCTACTTTTGATTAATAATGTATCATCTCGTTCAGTCCATATTAATGGATTACTATATCTCAGATTCCACTTATCGTCTATTCTCTCTTCTGAATGCAGCCCCAACATTATTCATATACTCGTTCCGTTTGTTTCTTAGGTTAATTTCTGTCTTCATTAAGTTAATATAAAACAAATGATTTATATCATTCGGCTTTTCCCTTCATAATAATGATTATAAAACGGATTGTAGTGTGTCCTTAGCTACCTACTACCTATTCCTTTCATATATTATGTTTTTGTAAACATTTAATATTTTGATAGAATTTTTAAATTTAAGTAAAATTCGTTGAATGCATAATTAAACTTAATTATTAAAAATTAATCTTGTCAAGTAAAAGAAGCTCTATACAGAAGTGAATTGTCTGCTTCCTTTTTTGATTTTATAATAAAATGTTTATAATTTTATTTCCGTGGTGGAATCATTAACCTTTCACCCAGGAACTCACTGGTTTTTAAAAAAATCTCGATCAGAATTAACATGTTTCAAAGGCTCAAAATTTCCATGCCGTTATTCTTTTTTCCCCGTTTAGCCTCCGGAAAGTAGTAGTCAGGTATTACTTCAGTGGATGAATGAGGATGATTCGTATGAGTTTAAGTGAAGTGTAGTCATAGTCAGTCTCCGGTCGACCATTTCTGAGATGTGTGGTAAAGTGAAACCCAACCACCAAAGAACACCAGTATCCACAATCTAATATTCAAATCTGTATGAAATATAAATACATACCGTTATTTAAAAAATAAAAAAAAACTATAAAGTTTTCTGCTATACTAGCAATAATAAGTTTTTCATTAAAATTTCCGTTTAAATATCAATTTCTATAAAGAAGTAAGAATAGAACACCTGATGCTGGTAAAAAATAATTTTGGAATCAAATCGTAAAAAAGGTTTAAACGATTCATCATGTAATATAACTTCTTCATAACATTTTTTCATAAAATCTAAATTTATTTTTGCGTTTGTAACCTATCGCCTAATTTTCTTATCATATTCATTTTTTCTGCAAAATTCAGGAAGAGATACAGCAGTGAGTTCTAATTTATAAAACCATTATAAAATATTGTATCACTATAATTTTTCGATAAGTACTTGAAAACAAAATAGCTAGTTATTATTCAGAGTGTAGTCTATACAGTAGTTTATTCGCTGATGTTTTCCGTTGAAAATTCATTTGGTTTTTTTGAAAATTTTTGTGTTATTATTTACTTTTATAGAAATATTTTTCTTATAATGTAATGTTGAAGAAAAACCGAAACGTGATAAATGTTACAACATGATTTATCGATAACTTTTATTTTGAATGGGCAAAAATATAATTATCTATTAAAAAATTACTATCTTTATTTTTTCCTTTGACCAGCTAAAGCACCGTGCACCCATTTTCATTTACTTTCTTTTTCTTTTATTTTTTTTCTCTTAATGTTTTCCTATATTTTTTCATTTTTCTGAATGTTTTTCTCTTATTTTTTGTCTATTCTACTTCACTCTTTTGGGAGGGGATTTGTTCTAAAATCCTTTAGTGTTTCTGATCGTTTTTTCTATATTTTATATATCTTCTGTAGTTATTTTATTTTCTTTTAAATCTTTAAAGGTTTTTAGAAATCAATTTAGTTCCAGTTTTTTATTTGCGAAGTGGTTAAAAAAGTTATTTATTATGTAGTGAACGTCCTCCCAAACACACACACACACACACACACACACACACACACACACACACACACACACACACACACACACACACATACGATGTGTGTAATTGATATGGGCAAAGATAGAAAGATAGAAAACTTTAATGTATTCTACGAATTATTTTTTGTAATAAAATAATTTGTTGGTGCAGTATAGGTTTTTTTCAGCTGGCCATGCTGCAATCACTTATGAGTGCCAAAACCAATATAGATAAAAATTTCCTATGCTTCCGAGAGACCATTGTCAGGTTTCTATCCTAACAAAAATTTTAAGAACGCAAAAAAACTTGAAAAGCAGAAGTAATAAAATTGTCGTTTACATAATTGTTATTTACTTTTTGTATTGCATTCAATAACGTTAATATCTTTTTATTGATGGGAATTTATTTTTTATGCTTGCTTTAGCGACATCATTCTTACTACTTTCATAATTTTAATAAAATATTAAACTATTTTTATGAAATAATATTATTTCTATTATATTAAGTTTTAACAAACAAAAAATCCTTTTCTCTCTTTAAGTTTTCATTATTATTTTTCAATTAATTTCCATCAGTTTGCATCGAAGTGATCCACATTATTTATTATACAGCGTCACTGTATACATTTGGAAAACAAAATGTATTTATTTGGAAAAATTCAGTGAAATAAAATCAACAATACGGCTCTAGCTGTTGAACTGTGTTTAATAAGTTTAGTTAAGCTGATAGGTAGTTCACCTATCGGCTTAAATACGTAGTGGTTAATTCCAGGTACCTTAAAAAAAAAACCAGAGATCTTTTTTTTTTGTTTTATTATTATTTTAGGCCTATTTTTAATAGAATTTTCACTATCGGCTTAGTATTATTTTATTTTTTGTTTGTTTTGTGTGTAGATTATAATTGTTTTTTTATAATACATGTGTGCAAATTTGTTTATAACTAGTACGACTTAACGCTTGGAAAATGTTTGATGTTAAAGAAAGATTCTCCTTTGTTTCTGAATGTGAATGCAAAAGAATCTTATTTTACCGGTTGGTAGAAGGAAAGATATGAGTAGTAGTGTGCATGATTGTCATGATGCGGTGAATTATTAAGCTGGTAGTGGCAACCGAGCAGCAAGAAGCAAGTTGGAGGAGTTGATAGTTTAATCTACATGATAGGAGAGCCGTGACTTCCCCAGTCACGAGGAGGTTGTCTTGACCTGATCTTGCTGTGCCCATGAATAACAGTATAATCAAAATTCTTGCGAGAACAATGCCAAACCAAGCTACTATCTTTTATTTTCTTAAATGTTTCGGACTTAAATTCGTAAGTTCAGATGAACTTTACGCCTTGTAAGGATACTATTCGAAGAAGTTTGTTATCGCTGCGAAAATGACTTTCATTTATGTCATGATATTATCTATTGATTAGTATTTTATATAATTTACAGAGTCAGTAACAGTAAATAAATGATAACTTATTAATTTCTCTATGTTCATTTCTTTAATCTGTCTGTGAAAACCACGCCTCACAATTCTGTCCAGAAACCACAGAAATTCTATAGCGACGGGATTATAATGTTCCCGGAAAAATGGCAGAAGCAAATCGACAAAAATGGTGCATATGTGGTCTCATAAAATTATTTTCCAATAACAATATATATTCTCAATTTTTGTCTCTAAAGTCTCAATACCTTTTAGAGAACCTGTATATAACGGACGAAAATTTACCTATACCACTGTTGTTCTCACAGAATATTTTAGAAATTAAATTAAAAAAAAAAAATATATATATATATATATATATATATATATATACAGAGAAAAAATGTTATGATATTACTTTCTCATAGAAATTTCATTGTTTGATTCGCGTATGAAGACTTTAGATGTGTAAAAATTTTAAAGTACAATATAAATAAAATTATTTTTATTATTTAATTATAATAAAATAATCTAAGTAATTTCTTTGTTTTATATGTTTGTTGAAAAATATGCATCCAGCTTTTTTTTTGCTTTATGAGTGCAAGAAACATTTTTTTCTATTAATGTTATTACCGTTAAAATTCAATTTCTAAAATATGGTAATTACTCAGTGGCTTTATTTTATTTGTTGTAAATTTATTTACAGCAAACTTTATTTTAACTTTATTAACAACTTTGTTTGTTTTTGTTGTTGTATTTTATTTGTTGTAATTATGTTTTTTACATTTGTGTAAAATTTGTAATCGTAATATTACAAAAAAATATATAATCTATGTTTCCGTTTCTCTATGTTACAGGTATGTCTAAGAAAATTGTGATGTAAACTGCATTCAGAGAAATCTCTCTTTTAAGGTAATTTTTGTATTTTAAGTTATGTTTAAAGCACGTTTCTCATTCATGTCCTGTAATTTTTACAATACAGGGGAAATTTTTTTTCAAAATATCCTGTTCTGCCGAATAATTTTTTAAATATAAAAATGTAAACCAGAAATACTCATCGATTTCTCATCATTACAAAATTATAAAGGCTCTGCTATAATTTTGTTCAATTTTAAATAAATTTTCGTGTCTTTTTTTTTGCCGTAGCCTATCAGATATTTTAATCGTCGTTCTTTTTTTCTTTAGTTTTAAGTATGATGTTTTTTTGGAAGGTAGGTTATATTCCAAGGTTATAAGCGGTTTTTTATTCTGTCTAATTCAAATCCATTCATTTTCTTTAATATTTATTGTATCATCTTCACGTTTCTTCAGATGTACTTTGTTTTTTTTTTCTATGCGAGGCCACCATCAGATATTTTACTAGTCATTTTCTAAGTGATCCTCTCATTTCCATTTTTTAATAATTACTTCCTGTAACAACAAATCTCGTTTTATTATCTTTAACCAGTTATTTTTATCTTTTTTTAAATTTGCTTCAATTATTTTTCTTCCTTTTTTCATTTCTGATTATAATTAGATTTTCTCTTGTTTTGTTAGTTTTTATTAATATATAAACATTATCCAGTTGTACAAATTTTTGGGTCTTTTCTGTTTTCTCCCACAATGGTTTTGTTTATGTTTGTTACGTATTGCGCATTAGTATTTCATCTCTAAAAGTCAAGTAATGCTAAAGTAATGATAAAAGTAATACTAAAGCTCTACAGGCACTAATTATTGGGTACATTTTCGAAATCCGACAGCCACTTTTTTCAATTTTTTCTTCCAAATCGGTGGGTATTTGCAGAGAAATAATAAACATAATTTAACCATACTTTCCCTACGCTTATTAACCTCCGCTTGCTAGTCAATGTTAGTGAGCCTTTAATTCAACGCCTTTCTCCTTTGAATCAATATCCCTGACTTTAACGAAACAACGACATCTTCACAGCGCAATAACTAGACACAGGACTGATTATAGGCAGCGACACCATTGTCTACATGGTTAAACATGACCAATTAGTTTAAATATGTTTAAACTTGAGCAATTACTTATACATAATACGTAACGTAAAAAAAAACCATTGTAGTTGAAAAACAGAAAAAGGCCCAAATTTTTCATTTGTAATCATGTGAAGTTTATTTGTAGCTACAAAACAATCAATATAATGTAAATATATGTAGAATACAGAATGTGATTATCTGTTACTAAAAAGTATAAATAATATTCTGGTAATTAAAATTGAGTGGAAAATTAATTTTATATTTTCCTGGTTCATTGGAACCATCCCTGAAATTCTACTTTCAGTCCCATGGCGAATTTTCCTTAATCTCTTCTACTGTGTGAAAAATACAAATTTTATCGTGATTACTTTTTTTTCTTAATAAATATATTCCGAAGCGGCGTAGTCGGGTGGGTTGAGTAGGAGGCTACATAAAGTTCAACTATTACTCGTATTTTTCCAATTACTCGTCGCTAAGAAGCGGTATGTGCCGTATATAGTTCTATAAATTCATTTCTATTGGTACTTTATTTCTAGTGTTTTATATGTCGCTCATTCAGTATTATTAAAATACTTATAATATTCATTTTTAAGAGGATTATTTACTTTATTTTTCAAATAATATGTTTATACATCTTTCGGTTGTGATAATTACATTTTTAGCCCTACAAACAAATAGAAGGGGCTTGTTTTTTAAAAGTCTTTTCAATTTTAACTTCTCACGTTATTATATCTCATGGCTGATACAATCTATGAATTATCCTTTGGTCTTATTTTTTTTTTTTTATAAGTTTAAACACTTTTATGTTGACTGCTTGTTAAATGTGATTTATTATCTTCTTGTCATGTAAGTTGCAGACAACTTGATACGAGATAATATTCACTCACGAATATGAAATAGGCTTATCATTCTCATAAATAAGAGGTACCCTAAGCCATCTTACATTGGTAAAGTAATGAGTAAAGCGATTCCTCTTGTCTTTTTAATTAATCGACGTAAATTATTGTGTATCAGTATGCTTATCGTACAGAAATACTTTTATATTTACTTGTAAATCTATTTACGAGTAATGCATTTACTATCTACCGCAAACAGAAAAGAACACTAACAGTATTGCCTCTTGTCTACAGCCAGGGTTCCTTAGATCACAGTACAATGGTAGAATCTTGACATCCAGCCTAGACAGTTACGATTTGAGAACTGGGTAGTACCATATTCTCCGTAGATTATGTAATATGGAATTGTCCGTGGAATATATAAATGTTTCCAGAAGTAAAGGGAAAACCACCTTTACTGATGCCTTGCGACGAAATACCCTCCACTGCTTCTCTTTACAATCTCTGTCAAGGAAAGACAGGGTACAGTAGCCGAAGACTGATCCAGTAAAATGTTTTGACTTGTTCATATGTAAAAATTAAATTTCTAACAAATTAATGTAAGTTCATCTTCCTTACTTTAAAAGGTTACTCGTTTCCCGAAAAAAAAAATGGCTGTCACGTAAGTAGTCTTGTAGAAATATTTCATCTTTATAATGGATATGTAATTAAAAATTTGATCTTTCAGTTAGCGCCGTTATGAATCAGAATGTGTCGTTATGTGTCTAGCAAGGAATCGTTCTACAAAATTTCTTAAAAGTTGTTTTGCCTTCATATCGTCATTAACAGAAGTAATAACATAAAGGTGAGTTAAAACAGGACTTACACATATGCACACACCAATCTGTATACAGGTGCGCGTGTGTTAAAAGTTAGGTCTGTTTTCTCCAATATTTAAAGGGGTTTTTCCTAATACTTAATGTGGGCTGTAAAATTAATTAAATTTGAATCTACAAATGCATTATATAACCTTAATGTAATTATTTTCCAATTGTTCTTATATTTTCATTTTGTAGCTTTAAAAAAGGGGTAAATTTTCTCACATTCATGCATCATTAATTTAACAAAATATCGTGGAGTATGGCTTAGTTGATACAAGAATCTCTTCACTTCAGTATTTTTCACTCTGTACAGTTGCAGTTCCCTTGGGGTGAATTACATGCTGCGTTTTTTTTATCGTACGCTGTGCTGTTTTTCTTATAAAAAATATTATGTGAAATATTAATAAAATTTTACAGAAAAATACCATCTTGGGTTAAAATATAATTCTTTCTTTCGTAAATAACACTAAAATTCATAATTTAGTTGTAGTTAGAATATAATTTCTATGTTTAAACATATTAGGGCTTCGTTTTATAAGTTTTATTTTTTAAAATACATGTATATTTAATATCTAAAAATATTTGCACCTGCTTAAAGATATTTTTCATTAAGATTAAACTTTAGTATAACGTGATGGAGTTCTGTGTAATCGAGCGGGCATCCGTTAAAGCCTTGGGGGTATTTTTGTTAATTAAGATTCATTTATGAAAAGAAATGGGAAACCTTTTCTGTCCTCTTTTTCCTCTCATTAACTTTTAATTTCGTTTTTTATTTCTAGTACGAATACGAAACAAAATAAAATATAAAAAAAACAATAATGTTTTCCATTTATTTCCCTTCAAAATATCTTTTATTTAAGAATAAAGAGCATACTATTATTACCTGAAGATAAACAATTTAGCTTCTGGTTATGAAAATTTGGTTTTTTTTTAATATACTCTCGATTTTTTCTTTTAAAATTTTCTTTGTCGATCAAAATGAAAACTGCAATTTCCTTATAAGTTAAAAAAAAAATGTGATGGTTATTTCTTAGTTAACACTTTATTATTTTAATTTTTTTAATTAGATTTTAATTGTTTCGGGTTTTAATGAATTAATTTAAAATTAATTGTTTATTATTAATTATTGTTTTAATAAGGTTTCCGTGGTTTATTTTATTAATTTTTCTTTGAGTAAAACTTGAATGAATTTATGTTATAATACGTTGGATTGTAACAAGTTATGCATGTTAATTTGTGTTGAAGCTTTATCTTTGTTTTATTATACCCATTAATTTCCTTGAAAATATTGTTTAATGTTTTAGTATTTTTGTTTGTTGTGGCAACTTCTATCTTATATATTTCTCTTGAGGTTTCTTCTCAGTTTCTTTTGTAATATAATACGGTCTTTCTTAAAAAGAGAGTGTGTGATGGGTCAGTGAAGCAGAATCGTTTGTTTTATCAATAATGAAAAATGTTTGCAATAGGGTGGTCCGGGTTAATGAAGCAGAAGTCGAAGTAATGGGCCGATAACTACCCAGAACTGAAGAACAATAGTTGTTAGCTGTCCAGTATTCTACACACTGATCATGACCGTAGAAAATTATAAATTATTATAACCGACATAAATGATTGCCAAAATCGTTTACTCAACTTAATAATAATCATAATAGAAGTATTATATTATATATAATATCCTTGAACAGTTATACTGAAACACTTTTTTGTAAAATATTTAATCAAAGACTTATATTATTATTTCCAATGTTTATAATAAACCTTTAATTAGAATTTTTACTAATTTATATATATATTATTAAGACTGAACTTCGTATATTTTAGCTAGTTTTAACAATTCTTATCACTTATTGGTTTGTTTAAAGAGCAAGCAAAATTGGAATTGACTGAATTTTATGTACTATTTACATTAGTCAGTCATTCGTTTGATTTTTTCATCCGTTTTTATTGCAGTTTTTTTATTTTATATGTATATGACTTTGTTCATATTATAAATTATTCTACTCTCTGCATATTAACCTGTAATATTTTTTCATGTTACACCTTATAAATCCGTAAATTTATATTGTAATAAATAATAACCAATTTCTCGGTTTGTTTAAAAAAATGTATTTCTCGATTTTTTTCTCGTAAGACAATTTAAACAAAACCAAAAAAAATTAAACTTAAACAAAAAATATGTTTGTAAATTGTATTCCAAAATATATTTCAAATTCCTTAATCCAAACTAAGAACCAATAAATCTAATCAAGAAAAATATTTGGTATTGATTTTGAATATTAGGTAATGTTAAAAATTAACAAACAAACAAAATAAACCGACATCCAACAAATTTCCTGTTTCATTTGTCGACTAAAACATGATTTAATATATAAATTAGTATCTTTACGAAAATCAAGGAAAGAGAAATATTTATGATTTCTAATCAGTTTTTTCTTACTGGGTGTTGACACTAAGAGTTTTAGTTAAAAATATTACTTTTTTAAAACTTATCTCGCACTCATTGTTATAGAGTACGTGGACGTGTTTGGGTAAGACAATTTTAATTTTAGTTATTTTTTTATGAAATTTTATTGATTAATTTAATAAACAAAAAATAATAATATTCCTTTATTGATCAAAACTGTGATTTTTTTATTTTAGAGATCTAAACTTCGATTTAAATGTTTTTTTAATTATCTTTGTTTATATATTCAGTTATTTTTTTTCTAACATTTTCATGTTAACTTTTCTTCAAGTTAGTAGCAAATATTGACCTACATTTTATTTTTATTTTTTCATTTGATCATACACTGAACGGATGTTACTTCCGGTTTGCCTTGAAAAGAATTGTTTTACATCTATTTCATAAAATAACGTTTCAACGTCTTAGTAGTGGCAGGCCTACAAAAGAATAAACATACCGCTTTCCTTTGTTATTATTTCATTTATTAATGTAAAGTATTGCAAAACTCTTGAACCTTTGAAACTGCTTGTTTACATTTAATTCCATTCTCCTAATTAATGAAATCAAATACCACGATTATTATTCGGCTAGAGGTAACACAATAAAAATTCGAAAAAAAACATTCGTTAAATTTGAAATGATTATATAGAATTTATTTTTAAAAATCTGATGTAGACACCATATGACTCCTTGTACGCCTATTAAAACACATATACACATTTTTTTTTTTAAAATGAAATGTACATAAAATGTTACTTCATTAATAACTTCTGATATTTTACATATTTTTTTTTTTTTTTTTTATTGTTATTGAATTTTAATTTATTGTATAACTTTTTTTACAATGAGAGCTTAATAATTATTATTAAATTAATATATTTAAATTAAAAAAAAAGTTAAAAAAAAGATGAAGTCTGATAAGAACCGATGTGGCTTCCCCTTGTAAGTTCCAAATATTTCATAAATTAAATTTTTATTTGGCTATAACTCTGTAACCAATCAAAATATGTACCATGATATATCGTTGAAAAGCTCTCAATGAGGGCTTATTTCTGCATTTAAGGAAAGGTCCAAAATCCAATTTTTTTGGATTTTGGAATTTTTGGACACTTTTGGTCCAGTCAGTTTCAATCAAAAGGAGGGGAGGTGCACAACTAGTTGTTGCTACAATCCTAAATTTAAAATTTCAACATTCTACGGCTTATCATTTTTGGGTTATGGGGGTTTGTGGCTTATCGTTTTGGGTTATGCTTTTTTGGGGGTTTTTGGGTTATACGTACGTCCGTACAGATGTCACGCCGAATGTAGTCAAAGTGGATTCAGGGATGGTCAAATTGGATATTCCCGTTGAATATGGAAACCAAAATTTTTCGTAATCACTATACTTCCTTTACTTCGTTCAAGGAAGTAAAAAATGATGTTAAGAATTAAGATTTACATACGAATTTAATTTTTTTTAGCTATTTTTACATCTTAACTATATCCTGTGTGAAATCTTCTTCAACGTTATAAGTTTTTAGTCGATCTAAAATATGGTGTAAATATAACGTCTTGAATCCTCTGAATCAATATTTGGTTATGAAAATTTACGCAAGGAATGGTTTTACATTAGGGAATTAAATAAGCTATTTTATATATTCCCGAACCGCTTTCATCGTTATATGTTGTCCAATAAAAATTTAGTTTTGAAACGTTATTGACAGCTTATTAATTTAAAACCATAATTAATTAATTTTGTAAATTTTAAAATCTGAACCTGATTAAAAATATGAGATTAAAAGAAATTTAACGGTCTTGATAGGGTATTAAAAAATTTGTGTTAAATACTGTTTTTATATTTATATTATATGACGGAAGTAAATGACATAACAAATTTGTCTTGTGACCAATATCATTAAATTTAGAGTTGGAAGTTAAGAGTTTAGAGGTTAAATTTAAGGTTTTCAACACGAAATATATCAGTTACGCTGAAAATTTCAGTGTGAATTTAACCCCTTTTTAAACTTCAAAATATATTTTAAAGTTAATATACTTTCGTATAATCTACTACAGTAGATAATAAAAATACATTTAAGTATATGTATTAATATCATTTCCAGAGATTAGATATCAACCACTTAACTTTTTCAGTTAATTTGAGATCTTTTCGCACCATTAGTGATTTTTTCATTTTAATAGTAAGTTTATACCTTGGATTTTCGTTTACATAGAGACAAGGAAAATTTCATTTCAGTTCTCGATTGTATTAGAGCACTATTTATTATGATGCTCTATATGTCCAGGTTTACTTATAAGAGAACGTTTCAACAGTTCTGATGACGCTCTGTAAATGATATTAGAGCGGCTATTCTTGTCGCTTCAGAGAAATATAGTCGTGTTGAGTGTGCGTGGACCTATGTTTCACTAAATATCTGTGTAGAAAAATAGATTGAGAAGTACTTAGCGTTTCGAATGAAATCTGTTATAACGTCTTTTAAACTAACTTAATATACCGTGTTTAAGCCAAAAAAAATTATGTTACTCTTATTTAAGAAAATAAAAAAATTAGTATTATTTTTTAATAAATAAATACGTTTCTAATAATAGAACTTCACTAAATCGAAAATTAATAATTTTCTTGTTGATTAAAATACTTCATTACTGGAATTTATACCTGTGAACAATTTTCAACAAATTATTCGATGGAAAAAGATAGATAGAAGCACTGTAAAGCGATTTTATTTTGATCTCTATTTCAAAATTGATCAGAGTCTTACCATATTGATCCAATGATGAGGTCTAGTTATTTGATCGATTCATACAAAAAAGAAGAAAAATGGAAAAGTTATATTTCTTAAGGTTTTTTTTCTATTTATATTGATCATGCCACCGAAATGGAAGCTGCAGTACAATTTATTATTTATATCTATGTATATTTATTTCATATTTGGCCAAGCAGTGCGACCTAAATCAAAAAAGTGATTATTTTCCATATTTATTTTTTCATGAGGGCGTTTATGTGGTATCATTGTGTAAAAGTGAAATTTTTTTTTATATTCCATTTTTCAAAATAGTACAATCTTTTGTAAATGGATCATCCAGATAAATACACTTTATTGTTTTCATAAGTTACAAAGTGTAATAAGAGTATTTTATAGTTTTACAATTTTTATATTTTGAATTGTGCATAATGTTGAAATTAAATTGTTTCAGTCATAATGTATTTTAAAATGAAATATATTTTTTTTACTTCAAGTTTATGTGGATGTACAGTTCTATGATATATGTATTTATATATATATATTTATTTTAAGTAAGGTAAGAGAATAAACCTAACAATAATAGGGAATAAATCTGATTTTTTTTTACATATTTAGGAAATAAATACGGTATATACAATAAGGTAAATTACATAACCTACAATCTACTTTACCAATAACTCGCAATCCAGCTGTAATTTTATGAATATTTATGGTAATAGAAACCAGCATACCATTAATTAAAAATATACATACCATTATTAAAAAAAAAATTTTTCCGTCTTTTCTCTCCAAAATGTTTGACTTTGCATTACGTTACATAACAGTAAAAAAAGTACCGTAATTTTTAGCACAAAAAAAATTGTTCATGATAGATATCTGGTTTAATATTTAACTAAATTTACAAGTCTTTATATTTATCATAAAGGATAATTTTATTGATCTAATTGTCAGGGTAACAAATTAAAAAAAACGTCTTGGATGACTGTATCAAAATAAAACACTGAATTTCGGAGTGGCACAATGAGTTTTAGCGTTTACTTTCTTGTGGGGTATGTTCAAACCCCGACCGGCTCAATTGTATTTTAACACGTATTGGGTTGTAATTAATTAACATAACCTGGATATCGGGGGATACCAGTACTTATTTTTACAGATACACCCACCATACAAACAAGGGACGTTTTTGATGAGGGCCCAGGATCAAGAACGCTTCCGTCATATCATACCAATTAAACATAGTCAATAAAATTCTGAAAGATAATTATTAATATGATACTGAAATATAAGATAATTTTTATTTCTGTAAGAAATATAAAATTATAGGAATGAATGTTATAAAGATCTAGATATAAAATTTTTAGAAGGGATACAGTTTGCAAGTGGGTTTTATATTTACGAGGTTTGTTTTATTGTATTCTATTAAAACATTTTTAGCTCCTTACAAATTTAATTTCTATTAAATTTAAAAAGTTCGTAATGAAATTATTATTATAATATATTTAATCAAATTTAATATATAGATGAATGAATTGCTGATAAATATGATTCGATACGCTGTGCTAATTGGCAGCATATAAGCCATTAAACGTTAAGATATATGCTGCAGAGAGAATTATGAGATGTATTTAAATATTTGCCCTCTACGGCTTAACGCTTCACTGTTGGATTCACCACGAACCGTCGTGTTATTTTAGCCTATCAAAACAATATTAAATGTCGATGAGAGCGAGAGGATGGGAGATAACTCGAAGAGGAAACGACGTCGGAGTGTGGGTAAAAGGGATTAATCTGATGAATGTTGATCCTTAGCAGTAAGAGTAACAAAGGAAGTGATGCAGCAGACTGACGTCATTTCGTAATCAGACTTAATTGTTGCAATGAAGGAAGCATTGTTTGGTCTGCCGCTAATGATAGTGTTGATGAAGTTCATTCTTATGTTGAAGAAAAAGGTTTTTTGTGAACCCCGTTGGGCCTACGTCTGTTCTTTTCATCTCATTTCATACCCTTTGGTCTAGTATCTTAGGATTTTATTTAATCTGCTCACTTTTTTCATTGCTTTCTTTTATGAAAATAATGAAATCATTTCAACGGCGTGGAATATGTCCCATATTATTAAAAAAGGAAAATTAAAATCAATGATTTCTAAGCTGTATAATTAATTTCATGTTATTTTGTGTTTTAAGTTACATTTTATTCTTCTCAAAATAATACAAAATGACAGTTTAATAAAATGATCTGTCTCTTCCTGAAGGTATGTGTTGCGTATATTAACTTTTATATTATGTGTATTGTTTAAAATGTAAATCTATGTTTAAACTATCTGTAGATATTATAAAATAAAATAAAAAGTCTGTACTCCATTCAGTACAATCTTGGGTAGCGTTTCGTTGATTTTTTTCATGGATTCTTCCCGGAACCATTCCTTGATGTCGGCGTTGTCCAAATTAATGATTGTCCTGGTTTTACTGTGCAGGTAGAGGTCGGTGAACGTCATCTCTACTCCTTCTTAGAGACTTTGCTGTATAAGCTCAACATTTACAGTGACGACGTACTTGCAACAAAATCAACAAATATATCGTTAGGTTATTTCATTTCATGTAAAAAAACATTAAAGTCCAATGAAATTTTTTTCTCGGCATTGATATTGCCGTCAATGCTCCTCCTTCATTCAAATGGTCCAGGACCTCTGTCTTGTACCGTTAAAGAATGGACAGAAGGTCTACTTCTGCAAATTCAGAGTCACGTCCCGTCGGAGACGTTGTTATTTATTGCACGGCCAACAAAAGGTGATACCATTTTGAAAATGACTGAATCGAATTAAAAAAAAAGGATTTCATTATAAAATATGATTACACAAATACGTAAAGGTTTTTTATTTACTAGATACTTTTAAGTGTATAAATAAAATATCGGGTGTAAATATCACCCGATATTTCCAAAATGGCATTCATTTTAAAAATTAGCAAGATTTTAGGCCGATTTTACGTAATAACATGAATAAGGACGTGGGTTTCCTTTGCCAACTTTGCGAAACTGAATATGCTGAGTCAATCTCCATGGAAATGAAGGTCATATATAGTCCTGCAACTGAAGCATCATTTGTACTGTATCACTTGTTTACATAGGATCTGGTTGCATTCTGAATATTGTTACTTTCTGTTATTTTCGAATGTAAAGAAACATTTTTACATTCGATACAATCATAAACAATACTAGGATAGATAGCGCAATTATTATCATTATAATGTAATGTTTTTTTCTTTTTCATGAAGCAATGCATTTTATAGATTACCTGTTGGGTAAAGTTAACAAACAACACAGCTCGTA